>NC_080857.1:7024643-7649643 GCF_030435755.1 Ochotona princeps
TTTCTTCACAGCCAGGCCAGATGCCCACCTGTGCTGTGGGGCTTTTAAGGCCTCATTCTACCACCTTTAAATCGGGGGTTCCAACGTAACCTGAGGCCTGGGGTTGAGGGAGAGACACCATCATATCAGGGAGGGCCACCACAGCTGTTACCCAGAGGAAGGTGGTGGGGCTGCTGGGATCAGGCCTGACTGTCCGAGTAAGGGAGGTCCACCTGGAAGCTAAGCAAGTGGGACTGGGCTCCATGTGGGACAACAGCACCAGTACCCCAGCCTTTTGACTGACTCCAACCTCAGCCCATAGCTGCAGCCACCAGGACCAGCCTGACTCGGGAGTGTGGGTCTTGGTGGATGCTCAAGGCCCTCGCCAAAGAGCCTGAAACACAGTGTCCAGAGGGCACTTTCAATGGGTTCATAGGCCATGCTGAGCTCAAGCAAGCGGCACCTCCTGGATAGACAAACCAGGCACCCAGGCACTCCTTGGTCAGTTTCAGAAATTAGTCAGGCAGGTGCATAAGTGCTGGGAACGGGGTAGACAGGTGTTCAGCGTTGGCTTCCTCCTTCTGGGCCAGATGCATCCACACCAAGACCATGGCTGCTGGCTTTCCCTGGGGTATCTCAGGTTATCTCAGACTTGCTGCATGTCACAGACACAGCTAAGCGGCTCAGCAAGCTGGAGCTCAGGGAACTGGCTGAGGTCCAGGGTAGGGGAGTGAAGGGTCTGGAACTGACCCCAAGTGGGGCCGGCTCTGGAGCCTGCATGTGCACCCCCTTCTTCACAGGAACTTGTGACACTTCCTGCTTGCGACTCTCCCAGCACCCAGCACTGGCGAGTGGCGTGTGTGTGTATGCGTGCATACCCTGAACCGGGAAGCACCTGGCACTAGAAGAAAGGAGACCAACGGGTCACAAACTTTCCACTCACACGACCAAGGGGCTCCTGAGAAATGGATGTATCCAGCTACAGGGTCTCCATTCAGTCTTGTCATGGCAGAGACCCCATGTCTGGAGCCAGTGGGGAGGAGAAGGTGACATGGTTAACAGCTGCCTCAGTCACACAAGAACCAACTGTGACATGTCGCTTTCCAACATGTGAAGCTCTGTGCACATCACAGAGTGTGTGTGTAAGGCGAGCTCTGCCACAACTTGGGCTCTGAGGCCTTTAGGACAGGCTCACGCTATGGGCGCCTTGCACAGTCCACACAGGTCCCGTGCAGGGGTACGTGAAGTGCAGTCAAGTGGCCGGGGGCAGCCAGGGTGATCCTGGCAACCTTCCGTGTGGGCCAAGGTTGGCTGCAGGGCATTTACCTCCAGGTTCCCACAAGACTGTTCCTTTGGCAGTGTCGTGACAGCAGCGTGGGAACTGCCCAGCAGTGCCTGGACACTGCCTCCCATCACTGCATACCTGGATCATGGCCGCAGACCCTTCTCTCCATCCCTCCTTCCCCTCCCTGGAACGCCATGTCAGACCAAGCAGTTTGTTGAGCCAGTTTCTTCAGCCAGCGTTCAAGGCCTTGTAGGACGTACATCATGTAGGGGTCTGTACCCCAAGCCATCCACTGCTCACTCGTTTCTGAACACGTCGTGTGCTGCACCACCTGCAGGTCTTGGCTGATGCCGCAACCTCTGCACAAAGTTCTCCCGCCCTCTCTACCCCTCTGTGAAGACTCAGGTCGTAGTGGCCTGTTTGGTGGAGGCTTCCTGGTGCCTTCACGTGTCACCTGCCCCGTCCTGTGTGCCTCGCCCCTGTGGGCATACACCTTGATGACAGTGACCATCACTGGGCCTGTCATTCTCTGTTTCTGATACCTCCACAAGATTCTGACTTTCAGAGGGAATGATAACGCTGCCACCAGGTGCCTTTCAGCCCCTGTGACAGTGTGGATTAACTTCAGGAGGAGGTAGGGTCTGAGGTCTAGGACCCTGGGTGGCCCCAGGGAAGATGGCTGAGGACAAGAGAAAGAGGAGGGACAGGTGTTTGGTGTAGGGGCAAAGACATCGCTCCAGGATGCCCACAACCCCGTATTGGAGTGCCTGCTTTCAAGCCCATCCCAGTTTCCCACTAAGGCACACACTGGAAAGTGTTGACTCCGGGACTTGGGTCTCTGTCATCCAGGAGGCCCACATGACGTTCTGGGCTTCTGGCGCTGGCCTGGCCCAGTCTTTGTTGCTGGAGGCATTTAGGGAGTAAATCAGCAGACAGGAGATTTCTGTCTCTTTCATCTTTCCTGTTCAAATGAAATGAAACAAATATATGCAAATTAAAAAAAAAAAAAAAGGACAGTGGGAAGATGAAGGCAAAAAGTGGCCAGTGGTGCCCTGTTCCCCAAGCAGCTGTTGCGTTCACTTCCTTCTGCCCAGATTTGGCTTCTGAAAGGAGGAGAGCAGAACTGGAGCTCAAGGAAACGGGTCCAACATGGTGGTGCATCCTAAAAGCACAGGCCTCTGAGCCAGTACCACTCCGAAGCGAGGGGAGGCTGAGAGCTGAGGGCCTGTTAGGGAACCCCAGAGGCAGTGCAAGGTTTTCAACTTAAAAAAAAAAAAAAAAAAAGGAAGCAGGCAATCTTTCTGCAGCCTGCAGATAGCCGAGGCCAAGGAGAAGCAGAACTCGGTGTCATGCAATCCAGTGATTGGTAAAGCTGTGGGCATCAGTGCCCAGTGACACTATGCCAAGCCTGGCTGAGCTGCCAGAGACCCTCCAAGAAGGATCTGTCCCTTCCCAGCCGCTGTGCTGCCCTCTGTTGGGAGCAGCCAGCATGCTGGCCTTGTAGCCTCCCGAGCCTCAACCTGGGACATCTCTACCAGGCGGTCACGCCTGCGGTCCCCAGGACTGGGGTTGTGCCAGGTACTGGAACCCAAGCCCTCAGGGCACACTGAGGCTTCAGTCCTGCAGAGTCCTGGGTCAGCAATCGCAAGACAGAAAAGAGATGGAGAAGGTGACAGAATGTTCCAGCTGCTCTGGAAACAGCTCAGAGTTCAGGGGCCACACAGTTTGGTGTGTGTCTCAAAGATGAGCTATTGGGCAGTCACTCAAGTCTCACACTGTCAATGCATTTTTAAATAACCGGGACAATCTTAATTGTGTGATGTGAAGGAAAAAGAAATTTTCATGCACATTTGGAGAATTATGGAAACATGCCTTTTCTAAAACATATTTAAAAATACTGGGGCTGGGGATGTGGTGCAGTGCGTTAAGCTGGCCTTTGATGCCAGCATTCTATATGGTCACAGGTTCGAGTCCTGGCTGCTCTTCCAATCCAGTTCCCTGCTAATGCACCCAGGAATGTAATACAGTGGAAAATAACCTAAACACCCACATGGGAGACCTGATGGCCATTGCAGCCATCTGGGGGTTGAACCAGCAGTTGGAGGATCCCTTTCTCCTCCTCTCTCTGTAACTTCTTTTTAAACAAACAAATATTTAAATATGTTAAACAGTGCCAACATGTTTTAAATCACTGTCAACAAAGTCACTCTTTAAATTACAGCACACATCATTCTCTAAATTACACAGGGGAGAGATATTCCCTCTGTTGATTTTGTAGCCACAACCCATCCGTAAGCTCTCGCATCCCAAGATCCCACAGCGTGCAGCCTGTACTTTTGATCACTGACTTTTCTGTTAACCTTGGACTGATTGCATCAGCTCATGGGTGAACACCCTAAGCCATCATGCGGTGCTGAGCTTGCAAGTCAGCCAGCTCTAATTGCAGTGACACCAGCCCTATCTACACAGCAGGGCGGAGTGGCTCTCAGTACTTACCACCTCCTACTCATTCTCTAAAAAGATTCAATATAAAATTGCTGTGTCTGGGCTAGTGGCCTGCTGGGATTCCTTCATTCCCTATTAAGGTACCTGGGTTTGGATCCTGGTGCTGTGCCTGATTCCAGCTTGTGGCTAATGAGCACCACCAGGAGGCAGTGGTGACAGACAGCGTAGCCGAGCCTGGCCCAGTCCTGGCTGCCATGGACCCACTCCAGCACATGGGATCTGTCTGTCTTCTTCTCAAATAACTAAGTAAATAATTTTTAGAATATTGAAAACTGCTAACGTTGAGGACAGATGCGCTAGCCTCATGAAGTCACAGAAGTCGTAAGAGCACCAAGTGAACGGAAAACCCAGAAAACCTTTGTTCTTAACTGGCTACTTCTTGACTCCAAGCTCCAGGAGAAAGCTGCGAGCCAGAGACACAATCAGTCACAGCCAACCAAAGGTAAGCCGCAAGCTGCGTGTCCACAGGCTGTGCAGGAACCAACCATCGTGGAAGAAAAAAATCCTGACACCTGCACCAGTGCCGGGATTCCCACTGTTCTCAGCCTCATCCTGTTCCAGTTTTTGTCAGTTAAACAAGCTTCTGGACCTTACCAAAAGGAAAAATGTACAATCACAGGGCTGGCATTGTGGTGCAGTGCAGGCTAAACCACTGCCCATGATGCTGGCATTCTACACTGGACAGCGGGTTCAAGTCCCGGCTGCTCCACTTCCCATCCAGCTCGCTGCTGTTGTGCCTGAACACACAGCAGAGCGTGGCTGCAGTACTTGGGTCTTTGTTGCCCATGTGAGAGACAAGGATGGAGTTCCACGCTCCTATCTTCAGCCCAGCCCAGCCCTGGCTATTGCAGCCATTTGGGGGAGTAAATCAGGAGATGGAAGATCTCTTGGTCTCCCTGATTTTCAAATAAAAACACCCCAGTCGTTTCTAGCACATTCACAGAATTGTGCAACCATCACCACAACACTCTGAGAACATTTGCATCAGTGTAAAGAGAAATCCCTTACTCACGCCTGGCCGCTCCCTGCCCTCTGTGCCCCAGCCCCTGGCAGGCCTACAGCCTGTCTCTATTCCGAACTCTTTGCACAAACAGAATCAACACTCTCTGGGACTTTTCCCCTAAGCATGATGTTTTCAAGATTTTTCCAAGCTGTACCATGTGTCAGTGCTGCATTAAAAAATTCCAGTTCTTGGGGTTTCTCTTTCCTGGTCCATATGTGGGCTTTTGCGGGAATAAATGCGATAACTCATGTGTGGGCCCATGTCCATGAATTTGCCTCTTGCTGTCCTTCGGTTTCTCTTGGATCGTGAAGACCCCTCATGAGGCTGGCCAGGGATCATGGAAATTCTCGATGACCAATCTGCAGAGAGACCAGCAGCAGGTGGGACTAGGGGTTGGAGTGGGCACCTGGCTGGTGGACTGCAGAAGGCACAGCACAGACAGAACAGCTGCCACTGCCCACAAAGCCTGCTCATCTTCCATCTCCGCTTCTCGCAGACCGACTGCCGGCCTTTCTCTAGCTCTGTTGTCATCCATACTCCTTGGCATGGTTTCTGTTCTCTGCCATGAAGGACTCCCTTGCCTAGGCAATGCAAAACACACCGAGCACAATGCAGAGGGCACACAGGCTTTTGGTGCACTTCACTGTCGGCTTGCTTCTCATCATCACATCAGCAAGAGAAGGCTGACGGGCCCAAGCCTCTGGCTTGTGACAGGACATGCTTGTCCAGCTCCCATTTCACTGGGGCATTTAGGGGACACACTGAGAAGTGCACCTTGCCTTGGCTCTGGGAACCCGGCCTTGCGTCCTGTGCCAGGGACCCTGGGTCTGCACAGAACAGGCTGGTGCTAGAGCTGCTACAGGAAGTGAGTGCTGCCAGGTGGATCTGAACTGCTGTGGTAGCCCAGAGGGTGACCCCACCTCCCTACTTCTGCTTCCAGGGGAGGGAGAGGAGCAATATGTGTGTCACATATACAACTTCCTGAGCCTGGGGGTGGCCAAGCCCCTCTGGTATGCAGGCCCTGTGTGTTGTGGGGGAAGTTGGGGCAATCAATTCTGGGATGCCTGCCTGCACCCCAGATGCAGCCGGCTGACTCATGCTGGACCCATGCCCTCATGCACCCCACCAACACGGTTCCACACTGGCCAGCAGCAGCTTGTGGTGAGGCACAGCTAAGAAGCTGGCACCAGCCCTGGCTTTGTCAGGGGTTCCTTGCCCAGGGCTCTCAGCTGGGATGAAGTGTGCTCTTCTATCAATGCATTTGGAAGGGTCACCCGAGACAACACCACGTGCTCTGCTATGGTCAGAAAGTGTCACTGATGTCACATGGGATGTCAGGGGAGCTCGCCAGAAGAAATACAGCATAGGTACAGACCAAAGTTTGGCATCACCGGAGAAGTCACAACCCCAGGGAGCTGGCACCTCCCTCCGTCAGAACGATGAACATCCTAGAGTGGGAAACGCTGCTGAGTTGGTAGGAGTGTACATTAATGCAGTCATCGTGGAAAACATTACGGAGACTGCTTAAAAAATTAGAAACAGAATTATCATATGATGCAGCAACCCCACTGCCAGGTATATATCCAAAAGACACGGGCACAATGAGTCAAAGTGATACCTGCACCACCATGTGTGTAACGGCACAGGGAGTCAACCAAGCTGTCCACCACCGGGTGAGTGGAGAAAGAAAACGTGGTGTATACAGACAACAGAGTATTACTCAGCTATAAACAGAGTGAAAAGCTACCATTTGCAGCTAAATGGATGCTTCTGGAGGTCATCATGTAGAATACAGAAAGACAAATACTGTATGTTCTCATATACAGAAAAAATAAAACTAAAGGAGAGGGAGAAAGAAGGAAGGAGAGAAGGAAAGAAAAGGGGAGGGAGGGAGAAAGGAAGGAAGAAAAAGAAAGAGAAAGAGAGGAAGGAAGGTCGGTCGGTCGAGGGGACACCTTGGACTGTAGATTACAAAACTGTTGCCTGTGCCACACTGATGCTCTTAGGAGGGTAAATCCTCAGGCAGATGGAGTAAAGTTCAGTGTTTGTTCCCTTTGTGAGTGGAAAACTCGCCTGAAAATCCACAAACCAGGTAATCAAGAATCTGGGATGAGGTGAATGAATGCAACACGAGGGGGTGCGAGTTGCTGGGGCTGAACGGCCTGGGGTCCAAATCCAAGTCCTGCCATGTACTCTGAGCCTGGGCGTCCTCCGACTTAAGATGGGAATATTAATGACAATGATGGCTACTTGGCATGGCTGTTTGAATATGCAATGAGCCAACGCAGCCAGAGAGCTGAAAGCATTGTCCATGCACATTAAGTGCTGACACCAGGGGCCTGAGTCCTCCTGCTGCCCAGCCCCTGACTGGGGCAGCCCTGGGGCATCTCTTGCACAGCTACGGAGGGGCCCCTGGGAACCAGCAGGTGTCTCCTGGGATCTCAGGTCAGCCCTGCATTCCCCCCACCACCTGCTTCTTCCACGGCTTCTATTCAGTCCACAGTGATAGCTGGAGTGCCCGCTGTAGCAGACACTGTGTTAAACGCAGGTGGCTCAGGGGTCCCTCAAGTGAGACTCAGGGCAGCACTGCCTGCTTTCACTCTTAGATTTGACTCAGTGTAACGGAATGTGGGGCTCTCAGAGCTGCAGCCACTACCGAAACAGCTGCCCACTGTTCTCCCTGTCCTGTGCTGGACGGGCCATTCTCCACCCCTGACACACGTGCACAGACCACTGGCCTGGCTCTCCACCAGTCACTGACAGGTGGGGTGCACTTCCCAGGGTTGGCATAGGTAGACCCTTGCCCTGGGTTGGTGCCGGCCTGCTCCATCCTTATCACATGCTCAGTGGAGGCCAAATATAGAAGGAGCCGGACATGTTCCAGGCCCTTCCTCTCCGTTCTCTCCCTTCCAGGAAGGTGGGGGCAGGAGTGCTGAGGGCCAGCTGGTTGGGCAGGGAGCAGATCATGGGGGTGAAGGGCAGTCTTCAGGGGTGACCTCCTTTCTGTTGCGTTTTCTTCTGATGAGGGCATAGCTGGCAACCAGCTCGTGATCTGACCACCACTCCACTTCTCCCTGAGCCCTGTGCCCTCGCCCCGACCTGTCCCCTGCTTGCCCACCCAGAATGAGTCTCCCTGCTTGGCTGGCTGGTCTGCTGGGAGCTGGGGTTGAGTTCCCGCTCTGACTGAGCCCGCGGCACAGGTTGTCACCGGACGCAGGAACAGGGGCGACCCATTCCTTCAGGTCCCAAGGTCCATGGCTCTCCCAAGCGGCAGAGGACAGACTTACCCAGGCCCAGGTTGGAGATGGTCTCAAGGTCTGGGTAGCTGTTGGCTTCAAGGATGGCCTGGGGCAGGCGCAGCGTGAAGGGCAGGAGATCTCTGTGGGGACGCAGGGATCTCAGGTCAGGGCTGGGGAGGGTCCAGCTGTGTGCACCCCCGTCCCAAATCCCACACCTGCAGTCCAGAAAGCAAGAGCCACAGCAAGTCCGGGGCTGCTGGCATCTCCACCTGGACTGCACATTTCCCTGGAACTGAGGCATGGGGGAGGAGCCAGGCGCCATGGCATTGCAGTTCTCCCTGCTTCTGGCTTCCTTGAAAGCAGAGCTGAGGGCCAAGGCAGCACTGTCAGAAAGTTTTTCATGGGGACCTGAAGCCCCCACCAGAGATGCTTTAAAAGGAGTCGAAAGATACAGAGACTGAGGCCCAGACATGGAAAGGGCTGTGCCCAGCCTACAAGGTGGGTTCTGGGCAAATGGGCTGAGCCCCAGGCTGCCTGGAGCCTGGAAGGTGGGAGGGTGGCGCTGCTGGGCCCCCAGGACATGTGGTTCCAGTTCCACATCTTGGCATTCAATCCCTACCAAACCCCCTTGGCAGCCACATCCCTCTGGTCTCCTCTCCCCACTCCCCCGCCATTGGCCCAGCTTCTTAACCCGAGTTAGGTCCTTCTCTCTGAAGACAGCAGAGACAGGCAACGCCCAAGGCTGCTCCAGCTGCCCCACCACACCCTGGTCATGCTCCATCCAACCCTACCACAGGCTGACTCCGGCACCCACTAGAGGCACCCCGTGGTGGCCCCTGGCTACAGGTGTCCTCCCCTGGGGCCTCCTGGCTCTGCTGCCTGACCCTTGTCTTCTCCCAGTGCTGATACCTGGCAGGGGGTGGGGCAGCTCTCCTGAGGAGCTGATTGGAGGGAGAGGAGGGCAGAGACAGTGGAGGCGGGGCTGGTGGCAGGTGCCCAGACCTCTCATGCCGACCCAGCCAGGCCAGCCAGGGCAGGTGCCTGCAGCCCTATGAGCAGGAGCACAGCGGAGGGCCTGTGGCGGATTCCCAGCCCCTCTGTAAGGCCCTGGCCATGGCTTTCCACTTCTCCACCGGCCAAGAGTGACGGTGGATCCTTGCTACTCTGCTATGAGTCTCCCGGGGACCCCAGGCCTCTGATGACCTCTCGTCTCCCCTCCAGACAGACCCATCCCAGCCCTGCTCAGCTGCCATGACCTCCGCGCCACATTTTAAAGGGAGGCTGTCTGGCAGCTCCACTGCCATTAGCCAGTGCGTCACATTGGCAAGCATGGTGACTCAGCTCACCCGCCTCTGCCCGCCAGGACAATCTGCCAGCACCTGGCCACTTGGCCCAGGCTATGCATCTGACCCCTGCCCGCTCTGCCTTTCCCTCTGGCTCCCCACCTCGGCCCTCTCCCCTTCCCAGTTCCCTGCCCCACACTCAGTGGCCTGCCCCCGCCCTCTGAAGATGTCCCTTGTCCCCTCCACCCAGGTCTGTTGAAATCCCATAGCTCCTGCGAGGCTCCCCACTGTGCCTGCCCAGGAATGCCCCTCCCCATGACTTGGGTCTCTTTCCCCACGCCTCATCAGGCTGGGCATTCACCACGGGGCCACCGCTTTTCAACCACGGATGTGAACGTGCCCTATGTGCTGGGTCCTGGGCACAGAGACCCTATGGGGCTCGCCCCATCCCACAGGGGACGAGACCGCAGCTTTGACTCCAAACTGGCTGCAGGATCCAGGCTCTTCACATCCAGACCTGACTCACTTTCCAAATCGCTCCAAGGCTGGAGAGCCATGTCAGCATATGGTCATGTGCTGCCCTCAAGCTGGTCCCCGGTGTGAGTGCCCTGGGTCCCAGTGCATGTTAAGGCATGACACAAGTTGCTAACTCCCTTTGTCTCAGGTTATCCCATTCTCCCCTCCACATCGCCCGTGAGTACAGGGTCCAGCGTGAAGGTGCCAAGCCTGTCAGTGCCCTCTGGGCAGCTGCTCCTCAGTCGCCACCACTGCCACCTCCTGCCAAGTGGCACAGGTGCAGCCTGGCACACTGCCCAGTCTGAGGTCTACACCTTCCTCAACAGCCTTGCCAGGGTGTGGAGATGGGAAGGCATGCAGGTGGAACTGGAGGGAAACGTATGATGTACCCACACCCCAGCACCAAATCCTTGGGTCCTGGGAGATGCCGGGTCAGCCCTGGGGACAGGGTGCTGGGGCACCCGGGAGATGCCGGGTCAGCCCTGGGGACAGGGCGCTGGGGCACCTGGGAGATGCTGGGACAGCCGTGGGGACAGGGCGCTGGGGCACCAGGGAGATGCCGGGACAGCCCTGGGGACAGGGCGCTGGGGCACCTGGGAGATGCCGGGTCAGCCTTGGGGACTGTTGGGGCACCCGCCTGAGTGCTCAGAACATAAAGACAATTGGATGATGTCAATGGACTTTGCTGCCTCCTCAACTCCAGTCATAGCTGGTGGCCTGTTTGGGTTGGGATCCCCTTAATGGGGCGGGGAGCGGCTACTAAAGACAACCTGCATCCAGGAACAAGTCTGGGGTGAACGCACATTTCAGAGCAGCTTTTGGGGGTACCCAGAAGGATGGAGCTGTGGGAAGGAGTCACAGACCCCCCCAGGCATGGCTATCAAGAAACCTTACAGTTAAGCAAACTTCCAGATCCATGTGTGTCTAAACTCAGGTATTTCTTTATAAACTACTAAGTCCATTAACGAACAGTCACCAAAGCAAAAGTAAAAAATATGAGAATCTTTGAATGAATGTTCTCCTGCCTGCCCTACCTCGGCCCCTCCACCACACAGCCCCTGGGGGCTCAGTCCTTGCACCCCGGGGTGTCAGAAGGCTGGCCCACTCACCTGCTGACGCAGTAAAATGAGATCAGTCTGAAGATGTCCTCAAACACGAGGACCGAGCCTTCCAGGTACAGCACTGCAGAGAGACAAGACAAGCCTGGGGTGAGCAGCTCTCCACGCAGGAGGGAAAGAAGCCAGCAGCTCCCAGGGACTGGCAGGGGCACCTCTGCCCTCTACACTGTGGGATTCTGGTGCCAGAACAGCACCTGGTCCCACACACATCCGCTGCCCACCCGATGTCAAGGAGAAATGGATGTCGGGGCGCCAGCAGGAGGGAGCTGCCCTATCACACACCGGCCTCTAGGAGGCGCTGAAGGAAAGTCGCTCTGCTTTCACGCTGTCCTCTTTTCAAAACCCCAGGGCTGCGCCTGCTCTGAGAGGACGCTAGGGGGCGACAGGAACCAGCATATGAAGGGGCTTTAATTTTCTGCAACCCGAGTAGCTCTTTTTCTCACAGACTTTTTGAAGACCCCTTCTATTTTGTTCCAACAGCTTTATTTTATGTTGGCCTTTTTTCTATACACTACTCTCAACAGTTTTGTTTCTTCTTTTTAAAAATTCACATCTATTTATGGCAAGGAAATAATGGTTTTTCCATTAGAATGCATGTAAAATTCAATTATTCAAATTTACTTATTTCTTATTGACTTGAAAGATGGACAGAGAGCTTCCACCCACTGCTTCACCCCCTAAATTCCAACAATAGCCAGAACTGGGTGAGCCCCTGTAGGTCTCCCATGTGGCAGGAACACAAGGACTTGGGTCATGCCCTGCTGTCTGCCAGGCACGTGAACAGGAAGCTGGAACCAAGCAGAGTTAAGGTGCTCTGATATGCGACACCTGCTATGCCACACGTCCACCCCAAACCACACTTCCTAACAGGAAGAGGGTCAGGGCATTAGGCAGGAGTGGAGGTGTGAAAGTCAGATAAACAGAGAAGAGGAAAGACAGAGAAGATCTTCCGTCCGTTGATTCACTCCCCAGGCAGCTGCAATGACTGGAGCTGCGTCGATCCGAAGTCAGGAGCCCGGAGCCTCATCCAGGTCTCCCACGTGTGTGCAGGGCCCCAAGGCTTTGGACCATCCTCGACTGATTTCCCAGGCCACAAGCAGGGAGCTGGATAGGAAGCAGGGCCACCGGAATTAGAACCAGTATGGGATCCCGGGCGTGCAAGGTAAGGACTTTAGCTGCTAGGCTACCGCGCCAGGCCTGACGTGGCCATTTTCACGGTTCCATCTGGCCCATCTGGGCTGAGGGAGAAACAGCCAGCTGCTTACATCAGGTTCCTTTAAGCCCTGAGATTACGCAATGGATGGACACAGCTAGCTGGTTCCTGGGGTGGAAGGGGCAAGGGTGGCAATTTCACAGGGCTCCTGGGGACCCTGTGGGTGCAGGCCCAGCTCTGAGGTGATGCAGTGCAGGCCCTGCTGTGGAGAGGCAGCCCAGCCCCTCGCTGGCCTGAAGGACGAGTAGCACCAGGCCAGCGCTGTGGGCATTGCTGGAACCAGCAGGAGGCAGAGGCCTGGGCCCTCTCGCCAGTGTGGGGAGGGCATGCGCTCCTGGTTCCATTGGGCACTCTTGGGGACTTGTTCCCCTAACTTTTAGGTAGGAGTGAGAGTCTCCAAGCCCCTCCTCAGCCTTCCAGGTCACTGTGTGAAGTCCGTTCAGTTCTCCAGAGGGAGGTGTGTGGTGAAGGCATATGGGGCGGGCTAGCTGCCCTGCACACCAGGCACCCAGCACGCTCACTGCTGACACCTGCTCACCTCTCCCATACCATTGGGTCACCTAACCTCAGTAACCTAGAAAACGCAGGCACACTATCATAGTTCTGACTGGCTCGGACAGAAAGGCCCAGGCCTCATTTCTTCCAGGATCTTTTCAGAAGACCTACAGTCACCCAACACCACAAGGGATCTGAGCCCTGGGATGGGGTCAAGCTGGGAAAGGCCACTACAAGGAAGGGTCCCCTTTGTTTCTCCCTGGTAGTTCAGGGCCAGCGAGGGCACCTTTCCCCCTGGAGCTGTATGTGTGCAGTGTCTGGCTTCTGGAGAGGAGTCTCCCACCCCGTGGCTTATCACCCTTGAGTGCAGGCACACTCCTGAGCCTCTGTCTTCCGCCACCCATGTGCCTGGTTTCTGGGGCCCCAGTGCAGGGGTTCCATCTGGACTGCCCTGCCTGCCCCTTCATCCCGGCTCCCCGGTGCTGGGCTGTGCTCAGTTGGAGCCTCTGGATTGGCAGTGGTGGGTTACAGTGATCTGGGGTTGCCAGGATCCGCATAACAGCACCACTGTCTGCGTTTCCTAGGTAGTTGAGGTTAAGTGGCCCAACAGTACACTGAGAGGTGAGCAGGTGCCAGCAGTGAGCGTGCGGGGTGCCTGGCACTCCGGGCAGCTGGCCCAGGGCAGCAGGAGGGCATCCCCCTGGAATGCAGCCCATGTGTTTGCCTCACTGGCGGCACAGATGCCATTTCAGGGGCCACAGTCTCCTCCCACGACACTGGGCAGGCCCCAAGTTCTCTCGTGGGGAGCCCGCCTCAGCAGAGCTGCATCCCCTTCTGCAGGCCCCAGGACTGAGCACACCCCAGCCTAGAGCCTGTCATCACAGGTCTGACGGGCCGGACAAGTAGGGCCCAGGTCTTGCTTCTTTACCTTGTCCCAGGCCCAGGACCACATTGCACATGATGGAGCCTGCTGTGGCCCAGAGCGACAACTCTGAACCACAGGGGGGACAGGACAACCACACTTGAGCCAGACAGTCCCCTCTGCACTGTCCACTTCGTGAAAAAGACCCCCTTTCTTGGAAGCCACTCTTCCCCATCGAGTAAGCGTGGAGACAAATTGTGCAGAGCGAGGCAGGGAACACAGCTCAAGCTGTCACCAGCAGACAGGACCTTGTCTGCGAATTATTTATAGGTTCAGATGCCACAACAGAAGCGGGGGGAGCGGGGCGTGGGGCATTGAACAGATTTGAGGAGACTAAATAAAGAACAACCAGGCAGGGAGCTTTTGGGGGGAGGCAAGTGGCTGCTGAGCAGAGGAGCCCCAGCGAGCCTGGGAAGCCAGTCCTGTGTGTACTGCTCACACTAGGGCACAAGGACAGTCATGGCCACACCCATTGCAGAGGAACGCTTTGCTCCCCCAAAGCAGAGGGGACGGGATGGAGGGAGGGGGTCCAGAGCACCACCCCAATGGCAGGAACAGCACCAAGTGCCACAACTGAAGGGCCCACCGTGGATGCCCAGGAAATACAAGCTTCGACTTTGGCATCTGGAAAGGTTTGTCCCACACCAGCACCTGAGGACATTCAGAGGTCCAGGAGAAAAGTGAGAGCCATGAGACCCACAGCGGATAAACCACTGCTGAGGGTCCCAGAGCTGGGAAATAACGAGGCCAGGATGTGGCCTCGAGTGAGCCTGGCTGCACGGTCCACGGCCTTGTCTGCCACACCGAGCCAGGGACCCCCTCAGGGACTTCTCTGTCAGTGAAATATGACAGTCACAGGGGTATAAGAATTGCTCCACAGCCCCTGGGGCTTGTGGGTGCCATCTGGGATGGCATAGCCCTAGAGCCATGGATCTCAGCCTGGGACACGTCGATCCCCCAGGGCACAGGTGGTGATGTGTGCGTGTGCAGATGCCTCTGGTTATTCCAACCCGAGGGATGGAGTGACTGGATCTAGTGGGCCAAGGATGTGGCTGATATTCTGGACCATGCAGGATGCTCGTACATGATGGGTGACCTTGCTAGCATTCTGGGCAGTGTGTCAGAGACCTGTTGGAATCAGTTTGTTCACAGGAGCGCTGGAGCTGGGAGCACCAGCAAGCTGCCTGGCAGCCACCACCTATATACACACCTCACTGCGCAGTGGGATACAATGATTCTCCCAGGGACGGGGAGTCAACACCCAGCACTCCTGTCCTCATTGGCAGGGCAGAGGCACCAAGGGCTTAGAACAAGGGCCCAGGCCCAGACGGCTGAGCTGTAATTTGCCTCCAACGTTGCCGAGCCCCGCTTGTAAATCCAAAGTGACTGAGCTCAAAGCCCAGCTCTCCTCTCGGCTCCCTGTTAGAGTCCAGGGGCAGGCTCCACCCTTGCTCAGTCTGGAGTCTGCAGCTTCTGGGAGCAAAGTCAGGGGAGGCCTGTGGGGGCACACCGCCATGGCTATAGGCACCTCCCACGTTGCAGTCCAGCTCACAGCTCCCTCCATCCTCTTGCTAATTGCTGCACTGCTTCTGAGCGCAGCTGCCGAAGCAAAGGGGACTGGGTACTCACCACGTTCCCTCTCCCAAGTCCCCCCGTGTAAGACTCAGGGCTGGACATTTCCCCAACTCATCACAAATGCTACTGCTGACAGGTGGCGGCTCAGTTAACACAGAGACATTGGCTCGGAGTGGTCTGGGATGGGGTGAGGTAGGGGATCGCGCATCCAGCCCTCAGCTCATCAGAGACTTATGGGGTCTGAGGTCTCTCTGGCTACCTCTAATGGGAGTTCCTCTTGGGCTGCCAAAGGGCAATGTGACAACCGGGTCGGCTTGTGGGGGGTTGTGGAGTGGCTTATCTCCAAGCACAGAGGTAGAGATGGGGTTCTGAGGCCCAGGGAGAACAGAGGGCTGTGCTGGGTTTAGTATCCCAACACTCACTCCCCTTTAGGACTCAGCTTTGGGGCCTGCCCTCTGCCCTCAGACCAGCCCTTGGGTCTCTGTCTGTCTCATCATTGGCTGCTGAGCCGCACCCTGGGCCAGTACCACTGCAGGTCGGAGTGTGAGATGGGGCACTCTTTCTCTCAAGCACCAGGCTCACCACATTACTGCCCTGGGGTTATGCTGCCATGCGGGGGCCCCACATCATGTTTCTCTGAGGTACCACTGGTTCGTTTTCTTCTCCAGCCAGCCCTGCCAGTCCTCCCCCTAAACATCTCTGGACTGGGTCTCTCTCCATGCCTGATGTAACTGCCTGGTTCGGTCGCCACCATGCTGTGTTGGCCATTGCCATGCAGTCCTCCTTGTCTCCATCCCTGGGGACCTCCCCCATCACCCCCAGTGCTGTGGGCTTCTGATTAAGAGGAGCAGGGTGAGGAGGCCAGGCAGTGAGTCTAGTGAAGCGGTTGCTTTGATGCTTGGGACACTGGCAGCCCATACAGGAGTGCCTGGCTCCCATCCTGGCTCAGCTTCCAATCCGGCCTCTTGTTGATGTGCACCCTGGGAAGGCAGCTGCTGATGGCTCTAGCCCTTGGGTACCTGTCACCCATGTGGGAGACCAGGGCTGAGTTCCCCAACGTGTCACTTTGGCTTGGCCCACTGGATGGGAGCTCATACTCTGTCTCTCTCCTCTCACATCATTTCATTCTGTTGGTTTCAAAAACTAGGCAGAGGGCTTGGCAGCGTGGCCTAGTGGCTAAGGTCCTCGCCTTGATCCCATATGGCTGCTGGTTCTAATCCCGGCAGCTCCACTTCCTCTCTATCTCTCCTCCTCTCAGTATATCTGACTTTGTAATTAAAAATAAAATAAATCTTTAAAAAAAACAAAAAAACAAAAAAACTAGGCAGAGCCACGCCTGGAGCTTGGGTGACTTTTCTCATGATGGTTCCTTCCAGAACCCACGCCCCCAGGCCCAGGCTATCCTCTTCCTGTCCACCGCTGGCTCTTTGCAAAGACCATAAAGCACCTGAGTGTCCCCTCGGCTTCGGACTCTGAGAATAATTCCAACATTCCTTATTAAATAATTTCCCTGGTAAAGAGGAGAGGTAAGATCCCACTAAGCAACACATACAAACAACTTAATCATTATCCACTCTATTTCCTTCTCTGGCATCCTCCACCTCCCCTGACTTGGGAGTGCTGCTGGAATAAGGGAATTGGGAAATAGGACAGGAGACATTTGGCTCAGGCGTGAGAGCGTAATCCAGTTCCATGCTTGGCCCTAGCACCTGCTTCATTAGGCTGTGCAGGAAGGTGACGGGCTGAGGTCGATGCAAGCTCATCCAGCACCAGAGGCACAGCAAGGCTCAGTAACTGGGGTCAAAGGCTGAAGCTGCCATGGCTTACTCATTGGCGACCCTGTCTTTGTAGGGGCCAAGGGCAGCTCTGGACTAGGGGAGAGATTCAAGGAACATTCCTTCCAGTGGGGGAATTCCTCCTGGATTAGTGCCCTAGAAGTTTCCATGGTGAGAACCATGACGTAGTCATGAGTAAGCACAACAGCTATGTGTGATAGGAATGAGGGCGGGAGACAAAACTATTCATTGATCCTTGGTGGACAGGGAGGACCATGGAAAACACCAGTCAATTTTCATGGCCCCTTCGTGATGGTTTGGGCAGGAGGGAGAAGACGGTGGAACAGGGACTGTGGTGTGGCTGCCAGGACACCACCAGGGTCCCTCCTTCAGGGTGGCCCAGGATCAGGGGAGGGAGGAAGGGATGAAGGAGAGGAGGGAAGAGGGAACCTTTTCCTGGGCATGGGCACTGCTTTTGGCAGTGATATGCTGGTTTCGAGGCCTGCCTCCCACACTGGAGGACCTGCAATTGACCCCTGGCTCCCAGCACTGCAGACCCTGGGAGCACCGGTTTTCTGCCACCCATATGGGAGAGCTTGGCTGCATTTTTGGTTCTGGATGGTGCTGTGGGGGCAAACCAGGAAATGGGAGTTTTCCCTGCTTTTCAAAACAGGTAACAACAACAACAACAAAATAAGGGTGGGAATAAAATGATTAAGAATCAAATCAAATGCTTTATCCTGACGGCACGTGGAAACTTTTTCTCAGGGTGAATGGTAAGTACAGAAGTGCGGGGTGGGGGCTACTGCTGTGTGGGCAAAGCTGAAGTCCATGGTGCCAGCACTCCATATGGGTGTCAGTTCAAGTCCCGACCGGCTGCTCCACTTTCTGATCCAGCTCCCTGCTAACACACTTGCAGAAGCAGTAGCAGACGGTTCAAGTGTTTGGGCCCCTGTGTCCATGTGGGAGACCTAGAGGAAGCTCCTGGCTTTACACCAGCCCGGCTCAGGCCATTTCAGCCACATAGGGAATCAATCAGAGGATAGAAAATCTCTTTCTCTCTTCTCTGTCTCTCCAACTCTGCCTTTCAAATAAATATTTAAAATTGGAGGTGCCCAACCTCTGAGCCCCTGGATTTGTAGCTCTCAGGCTTGTCCACACTGAGCTTCCAGCCCCCGGCAGACCCTGGCAGACCCCAGCAGGCCCCCGGCAGACCCCGGCAGGCCCCGGCAGGCCCCGGCAGACCCCGGCAGGCCCCGGCAGGCTCTGGCAGGCCCCGGCAGACCCCGGCAGACCCCGGCAGGCCCCGGCAGACCCTGGCAGGCCCTGGCAGGCCCCGGCAGGCTCTGGCAGGTCCCGGCAGACCCCGGCAGACCCCGGCAGACCCCGGCAGGCCCCAGCACGCTCTGCCGTCTCAGCACAGGTTCCCACGGAAGTCAGCTTATAGTGTCTGCCCCTGTGAGCCACAATTCACTGTGCTTGCCCAACAGTTGCTCCAGTTTCGGCGGCTGTGGTTCTCCCTGTGACCCCACCTCGCCAAAGGTCAGAGAGGAGTTGCTGGCTTCTCCAGTTGGCCAGGGCACAGTGGCAATGTCCAGCTTCTCTCATGCCAGACTGTACCAAACCCAGATTTTCCAACCTTGACAGCCATGCCACGGGCAAGGGGGCAAGTGGAGGAGTTTTAACCCCCCTTTTTAAAAACACCTATGATGTGTCAGGCGTACTAGCTAACACTGCAGTTGGCCAGAATGGCAATTATGAGTCCATTTCACAGGGGAGCAAACTAAGGCTCAAGCAGCAAGACCAAGTTGCAACAGTGGACAGATGCAGAAGGGCAGAGTCTGGTTTGAGTTTCTGTGGCCTGCCTCCTGCTCCTTCTAACCAGCCAGTCTCCCGCCCCACTGGGAGGTGTTGTTAAGCGACTGCTTGCTACAAAGGCCTGCCCACTGCAGGGCTCTGAGGACCACAGCGGCTGCCTGAGACACAAACCCGCACTCAGGAGGCTTCTGCCCCAACTGTGGGAAGAAGGTGTGAAGCGAGGAATCAGACAGGTACTGGTGAGGAACTGCTGGCAGACAGTGAGGCGCGGGGAGAGGAACGCAAGCAGAGGACGTGCTGCAGGATCGGTGTGGAGGAGCCTGGCTCACGTGGGAGAGGGAGAGAAACGGGGCTCCCGCTGGGCTGTGGGGCTTGGTGCTCTCCCAGGGGCATCCATGCTCTTGTCACCTCGGGACACCAAGAGACACCTTGTCACTTGTCCGTGCACAGAAGTAGCCTTGGAGAGATGTCACCAGGCCAGGGTGGGCAGGAGGAGGCTGTTGCCAGTTGGAGTGAGCCACAGCAGGGCAGGTGCCCCCTTCCCCTGAGGTTTCAGGGCAGCCAGGACAAAGTGGTCAGGACAGCGGGGCTGGTGGCAAGGTAACACCTGACTCCATCGTGATATTGATGGGTGCGATGGTCTGTGGAGAGGCATCCAGCCCTGTGTGGCAGGGCTAGTCTTCCACACACTAGTATAAACCTTTATTAATGGACCACAGGTTTCCAAAGAGGGTGAGAGAGGAAGGCAGATACAGCCTGAAAGGTAGGTGGGTGCCCCTTTAGTGGGCTGCTATGTTCTGGGTACCAAAATTCTAGGTTAAATTCCTACCCCTAATGCAATAGTGTTAATAAGATGTGGGTGGGGTCGTTCAGAGGTGATCAGGCCATGAGGGGTCTTCCCACATGAATGGGATCACACAATGTGCCCTTCTGCCTCCCCCCATGGAAGGACACAGGACTCCTGGCCTCCCGCAGAGGCCACAGGGCAACACCTGCACCTGCAGGCAAGGTGAGCTGGGACTTCCCAGGTTCCGGACCCATGAGAAACACTTTCTCTTCTCTATGAATTACCCAGTCACGAGCATTCTGCACAAATGGCTACATGCTGAACTGGGACAGCACACACCTGACCCTCTCTGGCCCATGACACAAAGTCCAGGAGTCACTGGGGCCCGGCTCCTGACCCCTCCTGCATCACAGCTGTGTTCCCTGCAGCTCCTGAGCTGCACAGCCTGCAGCTGGCAGTCCCAGGGCACACAAACCAAGACCATGCTGGCACCAGCCCACTGCCTACACGTCTTCGCCTCCTCCAGGGCCTTGTGCTCCGGACCTTTCTTTATCCTTATCAGAACTCCATTCCTACATCTGATTCTCACAGGAACAAACAGTTCCCACACTCATGCTTCCAGGCGGCAGCTCGGCCAGCTTCCAAGACCAGCCGCTAGAGAGGATGACAGTGGCCACTCCAGGCCCAGCCCCTTTGCTCTGCTCCATCTCAGTTCCTGGGACACCTTCAAGGCCTGCTCCTGGCAGGTCTCTAAAGCCCTGCCCATTGTCCTCCATCCCGGCACTGTCCCTTGCTCCTGACCACCTTGGATGCTACCCTTGCCTCGTCCTGCTGTGCTGCCTCTCACAGTGCAGGGGTCAAGGCCTTTGGGGACCTGCCAAGTGTCACCTTTCCTGCCACATCTCTGCCTGTCTGTCCAATCACACCCAGCAGAGCCTCGCCCCTTCCCAATTGCCCCTCTCGTCCCTGAGCTTTGGGGCAGGTCCCAATGGAACGTGTCTGTTCCCTCATTTCTCTCTCGCACAACCAATTCCCATCCTCCAAGGCCCTCGGTCAAGGCCATGGGTTTCTATGTCTAACCATGTGCACGCTGACACAGCATCTGGGGCTGGAATTTCTGACTAGGTATGACCCGTCTGCTGTTCCCACTGCTTCCAGGACAACAGCATCTTAACCTCCTTCAGACACCACTGGGCACGGATTCAGCGGAATTGGACCAAAGTTTAGAGAAAGAGGAAAGCTCAGAATAAAATGCCGAACTGAAAAGAGGAAGGATAAAAAACCGATGTGCACTACTCTGACTAGAAATCGACTGAAAAGGAACAGAAAGAAATTTGCCAAACTTTTACAACATTTTAGGAGTTAAAGTGTCCCATGATGTAACTCCTTGCCCTCTTCCCTCCCTCTGCTTGCTCCCGGTTCAATGTGCTTTGGAAGCGGCAAATACCATGCTGAAGAGAGAAAGTGATGAACTGTAATTATTAGAGCTGAGATCTCTAAGGGTACACCTGTTACCTACAGGAGCTCTCCAGACACAAGGTGCTGCAGGAGATCAAAGGTTTTAGATGGAAATTGTTGGGGCCAGCTGGCACCAGGGTGTAGCAGTCAGAGCTGCTGCCTGAAAAGCCAGCATCCTGTATGGGCACCAGTTCATGAGCCAGCTGCTGTTTTTCCAATCCAGCTCTTGTCAACGGCTTGGGAAAAGAGGCTTGGGCCTCTGCCACCCATGTGGCTTTGGCTTGGCTCAGCCCCAGCTCATACAGACATCTAGACAGCAGGTCATCACACAGAAGCTCTTGTTCTCTTCCTGTAACTCTTTCACATAAAGAAATAACGGGCCAGCCTGATAGCTCATCTAGCTAATCCTCAGCTTGGCAGCGCCATCATTCCGTATGAACACTGGTTCGTGTCCCGGCTGCTCCACTTCCCATCCAGCTCCCTGCTTGTGGCCTGGGAAAGCAACCGAGGATGGCCCAAAGCCTTGGAACCATGCACCTGCATGGAAGACCAGGAAGAAGCTCCTGGCTCCTGGCTTTGGATCAGCTTAGCTCTGACCATTATGGCCATTTGGGGAGTGAATAGATCTTTCTGCCTCTTTGTAAATATGCCTTTCTAATAAAAATCTTTAAAAATAAATAAATACTTTTTTTTTTGGAAAACAAGTGGCTGCTGCTTCATCGCCACAGCTAATGAACAATGGCCGTCCCTACCGCGTGCTGACTGCACACAGGTACCAAGAGACCCTTCCCCACAAGTGCCTGTCTCATCCATCATTCACGCACTGAAGGTGCTGAGTGCCTCTCACAGCCCCAGGAACGCTGACCCAAGCCCCTGCTGCAGCCCCGTGGAGCTGACCACCAACACCATTCAGCCCAGGAATGGACCAGACCTCCAGGGTAAAGCCCGTCTGCCGACTTCAGGTACCTGCCCTGACCCACACCCCTGCGAGTGTGAGATTTGCCAGGGCACAAGAATAAATGCTGGCCGAGTGGAGAGGCGGTCCTTTCTAAAGCCATGGCCCGGCTGGGCAGGAGGGACGCTCAGAGAGGGAAGTGGGGCTGCCAGTGACACATGGGCTGTGAGTGCTGGGTGGTCACCTCCCACGTATGCCAGACCACAACCATTGGTCACCTTCCCGTGGCTCCTCTTCTGGAGGCAGGGCCAAGAGATCTTCATGAATGCGTCATTGTTTTATGTCATTGTTACTTCCTCTACAGCCCAGGAGTGCACAAGCAAGGACAGGATAAGCATCCTTAATTTGAAAACCCCAAATCTGCAACTTTCTGAGAGTATTGCTCGGTGCCTTGGGCAGAAAATTCCACCTGACTTCAAGCCATGGGATGAAGTCAAAGCAGAGGGGAGCTCAAAACACCGTCCAGGTGCAGGTGTGCGGCTTCGGGGTCAGGATGCCCACGTCCCACACCGGCATGTCTGGGATGAACACCTGGGCTGGCCCCTGGCTCCAGCATCCTGCTGACACAGGCCCTGGGAACCAGCAGTGCCAGCTCAAGGACCTGGGTTGCTGCCACCCACAGGGGAGATTTGGATTCAGATCCAGTTCTGGGCCAGGGACTGTGGTGGGCACTTGGGGAGTGAAGCAGCAGATGGGAATTCTCTCTCTCCCTCTTATGTAAGAATACTGCATCAAATTCCTTTCAGGCTTTGCACATTATGTGTGCACAAAGCACACGAGTTGCATGTTTAGACTGGGATCTCTTTGTAGATACACAAATATTCCAAAATCTGTACTAGGCCTTGTCCCATGCATTTTGGAAAAGGTTAGTCAAACTGGGGTGTTCCCAGGCCAGGGGGTTCACGTGTCCCATCCAGGGAAGGCAGCTGGACCACTCCCTCCCCTGTGCTTCTTCATCCCTGTGCCTCCTGCTCGCCCCCAGCCCCCAACATGGCCTCTTTTGGTGATTCTCTGGCTCCTGTCCCTCCTTCCCTCCCTCTGAGCGTCCCCGTAAGGCCAAGAGGTGATCCAGGCATCTCAGTCTTCGTGGGACCTTAGTCCAGCAGAGGACGAAGGGTGCTGGAGATGATGACACGTGCTACGCCCCCTGCTGGCCACACATTCCACCTACTTCGCACTCTGTTTCCGATTGCTGTCCACCAGGCCAGGTGACCTGTTCTAACCATTGAAATGTGAAGGGACGTGCCACCTCCCACCTCCTAGGAGATCCTTTCAGAGCCATGGAGTTTTTCTGGCTTTCCTGTCTGGAACCCATGCTCATCAGGAGAGTCGGGGAGAATGTCACACAAAGGAGAGAGGCACTCGGTCACCTGGGGCGCATGTGCTGTACCTGTGCATGTACCTGGGGTACACAGGGCTGTTTGTCACCAGGGTAAGATTAGTGTGGCCTGTACCGTGCAGGGTTTGTCAGAGAAATTCTTCATGACAAAGGAGAAGGCAGGTGGAACACAGGGAAACAGAGACATGGTTCCTGGGTTTCCTGCTTACCGCCGAGTGGGGCCACACAGGAGATTGAGCACCCCCATTCGGGGAATCCCCTTATCTCCTGCCCCAACCCTACACGGGGAAGCCCAGTACGAGGCCCCAGGCTTGGGCCTTTCCCTTGCCCACTTCCTCCTCCAGCTACCCTGGTGGGGGAGGCACCATGGCGGTTCCCCTCTCAGGGACAAGAACACTGGGGTTAGCAGGGGAAGAGACGTGTCCACGGTCACACAGACCATACAAGGCAGAGCTGGGATGCAGACCCAGGCTCCGGTCCCAGGGCTCCTAAGCCACAGAGGAAGGGGTGGGAGTGAGAGAGAGCAGGGAGATGGAGCAGGGAGTCAAGACGGCAGACAAACCAACCCCAGGCTGCTTTCTCTGGGCGGCCAAGGTCAGCTCTGGTGGAGACCAAGGGGAGGAGGGGCGGCAAACAGTGGAATAACAGAGGGGAAACGCCCAATGCAAACTATGCAAGACGTGTGTGTGTGTGTGTGTGTGTGTGTGTGTGTGTGTGTGTGTGTATGATGGGCTTGCCGGAATAAGGACTGGGACAGCTGGGCTACAAGAAGGGCTTAGGAAATGGGTTTTGATCATCTTGTTAGCAAACCTGAGCATAGAGTTTCTGTCATTTTTTTTTAAGATTTTGACAAAGGTAGAGCATTAGCAGAGATGGAGGAGGGAGAAGGACCTTTGATCCCAGGGCCTGGAGGTGTTGGTTTCCTCTCCAGGATGCCCTGGGCTCGACACAGTACTGGGGCTGCTCCTGAATCTTCTCCCAGGCACATCTGTGCACATCTTTGTGAAATCTAGTTTGAGCAAGAACCTCACGAAGACAACTGAGCAAGCCCCAGCCTTGATACTGGATCCCAGGACACGTGGTTGGGCCCCTTTTGGCCCCACCACCCTGGCCTGACTGGAGCTGGTTTTGTTGCATGCTCCCCACTCTTGGAGACCCCTCTTTGTCTTTTTCCTTTCCCCAACCTCCACCTGCTCCTTGGCTATAAATGCCCAGACTCCTGCTGGATCCAGAATTGAGGCAGGCTCTATGCTGAGGTCGCTCCTCCTACAGCAGTAGCTACTGAACAAAACCTGTACTTACAGCTTTAACTACTGCTCAGCTCTGATCAGAAATGAGACAAACCTGGACCTCACATCTTGATCCCCAGGGGTGGGAAGAGAGATCCAGAGGTCATGACCCTAGGGTTGGCAAAGAAGGCAGTCAGGACTTTCAGGCGGCCCAATGGGACACCTGGATTCCCCGTGACTTCCTCCAGGAAGCCTTCCTGATTGCCCTGCCCAGCCCCTGCACCCAGGCTGATGGGGGACACACTTACACGTCATCACACACTACTTCCAGCAACTTCCCCAAAGCTGGTGCTTGGGCTCTAGGGTGCGGGAGGCCCCTTGGATTCTAGAGGCCTGCAGGGAAGCAGTGTATGTCTGGGGACTCTTGGGAAGAGGAGGACACACTCCTGGCCCCACAGTCCATAGCCAGATGGGGCAGGAGGAAGCCAGAAGCACAGCCAGGGCTGTGTGGCCCCGGATGCCCCTGCACTCGCCCGTTGGACTCACCTTCCTCTGACTGGGTCAGAAAGGGTGGTAGCCATCCAACCACAGGACTCCTTCTATGGTCACTACAGCATACCACATTCTTGGGTTAGGAAAACCCTAAACCTCTTCCCTCTTTGAGAACCCAGGCTTTCTTTTCTACTGAACTACACAGGACAGAGGGGTCACTTAAGTTGGCTCTGTGAATGACCTTCACTTTTGCCCCACACTCCCTACCTTCCTACTCAGTCACTCAACCTCTGGTAGTCCACCCAAATCCTCAGTTTAACTACATTTCCCAGACTCCCCTGCAGCTGGGCATGTCAAAAGACTATCCAGTCAATGGAATGTGGGCCCAAGTGACACACCCACCAAGAAGCCCCCTTCTACTTCCAGAGCCTGTGCTTGTAGTCAAATGTAGAGAACTGGAGGTCACCTGCTCCACTAGGCAGAGTCCCTGTGAGTCTCTGATAAGAATTCTTGCAGGTTTCAGCTGCCGCACCTTCTGTTGTTACTGCAGCAACAACCAGCTCTTCCATGCTCCCCTGTTCTCAGTGGCCTCTGGTTTGGGGTCTTCTCTGCATCAGCACAGAAACTCCAAGAGGCAGGGGCTGCGTGGTTCCTCCCCGTGTGTCTGTCCGTGGAGCAGGGCCTGACTTAGAGTGGGCGTTCTAGGGTGGGCAGCATGGCACACCAGGTTAAGTCGCCACTTATGATGCTGGCACCCCATATTGTGGTAACAGCTTGAGTCCTGGCTGCTCTGCTTACAATCCGGCTTCCTGCCAACATGCCTGAGAAAGCAGTGGCAATGGCTCACTTTACTCCTGCCACCCACACGGGACACCAAGATGCAGCCTCAGGCTTCCGCCTTTGGCCCTGCCAGGCTGTTGCAGCCATGGGGAGCAGTACAACCAGTAGAGAGCTCACAGGCTCTCTTGGCCACGCTGCCTTTCAGATAAATAATTACATCCTGAAATAGGCAAAGGCACCCCACACAGAGTGAGTTGCATCCTACCCACTTTGCGTGGGCTTGGGTCTCTGCAGAAAGACCCCCCTCCTTCCACACTCAGCAGGACTTTTTAGCCCAAGCCTGAATTAAACACTCCCTTCAGACCCACCCCGGACAGCCCCTCTTCTCTCTCTGCACCCTCTGTGACCGTCAGAGCTTCCTCTGCAGGAACACCGGCCACTCTGCACCGCAAGGGATGGCCACCGTCTGTCCCACCCTCAGGCAGCTGGGAGACCCTACAGGCCAGGCCCTCTGTCCTGTCCATTTGCCCAGGAGTTTTGGCTACTCCCTGGGTTCTATTCATTGGCATCCGACCCTTGACAGGTGCACATGCACTCACAGCCCATGAGAGGAGAGGAAACAGGTGCAGAAGGCTGAGGCCAGCCGAGCAAAGAGGCCCAGCCTGCCAGCATCGTGCACACCCAGCCCCGCCCAGTGGCCCACACCTGCATCGGGCAGCCTGTGCACATGCATGTTTGAACCCGAGGAAGGGTCTGTGATAGCAGGATGGAGACCACCACACCCATTTGACAGGTGAGGTAAGTGAGATTCAGACAGGCTGATTTGGCCCAGGCCCTAGATTGAGCATCTGTTGTGGTGGCCTGGGGCCACAGCCCTACACATTTCCTCTCCTCATTTTTCTATTTTCTCCAGAGTCTTTGCTTCGGCTTTGAGGAAGACAAGATAGCAGGTCACAAAGGCGAGAGGAAATAAACATGGACTTTTGAGTGGGTCAGCCGAGTTCCAAACAAGGCTCTTGGGAGGACTCAAAATTTCTCCCTCCTGATTTTAAAAACAGGCAGGCAGGAGAGGCCACGGCTGGCAGGTGCAGCGTTGGCCGCCTCTGCTGGGTGGCCGCGGTGAAAGCCAGGAAGAGAGCACTTACTGGACTTTTCCTCCTTAATGGTGTATTCCAGCACCTCGGACGCACCCTCGTTCAGGGGAGGGAAGCGGACACACAGCATCAAGGACTTCAGGTCACTGTCCCGGCGCACTAGGAACATCTGTAAGCAAGGCAGCAAAGGAGCACCATGAATCAAAGATCCGAGGGGCCGCCGTGGCGGTGCAGTGCCTTAAGCCACCACTTGTAGCACCAGCATCCCAGGGGGCACCAGTTTGAGTCCCAGCTGCTCCACTTCCCAACCCCGCTCCCTACGAATGCACTTGGGAAAGTAGCCAAGCTTGGGCCCCTGCCACCCATGTGAGAGACCTGATGGAACTCTAGCCTGCTGGCTTCAGTCTGGCCATTGGAGCCACCAGGGGAGCAAAGCAGCCAAGAGATCTCTCACTGTGTCTTTCCCTGTCTCTGTAACTGACTTCCAAATAAATAAATCAATCTTTTATTTCCTTAAAGGCCTAGGCTGACAAGCGAGGATGGCTGGATGCTTCCTGGAAGGCTCCCAAGACAGGGTGGCAGCTGGGGCAGTCACACATCGCTTGGGAGAACAGGGTCTATTCCAGGAGCCTCCACGAGGTGCTGGAAACACCTCAAGTCTCAGGTTCTCGTTGGCTCACTCTGGTACCACCAAGTTGGAGCTTCTGGGATAGTGTTGTGAACAGAGTCCCAGGGGCAGGTCCTCACCCCAGTATGCTGCTGCCTGGGTGGGTGGCCCAGCTCTGATGGATGGGCTGGATTTCGCCTTACTCCCCAGCAGGCGTGCCTGGGGACTGGGGAGAACAGTCACAGCTATAAACCCCACTCTCTCCCGCACAAAAATAAAAGCAGCAGCTAAAATTGTTAGCATGTAGCCCAGTGCTGCGGACACCATTCTGGTACCTTCCACATGTCAGTCTCACACACCAGCATTCCCCCATCCTTACCCCATGCTGCCTCTAAAAGTCCTTCTCAGCCACAACAGTGCTGCCACTCACAGCTGCGCCAAGCCATGGCCTCATTCCCATAAAACCACCAAGGTGGACGCTCCCATTCCCTGCACGCACCTGGTGGCATGACACTTCCGACACTGTCTCCAAAGTCACCGAACTCCTGGACATTCCAGTCCTTTCCAGGCAACTCCCCCAAAGCTCCACCCCCTATGCCTCCAGATCCCAGGAGGAGCAGGTCTCACGGCTGCAGAACACCCCACATCCTGGCTGTAGGCCCACATTCCCCGTCAAAGGCACACTTCTGTTTTGCTAATAAGCTGTATTCTTCTGCTATCATGTCATGTCTGAGTGATGGCAGAGGGTTTTTTTGTGGTTCCTGACAAGCCTTTCCAGTCACACCACACCTGGCCGATGCTCTCAGAAGACTCCTGGGGCCCCAGGGCCTCAGAAGATTCTATTTCTCATTGCTACTTGTCGCGGCCGGCTGGGTCAGTAACGTGGGCACGGAGAAGGATCTGGGGATGAGACACCGACACATGGACCAGAGATGGTGGAAATGTCTCTCTCCAGCCTCTCTCGAGGCCTGCTTTTATTGCCTCCACTCTTGACCTCTCACCTAGTTCTTGTTTATGCTTTAGCCCACACTCTCAATATTGGATACAGCTGAGTTCCATTAGACCAGGTGCTTTCAGCCCCAAGCCCATTACCTGTAGTGCTCAGTTTAGCGAGTGCTAACAAACTCCTTAGCCCACAACAGGTGCCCCTGTTTTTGTTTTAAAGCAGACTTGAATGTGCCTGACTTAGCTTGTGGACTCGCAGGTTATCAGCCTTACCCGTCATCGGGAATCTCCATAGCATGATGGAGCCCCTGTCTTAGGTTGGTCAGTGCCCAGTCCATCTTAACCATCACTGGCTGCCATTCAACGCGTTGCCTGCTACTGATGCACAAATCATACTTGGGGAGGCTGGTAACCCTGTTCCATGGCTAGGAGTGTCTTTACCTCGGTAGCAATGAGCAGACAGCAGTTCCTGGGCTTGGGGAAACATAGCACTACACAGGTGAAACATAAATAAAGCATATGATGGGGAACAAGAGGCCCTGACCATAGGAGTATCTTTAGCTCGGTAGCAACGAGCAGACAGCAGTACCAGGGCTTGAGAAACATTTTGCACTTGCATAGGTGACACACACAAAAAGGCATACAATGTGGTACAAGAGGTCTAGGCCAAATCTCACAGCATCTGCTGTTCCCCTGACAACAAATCAACCCGCAGTTACAATGCAAGCATGCCCACCCGCTCATGTTCATCAGTAAAGTCCTGTTGTCCGCAACTCCGGCACTCTGTTCCACGACCTTGTTCACTGTCACCACGGTAGCTGGTGGCAGAGGCTGCTGATGTACTGGCTACGATGGTCACCGTTATGCCAAAGTCTCTTTTATGCTTTATCAGGCTAACAAAGGCCTCTCCATCAGTCCCAACAGGAGCTGGTGGGATTCAGGGCAGCTGCAGGATAACAGCAGAATCGCACTTGCCATTCCAGCACGTTGTCAGGGTGCACTGGAACTCGGTGTCATTCACTTCAGAGGCGTTTTTTGCTTGTCCAGTCGATCTTCCGATTGAAATGCCATCATCTTGGCCAGTACCCGAACTTTCACAAGACTCAGCAGCAGCAGCTTGCCAGACAAGCCTCTCAGGAATCCACCTGGGACCATTTTCGTCCTTTCCATCCTTTTCCTCTACATCCTGCTCAGAAGAGGACTGCGAATCTTCTTTGCACACTTTCTCCCAACTTTGTCTGGTTTGGGGTTCCTTCTTCTTTTTTACCCTGGTTTGCAGCTCTCTCCTCCTTCTAATGGACCATTTTTTCCGGCGGGGTTGCCCCACTGCTTGAGGGGATGGCAAAGCACTTTTTGCCAAGCGCCAGAGAAGGAAGGTGACTATAATGAGAGCCAATAATGGGAATACATCGCAGACAGTTTCAAAAAAACTCTGCAAGGCCTTAAGCTTAGTGTCGCTGCCTTGTGATTGGAGCAGATCTCTGATTCCTTTAATAACCTGCACTTTAGCGAGTTCTTGCCCCATGATAAATTTTACTTATGCCCCTGTAAAAATTTCTAAACCTGCCTCTAGATTTCCAGGGTCCCTCAGATTGTCCCTCGTGCCCCTGAACGGGGAGAAGGTCTGGGGATGAAATTAATTATGCCCCTCCAGAGTTAAACCTGCCTCTGGATTTCCGGGGTCCCTCAGATTGTCCCTTGTGCCCCAGAACGGGGAGAAGGTCTGGGGATGAGATTAATTATGCCCCTCCAGAGTTCCAGGGGGTCCCTCAGATTGTCCCTCGTGCCCTAGCACAGGGAGAGGGTCTGGGGATGAAATCAGTTATGCTCCTGCAAAATTCCTAAATTCTAACCTTGCTTTTGTAGGTCCAGGGGTCCCTCAGATGTCCTTTGTGCTGTGCCCCACGTTGGGCGCCATTTGTTGCGGCCGGCTAGGCTGGTAACGTGGACATGACGAAGGATCTGGGGATGAGGCATCGACACACGGACCAGAGATGGTGGAAATGTCTCTCTCCAGCCTCTCTCGAGGCCTGCTTTTATTGCCTCCACTCTTGACCTCTCACCTAGTTCTTGTTTATGCTTTAGCCCACACTCTCAATATTGGATACAGCTGAGTTCCATTAGACCAGGTGCTTTCAGCCCCAAGCCCATTACCTGTAGTGCTCAGTTTAGCGAGTGCTAACAAACTCCTTAGCCCACAACAGCTACTCACTTGCAGACAGGGTATTTCAGCATAACCAGGGCCGTGACTCATCAGCTGGTAACGTCAGACAGGTGACCCCACTCGGTGGTGAAGGCTGCTCTCACCCCCGCTATGGCTTTGTGCAACACCTCTCAAACCACTTGCACTCAAACCCTTAACTTGGGATATGCATCTGGGAAAACTCAAACTAAGTTCCTGCTCAGCCTCAGTTTCACTGTCTGTAAAGTGGGTCTAAGGGCAGAGACAACGTCCTGGGATTATTGCAAGATGGTATCTGTAAGGCACAGGACCCAGCATGAACAAGTGTTCTCCAAAGAGCGTGTTTACTGTTATTTCTAGTGATGTAAGACAGGACTGAACCTTGGATCAACTTGGTCACAATTCATAGCTGGCCCAGTTTGTCCTAGAGATGCATCTGGCTTTCCGTGGGACTGTCCCTTAATGTCTGCTGGGCTCCCAACCCCCATCTAGACATATGCTCTGGACACATCTCCCAGTGGCTCCAGAAAGGCACCAGACATCGCACCTTGCACCTGTTTTGAGCTATGTGTTCCCAGCAAGTGAAGGCTAGGAGGGGGAGGGAACTCTATTGGCATCTAAGAGGGATGTGGAGCACCAGGGGGTTGCAGCCTGGGAATGCTGGCCATAACACCCACTGGCACCAGCCCTCTAGTTTTGTTTGCTCCCCAGGGACCTCCTCTGCAGCCTCCCCATGTGAAGGATGTGGAAGGAAGCCTGAGAGTCTGAGACTGGCTGGCAGGCATGTGCACTTGTACAGGAAGCTGCTCCACTTGCTCCTGGCAAAATGATGGCTGGAAGTGAAGGAGTAGGGGTGTCCCAGAGGCTGGGGAGGCAGGGTGTGGGGAGTGATGGCTTCCTGGAGATGGGACTTGACTTTGGGTGATGGAGACATTTTAGAACTAAAGGTGGTGGCGGTTGTCCAGCATTGTAATTGCGCCAAATGCCACTGAGGGTGGCCATGGGTAGGGTATGTGAATTTCATCCTTCTTGAAGAAAGGCTTCTTAGGGAGTGTTAGTGCAGAACTAGTTATGCAGAAAAAAAAAACCTTTAATGAGACACTTCACTTCTTACTTTGCTCATTCTGTTCAACCTGTTTTTATTTTAAAGATGAACACATGGAGCCCGGCACGAAGACTCCACTGCCTAATCCTCTCCTGCAGATATCAGCAACCCGTGTCCCAGATGCTCCACTTCCCATCCAGCTCTCTGCCTGCAGCCTGGGAAAGCAGCAGAGGAGGCTTGGACCCCTGCACCTGTGAGGGAGACCTGGAGGAAGCTCCCGGATCCTGCCTTTGGATAGGTTCAGCTCTGGCCATTGGTGAGTGAACCAGCTGACTGGAGATGTCTCTGTGTCTCTATCAAAATCTGCCTTTCCAATAAAAGTGAATGAATCTTAAAAAAAAAAGAGATGAACATATGTGTATAGCACTTTACCATTAAATTTAAATGTTCCTTTTTTTTTTTTTTTTCTAAAAAGCAAGCGCGGTATCTCTCCCTCTCTCCTGTTGAGAGGTGCCCCACCTCCCAGTTTTCTCGCGGGTGGTGCTTCCTTTCCTGCTCACCTGGTCCCTTCGCAAATAAACGTTTCTGTCTTCAAAAAACAAATGAACAAACAAAAACCAAAACCCAGCAAAGTGAGGCGCTGACCCTGAGGCTACCTGCTGCAGGGCGTCAACCTGGCATCTTCACTCCGTGGCCCCACCATCATCCGTAAACCCATTTCCCCTCCTGATATTCTCTGCTGCCTGGATGCCCGCTGGTCTCTAACCCAGACAGGCAAGTGTGGGATGCTGCTGACAACACCAGTCCTGCCTCTCGGTGTCCCAGGGCCCAGGCAGCCTGCTGGCCACCCCCATCTGGCCCTTCAAAGCAGAAACAGGTCCACTGCTGTGACTGGTGGGAAAGCTGATCAGCACAAGGACAGAAAGCAAGTGGGTAGTTGTCTCGTGGCAGCTGCATCCACATACACATGTGAGCACACCAGCTCTGCACAGCTGTGCCTGCGCTTGACCGTAAGACAGAAAGACCCTGACTCACCCCAGCCACTTCCTGGTGCAGGATCCTGGCTGCCTCTTCCCGGCCCAGCCCCAGCTGCAGCCACACGGGGCACGTTTTAATGAGCTTCTCCAGGACGCTGATGCCCCGGTGAGGCAGGCAGTTCTTCAGGGTAGCTGGCAGGCAGAGCCCCACGCCGTCCTCCTCCTCCTCTTCCTCTCCTTGGCTCACATCTGGAATAGGTCTGAGAAACAAAATCGAACCATCAGGCTCTGCAACCCCCCAAAGAAGGTGTATAACACATGAGAACTAAATCCAACCGCATTTTCTTAGCTAGCATCTGGGTAGCCAGGCCTCTGAGGAAAAAAACAATGACCAAATCATGGCCTTAAGACGTTTATGACAAAGCAGGTGGGACATGCACAGAAAGACCCAGCTGGAAGGATACAGAGTGGCAAACAGCTCCTGACGCACAGGTGGCACTGGAGTCCAGCGCCGATGATGACTGCTAACATTTAATTAAAGAGTAACGTACACAGTGGGATGCACAGATGTGAGTACCATGTGTCCACATAGGCGAGCACCCAGGGAAACACTACCCACCGGGAAAGATAGATCTTATCTCTGCAACGCCATGGTCACCGTCTGTAGGTGATTACTGAGCTCTTAAAAGTGTGCTGTCAAGGGATGGCATTGGAGCGTGTTGGATAAAGCCATTGCCTACAATACCCGTATACCGCACGGATGCTGGCTTGTGTTCCAGCTCCTCCCCACATCTGATCCCAGCTGCCTGCCTAGGGCCTGAGAAGGGCAGTGGAGGATGGTCCCAGTGCTCCTTGCCACCACAGGGCAGACCTCCATGGAGTTCTCTTGGCTTTGGCTGGCTGCTGCAGCCATCTGGGGAATGGACCAGCAGATGGAAAACTTCTCTCTCTCTCTTTGTCTCTTCTTATCTCTGTGTAACTGTGACTTCCAAATAAGTAAATGTATTTTTTTTAAGCATGTGGTCTGGGATGTGGGCCTGTGGCGTAGTGGTTAAGGCACCTCTTGGGACTACCACATCCTGTATGGGGTGCCCGGGTCTGAGTCCTTGCTTTACATCCTGATAACGTGGAGCCAGGGAGGCAGCAGGTGGCAGCTCCAGGACTCAGGTCCCTGACACACGCTTGGGAGACCTGGACTGAGTGGCCAGCACCCGGCTTTGGCCTGGCCCGCCCCTGGCTGTCCTGGGCGTGTGGGGAGTGTAACAGTGAATGAGATATCTACTTCTGTCTTTTTGCCTTTCAAATAAATACTTTTCAAAAAAGTGATCCAAATTGAGATATGTTGTAAGATTAAAGTATATACTGAGTTTCAAAGACCTGGTATGAAACAAGAAAAAAAACTGCTCATTAGGGCCCAGCGGCGTGGCCTAGTGGCTAAAGTCCTCGCCTAGAAAGCCCCAGGATCCCACATGGGCGCCGGTTCCCATCCAGCTCCACTTCCCATCCAGCTCCCGGCTTGTGGCCTGGGAAAGCAGTCGAGGACGGCCCAATGCATTGGGACACTGCACCCGCGTGGGAGACCCGGAAGAGGTTCCTGGTTCCCGGCTTCGGATCGGCGTGCATCGGCCCGTTGTGGCTCACTTGGGGAGTGAAACATCGGACGGAAGATCTTCCTCTCTGTCTCTCCTCCTCTGTATATATCTGGCTGTAATAAAATGAATAAATAAAAAAAACTGCTCATTAGTAATACTTTTTATTGGAGCAAGTTTTGTAGCATAGCAAGTTAAGCCACTGTTTGAGGCATTGTGCCAGTCTGAGCCCTGCTTCAAATACAGCTCCCTGCTAATACCCCTGGGAAGTAACGGGTCATGGCCCAAGAACTTTGGTTCCTGTCATCCAGGTGTTTGTCCAGATGGAGTTCTAGGCTCCTGACTGCAGCTTTGAAGTAACCAGCTGACAGTTACCAGCTTTGTCACTATTCTTTTCAAATACATACATCTTTAAAAGTTAACTTGATTATATGTGACAATACTGTTTCAGATATGTTTAGTTAGATAAAATGTTACTAAAATTAACCACACATGTATCTTCTTACTGAGATAACGTGTCTATGATGCGTGTGTTACATTTCCATTGGACAGCAATGATGCAGATCCTTCTCAGAAGGTTGCTGGTACCCCTCCCCCATCAAGTCTCCATTCCCACAGTGTGAGGACTATGTGAACGCCAGGATAAGGCAAGGAGGATGACGGAGGACCAGAAAAGAACACCACCCAACTGCCAGGTCCCTGGCAGACCAGGCTCCTCCTGCTGTCCATACACACACACACATACACACACACACACACTGTCTGCTGTACACACACACACACTGCCTGCTGCCCCCCCCCCCACACACACACTGGTTTTGGTTCCAAGAAGGGAGAAACAACATCTATACACCTCAAAATCCATCTGCCCCCCCCACCTAGTACCCAAGGCTGTCATAGCCCCTGCAGGGTGAGCCCCTGCACTGGGCAGAGATGACAGGGGAGAGTGCCTCATGCCTCTTATAGGGCCTCTCCTGTGGTTTAATGCTGCCTCTGGAAGCATCCTTCCAGAAGCATCCAGGACGTTTGCTGTAGGGAGTCACTGAGAAGAAGGAACAGATGAGGGAAGGTAGTGCCTTGCTCAAGGGCCCAGGAAAGCAGAGCAGCTGCTGGGGAGGAGGGGGTGGGAGTGGGGAGGGCCTGCGGGGGAGGGGGTGTGGGGAGGGCTCATGGGGAGGCTGCTCTTGCAGGCACCAGTGAAAGCAGCTAACAAAAGAGTAAAGAAGAAAAACACAACTCGACCTTCCTGGCTTTTATGCTGTAGGAGGAGACGGGCAGTAGCAACACCAACAGTGACCCGCGTGGGGTGGACACTGCCCAAGTGGCAGAGAAAGAGGCGTGGAGTATGGGTGGGGACAGGGAGGGCTTCACCTTCAACCTGGGAGGCCAGAAAGCCCAGTACACCTGGACGCAGGTATCTGGGGATGAGGTCTCCAGATAGAGGGTAGAATTCCTAAATTCTTGCTCCAGGAGGAGCTTCAGGAGGGGGCTGGAGTGACAAGAGGGAGGAGAAGAAAGGTGTAGTCAGAGGGGGCAGTGTTGCATCCACTCGAGTGCTAAAACAGAATGTTACATTCACCAATGACAGTCACACAAAGTTTTATCATAAATGAGAGGCAAGGCAATTGACTGAACAATCGACCAGTTGACTGGCCAGCAAGGACCAACACCCCTTATTGGAGTGTGGCTCCAGATAGCACATTCACAGGGGCAGTACATAATAGCTTGAAAAGGGACAACCCACAGACTGCAAGGTGAGGGGGGAGGGGAATACCACACACTCCCTACCACCTATCCCGACTGGACAGCCCACACCTGGCTCTTTTCCAGTCCAGCAATTAAGGTAACCACCTGCTTAATTACTCGGAAGCACCGTGAGATAACCAGACTTGGGCCTTGATTCATGAGAATTGAGGCCCATCAATGCTAAAGGTCCCATAGGCTGTTTGGCCTGCAAGCTCACAGTTTCTTAGTAACAATGAGGCATGTTTACACCATTTTGTTTTCGATTCTACAGCAGGATGCAGGACCTGTGAGGACTGTGGAGGCACCAGGAGCCCCCTCCCCACCACCAGCAGCTGCCCAGAGAATGCAGCCCCCTCCTTCACGTGTGGGGCTACAAAGGCTGCTGTGCCTCCCAGGCCTGCTCCTCCTCACCCAGCTCCTATGCAAACTGCTGTGTCCACCTGCAGCATCTCTACTCTATCCTCCCAGGAGTCCCTCCAATTGCAGGCAACAGTACCAGGCAGGATGCCCAATGGATGCATCAGCGTTTAAAACTGCCGCCCATCAGGCTAGGAGAAGACAACTCCAGCCATAGAGCCTGGGCAAAAGATGTGAATAGCTATTTCAAAGAATGGCCCGTAGATAAGCAGGTAAAAAAAAAAATAACCCGAATCACTAAGGAAATGCAAATGAAAGCCACAATGTGATACCACCAGCACAACCGCTAGAATTTTCTAGGCTAAAAATAGACTGACAACATAACATCACATGTTGGGGAGGATGGAAAGTAGTCAGAATGCTCACGGCTTACTCAGGCCGTGTCACCATGGTGTCCCTGCTCTGGAAAAAAAGATATGGCAGCTTTCTACAAACCTAAACAGATAACCTGCTCAACTGCACAGCCTAGGCTTCCATGTGAGAAACGAAAGTCCACAAATAGACTTGCTAAAGGATGGGCATCACAGCTTTACTCTTGAGCGCTCAAAACCCAGTCTGGGAGTCTATTATTGGGAGAGTGGAAAAACAGACTGTGGCATGTGCACACAACAATCACCAGCAGTGACAAGGGACCAGTGACACACATGGCCACATGGAGCAATCGCAGGGCGCCGTGGGGTGAAGCGGAAAAGCCGGACTGTGTGAACCCGTCTCTAGAAAGATCCAATGGTGCAGTGAGATGTTCACACTGGCTTGTGTCATCTGTGCTTTTCACAGAGCACTGGAGAAGAACATGACTCAATGGGGAACTCTAACTAATGACTGGTCGCTGGGTTTGGCAACCTCCTTTGAAATTCACAAAAGTTCAAGATTCCTGCATAGGTATGGGGGAAGAGAGTTTGCAACAAAGCAAACACAGAAAAAAAAACCGTTAAGGGTGAGTGCAAGTCAATGAGAAGGTCCCAAAGCTTTTCCATGTATTATTCTTATCTATTTGAGAGGAGGGGTAGAATCGTCCCACTGGTTCACTTCCCAAATGCCCAAAACAGCTGGAGCTGAGCCGGGACAAAGCTAGGAGCTGTGAACTCAATCCAGGTTTTCCACGTGTGGAGCAGCCATCACGGCTGCCTCCCAGGGTGTACGTTAGCAGCAAGCTGGAGTCAGGAGCAGAGCTAGAATTTGAACCCAGACCCTCCAATATGAATCGAGGGTATCCACTTTGGGTGTTAATTGCTGCATGCACATGGATGTTGACTACAAAACTCTTTCCACCTCTCTGGATGTTTAAATGCTACAGTGATCCTCTCCCCACCCTCTGAGGATGAAGCTGGTCCACGGTACTAGAAGCTTTGGGCTTCGGTGGATGCTGCACAACTTCTGGGCTTCAAGCTAATCACCTGTAAAAAATGAACACTTGTCTTCACTGACGATGGATATTGTGGAAATTCACTGAATGCACAGTCCCTGGCACACAACACCTCTTGATTTTGAACTTCTGATCTCCAGAACTGTGACATTAAAGATACTTCCTGCCGAGAAGGGCAGGCAGTGTCTCAAATGTTTGTACTAACGCTGCATTACTTCTGCCAGTGAAAGTCATCAGAAATACATGATTTTCTTAGGGAGGGAACCTGGCCCAGTGGTTAAGACTCTGATTAAGACATCCACATCCCATACCATGGTACTTGGGTCTGCTTACTGATTCTAGCCCCTGACTCCATCTTGCTGCTAATGCAGACCGTGGCAGGCGGCAATGACTGTTCAGGTAGCTGAGTTCCTGCCTTCCAGCTGGGAGACCCGGATTGAGTTTCCAGTTCCTGGCTTCTGCCCAGGCTTAGCTTTGGCCACTGTGAGTATCTGTGGAATAAGCCAGAGGATGGAAGCTCTTTTTCTCTGCTTTTCAAGTAAATAAATACATAGGCTTTAAAAAGAAAAACCAGGGACTGGTGTTGGCAGGTTAGTTACTGCCTATGCTATCTGCATCTCACATAGGCACCTGTTCAAATCCCAGCCGTTCCAGTTTCCATCTAGCTCCCTGTTAATGTGCCTGAGAAAGCAGAAAAAGATGTGTGAAGTACTTGGGCACCTGTCACTCATCGTGGGTGACTCAGAAGCCCCTTGCTCCTGGTTTCAGTGTGACCCAGCCCTGGCCGTTACAGCCATTTGAGGAGTGAATCAGTAGATGAAAGATTCTCTCTCTCTCTCGTTGTATCTCTCTCCAATAAATAAAATAATTTTTTAAAGAACAGTTTTCTCCTCTGTACAATGAGCTGGATACCTGACCTATGAGCACATCAAATGGGTCATCCTTCTGGCTGTGGAAATCACGTATAGACCATGCTGTTTCCACCAGGGACACCGTTGCTGTGGGCACGGTAACCCACCCAGCTCCATGTCATTCTCCCCAACAGACTCACATCTGTTATTCCCACTTCCTGTCGCCACAGCAGGAGAAATGGCCAGAGGTTAGTGAAAACTCACTGCTCAGCACCCTCAAACCGGCAACACCTGCAAGGGTAGAGTGGAATGCGAACGGAACACTACACCTGCTGCAATGACAAGCTGCTCAAATGTAAAGGGTCCGATGCTGCAGCCCGTGTGCCAGCAGGCGCTCCCAGGACCCCATGCATAAGGAGACAGCAGTGAAAGCTATGGCTGCAGTGTTTACAAGGAGAAGGGAGGAGGCCACCCAGGCCAGAATGGACCCATGTGCTGGGGCTTAGTCTGTTCTGCACCATCATGCAACTGATCAGAGGCAGGAACCATGCTATGATGTTAAACCTGCAAGCCCTGTGTGCTGACTGGATGTTGAAGTTCTGATCTTGTTAACTCTGTTATGCAAGAGAATGTCCTGTCTTTGAGCGATGTCACCATAACACGTGGGTGGACACCTTCCTCTCACTTGATTCAGAAAGAGGAAAGGAGCCATGCGAGACATGCTCCTCACTGGGAAATCCAGAGCAGAATATCCAAGCTGGAAGGCTTCCAAACACTCCTGCAGTTTCCCTGGGAGACTGGAGTCACAGCCAGAGAAAAAGGCAAAAGCTTAAAAAAATCAAACCAAAAAACCCCAGCTGTTAAGTAAAATAATCAAATTATAGAGGGAAAACAAACATGTAAATAAAGTGTAAAAACATACACACAGTTGGCGGGAGAGGACGTCTAGCTCGGATCCCGAACCCAGTCCGCCATGTGCCCATGGCTCATGGCGGGCTGGGCCCGGACATGCCTGGGTGCGGCCTGCTTCCTTCTGGGGTGAGTACGCCGAGGGGGGAGGCCTCCGTGACTGGGCATGTCCGGGACCCACCCAACACCCTCATTGGGTGGTGGGTGAACGGGATTGGGGAGGGGCGCAACCTCGGGCCTGCAGGATTTAACTTCCGGCTGCCAGAGGCGAGCCGAGGGCTGCGGGAGAGGACGTCTAGCTCGGATCCCGAACCCAGTCCGCCATGTGCCCATGGCTCATGGCGGGCTGGGCCCGGACATGCCTGGGTGCGGCCTGCTTCCTTCTGGGGTGAGTACGCCGAGGGGGGAGGCCTCCGTGACTGGGCATGTCCGGGACCCACCCAACACCCTCATTGGGTGGTGGGTGAACGGGATTGGGGAGGGGCGCAACCTCGGGCCTGCAGGATTTAACTTCCGGCTGCCAGAGGCGAGCCGAGGGCTGCGGGAGAGGACGTCTAGCTCGGATCCCGAACCCAGTCCGCCATGTGCCCATGGCTCATGGCGGGCTGGGCCCGGACATGCCTGGGTGCGGCCTGCTTCCTTCTGGGGTGAGTACGCCGAGGGGGGAGGCCTCCGTGACTGGGCATGTCCGGGACCCACCCAACACCCTCATTGGGTGGTGGGTGAACGGGATTGGGGAGGGGCGCAACCTCGGGCCTGCAGGATTTAACTTCCGGCTGCCAGAGGCGAGCCGAGGGCTGCGGGAGAGGACGTCTAGCTCGGATCCCAAACCCAGTCCGCCATGTGCCCATGGCTCATGGCGGGCTGGGCCCGGACATGCCTGGGTGCGGCCTGCTTCCTTCTGGGGTGAGTACGCCGAGGGGGGAGGCCTCCGTGACTGGGCATGTCCGGGACCCACCCAACACCCTCATTGGGTGGTGGGTGAACGGGATTGGGGAGGGGCGCAACCTCGGGCCTGCAGGATTTAACTTCCGGCTGCCAGAGGCGAGCCGAGGGCTGCGGGAGAGGACGTCTAGCTCGGATCCCAAACCCAGTCCGCCATGTGCCCATGGCTCATGGCGGGCTGGGCCCGGACATGCCTGGGTGCGGCCTGCTTCCTTCTGGGGTGAGTACGCCGAGGGGGGAGGCCTCCGTGACTGGGCATGTCCGGGACCCACCCAACACCCTCATTGGGTGGTGGGTGAACGGGATTGGGGAGGGGCGCAACCTCGGGCCTGCAGGATTTAACTTCCGGCTGCCAGAGGCGAGCCGAGGGCTGCGGGAGAGGACGTCTAGCTCGGATCCCGAACCCAGTCCGCCATGTGCCCATGGCTCATGGCGGGCTGGGCCCGGACATGCCTGGGTGCGGCCTGCTTCCTTCTGGGGTGAGTACGCCGAGGGGGGAGGCCTCCGTGACTGGGCATGTCCGGGACCCACCCAACACCCTCATTGGGTGGTGGGTGAACGGGATTGGGGAGGGGCGCAACCTCGGGCCTGCAGGATTTAACTTCCGGCTGCCAGAGGCGAGCCGAGGGCTGCGGGAGAGGACGTCTAGCTCGGATCCCAAACCCAGTCCGCCATGTGCCCATGGCTCATGGCGGGCTGGGCCCGGACATGCCTGGGTGCGGCCTGCTTCCTTCTGGGGTGAGTACGCCGAGGGGGGAGGCCTCCGTGACTGGGCATGTCCGGGACCCACCCAACACCCTCATTGGGTGGTGGGTGAACGGGATTGGGGAGGGGCGCAACCTCGGGCCTGCAGGATTTAACTTCCGGCTGCCAGAGGCGAGCCGAGGGCTGCGGGAGAGGACGTCTAGCTCGGATCCCGAACCCAGTCCGCCATGTGCCCATGGCTCATGGCGGGCTGGGCCCGGACATGCCTGGGTGCGGCCTGCTTCCTTCTGGGGTGAGTACGCCGAGGGGGGAGGCCTCCATGACTGGGCATGTCCGGGACCCACCCAACACCCTCATTGGGTGGTGGGTGAACGGGATTGGGGAGGGGCGCAACCTCGGGCCTGCAGGATTTAACTTCCGGCTGCCAGAGGCGAGCCGAGGGCTGCGGGAGAGGACGTCTAGCTCGGATCCCGAACCCAGTCCGCCATGTGCCCATGGCTCATGGCGGGCTGGGCCCGGACATGCCTGGGTGCGGCCTGCTTCCTTCTGGGGTGAGTACGCCGAGGGGGGAGGCCTCCGTGACTGGGCATGTCCGGGACCCACCCAACACCCTCATTGGGTGGTGGGTGAACGGGATTGGGGAGGGGCGCAACCTCGGGCCTGCAGGATTTAACTTCCGGCTGCCAGAGGCGAGCCGAGGGCTGCGGGAGAGGACGTCTAGCTCGGATCCCGAACCCAGTCCGCCATGTGCCCATGGCTCATGGCGGGCTGGGCCCGGACATGCCTGGGTGCGGCCTGCTTCCTTCTGGGGTGAGTACGCCGAGGGGGGAGGCCTCCGTGACTGGGCATGTCCGGGACCCACCCAACACCCTCATTGGGTGGTGGGTGAACGGGATTGGGGAGGGGCGCAACCTCGGGCCTGCAGGATTTAACTTCCGGCTGCCAGAGGCGAGCCGAGGGCTGCGGGAGAGGACGTCTAGCTCGGATCCCGAACCCAGTCCGCCATGTGCCCATGGCTCATGGCGGGCTGGGCCCGGACATGCCTGGGTGCGGCCTGCTTCCTTCTGGGGTGAGTACGCCGAGGGGGGAGGCCTCCATGACTGGGCATGTCCGGGACCCACCCAACACCCTCATTGGGTGGTGGGTGAACGGGATTGGGGAGGGGCGCAACCTCGGGCCTGCAGGATTTAACTTCCGGCTGCCAGAGGCGAGCCGAGGGCTGCGGGAGAGGACGTCTAGCTCGGATCCCGAACCCAGTCCGCCATGTGCCCATGGCTCATGGCGGGCTGGGCCCGGACATGCCTGGGTGCGGCCTGCTTCCTTCTGGGGTGAGTACGCCGAGGGGGGAGGCCTCCGTGACTGGGCATGTCCGGGACCCACCCAACACCCTCATTGGGTGGTGGGTGAACGGGATTGGGGAGGGGCGCAACCTCGGGCCTGCAGGATTTAACTTCCGGCTGCCAGAGGCGAGCCGAGGGCTGCGGGAGAGGACGTCTAGCTCGGATCCCGAACCCAGTCCGCCATGTGCCCATGGCTCATGGCGGGCTGGGCCCGGACATGCCTGGGTGCGGCCTGCTTCCTTCTGGGGTGAGTACGCCGAGGGGGGAGGCCTCCGTGACTGGGCATGTCCGGGACCCACCCAACACCCTCATTGGGTGGTGGGTGAACGGGATTGGGGAGGGGCGCAACCTCGGGCCTGCAGGATTTAACTTCCGGCTGCCAGAGGCGAGCCGAGGGCTGCGGGAGAGGACGTCTAGCTCGGATCCCGAACCCAGTCCGCCATGTGCCCATGGCTCATGGCGGGCTGGGCCAGGGCGGCCAGTGCGCCATTTGGCGCCAGGCTGTGCCTACTGGCCGCCCGGCCGGGGAGCTCTGTGGTATTGGACATCTGAATCGCTGCTGAGATAGCTCTAGAGTGACCCCACTGTTTCTGGGATCTGAGTCAATCCTAAAGATTCCCAATGCCAGTAACTCTTCCTTTGAAGAACTTCCAATCCCTTAACAATGCTGAGCTTTGAACACCTATCAAGTAAAAGATAAGCTCCGGCTAGTGTAGCAGGCTGGCACCCAATGGTCCTCGGAGCAACCACGTGCAGGTGTGTGATTTACAGCTAGGAACGGTCCCAATCTGGGAAGCCACAGCTGGGATGAGGTTCCCACCAAGGGGTGTATGTGCTGGAATGGGGGCTGCGTTCTATCTAGGAAACAGTTGCAGTCACCCGAGGCACTAGTGTGGGCTGGGATTGGATGCACCAGGCCGGTTCAGATCCCAGCACCATCAGGTGTTATGGAGAAACAGGGTAGATGTGGGACTGACTAGGCTGGGTCTCAATCCCCTTCTGAGCCATGTGTGAGCTGTATGTGGGTATGGACGAGCCATGGCTGGGCTGAAACATCCAACAACAAGAGTCAGAATGGGGTGAAAGCCAGCCAGGAAAAGCCACTGTTCCTGCTAGGACAGGACGTGAACTGAGTAGGGTTGGCTCAAGAACCCCCTGGCAAGCGCAAAATCTGGCATTGGGAGGGGTTCTGATGGAGGAGCCTGGGCAACTCCTCTGGCAGGACACAGTCCCTGCAGGTAAGCGCGAGAAGCATGATTGGAAACAGCCCAGAATAGGCCATGGAAAGTTTCCCACTGGCATGCATTCGGCATGGGTCAGGAGCAGGCCAGGCTGAATCAGTTCATGTCATCCTCTGGCAAATCCGATCACCAGAACAGAGTGTGGAATGTGCCGGGTTTGGTTGCGACAAAACCAGTACACATTCTGGAACGCCAGGGCGTGGTTGCCTGTACTGGATATGAATGCAACACCCATCCAGCACACGTGAGATCCAGGAAGGGAGGGGCAGAGCTGGCGGGGGGGTTAAGGGGCTGGTCCCCTCGCTGGACAACCACTCCCACTGGAGAGTGTTGGCTGGGATAGAGACAGACACGACTAAGCAAGGCTACAACACCTGTGCGCTGCATGTGGACAAGATCAGGGCCACAGCATCAGCTGGCAGAAGCTGGCACTGGGGACTAATACTGTCGAGTCAAATCACAGGACCACCTAAAGAGTGCATAAACCGGGACAGAGAGACCTGGGAGGGAAAAAGTGGGTTCCCCCTTCTTGGGTCACTATTCCCGTGGGAGGGCATGAAAACTAGGACGGGGGCTGGGATGGCTAGACAGAGGCACTCAACAACATCTGTGAGGGCTGGATGGTTGAGTCGATTAGATAGAACTAAGCTTTAATACCCATTGACAAGTACCAGAGCCAAATGGGATGGGGGACAGACTGGTCTTCTGCTACACAAATTGGCAAACCAGGGTAGGGGGCAGGCTTGGTGGGGGTTATTGTGGGTCGCCCCGACTAGGCTGCAGCTCCCACTGGTTGATGTAAGGGCCGAACCAGACTGGACTGCAACACCCATTGGTTCCAGTGCAACTCGGGACTGAAAACAGAACCAACACAGCAATTGCAACCACCAGCTGATCAGGGTGATGGACTGTGCCGGGCCCTGTGCTTGCTAGAACATACAAGAATCTGGTCTGGGAATACCTCAAAGTATCTTTGGAGATCTCCCCACTTGAACTGCTGGACTCAGAATTCTAACCAAGAAAAGACAGAAGACAGAATAGGACAATCATTCATCTCAGCTACATGTTGGCAGCGAAATATGGGACAAATGGAGACTTCATGATGGACCATATCAATCAGTGGACCACCTCATCGAGCGAAACTGGCAGTGACTCATAACTGGAGAACTATTAACTCCACTTGAGCACATATCTCAGAGCATGCCCCACATATGGGACTTGGGGTGGGCGGGAAACCGGGTGGGGCTTCTCCCTCAATATCCCCTTTTACCTCAGATACATGATGGAAACAATATGGCATAATAGCATTGCCCACCTCCCTATCCCCCCGAACCTTTTTTTTTTTTTTTTTTTTTTTTCCTTCTCTTTCGTGATTTTCCTTCAACTATAGTTAACTATGTAAAGATTGTCAACAACAATACAATAAAATGGATTATATATAAAAAAAAAAAAAAAAAAAAAAAAAACATACACACAGTTGTGTGTCTTGATTGTAGATTGACACACACAACTTCACAGTGAAGCCTACCTCTTGCAGTCAGGGAACATAAAAAGCTTGGGAAGGGTGTGAGCAGGTTTTGGATAGACAGAGAGGGGTAGCGAGAGAAAGACTGAGAAGGGCATACAGAGGCAGGGCAAGGGTGTCAGATGCAAAATGAAGGAACTCAACAAAAAGCAATCAGGGTGCACGGGGCATTGTGGATGTCTTTCTCTAGGCTTCTCTATGTCTGATCCAAAATGAAACAAAAAGCCACACGTGTGTACACACACACACACACACACACACACACACACACACTCTCCTTCCCAGCAGGCCCCAGAGTATGTGAGAGCTGAGGAACTGTGGAGGGCCTGGCAGCCATCATCTAAGCCTGTCCCTTCTGCCTGCCTTTCCTTTTAATGTGCACTTGGCATTCGACACAAAGGCCTGTGTGAGGAGGGCTTCAGGACATATCCAGCCCTGGGGATGGGGCCACCATGGTCTGCAAATCATCAAACTCCTAGGGGACAGCTGCCACTGGTCATTAAAGTTCTTCCTCTCCCCCTGGGACAGTCACAGGCCCAGGCCAAGGAGCAGCAGCTGATGCCAGGGCACGCCATACGCTCAAGTGCCTGACGGTACATAAAGGTGCAAGCAGGAACAGTGCAGGATGGGCTGCAGGTCAGGGATCTGGGAGGACTTTCACTGCAAGGCCTGGCTATGCTGAACAAACGCACACTTTGGGTCAGGCAGAGCCTGTCATCCCAGCAAGCCAGTCCACTTCGCTGAGCCACAACTGCCTTCTTAAAACCATGTGAGGATGAACCGTGGCAATGTAACTAAAGAGTCAGCAGATGATCAGGACAAGTGGTCATTGCCCTGTGAGACAGAGAGAGCTGTGCCTAAACTACATCTTGGAGCAGAGCAGGGAACGGGTGTCCATTGTGAAGGAGGGGGATTTGGGACTCATTGCAGTACTGGGTTTGGATCAGTCATGTTCTCAGATCTTTTTGATGATTCTGAGAAGTAACCAGCTGGATACATCTCCAGTGGGAATTGCCCATCATCTTCTTATTGACCATGGTTCTCTCTGGAGGGACGTGTTTTCCGATCCTTTGCCTATCTTTGGGTGATCTCGTATTGAGTGGTACACTCCTTACATATTTTGCATTTGAGTCCCTTCCTAGACTATAATGGTGAATACTTCCCCAGTGCGAGGGACTATCTTTTCCTTTCATGAGAGTGTCTTCTGCAACATAAATAGCGCTCATTTTGATGAAGTCCAATCCAATTGTTCTTCTGTTGCTTGTGGTAACCTGCGTAACCAACTTTTACCTAACCCTAGATCATGAAAACACTTCTTTTCCCTTCTAAGACTTTTACAGTTTCAGTTCTTACATTTACAACTGAAACTTGTTCTATTTTTATGTGCGGTGTGAGGTAGGAACCCTTCTCCCTCCTGGGGCACCGTGGATTTCTGATTAGTTCTGCAACACTTTTGAATCTTCCTGGCAACCCTGATGAAAGTCAACAGATCAGAAACACAGAGTTGTGTTCAGCCCACTCCATCCAGGGGTCCCTGCCTCCTGAGTGTGCTGTGTCTCCTTCTGTCTTTGGACATCAGAATTGTGGAGCTCTCCAACAAGGGACCCTGTCTCCCGTGTCCCCCAAACAGCACAGAACAGAGCTAACCATCACCTCCATCCATCGAGACATTTTGTCACTGTTAATATGGGCCTAGGATGGCATCAGTCTTTCTGTACCTACACAATGCTTTTGGAAAATCAGCCTGAGGTCTGAGGGTGGGAGCGTATCATGGAAATGAAGGCAGACAGCAAGGGCTGGGTAACAGATGGTGCCCTCACAAACCCTGGATCCATCCAGAGAATAGGTGCGACATACAGACAATGGTGCTTAGCTCAGAATCAGGGATCACAGTCCTATCCTACTGCCTACCGTGTGGCTTTGGGCCACTTGCTGCCCTCCTCTAGGCTTAGGGGCTCCTTTGGGAAAGGAGCCTCAGGCATGGGGCTTTGGGGCATTACACCCTTTTGCAGGCCACAGGTCCAGTGGGAACGGACTCCAAGCAGCCTGATTTGGGGCTCAGGGCTTCTCCAAGGTGGACAAGGTACAGATTTTCCTCTAGGACCTGCAGCCCAGCCTCCAGGTCCAGGGAGTTCATAGCCATAAGCTAGCTCTATGGGCCTCCCCTCTTGCAGATTTAGCAAGTGGCATCTACTGAGAGTGGCTGACACCCCTGACCTTCAACCTTTGGGGAGGAGCCCAGGGAACCTGGGCCAGGCTCTGCCCATGGCCTCTCAGAGGGGAAGTTGGCTCAGGCAGGTCTTCCGGCCTCCGGAAGCACAGGCAGCAGTTGAGGCTAGCACACCTGACACGTCACAGGCCACATCAAGGGCCTGGCTGGTCAAAGCCCTTCGAACTTCCCACGTTTGTATGCTATACACATTCTAGCGCTCTGAGCAGGTGGCAGGCATTGCCCAGCTGACACCAGTCAGGCACCCAGTTCTCCATGCTGCCCCCCACAGGCCCTAGGGTAGTACCTGTGGAGGTACTTACTGGTTGCAGGACTGAGTCCTTGCTGGTGGCCACCACCCCTGTGCCAGCCTGGCCCAGGCCCCACTGCTGAGATGTGCTCTGAGGAAGGCCTGAATCACAGCTGTCTGTCCTCTGACTCAACAGCTTCCAGCCCCAGCTGTTGCCTCCACTGCTTCTGACTTCAGCTCTGTGTGCCATTAGGCCTTGTGTGAGGACCAGGGCTGTGTGGCCTGATGGTTAAGCATGGAAGCAGGTGGCCTGGGTCAGAATCTCAGCTCAGGAGCCTTTGTGATGAGGAAATCTCACTTTGCCTCCAATGATTTACCCTAAAAGTGATGAAGGGCAACACTACTCCTGTGGGACTGCAAGAAACAGCCTGGCACAGTGAAGCCCCAAAGGTCCCCGCTCACGCACCCAGCAAGCGTTGACTCAACCCTGAGTGTGGACCTGCTGCCAACCTACGTGTGACACTGTATGAGACAATCAACAGTCTCCAGCAATGTCACTGGAAGCGTGGACAGGCAGGTGGTTCCTGTACAGCACAGTGACAACAATGGGCTAGAACCGAAGTTGGAGGTGGTGAAGACACAGGAACCACGAGGCTCTTTGCACGCTTTCCGTGTGTGTGCATGTGTGTGTGTGTGAGGATGCCTGGAGAATACTCCTGCCAGGGATCCCATTGTACCCGTCCCCCTGCTAGAAGGCCAGGGTGATAGCAGCGTGGGAGGGAAGCTCCTCTCTCCATGCCCGCCTGTATGTTTTAGATGCGATTCAGGCATCTTGACTGCCTTTGCAGAAAAGCTGTCAGCCCCAGGTCCTCATGCGCAGAGTGGAGCCAACTCTGGCTGGGAGCCTCTGCTTGCCTCCTGCTGCCGAGGCAGGGCACTCCAGGCCAGCTCCCTGCTAGGATCCAACTATCAAAAACAAGAGACTTTTAAGACATGAACAAATTTCAGTGCACACTGCAGGGTGACTTGGACCCAAACAAATGGAGACAACCAAGCAGTAGAGGACACCCCTGCTACTTGCTGAGACCCATGCCCACACCTCCTGAGCTCTGTGTGTGTGTGTGTGTTGCCCAGGCCTGGTGGGAAAAGGATCAAGAAACAAACCTGTGCAAGCATTGAACAGTTAAGGAAATACTAGCACAGTCAACCATTTGAATGCACAAAATTGGCAACATTCAACCATTTGTGACCTTTCAATGTGTTATCTAATACAAATGCTGAAATGACACAGAATTGCTAAAATGTTCCCTAAATCAGGTCACAAGTAGCTGGCAGGAGCCTGAGTCCAGTCTTCCTGGAGGTCGCTGAGTCACTTCTACCCCAATGGCAAACACAAAGGCCCTTTGACTAAGCACCTGCAGGGGCTTCCTCTCTACAATCAAACATGTCCAAAATGACACGCAGGTAGAAGTACTCAACAGAATCATAGGACCATTGTTTGCAAGGGAGAGCTGATGGGGAAACCACTTAAGGATCCATCATCCAGGGACCAGGGGCAATGATCAGCATGGCAGGTGAAGTGGCCAGAGCAAAGCACAGAGCAATGAGTAGATTCTGCTCCCACACTGGGTAGGAAATGGGCAAGCATTTGGATGGCAAGTCAAAGGCCAGGAAGGCTTCATCCTGCAAGGCACCTAGGTGCAGGCCAGCCTCCACCATGGGCCTGCGCTGGACCTGGGACTGCCTCCCCCACCCCTCTCTCTGGGCCTCAGCTCTCTCCATAGTCAAACAGGAGCCAGGACAGTCACTCTGTGAGGGTGTCCTTGGGAAGGCAGAAGCAACACAGCCAACCTGATGTCTCAACTAGATGGGGTCAGCAACCCCCAGCTGGCCCTCCAGGGCCACTCTCCCATGGGCGTTGCCAGCCAAGGTTGGCAACCCCGGCCTGCACCTTGCAGGAAACTGCCACAGCATCCCCTGATGACACCGAGTCACACTGCCATCTCCAACAGTTGTGACTACATTTCCTTCCTAGGAAGAAGTGTGTCATGCATTTAGCCCAGGCTAAGGAGAGGGCTCGGGGGGGGGGGGGGGGGTGGAGCAAGGGTGCTGCCTCCCAGGGCCAGGCCCACTTCCAGGAACTGCATCCTCTCCTGGAATCCCAGCCTGGTACTTGGATACCCTGGCAACACCCATGCTCACCTGCCCTCACCAAGTCTTAGTATGCACAGTCTTTTGCGCTGAGGTGGCTGAGTTGTTAACAGCAGAAGGCAGAAGGAGGTGGAAGTGCCTGATCCTCGTGTGAGGGCCCAGGAGAGGGGCCTTTGGCAGGTGCTCCAGTCATGGAAGCAAGTCCTCCTAATTGACATTGGTCCTTGTCTGCTTAGAGAGCACTGTGTGCCAACCAGGAAATGACACTGACAGATGCTAAACCGGCCAGGGCCTTGATCTTGGCCTTGCTGGGCTCCACAACTGTGAGCAGTCAACCCCCAAGGAGTATTAGCCATGTGTCTACGGTGCTGTATGAGAGCAACCTGATCGTCTCGGGGTCAAGGGCTCCAGTCCACCCAGGTGAAGAACTCCCCCAAACTCCCAGGACAGGGACTGAGAAAGACTGGTAGGTAGACCTCCCGGAGTCTCCATCTGGCCTGTCCAGATAGGCCAGGCCACTGCAGTGGGACTCAGGGGACCTGGGGAGGTACAACACTGTCCCCTGGGGTGTGCCTGGAGCTGGAAGACAACAGCACAGGGGTGCAGGGAGTTCCTGGCTGGGGCAGAAGCAGTGTGGCCACAGACAAACTTGGATTTAGGGTCTGCCCTTGTCCCTGGGGTTAACAGCTTTGATGAGTTGCCTTCTATGCTTGTTCGCTAGCCTGCCCCTGCTGGTCAGCTAGGCACTGTGGGCCCGGCTCTGGGACACTGTGACAACAGCTCTTAGCAGAGTGGCCTTGGCAGGCACAAGCCCTCTCTGCTGCTGTGAATGCAAAGAATTCCGCTGCCCAGCTGTCTCCCGCCAAGAGGCTCCTGCCCGGAGAATTCCTCCAGGAGAATTCACCAGGACTGCCACACCAGCCTGACCACGCCCCTTCCTGGAATCTCATCTTTGCAGCTCAGTTTCTCTGAAGGCCAGAGAAGGCCTGAGCCACCAGTGAAACTGCCAACCCCCCAACACTTGGAGCACACAAGACAGAACATGCAGTCCAAAGGTGCAAGCTCCTGATGGCCAGGGGCACAGGTGTGGGGCAGGTCCATGTGCATACCATCAGCAGACACTGCCCCACTTCTCTTAGGGGAAAACACAGGGGTCAGTTGGGGCCAGCTTCTGGTCACAGCGCTGTCACCAACCCACCAACGCACAGCCTTCTGTGTGTTCAAGGGACCCTCTCGGCTCATCAACACGGAATGACAGCTCACACTTGAATGGAGCCGATCTGCTCCCCAGAAATCCGCATGGCACACAGAGCCACTCTCTCCACCTGGGCAGTGCTGGGGTGCCACACATGGGGCTGTTTGCAGCAGTGAGGTCACCAGCAGAAAAACGCTGACCATGAAAAGTGCTGCAGGAGGCCTATGTTGCCCGGGATGTTGGCTTGCGGTGTAAGAGCTGAGGCAGGAAGGCCGAGCGTCACCTTGTTCAACCTCAGCCTAGAACCTTCCTGTCGGGTGACTCCGATAAATGACTGCTGGGGGCCTAGACATGGAATCTACAGGCAATGAGAATTGACTCTATGTGTCCTTGGGTCAGGCTGGCACACAGTGGGGGCCCACAACACCTGTTCCCTGGGACTCCTGGCCAGGCCACGGAGCATGCAGGGTTGTAGTCGGTTGCCACAACAAGGCAGAACGCACAGTGGAGGATGATGTTCATGGCAGTCATGGGGGAAGTGTCTGCCACGCGCAATGTAGGGGTGTCCTGAGAGTCACTCCCCTCTGCCTCCCTACCCTATGTTCAGTTCTGCCTATGTCACTGACTTGTGACCCACAGCTCTCAGGCTAGGAGATACTGTCACCTCCCTTTACAGACCAGCAAGCCTCAGCCAGGAGTTCACCCTAACCACTGCACCTGACTCTCCCACCTTTTACTATGCAGTCAGCCAGGTTGAGCCTAGCTGGCCACCTTCTGCCAGGAGCAAGTGAAAGTGGTCTTTCCACCCACAGGCACACTCCTAATCCACCACCAGGCTTTGTGCACTCTGCCTTCTTTTTTATATATTTATTTAATTTTTATTGGAAAGGCAGATACACAGAGGGGAGGACAGACAGAGAGTTGATTCATTCCCCCAAGCAATCACAACAGTTGGAGCTGAACTAATCTGAAGCCAGGGAGCCAGGAGTTTCTTCTGGGTCCTCCATGCGAGTGCAGGGTCCCAAGGCGTTGGGCCGTCCTCGACTGCTTTCCCAGACCACAAGCAGGGAGCCGGATGGGAAGCAGGGCAACCGGGATTAGAACTAGCACCCCTATGGGATCCCGGTGCGTTCAAGGCAAGGACTTTCGCCACTAGGCTATCATGCTGGGCCCCACTCTGCCTGCTTAAAACATTCCATGTCCACTGCCCAGACTCCATTCCAGCACTGCTTGCTTGCCAGATCCTCTAGTGGCCTCTTTCTGGCCTTGCTTCTGTGCCAGCTGTCCACGTGGTTCTAGGGAAAGCCACACCCATCCATCTGCAGTGTCTGTGCCTGCCATCATCGCCAACTAGAGAGATCCAGACGGGTCCTGGCAACACAGCCCAGTGACAAAAAACTCCGCAACAAGACAGGGCTGATCATTCCCATGCAGCGAGAAGGCAGCCAGACCCATGAGGCCATACAGGGTAGGACCAGGTGCACTGGAGTAGTGAACAGTCCGCACAATGGCACATAATGGTCTTGGAAGGCTTCTAGCTGGAGGTGGAGGAGGCAGCATTTGTGCCTAAGCCTTGCGGAAGGAAAGTGCTGAGAACCTTCTGGAGTGGTGTAAAGAGGCAGCTAGTAAAGGCTCAAGTCCTGCCCTCCCCATCTCGGTGGTCTCACATGCAGGCACACCCTGAGTGCCTCCACAGAGCCTGGGGGAAGACTAGCTTCCTCCAAGGAGGCTCCAAATCACCTGTAAGCAGGGGCTGGCTAAAGAAGACCCAGAGCCACACTGGGCTCTGCTCACAGGGCTAGTGCCAAGGGTAGGCTCTTCAACTCACTTTCAATGCCAGGCCATCCCTGGGCCCCAGACGCAGCCTCCAGGGTCTGGTCATGTCCAGGATGTGACCCCAGGCTAAGGGAGGGCAACTCCAAGGGAGGTGGGAGTGGCCTTGCTGCCCATAGGAAGGGGAAGTCAAGCATTGGCCAAGGTTGGACCAAGAGTTGGGTTAGACACCGAGGGTTCCAGTAAGCAGCCCAGAGCCAGAGTGGCAGCTGACAAGGGCCCACTGAGAACGGTGGCAGTCAGCAAGCTCAGGGGACAGCTTGAACCTCCCGGACACACGTGCCAGGGAGGGGTGATGTGGGAGAGCAGCAGAGCTCAAGGACAGATGGGGGAGGAGCCACGGCCACTTGGTCAGCAACAGGAAACCCTGCCAGGGCATGAGACAGTAGCACCACCAACACCAAACGGAGTCTCTGGCCTGAAGCTTTTAGAGCAATCCAAAGCTCCACAACACTCAAATGAGGAAAAAACATTTGTAATCCAGGCTTCGTGGGTGCAGCACCACCTCCCTTCCCTCCTCCGCCTCCTTGCTGCCTCCACTGGGAAGCAAGGACTTGCAGGTAGCTCTGCAAAGCAGCTTAGTGTTTCTGGAATAAGACCCAGCGTAGTGTCACAAGAGATCCGAAACGTAACACCATGCTTTGGGTCAGGCAGGATGGGGCTTGTCTGTGAGTGACAGAAAGTCTGCAAGGGTAGTGGGGCTGGGGACACAGTGCTGCGAAGCGTTTGGGACCTGAACTACTTAGTCGTCCCTGCATTGTCTCTACTTTTAAGTTCATCCCAGGATAGAAAGGGGCTGCTTCAACTCCAGCCATCCCCTCGGCAGTCAGCGAACAAGAAACAGGAAAGGTGAAAAAAGATGTAGCTCTTCCCTTTAAGGGAATCTTCAAACACATCACACTCCCACTTACCTCTCCCTATCCTGAGCTTGAAATCCAAGCTACAAGGCTATTGGGAAATACTTTACTGAAACTGACAGCCGGCTAAATTTCTGGAGTCCTGACAAGTTCTGCCTCCCTTGTGGGCTGCCAGGCCCCAGGCTGGTAACAGAGCTGCAAGTCGAGTCAGGAGCTTGAAACTGCAAAATGCAAAGCAGGAGCAGAAACAAGCTTGAGAAGTCAGCCAGCGCACAGGGCTCAGAAGGTGGCAGAGACGGGGAGGCAGAGAACTAAGCCCCACAGCACAGCACGCAGACGTGTGTTTGGAAAGCCACTGTGCAGCAAGAGGCACAAACTAGCCTGCACACACGCCTGGAGACCAGAAGCTGGGGAAACAAGGCTTAGGCAGGAAACATCAGGGGTATTCAGAAACCTCATGGCAGTCGTGCATGGAGTTTCAAAGCTTCTCTGCCCTCAAGCACACATATCCTTTTATTCCATTTTCCGTGAACTTGGACCCCACTGAATGTGCAGGAGGTAGCCCCCCCACTGCACTCTGCACCCCCTTCCTGCCCCCACTTTAGATTCTCAGGCCTCCCCCATACAACTTGGCCCTCCCCACTTCCCCATTGGATGCCTCTCAACTACCCAGAAGGTCTTCCCTGCCCAGAGCTGATTTTAGTGGCTAGCATTCTACTTATTCTTCCTGACCTAATACAAACACCACCTTTTCCAGGGAGTCCTCCCTGCTTGGCTGTACTAGAGCCTTGGTACTATTTGATATGGTGCCCTGTACTTAATATGCACACATTTCTCTCGTTTTCCCTGGAGGATAACACAGGAAAACTCCTGGGTGTTCAAGTGTTCAATCAGTAGATGGGTAAATGGATGGGTGGATGAGGGTGGGTTGGTGCATGGATGGGTGGGTGGGTGGTTGCTTGGCTGCATGACTGGGAATGGGTATATGTATGTACGGGTGGGTAGCTGGATGCGTGAGTAGACCAGTGGGTGGGTGCGAGAGTAATGAGTGATTGGATGCATGGGTGGGTGGAGAGATGAACAGGTGGTTGGGTGGATGGGTGGATGGGTGCGTAAGTGATGGGTGGGTGAGTGGATGAGTGGGCGGGTGTATGAATGGGTGAGTGGATGCATGGGTGGGTGGAAAGATGAACAGGTGGATGGGTGTGTAAGTGATGGGTGGGTGAGTGGATGAGTGGGTGGGTGTATGAATGGGTGAGTGGATGCATGGGTGGGTGGAGAGATGAACAGGTGGTTGGGTGGATGGGTGGGTAAGTGGAATGAATGGCTGGGCAGATGCATGGTGGGAGCAGATGTGGTGGGTGGGGGTCGAGTGAGGATGGGTGAAAAAGGCTATCAGACGCCCTGAATGCAGCTCTGGTGGACACCCCGTCACGTCCACAGGAGCTGGAGGCAGTCATGGTCAATGTTATTATCAGTGCTGTCGGCAGACAGCCCAGCCCTGCCTTGAACAGCAACATCCCTAGAGAAGCTCACATCTTCTTCCCTGTTACTGAGACCAACAACGTTGGGACCCAAGGCTCCTGGGGAAGTCTGTCTGGATAGCTCGCCTGTTCAGTTGGCCAGAGACCAATGGGTTGGTGGTTCCCAGTGGAAAGTCCTTGGTGGCTGAGGCAGTGGACACATGTTAACCCCAGGGGATCTTTGTGTACTGCTGGTACCATGGGCCCCTCCTGCCCCTGGTCCTCCCTCTGGCCGGCACTCCCTCTGGCTGACCCCAGCAGCCCACAGTGACCACCACTCAGTGGCACCTGCCTTTCAGTCTTTGTAACTAGGAGGATAACATTGTTGGCTTTGCTCAGAGGTCAGAGTTCAAGCCCAAAGCCAGGGACAGGTGTCCACGGCAGAGGCACTGCCACCAGGTATCCTTTGCATAGGCTCCTGTGACTCCCCAGGGAGCATCACACGCCAGCTCCAGGTTTCCCAGGGAGCCAGGCTCTGCACGGCCTCTCAGTTGGCCTGACCCAGGGCAGAGCAGGCAGGACCCTTGAACGGATGCTGGGCGCTGTCCTCCAGAGGATGTGGCCTGAACAAGTGTGCCTGTCGCTTCTTGACAGACAGAGCTTGACCACAATGGCGACCGGCAGCCGGTTCATCTCTCAGGCACACACCTATGTGGCCAGGGCACCCTCAGGACCCCTGGCAAGATGGGGCAAGCATGGGGACTCTGGGTCCACTTTTCCCATTGCTAGCTAGCAGTGACAGGGCTCCCTCCAACTAGTCCCCCTGTGAGGAGGGGACACACATGGGAGCACTCTCCTAAGAGAGTGACACATGAGGCCAGGACGCCAACAGCAGCTTCCAGAGTGTTCTATAAAAGGCTGTGAGGTCGACAGACAGCCACACAGATCCGGTTTTGGCCGGGCCCTCCCCCTGCCCCGTGGACGTCCAGGCAGCAGGAAGGGCTTGTCTTCAAGGCCACATGGTGACACTGTGTCAGGAGGAAACGAGCACACAGTGTCACTGCTGTCCCCTGTGCTGGGATGGGAGGGAAGCCACAGCCTGGCAGCCGCATGCCTAGTGAACCAGCGGCCCTCAGGAACAAGGAGGAGTCCCTGTGAGCTGGCGTAAATGGCGGGCTTCCTGGAGGAGGTGGGATTTTTACAAAGGACGGAAGGAGCAGAGAGGCGATTCCAGCCAGAAGGCACTGAGTGAGGCAAAGCATGATCTATGGCCACCCCCACGTGCCAGGAAGGGCTGGGAGCACTTGGACCAGGCTCCAGAGGGCAGCAGGAGATGTGACAGGACCCAGTGTCCACCTCCTATCATCCACAGCAAAAACCACAGCAGCAGAAAGACCCCCGTGGGGGTGGGGCCACAGGAGTAGTCAATTGAGAATACAGCGCCACCGGTGGCACATGCCTGTTCAGCTCCCATCTCAGAGGACACACCTGGGGACAGCTTGACTTTTTGCTTCTCAGAATTCTGGGTAGACTCTGGGCAATCGTTGCTGTGATGGAAAGTTCTAGAAGGGGCCATCAGAGCAGCAGTAACAGACTTCCTAAGACCTAGTGACTCATGCTGCTCCCTCCCACTGTGGGGGCCAGATAGCTGAGGACAAACAGGAAGTAGGGGGCTTTTCTGAGTCACCTCCCCCATGGGAGGGTAGCCTGCTGGGCACACAGGCCAACCAGACCCCTGGGGTGACGAAGACCCCCACAATAGAGTCCTGCAGGCTCCCTCTTGGGGTTCCTGAGTCCTAGACAACAGTTCCTCTCTGGCCAGAAGGGCCTTGGGGCTCCCTCACACTACACAACAGGCAGGCAAGTGGTCACTGTGCCCCTGCCCTCCCAAGCCTGCCCTGCACTTCCCCACCTGCCAGCCTCTGCCCCCACTTCTCTCTCCGGCCCCTTACCCAGTGCCTCCCTTACTTGCTCTGCCTATGGCACTCAAGCCAAGGGAGGAATCTTGCAGGGACAGGAGGAAACTTGAACGGGGTCAGAAGGGTAGAGTTGGGGGTTCCTCTGTCTCACCACCCCCAGTGCCTCTGGCTCTGCTTTCAGCAGGAAGCCCCCAAGTCTGTCCGCAATTTCTGTATTCCCTGGGCTAAAATGCACCTGAGACTTTGTGAGAGTTTAACCATGGTCACTAATAGGGGCAGGCCCACAGATGGAGGGCATCCAGGGGTAGGGCAGAGGGGAAGTGGGGTCAGGAGACAGATGTGCAGAGATGGCCTGGTCCCAAGCTGGCTCTGGATTTCCAGCTGGTCTCAGAAGATGAACCTGGGGTAGGGGGAAGGTGCACGAGCGTAGCCCTGAGCAGGGGAGGCAGAGTATGAATTTGGGTCTAGAAGGTTCTGGATCTCAGGGACGTCTCTGTCTCCAAGGCAGGGAGGCCCCAGTCAGGGGGAAAGGTTGGGGCCATGAGCCAGGATCCTGAAGGCAGCATTGACTTCACCAGAAGCCACTCTCCCCTTTCCCTGCAGTGCCTGTGCTAGTTGAGGGGCTCCTCTCTCCCATAAGGGCTCCAGCAGGACCCTGTGCCCTGCCAGGCCCCGCTTGCACCTGCAGCCCCCATGATGTTGAGGCAGACACTTCCCCTTCCTGGGTCTATTTCCTCAGCGGCTGGGATTAGGCTGGGCTGGGTCAGGGAGGGCCACACTGCTTCTGACAAAGGACTCCTTGAAGCCTTAGGGCAGCATTCCCCTTCTCAAATACAGAACAATGCGGCCCCAGGACAGGCAGGTAGTGTGCAGTGGTTAAGTCCCCATTTGGGAGGTCTGCATCTTAGTTCAAGTGCCCAGCTTCCTGCTCATGCTCACCCTGGGAGGCAGCAGGCGGTGGCCCTGTACTTGGGTTCCTGCCACCCACATGGGGGAGTTGGGTTGAGCTCCCTGTCAGCCTGGCTCAGCCCTGACTATTGAGGACATTTGGGGAAGACAGAAGAGTTCTGTCAGTCTCTCTGCATCTCAAATCTGAAATGAGCATAAATACATAAAATGCTCTTAGACATATATGCTCGGCCTGCCACGGCAGGGCAGGGTGGCATGCTGGCTAGAAGCCTCTCTCAGGTGGTCCCTCTGCACAGCGGACCCCCAGCAGCCCTGGCCTCACCAGGGTCACCCTCTGCTCTGGGCAGCCTCTTATCTCACCTGCACTCCATCAGCCACACCAGGGGCCATTCCGCAGGCCCCTCCAAGACCTCCTTCTTCCACCTCCCCAAACCTCACCCCCTCCTCCCCCGGCTCCCCTGCAGCCTCTGGCCTGGGCCTTCCCTATCTGCTCAGGCCAGGAAACGCCCCATCTCCCCCCAGGCTTCTGTTAAGTATCCTCTACTTCAAGAGGCCAGAACAGCCCCTTCCACCCTGACTCTGTCCCTGCCCTGAGACTGCTGAAGGGACCCAGAATGAATAGACAACAAAGACACGAAGAGGAGACAAAAAGCCTCTGGGCCTGGCATGCCCCTTCTATCTCATTTTCTCTCCTATCCGTGTTTCCAACAAGAAGGCACAATTGGCTTGCAAAAGTCCTCAGAGTCTTATTATGTAGAGGGTGGAGGTGGGGGCACGGCCCCGAGGGCTCGGCAGAGTCCAGGGCTGGGCAGGCTGACAGGGTCATCTATGCACTGCCCACTAGCACTTGCCAGGCAAGAGGGGCTGGGATCGAGAGGGAGAACAGGTTCTGCAAAGACAGTGTCTTGGTTTCCTGCTTGCAACCAGTGGTAATGAGCTCTCCATCACTAGGGGTATGCAAGCATTGCTCAGGGAGGTTTTCAAGGGGATTCCTGCACCTGGGGCAAAGTTCAGTGAGATGCTACCTGGGAACTTACTGTCATTGTGTAGATAAGTCAAGGGAGGCACCAAGACGTCAATGATCCAGGGATGCACAGAGAGGTAAGAGGAAGTGGGTCAGGCTGGGTCATACTAAGGAAAATGGGAAGTGCATAAGGTCAGAACCCTGGCCTCCCACCCAGAGAGCTCCTTCCTCCCTTAGGAACTCTTCTTCACAGCTCCCCACCCTGCCCTGCCATCTGGGGGTGTGGTGGACACCCACCGTTGGGACCCCTTCCCCAGCAGAACTGCCAGTTCCTCCCTCCGGAAGACATTTGTTTCTGTAGAGGTCACTTCCAAGGGGAAATTGCGGGGCATCCACATTGTCCAGGCAGGAGGGCCAGGTGGGAGGGAGGAGGCATTTAGACCAAGGGGTGCTCCTGCCCCTACCCCTGTCCCGGAGCGGATGCTTGGCATCTCCAGTGGCCTCCTGTCCTGGGCTCAGAGACCCACAGGACCAGGGTAACTGGCCACAGGGTGCCCTTCACACAAGCAGCTCCAGGACTTGTAAACCAACAAGTAGAGAAAAGCCCACCTGGATCTCCACGCAGGCCCAGGAATGCACCTCCCATCCGGCGCCTCCTCCACGCTGGAGGTTACCTGGGACACCCACCAGGCTGAGCTGGGCAGGGGAGCGGGAGCCTTCTCCGCGCCTGCACGAAGTCCTAAGCGATGCCCGGAGAGCAGGGTGGGAGGACAGGGAGCGAGCAGAGGGACTGGAATTTAGATTTTTGGGGTCCCTGCTGGTCCCTCAGCTTTGCACTCTCCACGTAGTGCCTTCTCCTCAGGTACCATGCCAACCACGCGCAGCCAGCGCTCCCTGGAACCAACCCAGACACCGGCTTGACAAAGGCCAATCCAAAGGTCACTGTCCCCTGACAGGCCAGCGGGGTGAGGAAGGAGAGCCCCCCTCCCCAGTGGATCCCCGGTTTAGGTGGGGCGGGGAGGGGTCCACCTGTTGGACAGCGGGAGCCTGAAGTTGAGGGAGCTGAGGATGTTCCACGCCGCACCCTGCCGGGCTCCAAAACCAGTGGGGTGCGCTGGGGCTAGGACAGAGGGGCGGGTGCAAGAGACGGCGGGCCGGGACCATGCATGTTTGCATCCAAAGTTCAGGCCAAGCGGGAGCTGGGGCAGGGGCCGTGTCTACACGGGCAGCCCCGGCTCTGACAGGTCGCGCGCTCGGAGCCAACCCAAAGCGTGCACAGGTTTCCTCCAGAGCCAAGTCAGTGCTTCACAAGTTAGCCAAGTCGTCGGGTCCTGCAGCAACCCCAGCCGCCCTCCTCTGCGCAGAAACGGCCGAGGATCTGGCCTTGGCCGCGGTGGGGAGTTCGTCTCGGTCCGCCCACCCCGAGGTCTCCCCGGCCAGGGAGTTGTGAGAGCTCCCGGTGCTGGGGAAGCTCGCTAGGGGCCCAGCAAGAGAACAGCGGGAACAGCGAGGGTGGCGAGACGCACAGCGACTTACCCGGCGGAGTCCCCGCGCCCGGCCGCTCCCGCACGTCGGATCATGTCGCCGGCGGCCGCGGGCCGCTGCTCCGGAGTGCTCGGACGCCGGGCGCTCCCCTGGCCCTGGCACAGGAACTGGGCAAGGGCCCGGGCGGGCGCCACCGCCAGCCCCACGCCGAGTGGGGAAGCCGCCGCCGCGCGCTGGGCGCTCGCTCCCGGCGACTTCCTGTATTGCAGCGAGCGGGGCTTTCAGGAAGGGGCTGGCCTTGGTGGTCAAGGGTTTTCTGTCAGAAGCCATTCGGCAGCGGCCCACGGACCCGAGCCCCCTGGAGCACACGGAAGCCCGCCCCGCCCCCCCCCCCCCCCCGAGGCCGGGCCAGGCGACGGGCGGTGCCAGCAGCTGAGGTGCCGGAGAGTGCGGATGTCCAGCCTCGGGGTGCCGCCTCGCACCCTCTGGGGTGGGGGTGGGGAAACTCCGGGGAAAGTCTGGCAGTGGGCGCGGTCCAGCGTGTGAGGGAAGGAGCTGTGGTCTCGGGTCGGCCCTGGCACAGGCCCAGAACTTGATGGATGGAGTCGGTCCGACAGGGAGGCACAGCCTTGCCTTCTGAGTCTCACCGGGCAGCCCCAGATTCCCACAGGACACCCACTCCACGTTCGGACCTCCCCTTGGATGCCTCCTCGGACACTAAGCTCACTCCCCCTCGCAAGACCGACTGTGCACCCTTTGAGCCTGGCCTCTAATTCACCCGTGCCATGCCTAGGCGCAGGTGGAAGAAACAGGACCGAGCCAGCCAGCTGATGGGAGGAAATGGCCCCAGCACCCCAGGTGGGACCCGGAGACCTCTGCTGTAGGTGCGTCCTGTGCCTGTCCTGCCCCCAGAACATGTGACAGAGTGCACAGGACTAGAGTCTGGGAATCCGCCTCCCTCTAATGCTGGTTTCTCTGCCTGGACGCCTGATGCCGTTGGCTACACCAGGCTTTGTTAGCAGGGCTTCAGTGTGGGGCAGCACCCTGGACCTTCGCTACCCCGCCTCCCATGTTGTCATAGATAGGGAGACTGAAGTTGAGAGAGAGGTGGGGACGTGTCCAAGACCCCTGGACACCTCCAGGCTGGTGGCTGAACCCTAGGGCTCTGGTGAAAGCGCCTCCAGGTCCCCTTGCTGCCCTTCCCTCCCTGCTCCCCCGCCTCCACTTCCGCTGCCTCTCCTGGCACTTCCACTACATCCGCCTGTGTGAAGTTAGAAAGGACTCCGTGTTCCTGCATCCAGCAACCGGCCAGCCTCCTGGAGGGAACTAGCTGTGTGTGGAAAGGTTCAGCACAGGGTGGCCCTGCGGCCCAGCAGGTCCACCTGCAGATGTGTGCTGGAGAACAGGACAGACGCCTGGCTACATGGAAAGCTGCCCAGGGTGGAGAAAGCTGATGGAACTGTCTGTGTTACTGGCATCCTGTTTGCTCTCCAGCTCCCTGATAACTCACCGGGGAGAGCAACTGGAATCTTCTCCAAGTAGCTAGAACCCTGCCACCCATGCAGGAGACACCAGTGGAGTTCTAGGGTCTTGGCATGGGGCTGCCCAGTCCCTGGCTTTTGTGGTGCTTTGGGAAATGAACCAGGAGAGGGAAGATCTCTGTCACACATACAATCCCCTGTCATTCTGCTTTTCAAGTAAAGAAATCTCTGGAGCCTGGAACTCAACCTCTCCTGGGTGGAAGGGGCTCAAGTACTTGGACCAACCTCTGCTTTCTTTCCCAGGCCATTAGCAGGGAGCTGGATTGGAAGTGGAGAGGCCAGGACATGAACAGGCACACACATGGGATGCTGGCATCACAGGCTTAGCTAACCTCTGTGCACAATGCTGCACCCTAAGATAACCTTTAATGAAACAAAAACCATGCACAGGAATACTCATCCCAGCCTTATTCACAGTAACCAAAGGTGGAAACAACCCAGTGTCTATTGACTGGGTGGATGTAGCAGATCTGTACTTTAGACTCTCACTTAGCCGTAAGAAGGAACAAAGTGTTTTTAAAGATCTGTCCACTCAATTATTTATTCAGAGAGATAGACAGACACAGATCTTTGATCTACTGGTTCACTCCCTAAACGGCTGCACCATTTGGGACTGGGCCAGGCCAAAACCAGAAGCCAGAAATTCCATCCAGGCTACCCACATGGGTCTCAGGGAGTTTCATGTACTACTATCCCTGTCTTTTAGCAGGGAGCTGGATTGGAACAGGCACCCCTCAATGGGAGGCGGACACCCCAAGGCACAGAGCAAGCTGTTGTGCTGAATCCAGTTCTGGCTTGTGCTACAACCAGATGCTCAAAAACGTGCTAAGTGAAAGAAGCCAGTGGCGAAGGGCCATGTTCCAGTTGAAGGCAATGTCCCAAAGAGGCGAATTTGTCGGGGCAGAGAGCAGGCTGGTGCCTTCCAGAGGCTGGGGAGAGGGCATGAGGAAGAGTGCCTGGTGATGGTTACGGAGTTCTGTTCGGGGTAGTGACCGTGTTCTGAAATTGAATGTGGGGATGGTTGCACAACTCTGTGGCTGTACTAAAAACCATTAAATTATATCCACTTGAAGTGCATGAGCCGTGTGGTGTGTGAATCAGATCCCGGCAAAGGGATGTTTGTGCAAAGGGTGAAGAAATGTAGGCTCTGGGAGGCCACCCGGGCTGCCCCCGGAGCCAGTCCTCACTGTCAGTCCTCATTACAGCCTTGCCCACTGGACCTTCCCTCCCTAACAGAGTCCGGTCTGTGTGGGTGGGTGACCCATGTCCTGCTGCAGCCTAGGGTCTTCTATCTGGCTGGCCTTCTGCAAGGCCACACTCTAAGGAAGGGACCCTCAGCTGAGAGATGCAGCCATGGAGAACTTCGTGGAAGGAAGCACTGGGATACATCCCCACCCAACCCTCCCTGGCGACTCCTGCAGTGGGACTTGCAACAGCTAAACCCAGCAGGAAGCCAGAGGCCGTGGGAGCCTGCTGTTCAGTCCCCCAGGATCTGTATGGGACCGAGCAGGCTAGGCCAGGAGGGAATGATATGGGACAGATGAGCCAGCTCCCGTCCTTCTGGGCTGTGAAATTTGAGCAGATCAGCCATGTACTACGTCTGGTATGGTGGTTAAGATATCTGTGCTTCCCATGGGCAGTCCTGGGTTCAAGCCCTGGTGCCACTTCTGATTCTAGCCCCCCCTGCTCATGTGCACCCTGGGAGACAGCAAGGGGTGGTTCAATGGGATAAGTTGCTGCTACCCACGTGAGAAACCCAGATTAAGCTCTGGGCTCCTGACTTCAGCCTGGCCGAGCCTTAGACACATGTTGAGCATTTGAGGGAGTGAAATAGAAAACAGGAGATGGCTGGCTGGCTCTCTGTGTCTCTCTGCCTTCCAAATAAATGAAAAGAAGATATGTTTAAATGTATTGTTAAAGCACTGGTTGTGGGAACGCAGCATCTTGTCCCTCCTGGGCAGCCTGTTCATTCGCTGTCAGTGACACATGGGCCAGGGACCAGAGTGCCCCCGAGAAGCCTAACTGAATGCTTAACCAACGTGACGGTGAAATCATTTGCTTGCTGGTGGTAAATCTTCTGTTAATCAAAAGTTAACTCAGAGGAAAGCAGCTCTTCTTGTGGCTTTATCCACCTTTTTGGAGTCCTGCATCTCCATTCCCTATGAATTTGGAAAAATAAGAGAGCGAGTGTGAAAGAAGGGGGAGGAGGAGAAAGGAGGGACAGAGACGCTCCATTTTTTTTTAAAGATTTATTCATTTTTTTATTACAGCCAGATACACACAGAGGAGGAGAGACAGAGAGGAAGATCTTCCGTCCGATGGTTCACTCCCCAAGTGAGCCGCAATGGGCCGGTGCGCGCCGATCCGAAGCCGGGAACCTGGAACCTCTTCCGGGTCTCCTACGCGGGTGCAGGGTCCCACAGCTCTGGGCCATCCTCAACTGCTTTCCCAGGCCACAAGCAGGGAGCTGGATGGGAAGCGGAGCTGCCGGGATTAGAACCGGCGCCCATATGGGATCCCGGGGCTTTCAAGGCGAGGACTTTAGCCGCTAGGCCACGCCGCCGGGCCCGCAAAGCTCCATTATTGCAGAGTCCCTCAGCGTCTTGGGGTCAGCCAGGAAGGGCAGCATCTGCACCAGCTGGGTGGGTGTGGAGTGAACTTGGATCCAAGGTCAGGCCTCTGCTCCTGCTGACAGATGGCCAGCTGGAGTGAGGGTCTGGCTGCCATTTTGGCATGCCATATGAGTCTAAGATGTGCTGAAACTCTGAATGTGTTTCATAGGATAGTTTCCAGTGCCTAGGTGATTGGATTGGCTGAAACAGCATGGCTGAGGCCCCAGGGTCCCCCCAGGGACTGCTTCTGGGGGTGTGAAGGAGGCCCCCTTCCTCACCTCCATCTACTTGAGGTTCCATGAAGTCAAAAATGGGATTGCATGATCCCCAGGTCTGGAAGGGGGGCTCACAGATGTGCTTCTTGGTGGCACTCCCTGGTTGAGGGGTACACAGGCTTCCTTCAGAAGCACCACTCTCAGGGGGTTCTGCCTGAGGTCCCCCCTCTGCGCGTTCCAGTCTGTCTCCTTCCTGCCCCTCTGCCTCCTGCAAGACTGCCCGTCTCGGAGGCAGCTGTAGAGACTCACGCTTATCTCAATTCCAGTTTTTTTGTTCTTAAGAGGGTGAGCAGATTGGCCCACCTTGACCTTGACCAGGAGGAATACCCTGTGTTCCTGGGAAGGGGGAGGGGAGGGCTCTTTTAGGTGTCCTGAACCCCATGGGGACAGAAAGCACAGGCTTTCAGAATCTTCCTCAGGGAGTTCCCCCACTTCCTGCCCAGACCCCAGCTGTGTTTGTTCATCTGACTCCAAGGTCAGTAGCCGAAGCCTGTCTGATTCTAGCTGATGGGCTGTGAACCCACCCTTGACATGGATTTGTAGAGGCTGGGAAATCCTCCCGCTGCGGGGAGCCTTAGCTCCTTGCGCGGGAGTAATGCCTCCTCCTTTTTAAAGTACACTCTGTTGCACCACTCCCCACCTAGCAGATAATACTGAGTGCAAACTGTGGGTGCTTAATAAGCTCAGGGTGGGGTGGGCTCGACCAAAGCCCCCTGTGGTCACACAGTTTTTCCTATATCTGAGTTCTGTCCTGGGATTTGGTACCATCAGGAGATGAACGTAGATGACAGGCAAAGCATTGCTCCTTCATGCCATCACCGTGAGCTGTCGCCTGCAGCCGGCGTCAAGAGGGGTGGCGGTGCTGGTTGTTGCAGGTGGGGGCTGTGGCAGGAGGCTGGGAGGCCTCAGCTCTTCCTGCTGGCTGCAGGTTCAGGAAGGCAGCCGGCTCTGGAGGGCTCTCACTGTCTTGGCTGTCCCGGCCTTCTCCACGGAAACATGCAGAGTGGAGAGACTCTGAAGCAGTGACCCCGGGAAGCATGCTCACATTTTTGAGCAGCAGCCAGAGGGCTAAGCAGCGGCTGCTCATCAGCTCCAGAATGGGGCCTCTGTCGGGAGGCTGGGGCGAGGCTCTGGGAAGCCGAGCCCCCACTGTGCGCGCTGTGCTGTGGCCCCACTGTGTGCCTGGGTGGGGTGGGAAACTCTAAAGGTGAGCATGTCTCCTCCCACTGGAACTTGTATTCTGCCAGGGGAATCCTTGACCCAGGTGTGCCTGAGCTAAGGGTCTCTGGACAGTTGACTACATAGGGAGAAAACATAGTTGTGAGTCACTCACTGATATAAAACAAGTGACTTCCTCATCTCACAGATGTAAATGGCAACAAACTTTTTTTTTGGTTTTTCTGTTTTTCAGTCTGAGATTTCTGTGGCTTAGGAATGGGGAGCAGTTTATCAGATAGGTGCTGACCCAAGAGCTCCCATGAGGTTGCAGTAAGACCAAGTTAGGCAGCCCTTTTGGGCTATGAAACAGAAGCTATATTCCCAGGAAAGCAGCCCAGAGCAGCAGAGGAAGCTGGACGTAGGCACTTGAGAGAGCCCCATCAGCCCTGGACAAGCACCCCATCTTTTTCTACGGGACTGGGGTGTAATGCCCCAATGTCCCCACCACTGTTACTGGGGGCTTTTCAACAGGGATTAGTTAGGGAAGGAGGTCGGAGGGCAGACAGATGGTGGAAGGCAGATGTAAAAGCAGGGCTTCATTGACTTCTCGAGGTAACAATGAGTGACTCAGGAATGACACCTGAGAAAGCCCCGGCGCCCACCATGGGGAAGCATGGGAGCTGCCGCTGCTGGCCGGCCCCGCCGCTGGCTCCTCTGCGACACTGGGCTGAATTTGGCTGCTCTGTCCTAAATTCTTGGGGGTGGGCCCAGCGCGGTTGCCTAGAGGCTAAAATCCTCTCCTTGAACACATCCAGGATTCCATATGGGCGCCGGTTCTAATCCCAGCTATTCCACTTCCCATCCAGCTCCCTGCTTGTGGCTTGGGAAAACAGTCAAGGACGCCCCAAAGCCTTGGGACCCTGTACCTGTGTGGGAGACCCGGAAGAGCCCCTGGCTCCTGGCTTTGGATCATCGCAGTTCTGGCCATTGCAGCCACTTGGGGAGTAAACCAACGGACAGAAGCTCTTCCTCTCTGTTTCTCCTCCTCTCTGTATATCTGACTTTCCAATAAAAACAAAATAAATCTTTAAAAAAATAAAAAATTCTCAAGGGCGAGGTTGTGATTTTTTCTCACTTCTCCTTTGGTGGGACAGTTACTTCCCCTGAAAACTGAGCTAGCATCCCTAGTTCCTCCATGGGAGAAAACCCAGGGTGGCTCATTGGACAGCAGGGGGTGGCAGCAGGTGAATGCGTTTCAGAGGGGACACCTGACCCCACGCCAGCCCTCTCAGTCCCAGTCCCCACCTGGGCTCCTTGCAGGTGGGCGTGTCCTGGCTCCCAGACTCCTCCCTAAAGAGCCGCAGGCCTGGGGTCGGTGGATGCGGTTGCTTCGGAAGTACACAGTGGCAGTTGCCATCTCAGCTCTTCCCCAGTGGGCTTTGTGACATGTTTCTTAGACTCTCTAGGCCTGGGTTTCTTCTCCTGGAAGAGGAGTGGAATGATACCTACCCCATAAGTGCTTGTGCACAGTCTACAGAGAGCAGCTAACAGTACCTGTGGGGTGGTGGCCTTGTGACAAATGTTGGTTTCCCTTCACTGACTGGTTTTTAAGTTATATCTGAAAGGCAGAAAGAGAATGAACACGCTTCCATCTACTGGTTCAGCCCCCAGTGCCTGATACAGTCAGGGCTGGGCCAGCTGGGGTCAGGAAGGGACCTGGAACTCAGTCCAGGCCTCCCCCTCGGTTGGAAAGGTCCAAGGAGTGGAGTCATCAGTGCTTCCCACCCGGGGTGTGCATAAACATGGCGCTGGGGTCGGGTGTGGAGCTACTCTGCCATGGTGTGTGGGCATTCTAAGTGGTGTATTTACTGCTAAACCAAGAGCCCACCTCTGATGGATGTATTTAGCAACGTTTCCTTTTGTGGTTTGTAACAGCAGAAGAGTTGCCCAGCTCTGTGGTCTCTTGGGCACCCTCTGCCTGGTGCCCTGATCCTGACATGGGTTGAGAGGTGTGGTTAGAGAGGTTTGGTTTTATAGCTGCTACTGATTAATACAGCCTTGGATAAGGTGTTGTGGAGGAACCAAAGTGGAGAAGTGACTTCTCTGCCTGCAGAAGCCACAGCAGCTGGTCCCGCAGGGTGTGGTCTGCCCAGTGATTCTGGCTGAGAGTGGGGCTAGCTATACAATCCAGGAGACCCAGTGCTGAGTGAAAGTGCACAACTCCTGGCTTGGCAAGCGCTGCCCACTTCAGGGTGATGGTGGTGAAGCAGGAGGCCTGGGGGTGGGGGAGGACCCCTCTGAGCAGGTGCAGTACCAGAGCAGACATAGCCCAGTGGCTGTCTCTCTACCTGTCCAGGGTCCAGTGACCCTCACTAGTCCTACGGGACCCTGAGACCTTATTACATACAGCTCCCCAACCCTCCCTGCAGGTCAGTGGCACCACAGGGGTTTCCTTGGATTCCTTATCAATGGGAGTGGCTTCCTTGCATGCCTGCTGCACTGTTGGCAGTGCCCAGTGTATCCTCCAGGGATCCCAGGGCGAGTGTGCTGGAGCCCTGGCCTCATTGGTCCCCCACAAGTTTTACTCACAATGGTTTCACTCCATGTCCCAGCTCCTCCTCCCCTCCCTTCCCCAGGTCCCAGGCTGAGCCTCAGACAAGCAGGTGGGTGGAACTCTAGGACTCTGCTATGAGAATGCACTCTACCTGCAAGCCTTCAAGCCTGGGGAGCCGACTTCAAGTCAGGCCCAGCCTCTCTAGCCCTGGGGAAAGCAGCCCTCCAGAGAGAGAGAAGGCTGGGAGGGAGCTGGAGACCTGTGGGTGCCCGGGTGCGTCTTTGTCACAGGATGTCTGCGCATCCTGGGTGCTGGCCAAGTTGTAGCCACCAGGCCAGGCAACAGGGACTCTGATTTCCCGTGGTAAGATGAGGCTATCTCAACAATCCTGAGTAGAGCTTTGGCCACCTTGTTTCTGCTGAGGATAGACACCTTAGGCCTCACCCCTTTCTGTTGCTGAACCTGAACGTGTCACTTAGCTAGATGCACCCCTCATCCCTGCCCCATGGATCATGGGCAGGTTAAAGCTTGCCTAGCACTCGGGGAGGCCAGGACTCATGGAAGCCATGCAGAATGGGGTCAAGAAGCAGGCCCACCGTTTCTCATGATGCTTCCAAGATCTGTGATGTTAGCTTCCTTCCAGCTGGGCAGGACCAGCACAAAAGAAACATGGAGGGTCCCTGTGAAAACAATCAAGAATCCTGAGATGATGACAATGGAGCTGGGGTCTTCTGGGGGGTGGGAGGGGGAGGGCCTTGTGGGACTGCACAGGCACTGTGGCCTTGAACTTGACAATGGAAGGAAACAGAACATTTGGACAATGCATGTTAGCCTAGGTTCCTGGTGAGAGTTCTGGTTTATTCATTGCCAACCATTGTAATGAAAAGGCTCCAATCCCTTATCCTTTGTGCAGTTTATTTTTGCTCCATATGCAAATATAAATGGCTTCAAATGGCTGTTATTCCAGTGTCATTCATTCTTGCAAAAATACAAATAGGAATGTGTCAACCCAGACATGGATAGAAGCTGTAGCCAGGGAAAAACCCTGAAGCTCATTTATTTGCTAGGGTACAGACTTTGATGGGTGGCATTGCAGTACTGACCCCTAGGTTTCTTAGGAAGAGTTAGTTCACAGGTACTCCAGACTCATGATAGGAATAAACAGGCCAGTATTTAGGAACCAATCGGATCCATTCAGTGCAAGTTCACGACAGCTTTATTCAACGAAGCATCTCAGAGCACAGAGCACTCACAGTGCAAGAGGTCACAGTCATGGAAAAAATAAATAGTAAGATAAATGTTGACTATTTACACCTTGCCAGTTCCTGGTTCCTGCTCTGCCATCAGGAGAATGCACGCAGAGGATGGGGGTGGGGGGCAGTGAGCCCACCAGACCAGGAGCGACATGTGGGGACAGCCCTGGACATCCAGGCTTAGGCTGCTTCTAAGGAGGTTCTGTCTGCCTGCTTCCTGCAGGGTCAGAGGTGGGATCTGAGGAAACCACACCCAGCCTGGCCTCCCCTCTTTCCGCTGCGCCAGCACCAGCCTCTGTCCCAGGCCCCTCTGGCCTCACAGCCTGCTTGCCTCTCTACAGAGTCAAAGCTCTCTTTGTTCACACACCAGCTACGATGCTTGGCAGGCAAGTTCTGGGCAGCAGACACACAGAGGTTGCCCTGCCGGCAACAAGGGCTCCGTGGTGGAGTCTCAGCCTCACGGAGCAGCAGCCCCCACCCTCGGTGGGAGATCAGGGAGGGGGTTTCCCCAAGGGCTGGCTCAGTCACCGCTCTGTCATCTGGGCCTTCAAAAGGCCCCTGGTGCCAGCCATGCAGAGGCAGCTTGAGGAAGGAATGGGCCTGGGCTAAGCTCAGATGGGCAGGGAAGAGAGCCAGGCAGGGAAGCCAATGCTGAGGGCAAAGCTCTCAGAAAAGTCTGGAAAAGCCACACTGCCCTACTCACTCCCCATTCATTTTCAAAAAGAAACAAAGGTCTCACTGCTCCCATTCAAAGGGGACTGAGTGTCTATCTGGGATGGACTTAGCAATTCTGGCAGGGCAGCGAGGCCAACTCTGTTGTCTGGGGCTATCCATTAAGGTGCAAAGCTGACCACACCTGGCCATGCCTGTAGGAACCAAAAGCCACACACTGCCTCTCTTGATTGCTTAGGAGGGAGTTTATTTTCTGGTGGAGAGGCTACACACTTGGCCCAGGATGAAGGGTTTTATTGGCCTCGTAAATGGACAAGTCCCACCCACCCCCGCCCCAGCACATGACCAACAGCTGGGTAAATTCCGGCAGCAGTGTGGGAAGAGGCACAGAGAGCACCCGTTCTTGTCACTGGGCTTTTAACCAAGGAGCAGCAAATCCCAGACCTGAAAACTAAACAAATAGGAAAGCCACACAACCGAGGGCTTGACTTTCACATAGACATGGGGTGTGTTCAACTCTGAGACGCTGCTGGGAACCCTTCTGCCTGAACTAAGTGTGATAAAGATACAAAACTTGGACAACTGGATGAAGACACTGTGGGAAGGGGTCAGCAGGAAGAAGATGCCAGGCAGCCTGTGGCTGTAGGTGTTGGGGGGGACATGGCAGATACATAGAATCTGGGCGACACCTGTCACTGGACTTAGAAGCTTCAAATTCCCATTGGATAACAAAAGCTGTGATGAAGACCACGCAGCTGGCTTCCCTTGGGAGGGCACATGGGAGCAAAGGGCCACTCCTCCCAAGGGCCACAGCCCCTGTTATCTGGAGCGGGGCACTGTTCCACCAGCTGCCAGGTCTACAGTGAAATGCAAAGCAAGCATTGCAATGTGGTTTCTCTGTGGACAAGCAGATGCGTCATTCTAAACCCAAGCGCCTTTACCATAAACCCTGGAGCTGCTACAGACAGTGTCTTCTGGGGCACGGGTCTCTCCAACAAGACGGAGGGGCTCCTTCAGCCAGGTTGGTGAGAGCAGCAAAATCCATGAGAAGACCACCAAATTCTTGTTTGCATACAACAGATGTTGTAGGGAAGCTCTGCCAAAAACACGTGGTGGGGCCCCTTCCCGGGCTTTCCGAAGACCCCAATGAGACTGTCATGTAAGGGGCTCCTGGACAGAGCTGCAGAGACTAGAAAAGCCGGTCATAAGGACTCTTACCCAATGAGTAGGGGGCAAAGGACAGGTGTGGGTCTATGTGGACACAGCGTGGGTAGGTGGGGGTCCTGGGACCAGGGTGGCTGCGGCATGAGGGACTCCCTCCTTCTCTGCCTAGAACAACCTGGAGAGCACTCTCAGGAATCTCTAAAAGTTTCTGTGGGCATGATGTGGCATCCAAGCTACTGAGCCATGGACCATCACAGGGGCCTTAGAATGATCTGCTGGCCTGCGCTCAGGGAGGGTGGCTCCTGGGGAGATCAGGTGTGGTGGGCGGGCATATCTCCCAACAGCTGAAGCCTCACGGGTATGTTCTATGTGCTCCTGCTGAGAGCCCATCACAGCCACATCATAGCCTTCTTCTTCAGCCAGGGAGGAGCACAGCCCACGGGGGAAAGGGGCAAAAAAGGAGTTTGCCCCTCACCTCACTCAGTGTCAGAACATGACTGCTGATAATTGGAGGAAATTCTGGGAAAAGGGAAGGGCAGGGAAAGCAGTTTGAGCCACTAGTACTGGGATTCTCTGCTTTTTCCCAGCAGGGATGCATTGATCCTGCCTGGGTCCACCCCCACCTTAAGGAGAAGAGGCCTAGGAAGCAGGGAAGAGAAATGCCTGAAAGAAAGGCAGGTGTCTGGCAAGGGAGCCATCCACCTGCTCCCCAAGTTCCCGACCTGTAGAGGGAGGCCACTGTTTTCTCAGTGTCGGATTCCTGCTGCTGCCACAAGTATTGTCCATCCTCATGAACAGAACCCAGGACCCTGCCCCTCCCCTCCCTCCCACCCGGAGGGTCTTTCCTCAGTGTTTGCAACCTGCCTGTGAGTGACACACACAGCCCATCTGGCTTGACCTGGCTTGGGAAGGCTCCTGTCTTGTCTACCACTGGGATCTGGACAGGCTGGAAACTGACAGAGGCCAAGGCAAGAAAGAGCCCACGCAGGTGAGGAGTGGTGAGCAGGTGCAAACCCACAATGGCGGCCAGGTCTGTGCAGAAGGGGGACATCAGGTAACAAGGGAGCCTGCAGACCGGGTGACAGGAGCGGACGCCCATGGGCCTTCATTGCTAGTCTGTCACTGCGCTGTCCTAGAACCCTCCCTCTAGGATCAGAGTCTCCAGATACCACCTTACACCTGAGCAGTGCCTGCCCAGGAAAGGACAAGTCAGATAACAGCAGGGACCACCTGTTCCTCTCTATAGAGACGTTTTCTGAGTGCAATGGCTTGTTTTTCTGTTGTGCCCTCAATAGGAAGAGCCAAATGTATTTTTTAATTGCCTATTTTTGTAGCAATTACCCCATGCTAATTAGCTTTGGGAATAAAATCAAAGAAGAAATTCTAGGTAGTGAGGAAAGCATACTTTTTTTGATGAAGGCCTAATTAACCAAGCAATCCTTTAAACGGGTAATGGAAAAATAGTTAAGAGATTTCTTCACCTATAGTGTACATATAGCTTCTAGATACAATAAATGCATAGATCCTTTTAAGGAAGTTACATTGGCACATCAAAGACAAAAGAAAATTAGCCAGGAGGAGCATACTACATATTAAAAACGTAATGTTTTAAGTCTCTAACTGCAACTGCCATATACTTTGTAATTGCAAATGCACTCTGCAGAAAAAGAGGAGGCTAATTCGGGAGTTCTGGAAAGGCTACACAAGGATTCAGAGAGCTAAAACCCGCAGGGACACCACCACGGGGCACATGGCTGTGCCTTACCCCCACCACGGGGCGCATGGCTGTGCTTACCCCCACCACGGGGCACATGGCTGTGCCTTACCCCCACCACAGGGTGCATGGCTGTGCTTACCCCCACCACAGGGCGCATGGCTGTGCCTTACCCCCACCACGGGGCGCATGGCTGTGCTTACCCACGCTGAACATAGGTCTTTGTCGAGAGACAATAGGAACATCAGACAGGGACAGATATTAGGGTATGTCCTGGGGAGCCCAGGAGCCAATCAAGTGTTTTCTGAGGTTCGGGGGCCAGACAACAATCAACCAACCACAAAGGACCAAGTTTCACCCACATCTGCTGCCTGGACACAACCAATCCCACAGCCATGGCCGTAGGACAGCTGCCGGGCCATTGTGCTAGAACCACTGGACCTCTCTCAGACATCTCCCACTCAAGGGAAAGAGTGATGCCTGCTGACATCACCAGGCAGCTGGGAGAATCAGATGGTGACAGAATCACTTTGTTCCAGACCTGGATGGGTCGGAAGCTGGTGGTTAGGGCAGGGTACCCAGGGAGAACTTGGAGCTATGAGAGCCCAGACTGACCTCCTCTGGGGACCCTGGCACCTCTTGCAGTTGAAGTTTATGTTGACAAACTTGACAGCTCCTTGCCCTCCCACTTAGCCACTTTGTTAGAAAAATCATGCTTGTCCTCAGCGTGAAGACCCTGCTATCCAAGAACCAGAGACAAAAAAACAAGAGGAGCCTCAACACGGTATAGTTATTAATACTGATGTGAATCCCCAAAACAGGCCTGGCCATGGCAGCGAGGGCCCATCCTAGGCTCAGGCTAAGGGGACCTTGGGGGCTGCAAGCTTGCCCACTTCCCTCTTTGGAAACTCAGGACGCCTTAGAGGACACCGGCCACTCACCACAATGTGGCTCAAGGTCTTGTGTCTCCAGAAGGGATCAGCTACTCCCTGTGGACTCATCACCAGCTCCCTCCTCCCATCAGCATGGGCGTTTCCTGAATGCTGCTGTGTGTAAAATATCTCAAAGTGCATCAAATCTGATAGACTCTCGCGATAGAAATGGTACAAAAATAAAATAAGACCTCTCTATAAAATTAATTTGTGCTTTCTTCTCATAAATCATTTGCATTCATACATCTCTGGCATGTCTAGTTTTGGGTCCGCAAAGCAACGGATGACTGTCTCACTTCTTGCTACGTTCTCCAACAACCTCCTCCCATCCTTGGCTGTTCACATACAGCAAACTGCAAGGTGCAAGAAACTTAGCTCCAAAAATCCTAAGGTATGGTTTTCATACTTGCCTTGAGATCACCAGAGAGCAATTCATCATTTTCCAGGAATGCCTCTTTGGGCATTCAAACATATTGGGTCTTTCAACCAGGGGATGTTTCACAGTTCAAGCATTCACAAAAAAATGACAAACCCATGACTGGTGCATCGGTGGCACAGAAAGGTCCACCACAGTTTCTGCTGAATGTCTGACTTAGCACCCGATTCAAGGTTCCTCTGTCACCCTCTTCTAGGTCCCTCAGTAAGATGAGACACAGCACTTCTGCGAGCATTACCATTTTGGTCACCATCTTGCTCCTTTTATACGGAATGACATTTTTCAAGTATGATGCTCTAGATGATGTTTTTATTGATAATATTTCATTATTCATGTTCTCAATGTCTCAAAGTAATAAGAATATGCATTCATAGTGTCTTTTCTGCTGTGAGAAGCGGCTTCTTCTCTTCCAGCTTTTCCAGGACAAGGGACGGAATGTCTGCCAACACGGTCGCGAAGCCGCCCCTCATTCAGAGGTGGAAGCCCTGCCCGATGGGGTTCTGAGTGCTCCCAGAAGTTGGAGGCTTTTAGTAGCACGCATTGCCCAAGGAACTCACCCCTCAGACCCAGAGGTGACATTTGGGGACCACATGCTCATTTTGCATCTGCCCCAGGAGACCTCATGCTCACCAACCGCCTCGTTTCCAAGGCTGCCCATGAAACAGAAAAATTGCCTGCATTACAAGTCCTTTTGATGACAGCGTGCAGGAAAGAGCAGGGACACCTGACGCCATCCTATAGCTGGTAGCTCAGGGAACTTCACAGATCCGCAAATAACAGCCCCCAAGTCCTGTGTTCTGGGGGCCTAACTCCAAGCAGGAGGACAGCTGGCAGCCATAAAGACCCCCGATGGTTCTTCCTCCCTGTGTGTGAAAGAACAGACGGCAGCTGCCGCTACAGGAGAGACCTGTGGTGGGGGAGAAGGAGAGCGAGGAGGACGCTGGTGCCACAGGGTGACCAGGACAGCTCCCGGAGGCAGTGGCTCAGCTTTAGTCGTCTTCTCGGCACATGGGCAAGTTGACAAAGGTGAAGACATTAAACTCTATCATTATGGAGAAGCACAGGAAGACAGCATAGAGAACCAGCACGTAGATTCCCAGCTTCCGGTCCAGCCGCCATTTGTTCAGGTGGATGCCGAGGACCTGGAAGGAGACAGTGAGAGAAGTGTTCTCATTGGACAGTGACTCTCAGTGCCGGAGCCAGAATGTTCTGTACATGGCATATGAGAGAAAGGAGGGTGTGCTGCCAGTGGCAACCTGGGTTTGAGCGCACCCAGCCCTGTCCCTCCCCAGGCAAGCATGCCACCTGCTCCAAGCACAGGGGCCCTCCTGAACTAGTGTCAGGCCCCAAGGTCTTGTCCACCCAAGCCTTCCCTAGGGACAGTGTGGGGATGTGGCCAAATGCTCAGAGCCGGCCACTTGTCCTCAGTGAACTTCCCAGGGCTCTGAAGGACCTATCCTGTGTAACCTGTTCCTGGGCCTCACTGTCCCACGCGCATGCCTGACACCATTCTGCCTTCCCCTTGACCTGCCGCCTTGTCTCTGAGTCCAGGTGCAGAGACAGAGCACAGGCACCTCGGTGGAACCCAGGAGGTGACAAATCTTGGGCTCTACCAAGGCAGCCTGGCCTGGGCTTAGACCTGGGTTTAGCCTGGATGTACATCGATGACTTAAGTCCTTAGCCACAGTTTCTTCTGGAACATGGGAGCTATCACCACACCCCCATTGGCAGTAGCCATGAGGATCACCCAAGTAACCATGCAGGGCGACTTCAAGTACCGTTAGAGGGCACCCTGGCGCCTGCCCTGCCTGCCTTTGATCAGATCAGGGTATTGGCATGGAAGGGGATGGATTTTTTTCCCCTCCTGGGTCTGGACACTGGAGGGACACATGGGGGTGCAGATGGGTGTAGGGAAGGAAATGCTATTTGAAAAGGCACAGTAGAGGATGCCCACACTCGGGGGTGGGGTGGATATCAAATTTCCTGGGGTATGTCCCTCACTGCAGGGGTGGGGTGGGCAAGGCAGTATCCACATGGAAGGGAGTGCACACGAGTCTCCTGCCCAGGAACCGAAGGAACTCACGGTCAGCGCCACGGAACCCAGCAGCAGCACCACGGAGTAGACCAGACCCCGACTGTTGATCTTCACCTGGAAAATCAAATACCCCACCGTGAGTCGCTCCACTGCTCAGGCCAATGCGTTCTGGACACCTGGCTTGCTCTGATCCATTCATTCTCTTCTCTTGAGGGGAGAACCTATGCTACCGGTGCTGTGGTGTAGTGAGTAAAGCTGTCACCTGCAGTGCTGTATCCCATACAGGTACGGGTTCGAGTCCTGGCTGCTCTACTTCTGATCCAGCTTCTTGCTTATAGCCTGGGAAAGTAGCCAGGGATGGCCTGAGTGTTTTGGATCTTATGCCATGTGGGAGAACCAAAAGAAGCTCTTGACTCCCAGCTTCATATCAGTCCAGCTCTGGCCATTGTGACCATTTTGGGGAGTGAACCAATAAATGAAAGATCTCTCTGCCTCTCTCTGTCTCTCCCCTACTCTCTGTAATTTTGTATTTAAAATAAATAAGACATTCGTTAAAAAAAATGAGGAGAACCTAGGGTTCAGGTGTGAGCAGGGAAATGTGGATTCAGGCCTCAGCTCTGAGGCTCGCGGATGTGGCTGGGCCCAAGTATATGCTGGGGGCTGATGCAGGAGGCCAAAGCTCTGACAAGCTCAGCAAGCAAGAGCTCTCCCTGCAGGCATCCTTGGCTACTCTAGGGAGGTGGCCAGGTACCATGGAGCCACAGCAGGTGGCACAGGCAGGTGGGATGGGCCCAGGCCACCACCCTCTGGATACAGGTTCCAGGAAGAGAAGCACTTACCGTGGACCCATAGTTAATGACCATGGTCTGCAGGCCCCATGGAATGCCAAGCCCCACCAGAATGTCAAACACATTGCTTCCGATGGTGTTGGAGACAGCCATGTCACCGAGGCCTGTGGGTACAGAGACAAGGGGCTTCTACCAAGAACCGGTTGCTGAGATCTGTGCTGTGTCAACCTCGTCCTGATAGGGGTAACCCCTAGACAGGGGTTTCTTCTTCATCACACACATAGATGTCTGAAATGAAGATTCTCCAACACAGCTGCCTACAGCCACTGCATGGTTCTAGCAGCCATCAAGCTAGGCAGCAGCTGAGCTCAACATCCAGACAGGTGGCCCAGCTCTGTCTGTGCCTGGCCACCTGCAGGCCAGGCCACGTCCTCCTCCCACCTGTGTGGCTGTCAGCTGTTGACCTGTGGAACATGAGGCCTTCTTCCATCTCTCACGCATGAGCTGACATCCATACTCCTGCCTGCCTGGCCAGGCCCGTCCTGTTCAGAGGGACTGCCAGAATCTTGGCAGTTGAGATGCAGCAACTGTACCTCTGGGAAATTGACCCTCCAGTCCCCCAGTCCGCAGGGAGGAGAGAGGGATGTGCAGTGACTTCTGTGTACCTGGTGGGGCTGTAGCAGCTGCACCATCCTCCTGGAACTCTCAGGGCAGAGGGGATGTGAGCCAGTGGATGAGAGTGCCGTCTTGCTATCTATCCATCCCTCTCTGCTTCTTGAATGCATTTTTTCAAAAGGGTGGCATCTGCTTCAGTGGGTCTGGGATAGAGCCTGAGAGCTGGCATGTCTCAGGCTGCTAGGTTGAGCTGCAACTGCCAGCCAGGCTCCTAAAGGGATGCCAAGATGTAGGACCTCTTTGTCAGGGACTGCTACAGCTTTGTACAGCAGGCTCGGAACAAGGTCTCAGAAGCCACCATCACATTAGCCGTCCAATCTGCAGGAGTCTGTGCCATTACCCACATCAGCCACGCAGTCACTATCTACCCCACCCACAGCCCCTCTTGCTCAGTTTCTGTGCACCTTCTTTCCTCAGTGGCCACTCAGAGAGAGACAATGTCCTAAGAACCCCATGCTCCTGAAAGACATGCTCTTTACGATCTGTCCTCACCCCAAGCTTGGGTTCCAGGGTCAGTGGTTCAAGCTAACCTTCTCTTGCTCCTGTGTCCTTCTACTCTGTCCACCCAACTAGGGTTGCACTTGAGTCGGTGTATTGCTGGAGCTGGCACCACTGAATCCCTCCCAAGTTCACACTGCTGCACCTCAGCCAACCTCACCGCACAGGGTTGGCAAGGGTCCTCCTTTCCTAAACACACATCCACCTGCAACCTGTGACTGTGATGTGTTTGGAAACAGTGTCTGGGTAGATGTGTTCCAAGTAACACATGGTCTCAGTGAACTGGGGTGACCAGCACCCTTCCAGGAAGGATGACTGCACAGACACACAGAGGGAAGATGGTCCTGTGACAATAGTGGCAGACACCAGGGAAGGCACCAGCTGCCAGTCAAGGAGTGCTGAGGGCTGCTGGTCACCCTAGAAGGTAGAAGAGGGCAAGGGAGGACCCCTTCCTCCAGAGCCCTGAGAGGGACAGCCCCTGCTGGAGAAGGGTCTGATGGTTGCAGCAGCCCCAGGCAACAAACAGGCTCCCCGCGGAACCTGCAGCTCCTCAGCCGCTCTCCCCAACTGTATCCACTCTGAGCAAGGCCTTTGCCCACCCTCCCCCGACTCCCACACTTCCCTGGCCCTCATTTCTGATTTTCTCAGGCCCAACCTGCCAACCGACCCCCTGGGACTTCTATGTGACAGGAAGAAAGCGGCCACTGCCTCCTTCCTCAGCCGACCTCTCTCTCTGGGCACGGTCCCCTGCCCTGTCTCCCCCGAGACTCCTCGCAGATATTCACATGTCCCCATTCCTGACTTCACTCTCCAATCTGCCAGTGAGATCTGTGGGCACTCATGCAGGTGGTTGCCTCTATGGAGAAAAAAAAGAACCGCAGAAAATTCAGCGTCGATTTTCATAGCACTTTTTTCTGCTTTCAAAGACCTTAACATTACTCACTCTCCATCTTGTTCAACCCATACCACTAGGTAAGCCCAAAGGGAGAAGTACCAAGTGAACCAAAGCATGATGTATGTCTTTCACATTGGATGAAGAATGAAAAAGGGTTGAACCTCCCTTGGTACAAGCTCATGGGCTAGGTGAGGTCTGACTTGGGCCCTGATGAATCTCACGGGGACAGGTGACCTCAGGTAGATGGGCTTCATCTTGGAGCACACATATTCTTCCCACAGGTGGAATCTCACCAGCAGTGCTTTCTGGATGTCACATTTCCTTCCTGGCAGGATCTGACAGGCCTCAGCCCTAAGAGTCACCATGGAACTTGCTGGAAGGTGGCAGGTGTAATGAGACGGTCGCAAGGTGACACTGATGGCTCTATGGGCCGAGGCACAATCCATACCTTGTCTGGCCACAATCAGGCTGGCCATGCAGTCTGGAACACTGGTCCCCGCAGCCAGGAAGGTGATGCCCATGATGACATCAGGGATTCCGAGTGTGTATCCAATAATAGTCACCTGCACGAAGGGAAGACACGGACACACAGTGCTTGGCCTGGAGACTGTGCTTACCCTAGGTACTTGCTTTTGTGCTGATTTCTTTATTTTCATCTATTTGAAAGTGAGAGAAGAGAAACAGGTAGCGAGATGGAGATGGTGGTGGTGACGGGTATCTTCTGCCTTGCTGGTTTACTCCCTAAAGAGCTAGGGTTGGTTCAGGCCAGAGCCAGGAACTCCATCCAGGTCTCCCACATGGGTTGCAGGCACCCAAGTCCTTGAATATTTGCTACCTCTTACAGTGCAGTAGCAGGACACTAAATTACAAGTGGATGGACCGGGACTCACAGTGGTACCCCAACATGGGATGAGCTTGTCCTAACTAGCAGCTTTGCCCTCTGTACCACAAGGCCCACCTGCACCCCGAGTTTTTAACTTGCATGTGGCATTTTTGTAACTGAGAGAAAAAAATACACCTATGGCTATGTGTGATGAACTCGGGAGTATTCCATTTCTTTCCTGAAGACAGGTGCTCACTGTTTCAAGAAGTTTATAGAAGAAAATGAAATAGAATCCACCTGCCGTTTCTCAGGGCCCCCAGAACTGACCCTTCACTCTCAAAGTCAAGTGCGCAGAAAACTCCCAGGAAGCATGAAGTGCAGTGCCAGAACCCGCCACGCAGCCTGCATTCCTAGGAAGTCCTGGGTGGCTGGGCCCTGAGGCGGCTGCCACTCTGAGAACCACATTTGAAAGCCACTGACCTCCACCCTCTGATGGGTGGGGGGTATTTCATAACTGCTCCATGTCCTAACATACACTAGACAACTCTCCACACTGAAAATCTGCCCCACACCCCCACCCCATCGGGCTAATGCTTACGTTTTGTTGTGTGGCTGTGATGGTGTAGCCAATCCCTCACTATTGGATGGGTGGACACCCCTTTCTTTTTCTGTTCTTATAACATCACTTCATGTGACAAGCAACATTTACTGTGTGCCAGGCGCCTGCCACATGTGTAACTCCCATCATCCTAGTTTTCACCCAGTGCTGAGGACAGCATTGTCACGATGCCAGGTGAGGCTCAGCATAGCCTCGGGCTAGGCAACGTCACCTGGGGCACGCAGCGAGCAGGAAGAGAGTAGAGGTTACAAGTTAAGGGCTCCAGCCTCTCCCTCGTGTGGCCTGTGGGGACCTCCTGAACAGCTCATCCCACCACCTCCTTAGGATCAATGTCAAGGGGATCACTGGACGGAAGCATACACACATCTGAGGGCTTCTGATGCTCATCCCTTGGTCACCTGCTGGTGAATGTCTAACACTTGATAGACAGTCAGGACCCAGGACCCTGAGTAACAGCCAGAGGCATCGGGACCACCCCCCACAACCAGTGCCCAGCTTGGGCTGGCACCCCTCAGGATTCATAGCTTGGCCAATGGTTCCAATCCCAGTGAAAGGCTGTGTGATCTTGGACATGTTGAGCCTCAGTTGCCACACCTGTAAAATGGGTTGTGCAAGGAAGCAGACCTGTGGGACAGTCAGAGGCAAGGATGGACCCATGGGTACCTAATCCCCACGGGCCATGCTTCCCGCCATCAAACCCACGCTGTGGCTGCAGGTTCTTAGTGGATGAGGGTGGCAGCCAGCACCAGTGCAGGAATTACCAGGATGGCTGCTGCTTGCCTTTGTTTGTAAACACTGAAACACATGGTGAAGAAGCTCCAGGACGAAGCAAGGGAAGGCAGGCAGGCCTTGTGGGTGCCCGCACACCTCCCGGAGCCTGGCTATAACCCAGACACTAACACAGGGGCTGCTGAGCCCTGCCCCTGCCACCAGCATGAACTCACAGACATCACAGCTCCTGGTTGGTCTCCCATCTCCCCAAGTAGGAAACGAACAAATCAATGCTCTGATACTAACATTCTAGCAAGTTCTTCCCAAAGCCTGTGTGTGGGGGTAGAGGAGTGAGTGATGTGAAAGGATTGGAGGGGGCCGGGATGGGCAGCTGGGTCTGCATCATCAGGGCACAATGCCGGCCAATGTGAGGCACTCAGTGGCACACCAGCCTGGGCAGAAGTCAAGGTTAACAGGTGGCACTGCTAGCATTACCACTGAGTGCTGAGCCTGAAGCGCTCACATTATTCAGCACAATTCTGGTTGAAGTCACAGTGTTGCGCTCGTAGGTCCAGGCGCAGGGCAGGGGGTGAAGAAAGTGCTGCCTCACTGCTAATGAGTGGCACAGATTTAATAACCACAGTGTCATTTCCAGAATCCAAGGAAAAGAGATTCACTCATCTGAGGGTCCTAACTCTCAAATCACGCATGTCAGGAAACGGTCCTGAACTTGTCACACTGTTTTGGGAACACACTTTTGTCAGACCAACTGAATTCCTTTCCCTAAGAAGTAAAGGGGAGGGCAACCTCCTTGCAAATTCAAGTCATTTAAGGTTGTCTTTGCATGCCAATACTTGCTGGAGAGTTTGGACAACAGCTATTTCTAGCTCTTCCTCCACATTACTACATGCCCATGCCCATGCATGCATACCCACATGAGTGTATGCCCACATGCACAAATGGCCACCTAACACTCAGGAACACACACATACACACATCACATGTGCATGTGCAGGCTGTGGGGACTTTGCTCTTCATTCTAGAAAGCTGAGCAGCAGTGTCGGCCATGACTAGCACCCACAGCTCTGGGCGATGGACCGTGCCTCAAGCTCACACCACTACGCCTGAGCAGAGATCAGGGTACAACCGGGTATGGTGCACACCAGCACTGCTCTGGCTTGAGCAGGGCCCTGTGGGAAATCTCTTCTGGCTCTGGGGCCCAAGTACATTCCACTCAGCAATGTCCATGGTCACAGCGCTCTTAGCAGGGACATAGCCCTAACTGGCTGGGATGGAGTAAGGAACCCCTCGCCGGCTTTTCCACTGCCAAGCCAGACCTGCCTCAGGGTGGCAGTGCAGTAGCGAAGTGTGAGGGTCAGAAGGGATGGCAAGCGAAGCCTGGGGCATGCAGATGTGTCAAGGTCCTCCTGTCTCCAATTTAGCTGACCCCAGGCCCGCGGTGTGTGCCTGTGGCTGGGAGCACGCACCAGCCTGGTGATCAGATGGGGTTGCCTTCCTGAGTCACAGGCTGCGTGCAACTCATAAAAATGTCACATCTGGCTCCCTCTTGAGGTTCCTTCGGGGACACAGAGCTCTCAAGGGACCCCAGGACATCAGAAGGAGACCAGCCTGGGGCTCCTGACCTGCAGACCCTCTGCCATAGGGATAGGGGAGGTGTTGTGTGAGTGAAGGTTACAGGTCACCCAGAGGGGCTGGGGTAGGACCCTGCCCAGCTTGAGGAATTCCAACCTGTCTGCGCCCTTCCTTGGGGTAGCAGGGATGGATGGGCCCGGACACAGGGAGTGATTTCAGGAAAGTCCTGAGCCTCTAAGCCAAATGGCTCCCAGGCTCCACTCTGGGTCTGAGCAGTATTTATTTGGCCCACACACACTTCTCTGGGGAGAAAGGGGTGACGAGGGTGGATTGAGTGGGGAGCAAGCCGGGATGACCAGTGACTGGAGTATGCTCATCACTCCCACTTGATGGGAATGGGTGTTATGCCTCAGGGAGGTGGGGCACCTGTCCATGTCTCATGCTCCCAAGTGAGAGGACTGGGACATACCCTGTCCTTGTATCCCTACAGCCTCCCTTCTTCCACAAAGCTCCACTTCTCAGCACTGAAGGGAAAGGGGACCTGTGAATGTGTAGGACTGCCCACCGCCTCGCTGCCTCCTCTGGCAGGCTTCAGGAGGAACAGCAAGTGACCCTTGCGAACCATGCAGATGAGAGGGGCTATACAAACTGTGGTGCCACATCCCTCCCCTCCCCTGCTCCTGGCTGTCTGCTCAGCAGCAGCAGAGGGTGTCGGGGGAGCCCTCCAAGTGATACACAGAGCCCGGGAAGGTGGCCTCCTGCATGGCCCAGCCCAGCCTGGCCCAGCCTGGCCCAGCCCGACCCATAAAAGGTTTGTGCAAGGAGGTGGTGTTGTGGCACAGCAGGTTAAAGCTATGAAACCTAACCGGCAACACAAATTAGCACCAATTCAAATCCAGGTGGCTCCACTTCCAACCCATCTCCTTGCAAAGGAGTGGGAAAGCAGTGGGAAACAGCGTGTCTGGGCCCCTGCCACCCATGCAGGAGACCTGGTTGGAGTTCCAACTCCTGGTTTGGGCCTGGCCCAGCCCCAGGTGTTGTGGGTATTTGGGAGTGAACCAGTGGGTAGAATTTCTTTCTCTCTTATTCTACCTTTTAAATAAGTAAACTTTTCAAATAATGGCAGGTAGCTGGCACTGCACAAAGCTTAGGAAGACCCATATCAATGCCTCTGCATGTGCAAAGTTTCCATCAGTGGCACTGAAAACCCCAGTGCCACACACAGAGCTGGTTCAGGACGGTGGCTGAGATCACCAGCTCAGAGGGCCAGTACCTGGGCATCTCATCCCAGCTCTGGCACCCATTAACTGTATCACCTGGGGAAAACAACTGCATCTCCCTATGCTTCAATCTCCCCATCTGTAAAACAGGCATAGCACGACAGCTGATCTCATGGGGCTGTTGTAAGGATAAGAAGAGTTGATACAAGGCGCTTAAGCCAACCCTGGTACTAGGAGGAAGGGGACAGGAGAACTTCCTGGCATGGAGGGCACTCTGGCAGATCACTTCTTTACTGCAGTTCCCTGGGGACCCTGGAAGTGAAGGGCTTCGGTGATCAGCTGCCTCCGTACACTGTTTCACATCCCAACCCTGCTCCCCGACCCCAGAGTGGCCGGTCTCAGCTCCCTCCTTCGTGCCTAACGGCAAAGTCTGCCATGTCTGCCTTGGTGTCCCGGCACACAGCACAGCCCCATGTACTTTCCTTAAAACCCCTTTCTACTGGGGAGTAAGCTGCTGCAGGTGAGGCCTGTGGCTTGCGCAGAGGTGGCACAGTGGTGTCTGCCCTTGCCCGTGTGCCCAGCCCTCTCCTCGGCCTGCCCAGGCGGCCCCGGCTCACCAGCCACACCATGAGGTAGGAGAACACGGCGATCCACAGCGTGGCCGTGATGAAGGTGACCATGAAGAGCTTCTCCCAGCGGGGCTTGCTGCAGTTGGGGATGGTGATACACAGGAGGAAGATGAGCGGCCATGTGAACACCCACTTGGCCTTGTCCCCTCTGGCCTCTGTGGGGAGGGGGCAGGGAGAGATAGACACACACACCGGGTTACTCACTTGCTGGACTTTATTTTTCACGCTAAATTAGAGACTGCCACTGATGTGACTCCCAGCAACTCATCCACAGAACCAGAGACTTCCAAAATGTCACCCGGAAAGCAGCAAGATAACTCAGTGTATGTTGATTGAATACCTGCAGTCATCCCTAATCTTTCATTTGACTGGGTAAGGAAGGGGAGATCCAGAGCAGGAATGAACTCTGCCCAGGGTTGCCTAGGGGGCACTGAGGAATACAGAGGGGTTTTAGAATCAAGCACCGGGGTTGCGCAAGCCCCTCAGCTCCAGGGCTCCCTCTGACAATAGCAGGTGCACTGGTACAATAACAATGTAACAATAATCAACACAGTGCATATTTTCTATGTACAGCAGGCACAGTGCTAAGAGCTTTGCCTCTAAGTAGCCCCCTCATCTGGTACATGGGAACATTTTCTCTTTCTGGATTGTGGCAAGAATCATGTGATACGCTGTTAATAGAATATCCAGTTGATAGTAGGTGCTTGGGAAATCTCAGGCCACATGGTCAGTTCCCAGGTCACACAATCAGCTCAAGACAGGTACATGGACGATCTCTCCATCTGAGTGTTGAAGGAGTCCCCCAAACATACACAGAACCCCCTGTCCAGATGGACTCCAGCCTGTGACTACTAGAACAAAGCATGTAAGGAAACCTGTCCAGTCATATGGATGGTCAACAAGCACAGACCGCATAGAGTCTGTTTAGAAAAGTCACCGAAAAACCAATGAAAGTAATGAAAAGCCACAATGGGGGCTTGCGCTGTGGCATAGCAGGGAAAGCCATTGCCTGTGGCACTGGCATCTCATTTGAGTACCAGTTTGTACCCCTGCTGCTAATGGCCTGGGAAAAGCAGCAGAGGATTGCCTGGGCATGGGAATCCTGTACCCACATGAGATGAGAGACCTGGATAGAGCTTGTGGCTTTGGCCTTGTCCAGTGTGGCCATCTTGGGAGTGAACCAGTGGATGTAAGTTATCGCTCTGTCTCTCTGACCTTCAAATGAATACATAAATCCTCAAACAGCAACAATAACAAACTCTAAGAAGGGAAAAGATTTCCAGGGATGCCAGGCTCTATTATTTAACATGCCCAGGGCTCAACGATGACAACAGCAAACTAAGAGTCAGGGCAAACACAGCAAAAGACACCTGGGGAAGCATGGCCCGTGTGCATACATCAGACAACAGACACCCTCACTAGCGAGCCCCAAGCACAGGACTAGTAGACAAGACCTTCTTCAACATGTTCGAAAGTTGCTTTTAATCTAAAGGATTAAAAGATATAAGAATGACAGCTGAAAACATTAATAAGAGGTAAAAAAGATGATAAAGAAGTGAATAGAAAAATCTTCATTGGTGAAGTCTAAAAACTAGGATAAAAAATTCAGAGGTTCAACAGGAGTTCTGAGCAGGTGGAAGAAAGAGATCAGAGGGACCAGTTCAGTGGCTCAGCGGGCTTATCTTCCACCTCAACACTGGCATCCAGTGCAGGTGCTCGTTTGTATCTCAGCTGCTCCACTTCTGATCCAGCTAACCTGCTTACAGCCTGAGAAAGCAGCGGAGAATGGCCCAAGTCCTTAGCCCCTGCACCCAAATGAGAGACCTGGAGGAAGTTCCTGGCTCCTGATCAGCTCACTACTGGCTGATGTAGCCTTTAGGGAAGAAAGCAGATAAAGCAGATAAAAGATCTCTGTGTGTGTCTCTCCTTCTGAAGAGATGAACAATGCTGAAGACAGGCCTTGAAATGATCTTGTCTGAGGAAAAGAAAGCAAATATGAAGAAAAATGGACAGTGTCTGAAAACCACACTGGGGCCCGAGGCTCAGCCCTGCCTGAGGTGGATGTTCGAGGTGAACCTGCCAACGCATGAACCCTTTGGCTGAAACCAGCCTTAGCTGGTGTGTTCTCCAACTGAGTTTGTGTGTGTGTGTGTGTGGGTGGTGGTGGTGATGTGACAAGATCTATCCATGCCTCCCCACCCCACCCCCAATGCATCAGAAGCCCTCCTCTTGGCACCTGACTCCATCTCTTCCAGAAAAAATGCTCATCACAGACTGACCAACTATGTGTAGAAATGACTGGAGAGTAAACCACTCAGGAATCAATTTAGGAAAGGTAGTATTAAGACTTGTACCCTGCAAACTGCAACACTTGTGGGAGAAATTAAGGAAGCACTAAATACATGGAGAAATAATTGCATGTTCCTGGTTTGGGGCTGCTGTCAACTTCTTTGCCTAAACTTGATTTCTTTTTGAGGCAGAAAATTACAGTTTAATTACGTGGGGGGAAAATGTCTTGAGAGTGGACTCAAACAAAGCAGATGGCTAATCATACTGGAGGAAAAATTAGCAACAGATGCAGTTGCTGATGAAAAAGCTCATATTAATCTGGACACTTGACTAATTAGACGCTCCAGACGAGGGCGTGGTTAGCTTGGGGCGAGCGGGCGTGTTGTGTTGCTGACTCATGTAGAAGGCTTTTTTGTGGGTGCTGGGGCTAGGGGCGTTTTCATGCACCTAAAGGGTGTGGGTTTCATACCAGTGGCTTACAAACCTGAATGTAAATCAGAATTTCCAGGAAGCCTGTCAAGGGCCCCGGGATGAACTGGGCAGATCTGGAGTGGGAACGCATCGTGACAAGTGTCCTCGACCACACTTGGAGAAGCACCCCAATGATCATTCAAAATCCACCCACTGAAAGTGCCCACTTAGAGGACATGTTTAGTCTATTCAAAGCTGTGTCACTCTCAGCCGCCATGACACTGCTGAGAATTTCCGTGACTCCAGCAGAAACCTGTGCCCAAGCCTGCATTCTCTGATCTCTTTCAAGACCCCAAATATGCATGATTTCAAGATTTTATTGCACCAAAAGAAACTTATATTTTCATCATTTCTCACTGCCTTTTGGAATTCCTTTAACGAGCAGTGCACTTGCTGCGTCACAGGGCAATTCGCTTTCAGGAACCGTGAAATCCTTCCAAGAGGAAGTGACATCTTCCAGTCCCACCGGCAATGTGTGAGGGTCCTCCTTTCCCACATCCTCACCAATAGTTGCTGCTGCACACTTTTCTTAATTTAATCATCCCAATGGGTGGGAAGTAACATCTCATTGTGATTTTAATTGGCATTTTCCTAATGGCTAAAGACACTGACCATCCTTGGACAGGTTCATTGGTCACTTGTGTATCTGAGCCGTTTTTTTAAACCATTTGTCCATTTTCAAATGGGGTTGTATCTGAGCCGTTTTTTTAAACCATTTGTCCATTTTCAAATGGGGTTGTATCCATAGTGGTAAGTTGTAAGAGCTCTGTAAGTACTGTGGATATTAGACTGTCATCAGACATGAATTAAAAACATTTCCTCTCATTTTGTGGGTTGATTTTTCACTTTCTTTGACTATGAATCACAGAAATTTTCAATTTCTATAAAGTCCAATTTATTGATTGCACTGGTTGTGTGTGTGTGTGTGTGTGATCTGTGAGTCTGCAGCCTAATTCAAGGCTATGAACACTTACATTAAAGAGTTTCATTTTTTTAATCATTTAGGTCTTTTTCTTCATAATGAGTTACCTTTGGTACATGATGTGCATTAAACAGGGGACCGTTTGTTGAAAAGACTGTTTTTCTCCCGTTGCATTGTCTTGGCCCTCTGGTCAAAATTCAGTCAGCCTTAGACATACGGGGGTATTGCAAGCATCTGAGCCCTGTCCCACTAACCTATCATCTATCTGCAGGCAGTGCCAGACAGTGTTAACGACTCTATCTTCATAGTAAAATCGGAAGCCATAAAGTACCTCCAACTTGGTTCTTCTCCAGACTGTTCTATTTCGGCCCCCTGCATTTCCATATGAATTTTAGGATCAACTTGTCAGCTTCTGTGAAAAGCCAGCTAAATCTGTGCATCCATCTGGGGATTATCACCCTCTTAAAACAGCTAAATCCTCCAATCCAGGAACACGCGATTATCTCTCCATTTATTTAGGGCTTCCTTAATTTCTCCCACCAATGTTGCATAGTTTGCAGGGTACACGTCTTAACGCTGCTTTTGCTAAATTGATTCCAAAGTGTTTGATTCTTTTTGATGCAACTGTAAACAGAACCATTTCCTTACTTTCATTTTCAGATTCATTGACACTATAAAGGAATAAGCTGAACTTTGCACTGTAACGGGTTTTTTTTGACAACTTAGCATTTTTTTATCTATAAAAACAGGTCATTTATGAATACACAAAGTTTTACCTCTTTTCCAGTTGGGATACCTTTTATTTATTTTTCCTGCTCACTTGGTCTGACCAAGGCCTCCAGTGCCATATTGCGTAGGAATGGTCCCAAGGTATGGCCAGCTTTGCCTTATACCACAGTGGGCTGTCCCGTCATCCCCATGGAGTGGCACTGAGGGGACCTTCTGTTTGCGTCTCCCTTGGGATGGTCCTCACTAGCCCCACCCACCCATCTTGCAGCACATGGGCAGAGTAAGCCACTTGCTGCTATGGAGCAGCCATGGGGTCCACAACCTGGGGCTCTGCTCCTGATAGGTACACACAACACAGGGTGGCAGGGCGGCTCCCTGAGGAGCGGCTGTGTGACTCACAGCTGCTCTTAGCCTCAGTTTTCCTCTCTGCAAAATGGGGACAATGACACTGCTCCCTCCCAAGGCAGCATGGAGAGGTGGTACAGCTTGGCTGGAAGCCTTGCTGTCTACTGGGCAAGGCACCTGAGCTCTCAGGGCTTCCTTCCCTTCTCTGGAAAGATTCTGGAACAGGTGCAGCACACAGCAGTGCCTTGAGACCCCGCCATGGGACCAGCGTTGTGATGCAGTGGTTAAGCTGTTGCCTGGGATGCAGGCATCCCATCTGAGCATAGGTTGGTTGCAGCCCCAGCTGCTCCACTGTTGATCGGTTCCCTGCTAACACACCTGAGGAGGCAATGGAAGTTGACCAGGTGCTTGAGTTCCTGTTACTTGGGTGGGAGAACCGAATGAAGTTCCTGGCTCCTGGCTGTGACCTGGCCAGTCCCAGCCACTGAGGAAGTGAGTGAGCCAGCAGATGGAAGCTTACAGTCTGTATCTTTCTAACTCTGCTATACTAATAAAATAACTCATTAAAACAATTTAAAATCCTGCTGCAGACTCAGTTGTAATTGGTACTCTCCCAATCCCTCAAACCCTCATCTCTAGGTGAGGGCTAAAGCCAAAACCCTCATCTCTGGAGTCAGGCCTTTCAGGAGGCAATTCGAGCTGAATCAAATCCCGAGTGGTATCCTAACTTAACAGTGACAGCACCAGAGAGGATCAAGGCAGCCGTCATTCTCTCCACATGTATGACCTGTGGAAAGGCTGTGTGAGCACACATCCAGGAGGCGGCCACCTGCAAACCAAGCAGGGAACCCTCAGTCACGCCCTCATCCTGGCCTTCTGTGGCTCAGGCCCCCTGGGCTTCCGTTCCCAGCCCAGGCTGACCATTGCAGAGCCCTGCAGGAAGTCCCTACTTCCGGCCAAGACCTGACCTAGGCAAGTCCCCAGGATAGCAGACAGGAAGGCCACTGCCTGGTGAGGACAGGGGGCAGGAAAGCAAGTCCTGTTGAAGGGTCCAAGCGCAGCCTCCGAGGCCTCACAGAATCTCGCAGACTCTAAGCCAACTGCAAACCACCACCCTGAACCCACGGCTTTCCCCAGCTAGCCTTGGGTGTAAGGTCACCATGGCAGTTATTTCGGAGTGGAAACAGAACTGCAGACAGGCAGGGGTTTCCATGGGAGAAATAGCTCCCCCTTTGGTTTGGGAGGACTAATTCCAGCCACCATGGCCCAGGGAGGGAAGAACAAGGCTGAATTCAGTGTCCACTTGTCCATCCAGCACCAGAGCAGGTAGCCCCCAAAGCCCAGGGAACTGTTGGGAGGGGAGCTCTTGGCCTGGTCCCAGCCAGCGCAGCAATTCCTCATCCAAGTGGGAAGAGTTGCTGCCCCCACCACACCCTGTGTGTCCAGTGTGTGCCACAGCATGACCACAATGCACCAGGAGCCTGCAGATACCCGGAGGGCAGGGGGCTGGGGCTGTCCTGTTCCTGCCTGAATGCCCAGAGCCCGGAACAGTGTCAAGCACGTACTGGCTGGGAGAAGCATCATTATCCAGGTGCCTGGAGCCCAAGGCCTGCACCTGTCAGGTACGCAGGGCCTCCTGACACATACTTTGGCAGGCAGCAGGTGTATGGCCCAGCTTCTTCCCTGTCCCCCAGTCCCTGCCCCAGCATTCCTCCCCAGCTCTGGGATGCCTCCTAGGCACCCTGCCTGGGAGAATAGCAGCTCCATCCACTTGCGGCCCCTACAGCCCTGGGTCACTGTGAAGCAGAACCAGCCAGGACTGGGGAGGAGTTGTGGCAGGGCTGAGAGCTGGATGAGTGGAATTCCTCCCACGTGCAGTCTCAGTCACTTGCTCTCATTTCCTGTGCCCTGGACTCACCCTAGGCCTTGGTTCCCCCTGACTGCTATGCACACCCACAGGAGCCTGCCCAGCCCCTGCTCTCTTCCCACGGGGAGGAGGAAGTGACTTGTGGTTTCCAAGGCAATGCCTGGAAACACATCCGCAGGGGACAAGGGACTTTCCTTCCATGAGGACACAGGAAATCCCGGCCTTTGCCACAGGGGCCAGGAGGTGTGTGGACTGGCACGCGAGTCCAGGGGTGTGTACTGCGGTCTTGGGCTGAAAAGAAGTTGGGTAACTCCAACAGGAAGCCCCCTTGGGAAGGATGGAGGTGGAGTGACGGGTGCAGAGAACCTGGTAGCCACTGGGGCCCAGGCTTTGCAAGATAGCCAGGTTCCAAGCCCGAGGTGGGGTCTCTGCCCATGGAACACCAAATCTCAGAGCAGCACCAGATTCCAGGGCAAATGGAAGGGGGCGTGGTCCCAAGGGCTCCCCCACCCAATCCTGCCAAATCCAAGGCTCCAAGAAAATGGGAGGGTGTGGCCAGCTCACGTCACAGAGGGTTAGGTGGCTGTGAAGTCCCTACTTTCCACCACGACCTGACCCAGGCCTGTGCCCTGATGGAGCCCCCTGCAGCCTTGCTGGACAGCCCAGCCCCACCGCAGAACTCACCTGGCACAGAGAATGGAGATAGGAAGACGGCCTCAGCAGGCTCGGGCTCGGGGGGTGGCGGTGGAGGCTGTGGCTGCGGCTGCTCCTGGTCCGGCTGCGGCTCTTCGGGGTTGGGGTTGTCCGTGGGGACGCTGCCATTCTCGATGTTCTCATGTCGCCCGTTCTGAAGTGGCTTGGTGCTGCTCACTCCATTGGCTGAGTTGATCAGTCTCTGCCGCTGTGTGATGGGAGGCAAGATGGACATGGGAGCGGCATGAGCACAAAGCATGCCACTCCTGCCCTGCTCCTGCCCTGTTCTCATGGGATCTAGAACAGACTCCCTACTAGCGGGTTCACCTGGAGCCATCTGTTTGCTCCTTTCTGTTCCCAGAAGCCTGTAGGGGTGGAGGGCTTGGGTCTTCCCTGATTCGTGTCAGCTCAGCCACACGATCAAGACCCGCCCCCCCATGACAGCGGTCACTTTAGGACCCTCCCGGGCGCAGTCACAGGGAAGCCCTACACAGCTTCTGCAGTCTCAAACAAACCAAGCAAAAACAGACTCACATGATGCATGTGGCTCAGTGGGCCTGGCTCTGAGGGTAGAGTACTGAGGCAACCTCTATCTTGACTTTTTAAACTTCTTTAATTTCCCCAGAATCTGAGCTTCACAGAATTGGATTCAGATTACATACACCACATTGCATTGTACTGCGACAGGAGCTGGCTCCTCAAGCCTCAGTGCTTTCCCTGCCTGATGATGGGCACATGGGTGTGGCTTTTTCCCTTTCCTTCTCATGAAGAACGTAGCTATGGACAACTATGTCCATGGAGGATTTTGAGGACACGCTCACTTCTCGTGGGCATTTACCTAGGAGTGTGATTGCTCGGTGTCAGGCAGGTGGGTGTGGAATCACTACACACTTGCACTGCCTTAGAATTTCAGTAACCCCCATCCTTATTGGCATTTGCAATCATCAATGCTTTCATGTTAGCCATCCTGGAGGGAGTATGCTTGTAGCTTGGCTTAAGCCTGCATCTCCCCAGTGAGCAAGATGCTGGGCATGTCACCTGCTTTTTCATGTGTCTTTCCAAGTCTGACGAACAGGTTCTCAAAGGCCCAAGGCCAACCTCACTTGCTTCCCTCCCAGCATCCCACTGTGACTCTTGTCTGTGACGGTCACCTTTCTCCCTGAGCCCAGGCTGGCCTTCCTGGCCAAGTTCGTGGGTTTCACCCAAATTAGGCACAGACACAAGCAGAATTTCAAAAACCCAACTGGCTGCCACTTTCCCAAGAACTGATCTGGTTTCGCCAAACTCCCCTTCATGTGGTTGTCAGTGAGGCATGTTCTGGACCAGCTATAAGCCATGTGGGTCATGTCAAGCACAGAACAACCTCCCTCCCAGCTACACTAGCAGGAGACCGGGCGACAGCACTGTTGCATGGGTCACTGCCTGGGCCACATTTCCACCTGTAGGCTCAACACTTCGTCCTTGTGGATTTTTTGTTTTTAGGGACATCATCATTTGCAATGGAAGCATGTTAATCTCTTCTACAAGAAAGAATTGGCCATGTGACTGCCTTCAATTTGAGTTTCAGCAGCAACTCTCAAATCAGAAAGTGTAAGATATGGTAGAAATTGAATTTTTTTTTTCTCATGGAGTTTGGAGCACATCTCACCCAGAAGAATGAGGTAACCTATGCCTGAGGTGCATGCCCCGACATGTGGGCATTGTAATTTTTCCTACTCAAGGAGGTGTAAAGGCCAGGCTATCCTTGCATTCTGGGAGAACTAGCTGTGCATGGACAGAATTGTCAGAGGGGAGGCACACAGCTTAGTAGCAAAGTGAATCGTGGCCATATTTTAGCTTAGTAGGAATCAATAGGCTTGTACCTGGAAAAATATCTAAGGACAGCTAAGGTTGATATTAAAAGAGGAACAGAACACAGTGTAAAGGAGTTGATGGAGCCATAGTTGAGACAGCCAAGCCCAAAGGTTCTCACAGCTGCATTCTAGAAGGTGAGGTCAGGAGCCCTGACAAGCCAGGGAGGTTGTTCCAATGACACTTATGCCCAAGGCTAGGATTGGGAGTGATGATGGTCATGCCATCTCCGCAACAAAGAAATAGAAAGGAGAAAGCAGAGAATGGGGACTGAATGGATGCCATCTCCCTTTTACAGTCAAGATTTCTCATATTTCAGAATTAAAATAACCAGAGGAGCCAGCCTGTGGTGCAGTAAGTTAAGCTGCTGCCTGTGATGCTAGCAGGTCTGAGTACCACAGCTCCCTGTGAACATACCTCTCTCTCTCTGCCTTTGAAATAAACATATCTCTTCAAGAGAAATGGCCCAAGAGGTATTAAGACATAAAACTCTGAGGGCCTGATGCTGTGGCCCAGCAGCTAAAGTCCTCACCTTGAACGCGCCGGGATCCCATATGAGCGCCGGTTCTAATCCCGGCACTCCACTTCCCATCCAACTCCCTGCTTGTGGCCTGGGAAAGCAGTCAAGGACGGCCCAAAGCCGTGGGTTCCTGCACCCATGTGGGAGACCTGGAGGAAGTTCTGGTCTCCTGGCTTCAGATCGGCCAAGCACCGGCTGTTGCGCTCACTTGGGGAGTGAATCATCGGACAGAAGATCTTCCTCTCTGTCTCTCCTCCTCTCTATATATCTGACTTTGTAATAAAAATAAATAAATCTTTTTTAAAAAAGACATAAAACTCTGAAACTGGGCATTCTGTGGGTTTTACTCTGCCCAAATCCCATTCCAGAATGAGTTTACTCCTAACGTGGCTGTGTAGCTGCAGGCATGGTCCTGCAGTGTACCTCGCTCAAATATTTAGGACTGGAAGCTTAATGTCCAGGACCCCCGGATGGAGAAAATGAGGCCCAGCCACTTCGTAGCCAATGTGAGGGTGAAACCTGAACTGTCTCCCTGGGCCTGGCCTCACTCGGGGGCCCCTTGTTGCCTTCCAGGGAGGACCAACTCCCATGTGGTGGAAGATGCTGCTTTCCCAGCAGCTTAAGATGGTCAGGACCTGGCAACTAGTGTTTGCCAGCTGAGACTATTCCTGGCTGCATACAATGTGCACTGCTGCCATGAACAGAACTCTCCAAGACTCAAGTGTGGTTCAATAGCCCCCGCCACTTCCCTCTGCTCCCACCAGCACCAGTGAGTACAAAGGAAACACTCGTGAAAAACAGACTAGATGGATACACACGGCAGTGGTTTGAGCCAAAACGATTCAGAAAAGCTTGGAAAAGTCTTTCCACTCCTCAACATACTTTCCACAGAGTGTGGGCACGCTGTGTATGTTTAAAATACAGCACCTGCAAGCACTGGAGATTTGCTTCCTGCTTATCTTCTGCATGTAACTTTCCAAATATCAGTGGCCATAGTCTTAAGTTCTCCAAAACTGCTGCTGAAAATGAAATACTTAACATTCCAGTATGCACACAGAGGAGGGTTCTTCCAAGAGTCAGTGGGAAAACGGAACTAAAAGGTGTTTACTTACAGTCCCAGCCTCCCACAAGGGCACCAGTTCTAGTCCCAGCCACCCCACTTTCCATCCAGCTTCTTGCTTATGGTCTGGGAAAGCAGTGGAAGATGACCCAGGGCCTTGGGACCTTGCATCCGTGTAGGAGACCCAGAAGAAGTCCTGACTTCAAATTAGTTCAGCGCCAGCCATTGCAGCCATTTAGGGAGTGAACCAGAGGATGGAAGATCTTTCTTTCTGTGTGTCTGTCCTCCTCTGTATAAATATGCTTTTCAGACAAAAACAATTGCTTTTATTTTTAAGAAAAGATGTTTACTTGCATCCAAAAAATGTGGAAATCCATGCATGGTTTTTCAACAATACACATGTTCCATATGCATGGACTTCAATTTTTTTCACACCCAAATAAACTTTTAAAATGTTTATTGACTTTTATTTATTTGAAAGGAAGAGTGACGGAGAAAGAAAGACAAAGAGTGAGAGAAAGGCATCTTCTAGCTGTTGGCTCCTTTCCCAAATGCCTGCAACAGCAGGGCCTGGGCCAGGGAGAAGCCAGGAGTCCGAACTGCATGTCTCCCATGTGGGTGGCAAGGTCCCCAGTATTGAGCCATCACCTGCTGCTTCCTAGGCTGTGCACAAGCAGGAATCTGCATCAAAAGGAGAGGTGGGGCTTGAACCTGGGAGACAGAATGCAGGTGTCTCAAGTAGTGGTTTAACTCACTCTGCCACCATGCTAATCACTCCCCCTGCAAACTCCTATTTTCACCACGTAGACTAGAAGAATTGGTAAGCTTATCATCTTGGCTTTGTTATTTACCCAAAAGTAACATGCAAAATTGCTCTTGTTTTCAAAGGAGAAAGAGACACACAGCACAGAATCCGAGTGCCCAGCAAGCGTACGGGGGAAGCCCTGGGCCACCACTGCCCACCAGCACTGCTTCTATGGCTGTTTCCTCCACAGAGAACAGTTTGTGCATTTATCCTTTTCTTCTAACTAACATTATAAAGAAACACGTCCTTCTTCTGTTAGTTCTGCTGTGGTGCCCAGCAAGAGGCTTATAGAAACTTCTAGGCACGATACTGGGTCATCACCTGCTTTAGACACCCTCCCGAAAAGAGACAGTGCTGCCTGTGGCTGGGGTCGGACCAGAGCTGCTTTCCATAAATAGGTGCAGTGACCAGCACCACCGGAAGGGCGTCTGTGGCCAGAAGCCCATCTGGGGCCACCGGCTCTCCTTGAACCCCAGGCACACTCACCTCATTGATGATGATCCTGCTGGCCATTCGCAGGCGGGTCCTGGGCCCGAACTTGTTGGTGATCATGATACGCAAGCCCGCCTCGGGGAAGGTGAACTTGGGGGGGCTGGAGCTCATGATCTCGTCCACCATCACCACGGGGCTCTTGCCGTACTGTGGCTTCTCCTTCACTATTGAGCACAGTGCTGGAGTTAGTGCTGACCTCTCCCAATGCCACACCCACACGCAGGGCCCCTGGCCTCCCCTCACTCTGTAAGCATGTGGGGCGATGGCCCCTGCCAGACAGCCACCTGGCAGTGGCTGCTCCCATAGAGGCACCTCAGCAGTCTGGAAACACCTACTGACTCAGCGTGACTCAGTGGGTATCTAGCCACAGGGCTGCTCATGCACAGACCCTTGGGGCTCCAGGCCCATCCCTCTGTGTCCCTGAGCCTGCTCTTGGCTGGTTCTGAGGGTTGTTCAGCCCCTAAGTCTTGTTGGAGTAGCCCACCCAAGGCATCTGTTACCCGTGACTGAGGCAGGGGATGCCCACATCCCAGTTCTCTGGGGGAAATGTTACACCTGACAGGACTTCCCCAGGAACAAAGATGCTGCTGATGAGACATGCTGCTGGGTCCTGGCATTGCCTTTCTCCAAGGACCCTGAGACTTAGGCTCTCCAAAAGACAAGGTCATAGTCCAGGTCCCAGCTTGGCAACTGAAAGTCCAGCGAGAGGCCCTGCTTGCCCAGGAGTTCTTGGGGAGCAGTGGGCGAGGTGAGTGTCTCTGGAAAACCTGAGCACCCCCAAGGACGGAGGCTTCTCTTGGACCTCTCCATCCTTTCAATAGACTGAACAAACTTCTCACTCACCAGGCCGCTGCACAAATGGGCTCACTGGCGAGGGATTTGATAACTGATCCCAGCTTCCCAGGAGGACCTCATGATCAAAGCACTCGCACCCACAATCGCAGAGGCAGGACAAGCTCTACCCTCTGGGCAGCTGTGGGATTTGCCCTTACACCTGCTACATTACCCCAAGTGAGAGCGCCTTGCAAGGAACAGAGAGATCAAGAGGACGGCCATGCAAGAGGTTAGGGGCACCAAAACACACACCAAACACACCCCCTCCCCAGGCAGCGAGCAAGGCTCAGCAGACAGGAGGCTTGTGGGTTAGGAAACAAAGCCAGGAGGACCATGCATTCGTCCACAGGGACACTGACCTCCAGCAAAGGTGTGCGGCCTTGGGCTGGGCTCGTGGTGCCTTTCTGGCTTTTGAAATGCATGTGTTACTGCTAGGATGAGAGCAGACTACTTACAATTTAGAAGAAGAGGATTGTTAAGGAGACAGAGGCCAACAGAGCCTGCCAGAGGTGCTTAGCGTGCGGTGAGATCTGGGCCAGCAGTCTGGGTGGTGGTGAAGATGCCAGGGGGTTATTGAAGGAGGATGTTAGTAGCAGGCTCCTGCCACAGGGAGCCTGGGTGCTTGGGGTCTCCCTCTCAGACGCAGGGGACACCAGCAAAACAGCAGGCTCCAGATTCTACCTTGTGGCAACAGCCCAGGCACAACCCACTATGAGGGTGAATGACTGGGCACAAGGAGGATGGGCTCGGAGCCTTGTGAGGCTCCCTGGGGCAACTCTGTCCTGGTGTCACCCCCCAAGGGATGGCACGAGGTGGAATGCCCAAGCCAATGATGGCAGCCTGTAGGGTAACTAGATAACAGGTCGTTTTGGTAGCAGTTGAACCCAAGATTGGGGTCACCTCCTTTTTCTCTACTCCAAGCCTAAGATGTTAAGATGTGTCCCATGGCCAGGGTCACATGTGAGCCCCTGAGCTGGACCAGCTTGGCACAGCACGGCAGTTGTATATAAAGTCACCTGGAAGCTCACCAGGATTGAACTGGGGAGTTGAGCTGCATGGCCTTTTAGAACACAGTCATACGGGACCTTCCCATGAGACATCCCAAGCTGACAGCAGCAAAATCAGGGCCCAGGGCCGGTGTGTACTCAGGACACAACCAGCCAGCTGCCCTCATATTGCTGCAGGCGAAACTGCACCTGTGTGGAGGCTGATGTGGGTGGGTGCTCTGCCACCATCTCTAGTCCCAAGAGCCCAGGGAAACTGTCAGAAAATGCCAAAATCCCAAAGCCCAGGTCTCCTCCAGCCCACCTGGGTGTCCCAAGTGACACTGCCTCCTGCTCTGTCACATCTATTTAGGGGACAGTGCCCTGCAGTAATTCTCACACACACACACACACACACACACACACATACACACACACACACACATATAGGGGCTTTCCTATGGGGCAGTAAAGCCCAGGGCCCAAGGCCAACATCTCCTGGCCGTGACTCTGGACTGTGTACTCTGGAACCCTGGACGCAGTGCTCAGTCCCACTAGGAACACCACGCCTGCAAGAAGGCATGGCTTACCAGGCGAAGAGACAGCCAGGACGTTAGCACCTGCTGCAACCAAAGACACTGCTGGATCCAAGGGTCCTGCCCAGCTTTGACATTACCTTGGGGTGGGCAGCAGGGAGATCCTCTCTCCTCTAGCCACTGGCCCTTCATCTGAGGGTGTCAACACTGGACTATTAAGAACCAAGGATATGTTCCCAGGGAAGCTACCAGCGAGGCCACTTCAAGAACTCTTCTCAGATGACTGGGGTGGATCCAGAGCTCGGGGCCCACTGGTTCCAGACCAGGGGGCCTGCAGAGCAGTGAGGTGACAAGGAGATGTCCTCCCCAGGGGAAATGGGCTCCCAAGCAGATCTCTCCAAGGCCAGCCACCTGCTCCATGGCTGCCTTTCCCTGATTGGCCAGTCCTCCAGCCATGGGCTCGGTCCAGGACAGGGCTCTTCAGCACTGAGGTGGTATTTGAGGAACCACTGGGCGGCTAAGATGGCTCAGCCACCCCAAGTCCTGAGCCCCCATCACAGGGCTCCTTCCTCAGAGGGCTGGGGGAGACCATTGGGTTTCCTTTCTGGGTAGTTCTAGCCATCTATGCTGCTATCATCTAAGCAAATGCCAACTTGAATAATCACTCCCTCCTCGTTCAGGATGCTCATACCCAAGGATAACCAGTACAAGTATGTGTGTGTATGTGGGTGTGTGTGCATGTGTGTGCAGCCAAGAGGAGGAGGGTGGTCCCGTGATAAATTCGGGTCACTCCTGTCTGCTCAGCCTTACCTTGCCCCAGCAATGGCACGGAGGGGTCATCATAGCTACCGTCATAGAAACCATTACCATCTTCCAGCTCACTGTTGACTGGGTTGCCGTTGGCAATGCTCTTCTGTTTGATGGTGAAAAAGGCTTGGATCCTCATGTTGTACCTGAAAAGCAGGGGAGGCAGGAGGTCAGGGCAGCAGAGGGAAGTCACCTCTGAGCAGGTACAAATGTGATTAGCGTGGCCCAGGGAGTGGTCATGAGAGGTAGCCAGAGAGGCGCTGGTCAGGAGCTTCAGCTGAAGGAGAAGTCCCCACAAGCAGCCATGGCAATGTGCTCCTGCTGAACTGTGTGGGGGATTTCCCGGGAGAAAGGAGACTTTGCCCTAGAAAGTGTTGGAGTCCACTTACCTTATGCGGGATGACTCCGAGCCAACAAGTTTCCGCAGCCTGCAGGATAGGCTCTGAGCAGGCAGCAGCGCCAAGCCTGTGCCGTCTCCTTGCTGCCCTGCAGATCCTGCCCCCCTGTTGGGGGGTGCTGCTCAGTGGATGCCCCCTGCCTCATGGCTGGCACCGTATGGCACCCCCTCCCATCCCAGGTGAGAGACCCCCCCAGGCCCCTTGGCATTGACGGGCATAAAGGAGATCCTTTCCGGATGACTCCCCTGCTGCCCACCAACCCACAGCCCACTCTAATGAGGCACTAGGACCTTCTACACCCTGGGCGCGAGGATTTACACTCTCTAAACCCCTGGATGCTGGCTGCTGAGTGATCTGCGGGGGCGGGAGGGGAAGAGGACTGGACAGGCTCGGCTCGGGGGGTTTCACTTCTGGTTTGTGTGTGTGTGTGTGAGAGAGAGCGATGCTTTGGTGGAAAAAAATCGACGTGACATCAAATGTACCGCTTGAATGATCTCCTGTTTCCAAGTGCTCACTGTTGGGCAACCATCGCCCAGAGCACCAGAGCCCTTTCATCATCCCATGCAGCAGCTCCTCACTCCTTTACCCATAGCAGCAGCCACTGCCTCCCCCACCCCTGGTGCTCACTGTGAAGCCATGCTCTGTGTCTGAGTGAGACCTTTCTGGACGCCTCCTGCGAGCAGAAACACACATGTGTCTGTGTCAGGCTTCTTGCACTTGGCATGGTACTTGGAGATCCATCCACACCAAAGCCTGGGACACAACTGACCTCCTTTTCATGGCTGAGTAATATTCCTTGTCAGGTCACTTTGAGTAGGCTCCAACCTGGTGCTCTCTGGATAGGCTCACGATTGTACCACTCCAGACCCAGTTGCAGTGTCCCCAGGCACATGAGTGGCATTTTCTGTTGCTGGGTGTGGAAGTGGGATTTTATCCAGAGCAGAAGTGATGCTACATGGCTTTTGGACAACAGCAGGCTTAAACAATTAGGAGTTTATTAACATGGCAGAGTGGCTACCCTGGGGCAGGTGGAAGCTGCCCAGGTGTCAGGCCAGGAATCCTTATTCTTTCCGGTGTGGGGAGCAACCCGATCCTGCTCCCACTGGCTGCCTGCTACCACTGTAGTCGGCCTGGTCTGAATGTAGATAGCATACCCTATACAGTGTCCAAACCCAGTCACAACTCTTAACACTCTCAGCTTGGTGTCTACTGAACACTGGGGGCTGGCACAGCTGGCCTGAAGGTACACTTGGGAAGGCTGTGGATTGAGGCATCACAGCCCAATAGGGGGAAGGGGCAGATGTTTGGCCTCATTGGGAACACCTGTTAAGACTCCCATCCTACCTCAGGGTGCCTGGGTCTGGTGACTGTACCTCTAGCTCCTGACCTCATGCAGACGCACACCCTGGGAAGCAGCTAGTGATGGTTCAAGTCCTTGGGTCCTTAGCACCACAAAGAAACTCAGATTGTGTTCTGAGTTCCTGACTTTGGTCGGACCCAGGAATGGCTGTTGCTGGCATCTGGGGAGTGGGTGGGGCATTCTCTGCCTCTCAAGTGGGTATTTCATCACTGTTACAAAAGAACCCAAAGAGGAAGAGAAGAGGCACTTACTTCATGATCAGAATATAAAACACATACAGCACGATGAGCACCAGGCCTTCCCACCTCAAAGAGAGAGAGAGGAGCGGTGGTTAGAGATGGGGCTGGACACACGGAGGTAGAAGCTATGAAGTACAGCCAGTGGATGGGGCAGGCCTGGCACCTAGGCCCTGTGGGTGCCAGATGACTCAGCCTTGGATGTCCCATGGTGAGGGGTCTCCAGGACTCAGACAGAGGCCTCCACCTCTCCAGGAAAATCAGGGACCACTGGGCAGCCCCATACAGGATTCAGGCAGGTGGTTACCCTGAGAAAACCTAGATCTTGCTTAAGACAAGAGGTGTGGTGAGCCCGGGAGAAAGGGCCCGCTCTATGGGATAGGAGCTGAGAAGTGACTTCACACAGGGCTGGGCGGGGCCCAGGCTCATCTGGGCTGACTCCTGGCTGTGGCTGGGGAGCAGCGCTGTTTCAGCATACATGGTTACCACTCTCTTGCAGTGCAGCCGAACCTCACTGGACAGCAGGGGTTTTTGAGCTCTGATCACAGGTCCCTGAGGAGCCCCACGAGCTCTGGGTGACAAACATGTAAGAGGGTTCCTGTGAGCTGGACACGGGCTGCAGCCCTTCGAGGGAGATGCTTCCTGTGTGGGCAGGGACCCATGGGCCAGCAGCTCTGCAGAGTGGCTTGCAGGATGATTTTTTTCATTTTGAAAACATAAAGGCAGGACTATGTAGAATGATTTCCTTTATACTCTCACCGTGTAACAGGCTTCTGTGTGTAACACAGATCTAAAAGACTCAGCAAACCCAGCCACACGGGTATTGAAAAGGAAAGGGAAGAAACACAGAAATGAGAAACTCACCACACGATTTCTTCATCGTATATGAACTGGAAGGCAAAAGAAACAAAAGGGAGGGGCAGGGAGATGTTGATCCCAAAAGAGCACGAGCCCCCCTCCCCCCGAGTCCCCCCAAGCCAACACCCACTGGTCCTGCAGCCTGTGTTGTGGGAAGCCACTGTGTTGTGGGTTCTCCACTGGAACCTGGGCCAGCGGGATGCTGCGATGCGGGGCTGGCCCAGGAGACCTGGTCTGGCTCTATTAATCCTGGGAAGCTGCTGAGGGACGCCCATGCAGGGGCCTCCCCTTGTGAACAGGATGGAGGCATCTTGATTTCTTGGTGTGTATTCCAGCTGCTGCTTAAACATGTGTGTTCCATTAGTAGCTCACTACTAATGCATATGGGAAAGCAGTGGCAGATTGCCCAAATCTTTGGGTTCCTGCTCCCACATGGGAGACCCAGAAGAAGCTCCTGGCTCCTGGCTTCAGACCAAGCCAGCACTGGCCATTGTGGCCATTTGGGTTGTGAACCAGCAATAGAAGATCTCTTTCCTTCTCTCTCCTCTCTCTCCCTGTAATGCTTGATTTGAAAATAAATAAAATAATAAATCTTTTTAAAGAAGTCATTTCTTTGAAAATTCCAGCTTTGTGCAATTTAAAGAGAGGCTGGCAAGTGATGGTAGGACCACTGACACTGTTCAATGTCAAGGTTCACTTATTTTTTTTAAGAGATATATTTTTATTTGAAAGGCAGAGCTATAGAGCTCTTCCATCCACTGGTTCACTCCCCAAATGGCCACACTAACAGCCAGGACCCAGGAACTTTCTCTGGGTCTCCCATGTGACCTTCCCAGGGCATAAGGAGAGAGCTGCATCAACAGTGAAACACCCAGAACACCAATGCTGGCGCCACAGGCAGAGGTCCAGCACCACTACGCCACAGTGCCAGCCCCAACTGCTAAGGTCAGTTTTCAGCTCCACTCTAGCTGTGTTCAGGGGCATTTCATAAAGGTTCATGGAAAATGTGTGCTGTGGAAAACTGTATGGGTTTCAACTTTTGGCATAAATTAAACCTCTCTTTTAATTGTTTTCCACATACGTGTTTCCAGGTGTACCTGTGAGGCTGTTCCTTGGATAGGAGTGTATCTGAGTTGGGGGACTGAGCATGGAAGATCTCCCCTCCCCACTGTGGGCAGGGCCCAGCATGGTCAAAGGGCAAGAGGGCAAGTGAGGGAGTGTGCTCACCTTCCCTCCACTGGAGTTGGGACAGTCCTTTCCTACAGCCCCTGGGGCCTCAGGCCCGGGACCTCTGACCGAGCGTGACACCCTCGGCTTTCCCAGTCTGAGACTGAGCCACCCCATGGGCTGCAGGGTCTGCAGGGGACTGTCACAGGACTGCTGTGCCTGCTAAACAGCGTGAACCCAAACCCGAACAAATCTCTCATCCCTGGTCACTTGTCTCCTGCTGGATCCTTATCTCTGTAGAATCCTAGCAGAGCCCACAGTGCCCGACTCGGCAGCTCTGGCACAAACAAGGGCTGCTTGTGTGATCAGCGAGGCCTCCTGGGACTGCCCCAGCACGGAGAGGAAGGCAGAGGGGGCTGCTCCCCACCAAGCTGATGGTGGACGCATGAGGGTAGCTACCTGGAGCACCAGGAGAGCCCAGGGACGTGGGGCTGCTGTGCCCCTCTTCAAGCCATCCTGGCGGCAGCACACATGGGCAACGCTTAGGGGAGGCACTTCTGAGACTGTATCTTGGTTGAACCCCCAAACTCAAGGTAGCAGCTCTCACAAGAGGGCTGCTGGGCGGTGGCACTTCCAGGGACTGTTTCCGTTTCCAAAGCCCAGTCAAGAGGCACTGGCATTTGAGAACAGGGAGGCCAGCCAGGAAAATGGGTAAGACCATAATGCTAGAGGAAGTCTGCTCACACAGGGTAGGCATCTTGAATGTTCTGATGAATATTCATGCAACTGAAACCCAGGGGCCTAAGCCTGCAACTTAACTCGGCTCTACAAAGTATTTTTACCTTAACAGACACTTCATTTCCTAGTGGAGCAACTGACACAGAGACTGAAAGCCGATCAAAACTTGGCTGTTTTCTAAAATTTCACCAGAGTCTCTCATTGTTTCGGAAAATCACAATTAATGCTGGCCGCCCACAGGACCTCTGGCCACATACACTGGTGTCACTCTGCATTTGTGATGGACAGTTGTGGCCACGGCAGGAGAGGACTTGTGAAGGGGCTGGTACCCCCTGGCATTGATGCTATGGGTTCTGCACTAACAGCACCATGAGCAGGGAGGCAGTGGGAATGTGTGACTTTGCTGGGTCCTGGGGCAGAAAGGCCACTCACCGCGATGAGCACGACGACACTCAGGGTATAGTACACGGAGTCCCGGCACACAGCCCACCACGTCAGACGCACCACCTACGGGCACAGCACTGTCAGCTGGTATTGGCTGAGGGATGGGAAAGGACCCAGCCCTGTCCCCTTCAGGTGCAGGAGGTCACTCCTGCTACCCCTGTCCTGTTATGTCTGGGACCACAATGAAATCCAGTAAAGTTCTCAAGTGATGGTAAAACCAACACTTACACAGGGCCTGCTTCACAACAGATGCCACCTGCCAGGGTGGGCACCAACTAGAGGCTCTCAGTCGAGGCCCACCCACTGCGGTGGCCTTTTTGGGAGCTGTTCCCTACTCAGTCCTTCCTCCCAGGCCCTCACCCATGAGCCTGCTCTTCTGAGATCAATCTCACATCCCCCTGTGGCTTTAGGGCTCTCTCAGCAGAGCCCAGCAGCAAACCAGCCCCATGCCCGCTGGGCAGGCCAAGGCCAGGCCCCAAGTCTCCAGGTTGCTTCCTGCACAGCTGCTGTTGTCCAGGCAGGGTCAGCCTGTGCACTGGCCCACACTGCCAATCCCAGCCCAAGACTCCCAGACTGCTGGAGGGGGAGGAACGTCCCTCACTGCTTTCACACAAGAGGAAGTGGGTTCAGAAGGGAAAGCTAACACTCAGAGGCAAACGTCCCATCTGGCAGATGCTGGGCCCTGGCCCTGCACCCCCACTCTCTTCATGCAAGCACCGCCCTCGTCCCCTGCAGGGTGCTGCCTCCTCCCCTCTACCCCTAGTCAGGTTGGGAGGAGCCACTCACCTGCCCTGCGAATAATCCACACACGCCGATGATACATAGGATGTTGAACACGGCAGAGCCCACGATGGTGCCCACCCCGACGTCTCCATGGGTGATGAACACACCTGAGAGGGGATAGGCATGAAGCCCAATTTTGGGTTGTACCCCTTGGGCCTGCCTGTCCCTCTGGGACCCCAACCTAAGGGCAGTGGGTGGTTCTGACACTCTTGGGGACCCCTCAGAGTAAGCACTTAGCCTAGCAGTGAAGATGTCAACTGGGATCCTCATGTTCCACCTAGGGGTGCCTGGGTTCAGGACTCGGCTCCAGGTCCTGATTCAGCCCCTGACTCCAGCCACCTGCTGGCGCACACGCTGGGAGGCAGCAGTGACAGCCTCACCCACAGCAGAGACCCGGACTCTCGAAACTCCTGGTTCCCAGCCTCAGCCTGGCCTAGCCCCCACTATTCTGGACATTTGGCAAAATATCCAGAGATGAGAACATTCTCTCGTTCAGTCTCTCAAATGTTGCTGCTGATGCTGATGAAGACACGACAGTAAAAGCAGCAAAACCAGAGAAATGGAGGGGTCTCAGCTCAGAGTCTCCCACTGTTTTCTTCTCTTTAAAGATTTATTTGCAAGTCAGAATTATAGAGAGACAGGGAAAAGTAAAGAGGGATCTTCTATCCATTGGCAACAACAGCCAGCACTGAGCAAGCCCAAAGTCGGGATCTGATCTGGGTCTCCCATGTGGGTAGCAGAGGCCCAAGCACTTGGGTCATCCTCCACTGCTTTCCAAGGCACAGGGAGATGAATCGGAAGTGAGGCAGCTGGATTTGAGATGGCACCCACAGAGGATGCAAGCAGAGCTTCACCCACATGCACAGCATAGGTCCCCAGCTCATCCCATCAAGTGACAACTGGAATAACAGGCCTGACCTGAGGAACCCCATCTTGAGCTGGGTGCCCTCTTAGCTGAGATAATCCCACCCTACCCCACATCCATAAAACTGCAGTCTGGCTGGAAAAGCCCCATTCTGCTTGGCAAGAAAGCTGGAACCCCTGGCCAGGTGGTTCAAGCATGACTAGGAGAAAAATGGGCTCCACCTGGAGCAGCACCAAAGGCTGGCAAAGGGATTAGTAAGTTTTCATCCCTAAGATAGTTCTGCATGAGCTTGGTTTGTTAGCTCAGTTCCCCCGAGCTCCTCCCAGCTTGCGTTTTTTGCCTTTATAAACCCGGCTGTTTGGTAGTTTAAGATCAAGAGATCTTAAGGATGTGAGCACACACTCCATTGCCTGAAAAACGATCCCCAAATCTTATCAATGTGTGGTGCTTTCCTGTATTGGCTCATCTGGGCACAGCAAATAGAGGACCATAAAGGCAGCACATCCTAAGTCTCCGCCTGTATGGGTTTTGTGTAGTCACAGAACACTGCAGCCAAAACAGCACCCTACTACACCTGCTCACCAGAAACACCAGCCTCCCATCTCTGTGGTTCTCCCATTGCAGGGAAGTTGGAGATTGGAGCTGGCAGGAGCCTTCCTCCTATGCCCCCTCATCCCCTCAACCCCCAACCCCTGATGCCCTGGCCACCACACCGGGCTTTCCCTCCATCCTGGGCTGCTGGGGTGTCCTTACCGATCACAGAGGCAAAGAGCTCTGGTGTGGAGCTGCCTGCAGCCATGAAGGTGGCCCCGGCCACATCTTCGCTCAGGTGGAGTTTCTGCAACAGAAGAAGCCGCAGGCCCTCAGCGGGCAGAGGAGCCAGTCCCTTCCCGGGGTGCCCTGAGTGCACACACCCGCCCTGTGGCCTCTCTCCACCCTCTCCCTGCATCTGCCCCTTCCTATCCACTCTTGGAACCCCTGACTATTTTTTTAGATCTACTTATTTTTATCGGGAAAGCAGATTCACAGAGAGGAAAGACTCTAGAAAGATCTTCCATCCCAATAGCTGCAGCAGCTAGAGCTGAACCGATCTGAAGCCAGGATCCAGGAGCCTCTGCTGGGTCTCCCACCTGCGTGCAGGGGCCCAAGATTTTGGGCCAGCCTTTGCTGCTTTGCCAGGCCCAAAGCAAGGAACTGGATGACAAGTGGAGCATCCAGGACATGAGTCAGCATTCACATGGGATCTCTATGCTTGAAGGTGGAGGATTAACCAGTTGCGCTATCGTGCTGGGCCTGGAGCTTCTAAGTTAGTAAGTCCCCCAAAGATACCTTTCTATTCATCCAACCAGAGCAGTTGCCTCCTGGGGAAGCTGTGTGTCTTGGCCTCCACGGGCTTTACAGACAAAGACTCGGGCCCCAGGCGTGGCCAGCCCTCTGCGTGGCAGGACCACCTCCAGTCATGGAGGCCCTTCCTCTGATCTGGTATATAGTGCCGGGGCGCTGAGTGCTGGGCACACCTGGGAGACCCAGGGCCCTGATCACTAATTTGAATGCACTCTGCCCTCCAGGGTCTCAGGAGATGTTCAGGACAGGCTTGTGCCCCTCTGTCCAGCTCCACCCCACCCCTCTGAAAGTGGCTTGGACTCAGCCAAGCAGCCCTGGGCCAGCCTGCCTCGCCTCTGATCGGTTCTTCGCCATAGAATGCTTTTCCCTCCCCTAGGTGCTTGCTCCGAGACTTCCCAATGCCACCTCCTCTGCAAAGCTTTTCCAGTGTCTTCCAATAGAGATGCTTCTCTCTTGTCAACAGAAATGGATTTTCTTCCTTGACTGGAAGTCAAGAGTGAGGCAAAGTAAAGAGAGAAAGTGGGGTCTCCTGTACACACACACCAGACACCTGCCATGGAGCCAGAGTTCTGGGTTATCACTCCACAGGGGGAAAGCTTCCTTCCGCTAAGCCCTGGGAGGCGATTCACCTGCCAGCGCTCACCTGGAAGCTGCTGTGTGAGTAGCTGCCATGGCACACATGCCAAGTGCGTGGGGCGAGTCTCCACCTCAGCCAGTCCTGCAGATACCCCACATGCTCTGTGGCCCCCAGCCCCAAGGTTCACCACAGGGTCCCCACATACCTCACAGATCTTCTCCAGAGAGGGGACGAAGAAGTCGTCGCACACGATGGCCAAGGCATAGAACATGTACAGAGCCTGTGAAGGGAGTGGGGACACCTCGTTCAGCGAGGATTCCCATTGTAGCTGCGATGACGCACCATGCCCCAAACAGCCTGTTGGGGGGCCCAGGCAGGCACAGACCCACAGAGTAAACTGCAGACCACGGAGGTCAGCGTTCTCCATGTCTTCACTGAGGGTCATGTGTCCAGCACTGTTGTTAAGCTGCCACCTGGGATGCGCACAGCCCAGGTTTGAATCCTGGCTCTACTTCCAAGTCCAGCTTCCTTCTGATGTGCACCTGGAGGCTTCAGTGACAGCCCCAATAGCTGGGCCTGGGTTATCCATGTGGGAGAGAGAGCCAGACTGGCATGTTCCTGGCTTTGGCCTGGTTCAGCCCTCACTATTGTGGGCATCTGAGGAGGGAATCAATGGCTGGAAAAATCTTTCTGCCTTTCAGATGAAGAAAAGACCAAGAACTGTAAACTCTGTCACTGACAGCTAGAAAACTGGGGCCCAGAGAGGAGAAATAACCCTGAGGAGCAGAAGGGCTAACACTCAGCCTGCCCGCCTCGTGTGCTTGGCTCTCTCCGAAACCCACGGCATCTCCCAAAAGCTCAAGGAAAACACATCCTGTGAAAAACCCGCATGCATTTCCAAACTTTATGCAGCAAAATAAATTTATTTTGTAAACTCCATCTGTCTATTAACTTAAAAGAAACCCTGATAGGGATTTGATCTCTGGTCCTGGTTCCTGGCACCCAGGACCCCTCAGGCTCTGCAGAGCATTAGGATTGGGGTTCTCTCCAGGGCCCCAGGATGAGGCCAGGTCACCAGAAAGGCCACACTGTGATCAGGACAAGGACTTTCGCTCCTGGTGTGGGTAGGGCAGGACGGAAGCTGAGCTGCTCACCAGTGGCCACCACTGTCATCCATCAGGCAGTGGGGGGTACTGCGCCCTTAACCTGGGGCTCTTATGCTACTCCCAGGCGGGTGGTGTCCCAACGGGATTGCAAGAGGTGTCCAATGCAGACTCACTCACTGGGGGGAAGGGGTCAGAGTGGGGGGTGGGGGCAGAAACCCACACCTTCACCCCAGAGGTGCAATCAAGTGTGCCACGTTTGAGAAGAGTACATGCTTGCCTTCTGCATGCCTCTAACACCTTCTTCAAGAGACAGCTGCTTTGGGGAGACCCGGATGGCGCTCCTGGCTCCTGGTTCCAGGCTTCAGCTGGTCCATCCCTGGCTGCTGTGGGCATTTGGGGAGTGAACCAGCAATGTAAGCTCGCTCTCTGTCTTTCCTTATCTCTATCTCTTACTTCAACTTTGCCTTACAAATACAATACAATACAATACAATACAATACAATACAATACAATACAATACAATACAATAACAGTGGCTCTTTCCCAGGGCCAGACTCCATCCCTCGACGCGAGCCCTAACTGGAAGCTGCAAAGGACAGCACAGAGAGTTCCTATGCTACCCATTTGAGTTAATCACCATCCTGACTCATGCCTTGGGTTTTGAAAGCACCTTTTCCTTGTTACTGATGGCCTGTGTCTGCCAGAGAATCTGGGAACCCTGGGCTGCTCCGCATGCTCAGTGTGGTCATAGGTGCCAAGCATGGGCCCCAGGAAGTACAAGAGGCAGAGTGCAGGTTCCGAGTAGAACCTGGAGCTTATCTGCCACGTGTCTGGAGAAGCCACATTCCTGGGCTTCAGCTACTTCCCCTGCTTGATGTTGGAGGAAGACAGACCAGAGGGCGCAGGCCTGTGGCACAGCTGTTAGCGGTTGCTTGGGATCTGCAAATCCCACACCGCAGGGCTTGGGTTTGAATCCCAGTCGTTCTGCCTGATAACTCTCCCTCTTAGAGGCAAGAGAACCGGCCCCGTCAGCCATGTGGGACACCTGGGCAGAGCTCTTGGCTCCTAGCTCAGCCCTGCCTGCTGAGGACATCTGCAGAACGAACCACGGGGGTTACAAAGTTTCTCTCTGGCTTACAGAAAATGACAACCATAGGTCACGGTAGAAAAAGTAGCCATGAGTGGGCAGCCATGCTCCAAGAAAACTTCAAGACAGGGCATGGATGGATTTGTCTCCAGGCACAGTTAGGGAGCCCTTGCTCAGGAGGCTGTAAGACCCAAGGAGTATGCTCAGATTCAATAAAAATCAGGTTTCAAAAAAATGTTTTATTTTTATTCATTTGGAAGAACAACAGAGACAGAGAGAAAATGAATGAATATTCTATCTGCTGGTTTACTCACCAAACGGCCACAACTGGGGTGGGGCCACCAGGCTGAAGCCAGGAGCCAAGAGTTCCACCCAAGTCTTGTGCATGGGTGGCAAGGAGCCAAGCACTCAGGCCTCTGGGGGTGCGCATTAGCAGGAAGCTGGATTTGAAGCTGGTTGCCAGGACTTAATCACCAGCACTTCAACACGGGACGCAGGTGTCCCAAGCACCAGTTTAGCTCCCTAGGCCAGGAGAGCAGACTTTGTCTTGGCTACTCCAAGGCTTCCCAGAGGTAAGGTTAGAGCACCGTGGAGCCAATTAGTCAAATCCCCACTGCCTCCCTGAATAAACCAGGCAGCCAGATACATTAGTCAATAATAGCTCCATTCTAGAACTCCCTCCAAGTGTGCCCATAACTGTCATTCTCACCTTCCTTTCCATTAGCGGTTTATCCTGTTAATGAAAACCTCCCTCACTGAGGCTCCTTTGGTTGCTGTTACCTAAGTGAGAAGCCCAGATTCCACTTTATGAATTTGCTCTTGCAGACAAAGGCGTGGCTGGGTTTAGACTAACATGCAGATGGAGCTGGGGGAGTGGTGGGCCTGGATCCCAGGTAGTCAAGCCAAGAAAAAAAAAAAAAACCCTGACAACGTTGGTTTCCCCAAACTATATGATAGAATCAGTAAACTTTCTGCAAGGGGCCATGTAGGAAACCTTTTGGAACTTGTGGGCCATGTATTCTGTTACAGCTTAGTTCTGCTAGCAAGGTGTACCTGCAGGCGTGAAGGGGGATGATTGTGTGCCATAATGACATTTCATCAACAACAACAGGCAGGAAGCCAGAGGAAGCAGGCACTCTAGTGTATTTATCCTGTCCCAAAAAGTGATGTGTTAACTGAACTTGGAAGCCATCACTCTAATGGGACTCTAGTATTTATTATCTAGGCCCATTTGCACAGAGAGGGAAGTGTGACCCCCAAGTTTGACATGAGGGTTATGTCAAGGTGCCACAAATTCTGAGCAACCAAGGGGATCCTGAAAGCAAGCATTTTCAGAGGATGAGTTACGTGCAATGTCAGATGCCCTTGAGCCACGTTCCCTCAAGTTCAGGCATCTGGAATGGGGGCCCATCATCTCTATATGTTGCCCTGGGGGCCAGCTTGGTGACACTGGATAAGCCACCGCACACAGTTAAGGCACTGCTTCTTTGTGGACCTAAGGGGTATCATATGTTCTTCTCAAAGGGTTGTCATTGAACACACTACCCAGGAGGTGGGACATGCCCAGTAGACCGCAGGCCTAGGGACGTCGCACTGGCCAGGGCCACTTACACCGAGGATATGCAGCAAGACAGCTCCATGTTGCCGCTCCTTGTTGGAGAACAGGTCCGAGGGGAACTCGTGGATGGCTGGAAGACAAGGGAGACAGCAGTGTCAGTCATCAGGGGGCTGTGACAAGCCTCACAGGAGGTCTAGGGGACCCCAGAGAACTGCCAAGCCCACCTACCAGCACAGTGACTAGGATAGGCCTAGGCAGATGGGTGCTCAGCGATTCTGAAATGGGACATGGGTACCCCAACTGGAGTCTCAAGTACCAAGCTAACAGGTGGGGTTTAACCAATCCTGGAGATTCTTTGCAAGCTAAAGCCCTATTGTCTCTTTTGAGGTCACACCTAAGCCTTTAAGCTGCAGAAAGGCAGGGCTGTGGGAGCAGAGAGCGCTGATCTGCAGGTGGAGCTGAGTGCAGGATGATTCCAGCACCCACTGGACCCCGGGAGGGGGCGAATGCAGAGCACTGGAGGCAAGGCAGCTGCTCCCCTCTCCTGGTAAGAGAGAGTCTTATGTTGGGAGCGTGGTGCCAAGGAAGGGATTCTGTTTCACATTCGGACCTAGATCTAGCCCTATCTTTACATCCCAGTTATCTGCTCTCCTATGTCGGGGGCCCAGGACACTGGGGGAGCTCTTCCCTGCCTGTCACTCTCCTTCACATCACAGGGTCCTGGGAACACAGCTGTACCCCCAGCACCCTACACACCTCTGCACCAAGGTGCTGGTCCATGTTCATATGAAGGCTGCATGGGGGGTACTGGGACTTAGGACTGCCACCCTCCTGTTGGTTCATGTGGCATGTTAACATGTTCCGCTGCCAGCGTTAACACTGCAACCACTCAGCAGACACTGGACCCTGGCACTGGCAAACAAGAGTGCCCATGAGCCTCGAGGGTAGCAGCCCTTCACCTTGGCAGTGACTTGGCCTTCAGAGAACGCCACCGACTCATCAAGCAGGTTATCAAGACGGAAAATACCCTGACCTGGAAAGAGCATGGGTCAGCACATGTTTCTTAAGCATTAACTGTGTGCTGAGCAGTCACTGGGCAAGGTGTCAAGCCCTGTGCATGTGCGTAGCCTGATGCAGCACACAGACAGGCACACCAAGGATGGAGATGCACTGAGCAGCCTGCCCTGCTGGCAGACCAAACCTGGGGTTGGTGGTCTCATAGTGGCAAGGGACGAGCTGCCAGCCATGGGAGGAAGGGCAGCAATGGGTTCAGTAGGGAGAGCCTCCCAGAGCCCCCCGGCCTTCCACAATAACTGTGAGAAGCTCATTAACCCTGTTGTTCTGATGGCCAAAGGCCAGGGCCAAGAAGCTGCGGGATTTATCCAAGATGTACTGGCTGTCTGCTGCAGGTGAGAGCAGAACCCAGGCTGCCCCTCCCCTCATCATGGGCTCCTTCTGCTTGAGTGCATATCCTCAACAGGTATGTATGTGGGGCCAGGGTCTGCTTTGTTCACAGAGCAGGCTCTTGCAGCTCTGGAAGCTGAGTGCCCAGCAAGAAGCTGTGTTCCCAACAGGAAGAATACACTGTTCCAAACTCCCTGGTCAATTCCACCCCCGGCCCATGTCTCGCTCCCTTGGACCTAAAGCAGCCTCCCCTGGAGCCAGGGGGACCTGTCTCACATTGCTCTGGGTCTCTTTGTAGTGCTGAATAAAGCTGACCACTTCCTATTGATGAACACAGCCTTGAATCTATGTGTCTCACACACAGCAACGTCCCTTCTCTGTGGTGTGTAGCCACTCAGTCTTTGAGAAGCGCGCAGCATTGTACCCAGCATCACATCCATGAGACCAAATGGGCTCATTCCAACCCACACTGAGTTTTTGTCATCAACCCCACCCTACAGCCAATGAGATACACTGCTTGGTGTGAACCTGTCCTTGGTGAGTGGCGGCCAGCTCTACATGAGATGCCCTGGAGATGCCCTGAAACCTTCTGCTTCCTCATAGCTCATGCTATATGGATGGCAAAGGCACTCAGAGGTGACCTTCCTTCCACAAACCTTACCCTGGGGATAACAGACACAATGTGCCTGGTGTGCACCTGTCAGTTAACACCTGCCTGCCAGCCTCCCATTCGGAGGAGCCCAGCTCTCTTGCAGCTACGGTGCGAACTCTGAAATATTTCTGTCAACTTTGAGGATTCAGAGGGTAGGAGAGGGACAGAGGGTTCTCCCTGCAGCTCCTTCTACTGGGGACAGAGATTCTTGGTGGGCAATTCCTTATTTGTGTATCGGCTGCTTGGGAAGGAAACCACCACGTTTCCCACATGTCTTAGACTGCGGGGGCAGCGGCTGTAACACAATATATCAATCTGAGTGGTTTGGAAAGGACAGATGTTGACTCTGGAGGTTGAGCAGTCCAAGAGGAAGGTGCTGGCAGATTTGGCACCTGCTGTTAACCTCCTTCCCGGTTTACAGAAGATGCCTTCTGTGTCTTCATATGGTGGAAGGGCCAAGGCAGCTTCCTGGGGGCTGGTGTTGTGATGCATTGCGCTCAGCCTTCACCTGCAAGGCCCTCATCGCCCACATCAGAATGCTGGCTTGAGTCCTGGCTGTTCTGCTTCCAATCCAGCTTCCTGCTAATGTGCCTAGGAAAGCAGTAGAAGATAGTCCAAGTGCTTGGGTCCCTGTACTTAGGTCAGAGACACAAAAGAGCTCTGGGCTCCTGGCTCACCTCTGACTGTTGTAGCCATTTGGGGAATGAATCAGGGATGGAATATGGATCTCTCTTTCTCTCTCTATCACTCTGCCTTTCAAACAAATAAAATAAATCTCAAAAAATAAAAAAGGGCACTAACCCCAACCTCTCTCACCTGATCCCAACTCCTCCCACAGTCCCCACCTCTTCACACCCCCAGACCCCAGATTGGGATTCCTGGCCTGAATTCAAGAGGACTCAGACATTCAAATGAGAACACTGTACCTGTAGCCCTTCCTGGAGTTCTGTAAGCACCAAACACCCTAAATTCACTTCTTTTCTGTTGAAAACACTGAGGATAGCTTCTATGCCCCATAACAGATGCCTGCCTGCACACCCCTCCCCTCTGAGCCAAACCCTTGAGGGTCCTAGTCTCCCAACCCCCAAACCCCCAAACAGTCCTCAGTCTGCACTCCATGCTTTCATCACCCAAGCAGTACCCTGGAAGCAGGGGGAACACGGTGTTGACCCCTTAAGCCATCTCTCGGTCCTGCCTCAGTGCCCCACCATCCCCTCTCCCCCAGGGCAGTCACATCAGCTTCTCAGTGTGCATGCAGCAGCACAGCCACACCACCTGCACATGTCCTGCATGGCCTGACCCTGCTGGCTTCTCAGCCTCACTCAGGCCACTGCCATGCCTCCAGGGCTTGCTGTGCTTGGGCAACACAGGCCTGGCTGTGCTGCCAGCTCCTGCCAGGAGTGGGCATTAGAAAGTCGTTGAGCTTAGATGAAGTCATCTGACGGGAGCCCCTCTGATGAAATCTTGGTGACTTCATAAGAAGAAGGAACTGGGCCAGCCTTGTGGTACAGTGCGTTAAGCTGCTGCCTGAAATGCCAATACCCCACAGGAGCACAGGTTAGAGTCTCAGCTGCTCCACTTCCAACCCAGCTTCCTGCTGCTGCTTCTGGGAAAGAGGTGGAAGATGATATAAGGGCTTGGGTCCCTGTGCCCATTTGGGAGATCCAGATGGACTTCTAGGTTCCTGGCTTCAGCCTGGGCCAGACTTGGCCATTGTGGCCACTGGGGAAGCTAACCATCCGATGCAAGATCTGCTAGTCTTTCAAATAAATAAGTAAATCTTTAAGAGGGAATATCTCCTCTCTTTTTCACACACACACACGCGCCCCATCTTTTGACAACACATTCCTGGAACTATTTTATGACTCCGTGAGCACAAAGGTCATCACCAGGCACCAGCCCTTGAACTTGAGCTTCCAAAATTGAGAACCAAAATAAGGGACAAGGTTAGCCATCTACCTCCCTACCACACAAACCCAGGGCCACTGAGACTCTGTGTGCCAGGAGGGCTCTGCAGGAGATGGCAGGACTTGGCTGGCTTGCTGGGTTCAGCTCTTTCCCAGCTGCCTCCCAGCTGCAGGATGGTCCCCACTGGGCAGGCGGCTGTCAGCGGTGGAGATGCACTTGCTGGGAGATGTGGGTCAACTTTAAACCTTCCTGGTAGCTGATTGTCTTTAGGGAACATTAACTGGGAGTCAAATTGTTTTCAAAAGGCAAAGCAGACAAACAAACAAGCAAAAAAAAAAAAAAAAAAAAAAGGCAGCCTCAGAAGCCTAAAGCACAGAATTGTGAGCCCTTCCCCCACCTCACCCCAAGGCGGGGTTTAAAATGATTTGGCCAGGGAGCCAATGCCTTTCTTGGGCAACAATAGGGATGTTGACTTGATCCTATCACCCTTGTGCCCCAATCAGGAGTAAACAGAAGAGATGGGCTCCTGGCTTCACCAGGATGAAGGGCTTTCTCACTTAAGGTACATTCCACAAGCAATGGAGCACACACAGGGAGTGGAAACAGCACACCAGGCACCCTGGCAATGTGCCTGCTCTTTCCAGGAGTGAGTGCCTTGGAATCCTACCGCTGGACGAGACCCCAGAGGTTGTTGGCTTGGGGTGGTTTTTTTGGTTGTTGTTATTTGTTTGTTTTGTTTTGCCCACGAAGGGGAGTGGGATTGTTACAGTCATAGGCACAAATGTTCCTAACATCCCTGCCACCCCCTTCCCTCTGCCCTGATGTCCTCCATCATGTTGCACAGAGAAGACGATCACTTCCCTACCCCTTTTCATTTTATTTGAAAGACAAACACAGGCAGAGAGAGGATCTCCCATCCACAGATTCACTGCACAAAGGCCTACCCCAGTCAGGACTGGGTCAACTGAAGCCAGAAACCAGCAGCCAGGAGCAGAAACTCACCGCAGGTCTTCCAGAAGGGTAGCAGGGCCCCAGGACCTCAGTCACCACTGCTGGCCCCCACGAGGACACCAGGAAATCCCCAAACCCACAATGCAGGAAACCTGGCTTCTACTCCACTCCACTACAGCACCCCAGGCCAAGAGCACCAACCAGGCAACCCTGAAGCTGGCAGCCTCCACCCATCACACCTCTGAGGCGGACAGCCTCCACCCAGGGCACCCCTGAAGTCTTTCCCTGCTCTCCTCACTCCCTGGCTTGACTTGGTGGCAGAAGCCAACTCCTTGGCCACCGTGAACTCCAAGCAAGCATCTCATGCTTTCTTACAAAGGAGTGGTCCTTGCTGGCTTCCCCAAACAGCAAAAGTCTTTGATTGTCTCTTTGTTCTTCTGTCATGGGGCTGTGGGGACCATCTGCCGGCTCCCACTGCTACCAGAACATTCAACAAGAAACACATCTAACATTGAAACAAGTCAAAGACAAGAGATCTGGGCACGGCCACCTGTCCAGCTCTGCAGCAGACATCACCGGGCCTTGTGGTGTTATCAATTCAACAGGGATTATCAGGGGAGAGACTTCTATTTGGGACGAGATTTATGACTGAACACAATATGATGGTCTACACATAAAACAAATCAGAAGACACACACACACAAGGCTTACTACATACTCAGCACACTATGGACAGAAATACAGTCAAGCCTTCATTTCAATGAGCCTGGGAAATGCCACCCCCACAGCACCAGCCTCACTCACAGATGGGTACTCTAGGATATGGGACTGATGTGCCCAGGCCTCAATGCCACAGGACTGCATGTCCGGAGCCCAAAAAAAGAGTCTTCTCTTTGACACAGGATTACTACAGGACTAGACTGTATCAAAACATGACAATAGGAGCCACTGTGAGCAGCGCAGCAGGCTAAGCCCTTGCTGGCAACACTGGCATCCCTTGCTGGAGTGCTGGTGCCAACCCTGGCAGCTCTGTTCCCAACCCAGCCTTCTGCTAATGCACCGTGAAGGCAGCAGATGATGGCTCAAGTACCTGGGGACCTGCCATCCATATGAGAGGCCCTGACGGAGTTCCAGGCTCTTGGCTTCGATCTGTTCTAGCCCTGGATGGCGCAGCCATTTGGAGAGCGAATCAGTGCAATAGAAGGTCTCTCTCTCTCTCTCAGTCTCTCAAATAAATAAGTGTTTTAAAAATGAGGCAGGTGGGTAGGGAGGACCATATGTGTGAAAGTGTTTCCTACCTGTAATTATAAGACCCTGGAAAACACAGATAGCCCAGGGAGGGGGTAACAGTTAAAGCCAAGGAATTAGAATTAGAAGATAAGTTGATTTTGGTGCCAAAGATTTTGAAATGCTTTTTTCATTTGACACACATCTTTTTTTTCAATTAACTTTTTGAAGACCTCGGCAGTCTAGTCCTTCCCTCTCGGCTTCCCACAAATATTTCCTGTCTCTTTCCAGGATCTGGGAACGCAGCAGTGGCACTGCAGGCCAAAGGCCCCGCCCTCATGGGCGTGAAGGGTAAAGCAGGAGGAGGAAGGGGACACGGTTCATCATAGATGAGAAAAAAAAAATCCTTCGTGGCTTGTGCACAGCCACGAACCAAGAGATCAACCAACAGGCCTGGAAGGCAAGACGAGACCACTGCAGAAATTCGGCAGAACATAGAATTCAAAGTTTATTTTGATGCCAAAAGATGAAAATCCATACGTAAGAGTTTTCCAAAAGTTCATGAAATGTGTGTTATCAAAAAAAAAAAACATGCATAGATTTCAAAATGTTTTGCAGCACAATAAACTTCTCATTCCATCTTTCTGTGGTCTCCAGAGGGGCTCTTGTATCCTTAACACAACACAGTATTTACGGCAGCTGGAGGAATTCTCACCCTGCTACGGCCTCCTCTTGGAATGCTTTCTGAGAGGACCATGTCACTCTTAGATTGAAGAATGTTTAAGTGGCATCGATAGAATTTTCCCACGCCACCCTGGCTCCCTAATTAAGCACAAGCCTAGGTGCTACTGTGAAGATATTTCACAAACACTAACACCTCCACTGACTACGTCATGGAGAAGGCCCACCTCAGTGCAGGTATGAATTCCATACCACTCCTATCAGTCAGAGGCCCTGAGAGCAAAAAAACTAGGGCCTGTTGGGGAGGGAGCCTCAATGTTGCAGCATAAGCTCTCGCCCCACGGTTCCCACCTGCGGGCCTGCCCTGTCTAGGACAGACTGGCCACAATCACACAGCCGTGCATAAATATGGGGACAGACGTGCGTGCGTGCCTATGCCACCTTCTATTGCTTCTGTTTTTCCGGGGAACACTGGGTGCAAGCAGATCCGAGGTGTCAGGTCCAAGAGGGCAGAGCCACACCTGGCCCCAGGTGAGCTAGAACCAGGAGGCCAGCTGGCAGAGAGGTCAAGTACACAGTTTCTTCAAAAGGCATGTGGGGAAATGAGTTTACGTTTGGTGCAAAAAAAAAAAATTAATGCAGGATTGTTTTTTCACAATACACATTTTCCATGAAGTTTTGGGAAACCCCTGGTGGAAAGTTCGGGGAGACACCTCACAGGCTGCTGGTGCCACCTGGAGCCCCTTGCTGGGCCAGCATGCTCCATGTTAGCATTCCTAGCTCCTATCCTGCCTCTCACCATGGCTGCCCAGGTCTCCCTGTCTGGTACCAGTCTTTGCTACCAGCACAATTCTGTGTCTCCCTTGAGCAAATCCATTCTCATAATTGGGTCCCTTAAGGTAGAAGTCTAGACTCAGGCCTTGGGCCAAACGGGAGTGGAATGCATGGTCTCTACTGGAGAGTGGGAAGGATAGGGCCCCTACGCCTTCCTGGAACAAACAGAACAGCTTCTCCTAGGGAGAGTTTCTTGCAAGAAGGGTCTAGGACAGACCCCTGTGGGCGCCAGATGTGCGAATACACGCTGCCTTATAATTACGTCCAAGTGTATTGAGACCACTCCACCATAAACAGGATGCTGCAGAAAAAAAGACCTCAACAGGCTTAATGCACTTCTAGGTGCATCTCACAGTAGCAGGTGCTTAGCCAAACATCTGCAGAATGAGCGACAGTGGCAATTCAGACGAGCAACCTGCTTTTCCCAAAATCTCAGGAGACCAAAAACACCTGCCTACTTCCTTCCAGCTTCAGCACTAATGCGCATCCTCAGCTCAATGTCAAAAGCTTTCCCGACGGAGAGTCACCAGGGTCTGGATTTTGTTTTTGGCTTTCCTGGGCAAGCTGGTGGAAAATGGCTTAGCTCCTCAACTCCTATGAAAGCACTGTGAGGTCTGGGGTCGGGGGTGGGTGTTCTTGGCTTGCTCTATGTGGGAGGCACCTGCTCTGGAAGCGGGGAGGGGGGAGCAGGCACACCTTCACACACCTGCCCTACGGGAGGGAAACTTCCCACAGAGGGGACAAGCCTAAGTAGCTCCAGGATGTGAGAACAGGGAGACTGATGGCCAGCTCCACAGTGTTCCCAGTAGAGAAACAAGGGAGCCACCCCCATCATTCTCTTTCCTTATCCTGATTGTACCTGACCAGTAGAATCTCCTTCACCCCACTTTGCAGATGGGAAAACAGAGGCTTCCAGAGGCCAGAGGCTTGCTTGTGGCCACCCAGCCCAGGAGCAGGACAGACTCACCCCCCAGTCAAGGGGCCCAGGTCTAACCTGTGGGCCCTGTCCTCACTTGGTCTACCCCTCATGGCTCTTGACTCAGAAAATCAGCCTGCCTAGCGAGGATCTTACCATGTCGTTGGCTGGCAGGCTGGCAGAGGCAGGACAGCGTCACTTGTGGCTCCAACACACGGGCACTGCTGCCAGCTATTCTGGGATAAGCAAGTCGGTAATGAAGTGAACCACTTCCTTCAACAAATGGGCCCAGAAGACTCAATTCAAGCACAACAAATACAATAATAGATCCTAATCCCAGGCCGATTTAATCACCTCCTGTTTCTTTTTCCATCCTGACTCACTCCCCCCTTGTGGATATAAACACACACACACACACACACACACACACACACACACACTTGCTGCTATGAATACACAGGCACCATCACCCAGGACAATTCAACACCTCCATTAGTTGGAAACCATTTCTTGCTGAATATACACCTAGATACGCCTCCGCCCCCTCAAATGTATACACAAAGGGACTTCAAAAGATCATGGAAAATGGAACAGAAAAGCTGCTACTTGGGCACACAACGAACCAGGATCCATGACATCTTCCAGGACTCTCTGAAGACCCTCGGTGTCCACCCTCGGTGGACCCCCAGGTCTCAGCAGTGGGAGGTCTGCGGATAGAGAAGGACAGAGGGGCTCAAAGGACACAGCCTGCGTGCAGAGGGACGGAGGGGGCGAGGCTTTAGCAGAATCCACAGAGAACTCAAACTCCAGATCTTGGGCTGGTCACCCTACTTGAAGTTGTCACCCTCACTTAGCAAGGTAATTGATCCTATCTCTTGCTTGGATGCATGGTTTCCTGACTCCAACAAACATCGATCTTGTTCAGCTTCGCCCTTATAGCTCCAAGTGCGAGTGTACATTGATAAAAGTTGCTGGAGGAGCATACCCAACAACCTGTAAGGTGCTTAAATATTATGGAACGAATAGTTCCCATCCTACCTTTGTCTTGTATTTCTCTTTTGCTTTTCTGGGCATTGGTGCTAGGAGGAAACAAAAGGAATTCTGCAGGTGGTGGGTGTACTTTCTCCTATTCCTCAATCTGTCTCCAGCCAGGGTCAGTCAGAGTGTACGTGGCCATTTACCTCCTTGCTGAGTCAGTAATGCTTCAAGTCCACTTGCTTATACCAGGCCTGACAAGGATTCACGTTTACACAGTGGCCATCTCCCAGTAAACACCAGTGTGCATGCGGCGAGAGAGGAGGCAAGGTGAAGCTAGCAGGGACCCAGGCGCTCAGACTGCCTGTTGGGAAAACAAAGGAACTCACTTCCTGTCTGCAGCTAATGACAGCTTGGGCTCTCCTTATAGAGGATGGCACATGCGCAGTTACACACTGCTCAGCACTTCCCCAGGGGGGCATGGACACCCCTCAAGAACTGCAAAGTCAAGGGCAGCAGGAATCATAGTCTTGTCTGGTCCAAACAAACCATTGCGAGGAGAGCTTCTTAGTCAAGCCTGACCTAATTGCACTTGCCCTGGGAAGGCATGGGTGCGTGGATTTCCCCCGATGGAGCCAATGCCTTCAGACTGCTTCCAGTTTACTGTCACCGCAGATGGCCCCAGGCCACCAGCAGGGTTCTTCACAGAGTTGGTGGACAAACTATGTACAGATTTCAAATACTATTTTGTACCAACTGATCTTTTCATTCCCCTCTGCCTGTGAACTGGTGCTTTTAGGTAAAACCGTGCCCTTCCTTCCTGTCCCCAAACCCCCAGTGACACCCTGCTGGCAAGTTCTCCTTCCCTGCACAACTTCTTTCTTTAGGCCACTTCATGCATTTTCTTTTTAAAAAATATTGTTGATTTTATTTTCAGTTATCTGAAAGACTGCAAGTATTGAGAGCCAGCCCACTCTCTGGTTCTCTCTCCAGTGCTCACACCAGCCATGGCTGCTGGCCAAAGCCAGGAGCCCAAAACTCCCACAAGGGTGAAAGGGGCTGAGCTGCTCCTGCTGCCTCCCAGTGTGCACCTGAGCAGGAGGCTGAACCAGAACTAGAGCTAAGACTCAGAGCCAGGAACCCAGCGTGGGATGTGGGAATCCCAGGAGGCATCCTGACCACAGTACCAATGCCCACCGCTCAAACCCCCTTCTGCTTGCACTAACTGCACCTCAGTCCATGTGACAGCAAAGATCCCTGGGAGGAGGCAATGGGTAACCTTGGGAATCAACCATCAAAAAGCCCTGGGAGCCAACGGGGCTCCAGGCCAGTACCTCATGATGCAAAGGCAGAGGGACATGAAGTACATCAGGTTAGTTAAAGCCAACACCAGGGTCAGCGCTGTGAAAGGTGGGTTCAGTTACTACTTGTGACACTAGCATGCCCTATCATGTGCTGCTAACATCCTGGGACAGTAGCTGATGACAGCTTGAGGGTGTAGACCCGGATGGAGTTACCAGCACTTGGCTTTGGCTCTACGTAGACCTGGTGTTAGGACATAGAAGGAGTTCACCGGCAGATGAAGATTCTATTTTTTCTTCCTCTCCAACATTCTGCCCTTCAACTCTGTCACTCTGCCTTTCAAATAAATCCAAAAAAAAAATAATAAAGTCAACACTAAGAAAAAATGGTTTCCTCCACAGGCAACACCTTGCCAATGGAGAACAACACCAACATCCACTTATCTCCCATCCAAATTGTGGAAGAAGCTAATCATCTCCTCCCAACTTCTTTGAGATGGATTTGCCCCAGCCAATGTTGGAGGCAAGAAAATGCAGTCCTGGAGTTATAGATATGACTATAGACGGGCATCATGCCAGGTGGCAGACACCTGTTCCTGCCTAGCAGGTGGCAGAGGCAAGGCAGGCACAGCCGCTTCAGGGAGCTCATGGCACTTTAGACCCCACTGAGTGACATTTTTAACTCAGTGTGCATGAAGTGAACAACATGTTCTTTTTTGGGAGCCCGGGTTGAGGGAACTCTGTATCCTACTGAAAATCCATTTTAAGATCAATCGAGGCATAAATTAGCAGGGCTCTCTCCAGGTGCTGAATGAGGTTCGCTGGCATTTCAACATTGCCTAGCGGGGCTCAACAGCATCAGGTTAATATTCTTCACTCAGAACCTGAGGCTTGCTAGAGTTCCCCAGAAGTAGGATATGACCTTCTCTTCTGGCATGTGGCCACTGTGTCGTCAGATCTCAGTCAGGGGCCAGACACAATCCTGGCCCCTGAGGACCCCACCCTGGAAAGAAGCAGGCTCTGAGTTGATGCTATGAGCACCAGTGTCATCCAGGAAGCAGGGGTTGGGGAGGGTCCTTTATATGGGTGCTCTATCATGGAGAGTGGGAACACCCTGGCTGGCCTTGGGAGAGGCCTGGCTGAGCCATGCCAGAGATGAGAGACACGAGGACCCTGTCTTGGCAGGCCTGAGGGCTTCCTCTGGCTTCCTTCCACTCCTGTATTCCTGTCCCCAATCATTTTATCAATCTTTTCTCCAAATGGCAGGCCCACGTCCACTGCCACAATGCCATGCCAGGCTGCCAGCTTCCCCTCTCTTCAGGCCCATTATGCAGTGTGCCAGGCCCACCGAAGAGCCCCTGGGGCCCTGTACTGCCCCAAAGACAAGGCCGCGTCCAGCCTGGCACGGAACTGCTACATGGCTTCTGAGGCCACACGGCCTCTCTGAGTGAGTTTCACCAACCCAGACAGACAAATGCCAGGCCTGCATTAATAACAGAAACGGGGCCTCGCGACGGGTGCATGGACCCAAAAGCATCATCAGTCATGGCCCCTTGGGCGTCACTGCCCACCGCCTTCAGGCAGGGTCCTGGGCGCAAGGCTGTGACACAAGAAACAGCAAGCCTGTTCCCACTGAGGACTCGGAGAGGTCAGACTGGGCTCCCAGCAACCCCAGCAGCTTCCTGAGTCAGGACTAACCTACAGGACAAGCCCTGGTGTCACGTGTCCTATGGACCCCAAATACCAGCATGTCACCTGCGTCTACTGGGGCAAGAAACAAGACATAGGTAGGAAATGCCCATCTAGCAGTGGGGTCTTTACTCTTCCAAAGTTTGCAAAGCTGCACAAAGACAAACAAAACTGTCATGGCTTAATAAGTTAATCTTCTACCTTCAAGTAGAGGCAGCTACGGGCTCTGGTTCAGGTCCTGGCTTCTCCCTTTCCCATCCAGCTCCCTGATTACAGCTTGTCAAAGTAGCAGAGGATGGCCCTAGTGCTTGGAACCCTGTACCTACGTGGGAGACCCAGAACAAACTCCTGACTCCTGGCTTCAGATTGGCTCAGTTCAGCTCTGGCCATTGTAGCCATTTGGGGAGTGAACCAAAGGAGGAAAAATCTTTCTGTGTCTCCTTCTCTCTATAAATCTGCCTTCCCAATAAAAATAAGTCTTTAAAAACAAACAAACAAAAAACAGAACTTTCTAGAAATAGCCTTCATTCCTTTTTAAACTTGCTCCCACTTTGCCAGTCCTACTCTCCAAAAGTACTTCTCTTTGCACATTCCCTCCACCCCCAAGGAGGGGTCTGGGAGTTAACAACGCAGTGTTCAACTCTTCACACATTCATTTTCAAGGCAAAGACAGAAACCCAAATAACTCATGGCTCGGACAGTTCAATGAGCACCAGATGGAGGCTCCACATGGCAGCGACTCAGGCTGGGGAGTCAGGCGGAGCAGAGGGAGCCAGCACAGCAGAGTGAGAATCTAAGAACAGACTCTCCGCCTTCCAAACACAAACCTGGGGCCGTCTGCCTGCTTCAGAGTTCACACCACCCGCCAGCATCAGGGTAGCCGAGAAGACAACCCGGGAACTGCCACAAAGAGGTGGAGCTACATCTCTTGCACTTAAGAAAAAAAACATGCACACTCTACTTCACCATTTCTTCCTAGACTAAAAGACACACAGTCAGTGGCTGGAAGGCAGACACCAGAGGTGTACCTGCAGGAGAGCAACCCGAGGAGGCCCACACGCTGCAGCAGGAGGGCACTCCACATGGCACAGTGACAGCAAGCTTCAGGAAGCTGTCCAAACGCCCCCCATTCACTGCTAATATGGCATGGCCACATGAGAATCAATTATTACTCCCAGAGAGGCAGAAAAGTCCCAGAAAAGTGGACTACAAAGTTGCACACCCTGGGTTGAAAGCCCTCCCCCTCAAGGGAAATGGACGACGGGTGCATGTCACCTGTGGTGGCAAAGCAACTATGAGTGACCCTTTAGCTACATCATCCAGGTGTGGTGGCGCCATGTGCCAAGGCTGGTCCCCATCTCATCCCAGGCTGATTCCCATATCTTTAGGACCAGAAAGTACAGGATCCCACACTCTGGGTGCTTTATCTTTTTACCCTAAAGTTCACAAAGGAGGAACTGGAGAACTTGGGGGTCATCCTGACACACTTATTCTTCCTTCCCAGAAAACAAAAGGACCCTGAGTGACCACACCCAGCAGCATCAGTGGACAGCTGATCACGGGGTGCCACGGGGGTATAAATCTCAATTTAATTCCTACCAAGCAATAAGCTGGACATAAGCAAACAGAACCAGCTTTGCCAGTGTTGTGTTTATAAACAACAGGTGAGAAGAGCAGTGCTTAGAGGCAGGCATTTGTTCAGCCTAGAAGCTAAGACTCCCGTGTCCCACGTTGGAGGGCCTGGGTTCCACAGCAGCTTCCTGCTGCTGGGCACTCTGGGAAGCAGCCCGTTATCATGTCATTACAACAGGATCACCATGGCCGACCCACCTACTCCCACCCCATACCTGACACCACGATGCTTCTGAGACTTCCCCAAAAAGTAAGAAAATGGGCAGCATTCAGATCCCACCAAGCCCTGCCCCTACAAACATTGAATGAAACTTCACCCCAGACACCAACTCTATGAATATTCAATGAAACTCCACCCCAGATACCAACTCTATGAATATTCAATTGAACTCTGCCCCAAACACCACCCTCTATGCCCAGATCTAATTGGATGACACTGAGTTTTGCTGGGTACAGCTCACTCTGGCGTGAGTAAATCCTAGTCCTCCACTCCCTGGCTTCAGTGACATCCACTCATGCCTGTGTCACAGCCGAGAGCCCAGACCTAGCCATCCTAGGACAAACAGAAACAGAGAGATTGGGAGATAGCTCTGCATGATCCAGGTTGCTACAGAATTCTGAATCGGCCCTCGCCTTGCATGCGCCAGGATCCCACATGGGCTCCAGTCCACGTCCCAGCTGCTCCACTTTGCATCTCCTGCTTGTGGTCTGAGAAAGCAGTAGAGGATGATCAATAGCCTTGGGACCCTGCATCTGTGTGGGAGACCCAGAAGAAGCTCTTGGCTCCGATCAGCTCAGCTCCAGCTGTTGTGGACACTTGGGCAGTGAACCAGCAGACAGCAGATCTTTCCCCCTGTCACTCCTCTCTGTGGATCTGCCTTTCCAATAAAAGTAAATAAATCTTTAAAAAGAAGGAGGAGAGGAGAAGATAAACAAGCAAACAAAAAACAAACAAATAAATACAGGCCTCGCCAAGCTGCCCTTAGTAGTTTGCTTAGCTAACTCCTGGCTCCCAGTGCTTTCTATAACTGAAGCTTTGGAGGCAATCACCAGCATCTCTCTCATATGCACATACAGTGTCGTTCTGCTTCTCCTTTGCCCTGGCCTGGAATACCCCCTGCTAAACCAGGGGTCTGAGCCCCCCATTTGGATGACACTATGCCTCCAGGCCACAGGGCAGGAAGTTCAGCTTGCATATACATCAGATGTAGGGCAAACCAGGCTGGCTTTTAACCCCAGTCCCTAGGAACCCTGAGCCTGATCAGACACAGACAGCTGGATCCCAAACCTGACACAGCGATGGGGGCTGGGCTGGGTTGGGTTTTACCAGAGAGAGAACTATTACATTTCAAGCTTATCTGGGGTGCAGTTTGCAGCTCTGTCTGGACCACATCAACCCTCCCTGACCCTCTGCATGTGTCTGCCAGTTCTGCCGCTTGTCATTCTCATGGCCCAATCACACTGCACTCTGACTTCCACGGGACCCTTAGGGCTCCATTCTCCACCATCTCCTAATTGACTCTGAGCTGTGAGAGGTGCCCTTTCAGGGCACCGTCTGGCTGAAACAGAATGATTTGTTGTCTTCCTCAGGCCGCCGAGCATTAAAAATGTGACATTCAGAGAGGACACCGGGACGGTGTCACTGCCCTCTTGCACGTGCACATTAAGCAGATACTCATGGTCCTGAGGAATCTTCATATTTATAGGAGGGATAATCTGAATTTCTGCTAAAATTACACTGCCTAAGTTTGCATCAAACTTTCATGTAGGATTAAGCCCTCCAAGTAAAACAACATCACCATTGCAGACATGGCCGATCTGGGTGACCGTGTACTGGCTGGCAGATGCCGTCTGCATTTTGAAAACAGGACAAATGGACGTGACATCCCCAAACCAAGAAAAACAACCTAGGGTGCCATGGCTTTTGAATGGTGGGTTAAGTCACTTCCTGCAATGTTGGCATCCCACATCGGCACTTCCCATCCCACTCCCTGCTGATGCACCTGGAAAGCAGCGGAGGATGGCCCAAGTGCTTGGAAGCGCTCTCTTGAGGGAGGAGGTACCAATGGAGTTCCAGGCTCCTGGCTTTGTTCTGGCCCAGCCCCCAGGAGGGGGCAGCCCTGCGCGAGGGGATTAGTGAACCCGTGGATGGAAGATCTCATTGTCCCTGCAACTCTGAAAAACAGCTGCATAGGTAAAGAGAGCGAAAACAAGAACAGCACATACACTGTGAGACATTAGGGAAAACCAGGGGTCCAGCATCGCTCCCAGTCAGGAAGGAACCGGACATGAGGACAGTTCCCTTCCTGAGTGGCCGTGCCCAGTCAGACACCAGCGTCCCCCAGGAAGGCTCCTGGGTGCCGTCCACACTGCAGGAGGCAGTGGGCAAGCATGTGGAAGACATGCCAGGGCCTCCAGCACTTCTGAGATGCTCCTTAGAGACCCCTGGGAGAGGAGGAGCTGTGCAGACAGCACAGCGTCCACCCAGGCTGGGGAGGGAATGCAGCCTCAGTGTGGATCTACCCTCTTCCCACGGGGCATGTGGCCTTGTCACCACGGAGGCTGGCCTGAGCCTGTGTTGCTGCTACAACAAGACATCTGAGCCCAGATGTCTGCAAGCAGCAGGCCTGTGGGGCCCATAGTGCTGGAGGCCAGCAAGTCCACGGTCGAGGAGCCAGCCAAGTCCTATATAAGCCTACCTTGTGTCCTGCTGTGGCCAAGGGGCACCCGGACCCCCTCTGACCTCCTTTGACTTACACTTACTTATTTTCAATTTTTATTTGCAAGGCCAAAAAGAGTCTTAGGGATCTTCCATCCACCGGGTTCCCTCCCAGACGTTCCAAAGCCAGGAGCCTAGAACTCAGTCTGGGTCTCCTGTGAGGGTGGCTGAGGTCCACACTTCCAGGGTGCACATTAGCAGGATGGCAGATTGGAAGTGGAGGAGCTGGGACTTGACAGGTATTCTGACATGGGGTATGGACATCCCAAGTATATTTTTTTCTTAAAGATAGACTAACTGATAGACTAACCATGCACCACCCACCCATCCATCCATCCATCCATCTTTTTGAGCTGCTTGGCCAGGCACCCCCTGCCCCACACACCTCCCCACCCCTCTCGCTAACCCAAACCACCTTATGGTCACTGTGTGACCTTGATGGTACACTGACCCAACAGTCCCTTCCTGGGTCATTCCTCATAAAATCAGGCCCAGGTGGTTTCCTGTCCATAGTCCAGGCATGAGCCAGGCTACGCAGTGACAATGGCAGTGGTTAGCCCTTACTAAGCACTTGCTGTTACTCAGCTCCAGGTGGCTTAGAATTCTCTTGTCCCTCAGGCAGGAGCCTGATGACATGGCAGGTAGGAGAGTGGGGGCTTAGAGAGGCTGAGTCGCGCGTCTGAAGTCACACAGCTGCAGCAAATTAAAGCCAGGGCAGAGTGGAAGCCAGGCAGCATGCCCAGGGAGCTTACCGAGCCGCTCTTAGCAGCAGCTGGCTTCTGGGACAGGGAGCCCAGAGGGCAGGAAGCTGGGCCTGCCTTGTTTCACTTCCTGCCTAATGGGACAACTTGGGAACCCACCCTCTATGAACAGCCCTCTGGCCTTACCAGTGCATGTTCAAGTTTCATGTCTCCCAAGAACTTCCCAGGATGCCGCTTCCATGAAGCCACTGAGGACTGGACCCAGGAAGCTCTGCACCTGCCGCTCTTTCCCAGGTACCCGCACCTGTCCTCACCCCTCCCCTGCTCGAGGCTTCTCAGCCAATGCAGCTTCATGTCTCCCCCTGCTCACACAGGCACACAGCAGCTGCCTCTTCCTCCCATCCCCAGGCTGACGATATTTCTAGAAAACAGAGTTGAACTGAAAAACCCCTTCTCCCGAAGGAAAAAAAAAATCCTGAACCTGAAACCTCAATTCCCACCGCTCTGTGCAGAACCCGCCCTTCAGCCCTTGCAGTTTAAAATAAATTCTAATTACAGCAGGGACTCCGGCCTCAGCAAGCAGCCTACCGCTCTCCTTGCTTCTGCTGACGATCTGCTCACAACTCCTCTCCAGAGGACTCGGCAACTGTGCATGTATTTCATGCCTGAGTTGGAGGCGGGATGACGGAAAGATTTCTCGTGCCCAAGTGGTCATCAAACATTCATTTCGCTCCGGGTTTGCCCAGTGCCTGTCTATGCAGCCAATCTGGCTTCATTAGCTGCCTTGCTCTAGACTTGCTCAACTTCCTGAGCTGCTCAGGGAATGAGGGCCAGAAAGCCACACCTCCCGCTACACCAGGGAAACGTCAGCCTCCCGGGAGCTGCCCCTGCAATGACAGGCCCCCCTGGTGCTGCAGTGAGGAGGCCTAGCAGGCTGGTCAGCCGGTTGGGTGCTATCTTTCACTTATTATATGTGTCCCAATGAATCACCCGCCCACACATAGCTGAGCCCAATATGTCCCATGCACTTGCTGCGGGAGGAGAAACCACACAGCGACCCCTATGGTCAGTCCCTGCACGCCGTTGGCCAAGTTCTCTCACTAGCAAGGAAGGTCACACTTTGTCACCAGCTTGAGCCTGCCACTGGGGGATTAAGCAGACTGGTGACAGAGAAGGCAGCTCACTCTGTGATGAGTCTGGGTCAGGAAAAGGGAGGTGCACTCACACAGACCTTGCAGGCTGTGTAGACAGGGGAGGTGCACGCACACAGACCTTGCAGGCTGTGTAGACGGGGGAGGTGCACGCACACAGACCTTGCAGGCTGTGTAGACGGGGGAGGTGCACTCACACAGACCTTGCAGGCTGTGTAGACGGGGGAGGTGCACGCACACAGACCTTGCAGGCTGTGTAGACGGGGGAGGTGCACGCACACAGACCTTGCAGGCTGTGTAGACGGGGGAGGTGCACGCACACAGACCTTGCAGGCTGTGTAGACAGGGGAGGTGCACTCACACAGACCTTGCAGGCTGTGTAGACAGGGGAGGTGCATGCACACACACCTTACAGGCTGTGTAGACGCGGGTCTTTAGCTGGACAGGGAAGGGAGTCCCAGGAGGGGCAGAGCACATGCTGAGCCCCAGAAGCACTCAGTGCTGTCCCTTTCCCTCTGTGGCAAGTACATGGCTGCCTTCCACAGCTGTCCACGTGTGGCTCTCACCTTTCCTGCTGCCCTAACGGGGGTACACAGGGCTGAGCAGAGTTGGGGGTTCAGAATGAGGTTGCAGGGCACATTTCAGAACCAGCCCTTAAACACCTCAGGGACCCATTGCTGCTGTGAGGTCACAGTGACCTTGACTTAGCAGCTGCTTGTCATGACACTGGAAGGCCACAGGCCTGCTGGGTGGGGCTGGGAGGCAGGGAGGCAGTGACTACAGTGGCCCATGCACGGCCAGCAGGGACCACGGTGTGGCTGAGGGGCTGAGGCTGAGCAACCCTGGTGGTCTCCCTGTAGGTGATCCCCAACCTCCTCTGAGTCTCTGTCCAGGGCTCCTGGCACTGCTCCAGGGCACACTTCCTATGTCTGCCACTAGAGGGCAGAGTGCCCGAGGCAGGCCCACTGTGGGTCCTCGGGACAGCATTTAGAGGGCTGATCAGTTTCCCTTTCTAGGCAGGATCAGGGGTCAAGGCATGACCTTCTGTTGTTAGCAGTGCCGCTCTGACAGTGCCGAGTGACCGTCCTTCCTTCAGCTAGTCTATAGGTTTATTTGCGGGCTTTTGTACTCCAGCAAGTTTTGAGTGTCAAGCCTGAGTTCTCGCTCTGAGTGCTAGCAAGTGGCCAAGGCTGGGAGAGGCTTGAAGCTGCGGGTCTGACTCCAGGGTCAGGCAGGGGCTGTTTTTACACATTTCTCAGTTATAATGTAAAATTCTTTTTTCCTTCTGGATATGCGTGTGTTCCCTCTTGTTGCTAGAATTTTGAAGCCATCACACCAGAAGCACTGAAAAAACAAACTACAAACTTCCCTTTAAATGTGCTGCTCCCAGCTGTAGATAATATGTGTTTACTATCACAGAAGGCTTTCCAAAACACAAATGGAGCCCAAAGAAGAACGTGAAATGATCACTCAACTTTTGGTCTATATTTTTAGCATTTTTGTTTAATTCCTTTTTGAGAGCAGAGAAAAAGAACAGACAGACAGAGCTCCCATCTGCTGGGCCGGGCCAAATCCGGCGGCTGGGAACTCGATCTGGCATGGGCAGCAAGGGGCTCAGCCATTGCCACAGGCTCCCAGGAGATGCATGAGCAGAACTGAAGAGCGAGGAGTCTGAGGCAGCCTGGATGCCAGCCACTCACCTGCCCTTCACACCTGTTTTTAAAGCCTGTTTCCCTTTGTGTCTTCTCAGGCTGCGGGGAAGGGGGGTGCGTGACTACCTGTTCCCTTCTGCCCTCCCCCTGGAACAGCCCAACAGACCGATCTTGTGAGTACCAGAAGCCCGTTCAGTTCTGCACCAGCACCTGCTAAAAGTACACTCCAGCCCCAGCCCCAGCCCCAGCCACAGGGGCTGCCAATGTGCAGCTGGTGGCACTGCCCACGTCTGGGTGCCAGGCAGTGAACACAGCAGGCACAGCAGCTGGCAGCAAACCAGCAGACAGGGCTACCCCAGCAGCTTCCGGTGCCACAAAAGTGCCTCAGATGGCTTCATACAGGAGGTGGCATTTGCCCTAAGAGAGTCAAAGGACCTGTCAAATGCCAGGCCAAGAGATCAGGAGGGAGTGAGCCTTCACACTTCCAACGGACAAGGGTGGATGTGACTTGCTGCAGGAAGAACAGACATGACCAGGGGCTCTGCACCTGCAGTCCCTGGGAGAGCCTCAAAAGCTTCGTGGCTCAAGCCAGACCCCAAGCGCTTCACTCCTAACCTTGGGAGAAGGTAGGGAGCCGAATGTTCTAGAGAGCAGCTAAGTTACCACTGGGACACACGGATGCCCTCCAGGGCTTCCTGGGTGCACACCCTCACTCCTGTTCTAGCCACCTGTGAATGTACCCCCTGGGGAGCAGGATTTAGGAAGCCACCTTGACCCTGGGCACCCACTTGCTCCTTGGTTTTCTTTTCTATTTTTTTTTTTAAATAAATCTTAGCTCTGGGAATCAACTAGTTTAAGATAAGCAAGTCTTTGTATCTTTTTTTAAATTAGGTTTTTTTAAAAAGATTTATTTAGTTAGTTATTTAGTTTTAGAAAGTTGGATTTACAGAGAGGAGAGACAGAGAGAAAGATCTTCTGTCCACTGATTCATTCTCCAATTGACTGCAATGGTCAGAGCTGAGCTGAGCCAATCCGAAGCCAGGAGCCAGGAGTTCCCTCCAGGTCTCCAATGTGGATGCAGAGTCCCAAGGCTTTGGGCCGTACTCAACTGCTTTCCCAGGTCACAAGAACTGGATGGGAAGTAGAGGAACCAGGACCAGAACTGGCACCCATGTAGGATCCCGGTGCATGCAAGATGAGGACTTTAGCCACTAGGGTACTGCTAGGCCCACTCCTTGGTTTTTCAAAGGCTGTTCCAGAAAAGCTTATCCTGGAGGTGGCCAGGCTACCAGGCCAGCTAGGTGAGCTGGGCAGAGCTATTCTGAATCAAAGCCTGAGGCCTGTGGTGTAGGGAGAGGGTGTGGTTTGAGCAGGCAGGGCCTGCCCACTCCCAGACGCTTGCTAACTCCTGTTACAAAAGCCCTGGCAAACTGCCTTCGGGAGTGACAGCTTCCTTACGGAGCTTCCCACTGGCTTTTCAGCTAGCCCCTGGTACATGATGTCTCCCTTGCTACCACCCTCCCTCCAGGCTGGTGCCTGGCAACGCCCCAAGTAGGCTGACTCCTGAGCCCAGCAGTAGCAGCCACAAGGGCGGCCTCGGGCCCTTTGCACCTGCTAAGCCTCCAACTGGCCCGCCCAACACCCACACACTGCAAGGAGGCAAGGTTCGCTCGTTAGAACCATGCTCCCTTCACCTTCTGCTCTCAGAGCACCAACAAGGATGCCCAGGCTGTGCTCCCCAGAAGCAGCTCCCACCCCAGCATGCGGCACCAGCTGAATGAACAGACACCTCTTGCACTCTTGTACCCAGGAGTCCTACAGAACAGTGCCCAGCGAGCCCTGGCGCCCCCAGCACATGGGTAGCCTCACAGATAGCGCCTGGCTGCACCCTGTGGTGTGCTGGAAAGACCGCCTGCCTTCCCCACGCACAGCTCCAACACCACGCCTTGGCCTTCCCACCTCCAAACCTCCTGCATTCTCCCTCCCAGCTGGGTGTCACCTGGACCCCTTCATGGAAGAAGCCACTGCTAAGCTGTGGCTGTTTCATGTGCTCCCGTATCCCTGTTGCACCTGCCCGACATCAGTCCTGCCTCACAGACTGCCCCCAAGCCTCCTCCCTTTCATCCCATCCTCCCTGCAGCAGCCGGAGCGACCCATCCTGATCTGCTGCTCCCCTCTGAGGCCTCTCAGGGAGACATCCCAGGCACTTCATGGGCAACACCTTCCCCCGACCCCCACCAACAGAGGCACTACAAGGGAAGAGCTGGTCTATCCCACCAAGACCCATCCTGCCGCCTTTGGTCTTCACAGCTAGCCCAGACACTTCCAATCCCATTTTACTGACATAACTGTTGAGGAAAGGGGCAGCAAAGAGAGTGCTTCAGGTTCTGATCCCAGCTCAGCCATGCAGCAATTACGAGTTCCCAGACAAGTGACTCCTGTCTACCAGCTCTGCTTGTCTGGGCCACAGTCCCCTTCAGGCCACAGCTCCTTCCCACGTCCTGGGCACTCAAGTCTGCTTAGAAGCCCCCTAGGCCGCCCCACTTCCAACCCTACTCTACGTCCCAGGCGTCACCAGTGTCCCCCCAGGGAGGTGGGGTGAGACCTAAGGCCTGACTTTGACCTTGATCCCAGGAGCCCATACACACTCTCAGGACACCTGCACTAAAGCAGCTTTGCCCAGCTGGCCCTGGAGCTGGGGATAATCCCAGCATGGAAAAAGCCACCAGTCCCAGCTGGGGGTGGGACACGCGGCTGCCGCCCCACGGGAGCTGGGGCTGACAGAGCTTGGCGCCTGATGACAGCCTCACAACAGATCCCAGCACACAGGATGCCAGCCACGTCCGGCAGCCTCCCACCACCCACGAGGCAAGGGTGTGCCGGGCAGGGGTTGGGGGCTTGGCACACCCCAGGATTCCAGGCAGCACCCAAGCACAGATGACCTTTGGAGCTTGGCCTTCCCACTGACCAGTAGCCCCATTGCACAGATGGGAAAAGGGAGGCTCAGAGAGGTTAAATAACTTACCCAACATCCCACAGCCTGGTGAAGGCAGGATTGCAAGCCCTGCCTATCCCTGTAACACTCTCCCTAAGCCACTTACTTGGTCTCTTGGAAACTGAAGAATATGAGTGCGGGAGCCCAATCCATCTTTCCTTATGACTGAGGGAAAACTCATGTACATTTAAGGAACTGTTGCAAAACTGCACAATTCAGAGGCATTGAGTGAGTTCCCAGTGTTGGGTAATGAGCCCCTATTTACTTGTGAACTATTGTCCTTGTCCCCAAATAACACCCAGCACGCATTGCCCACTCCATGCCCACAGCCCCTGGCAGCCTTTAGCCTGCTTTCATCCCTATGGAGTCACTGATCCTGGACACCATGGACAGATGCACTGGTAGAACCTTTATGTGTCTGGTCCTTTTACCCAGCATCACAGTTCCCAGGTTCCTCTGAGTGCTAGCAGATGACAAGGCTGCCTTGCTTTTCATGGCTGAGTAATATTCCAGTGCACGGCTCGACCCCACGTACCTACCTATCAGTGATGGATGTGTAGACTGACTCCCTTGCTGCTAATCTCATTTGCATCGCTAGGAATCTCTGTGCACAGATATGGTCTGAGCACCCACTGGGGACAGATGCCTGGGAGCAGAATCGCTGGGTTACAGAACGACTGCTTAACTTACAGGCCTCCAAACTCTTCTCTACAGGGGCTGCCCCACATCACGAGGCCACCCTCCTGCTAGATGCTTCTGTAACTTGCCATCATCCTAGTGGGCTATAAAGTGGCATCTCTCCATCTCTGAGCAAACACTCAACAAGCTTTTGCCCAAACAGGCTCAGTTGACCCACGGGAGTTGGACACACACTCAGGTGCTGCTGGGTGGGAACTTAATCCCTAGTGGAATTCTCGCGTTTCTCTGGTCTCACTATCAGAAGCTCCAGGGTGGGGGCCGGGGAGGGTTGTGCTGGGGCAGGAGGGCATAGCCTCCTTGCTAATCGGATTTAGATTATGGTCATGACTGCAGGTTGTTGGGTAGTGAAAAAAAAAAGGTGCTCTCTAATCTGTTGACATTTTGTTACCCAGAGGACTCAAAAAACACATGTGCATTTCAGAATTTAATAAAACCAGAAGATAGGAGCCAGTGTTGGAAGAGAATTAAAGATCTATTAACAAAAATAGGTCAGGCAAGCAAATTACTAAACATCACACCCAAGGTTTAAAGGTCCCCCGTGCTTTAATTGCGGAAGAGGCAGAGCGCACTCTGAAATACAGCCTCCCGGCTCACATAGCAGGCTGAGACGGCACAGCCAGGGCCGGGGGTGCTGAGCACAGAGGAGGCAGGCAAGCAGCGCTGGAGGACTGCAGCAAGAGGCCTTCGATGGACTCGCTGGGCTCTCCCCGCCCTGAGTAAGGACAGGTGCCTGGTGACAGACACCTGCCTCAGGAGTGGCCTGGCAGAGGTCTACTTTTGACCCCAGGTTTCCCTCCAAGGCAGGACAGCCCCACACCTGGACCACGCAGAGGTGTGGCCTTCCAGATGACCTTGAATTTGAACTTGGCCTCTGTCCCCCCACTGCCAAGGGTCCCGATATTAGTGGTTCCTTTCCTGTGAGTTGGGTGAAAGGAACAGGTCTGGAATGCTCCGTCACCGGCAGGGGCCCAGGCAAGGTCAGTAACCCCTTTGCACCTCCAGAACTTGTGACAGCATGTCAGGGCCTGCCCGGCTCAGGAAATTGGATGCAGAAAGTCTCAAAAGCCACGTGTGACCCAGATAATTCCTGCAGATCTCCAGGATAAAAGACAAAAAAAAAAATTTGTTGAGGTTTGCTCAGCCTGCTGGGGTCTAAGCAAGCTGGTCGTTTCCAGGTGTGGTGACAGGAGTCACCTGGTCCCTGGGACAAGGATCTTTGGAGATGCATGTTGAAAGATTGGACACGTGAGAGTTTGTCTCAACATCATATCATGGCAACAGTGAGTAGAAGAATTGGCCACAAGCTGGTTTGCACCTGTGGGAACTGGATGATGAACACGGGTGTGTGTTGGCGGAGGCATAGGGTGTCATCCAGCAAGGACCTCTGATTTTATTCTGGTATGGATTTTCCCTCATTCTATGTGTTTTCCAACGAGGAAGAAAGGACTACCCAAGGTGAGATGCATATGGAGCCCAGTGCAGCCAAGTTAGCTGTCAGTGTCAGAGGGTGGGACAAAGGGTAAACGTGCAGGCAGCAGCTGAGAGCACCTGTAGAGACTGGGGCTGGACAGGGCCAGGAGCCCAGCTCAGCTCACTCCAGCTCACACTGCCCTGGGCACAGCTCTGCTCCTCTCTGGGTCTCCATGTCCTTCCAGCATCTGTCTTCTGTGAGACACTGACCGCTTCTGTCCCTAGAAGCCAGACGAATTACAAGGTGACTCTGATGCTGATCCACCTGCCTTGATGATGTCAGTGCCCCGTGCCTGAAGGAGCAGGGCTGGTTGCAGTGGTTTGAAGGGTGGCTTCAGGAACTGAGCCGAGGGGCCAGGGCTGGGTCAGTGTTTGCCACAGGTCCTCTGTCTCCCCCACACATTTGTAATTCGCATTCATGTAACTGAAGATGACATAAGTCACCGATACTATGTAATTCAACTCTACAGAGTCAGGGTCCTTTCCCCTTAGAACAGCAATGTTCTCCAGAACCATGAAGCAAGAGCAAAGCTGCATCCCTCCCTCTGCCATCTAGAAGAAACTTCGGGCAACATCCAGAGACTTTTATTCATTAAGACTTGGGTGGGGTTCTACCGGCACCTCCTGGGCAGAAGTGAGAGGCATTGCTAAGCACCCTACAATGCTTGGGATGCCCCTCCCCCAAGAATGGTGCAACCCAAAACATTAACCACACCGTAGAGCAGCAATTCCGCCCCTCGTCCAGGCTATCACAACCACTTCAGCAAAACTTCTTCATCTCATGGCACTTGCATTGGGGTTCTCCCAGGGATCCCCAAAGGTGGTTCACAAACACGTTCCCTTTTCCAGTTCTGGATCTAACTGCTGCATGTGGGGGTCAAGTCTCAATCACCCTCTTTGCTCTAGAACAGACTCCAATTCTTCCTTCTCTGGGTGTCTGGGCAGCTTTCTGGAGGCAGCCCCAATGTATACCGTACCCAGGTGATGGTAGCCCAACACACATCCCAGTGAGAATGCTCCACTGCCACACAGGGTCCCCAACCCAGCGTCCCACACAGTTGGTCCCACAGTACTCCTGTGTTGGCACCCCCACTGTACGTCCCAGCAAGAATACTCCACTGGCATGCAGGGTCCCTATCACCCTAACCTATCCTCTCACACAAAGCTGGTCCCACGAAAAACCAGTGATGGTACCCCCAACACATAACCCAGCAGGAATACTCCACTGGCACACAGGTCCCCATCAACCCCCTCCTCCAACACACACACACAACTGTTCCCATGGCACTCCAGTGACGGTGCCCCCACCGCATGTCCCGGTGAGAACACTCCACTGACTCACAGGATCTCATCAACCCCTCATCCCACCACACACACAGCTGGATGTCACAAGGTGCTCTTCTCCTGTGTCTCAGACCTAGAGCCCTGGCTTGTCTCTGACCCTGCCTGGTGAGCCACAGCCGCTTGGTCCTGGAGAGGAGAATGCCCACGCTCAGAGGGGAGGCTGCTGGATGACAGCCTCCGTGTAGGGTGACCTGGAAGCCTGGTCTTCACTGTTCACTGACAGCTCTCCTTGTTTAATTTGTAGAGAGTCAGGCAGTGAGCAAGCAAGAGAGCGCTCTTACACACTGGTTCACCCAGTCACGTGCAACAGCCAGGGCTCAGCCAGGCTGCAACTAGGAGCCAGAAGCTCCATCCAGCTCTGTGGCAGGGGAGCAGGGACCTAACCACTGGAGCCATCACTGCCACCCAGCAGGGTGGCACATGAGCAGGAAGCTGGGATCAGGAGGGGTGGGACTCAGGCACCTGTGCACTTCTGCAGGACACTTGCCCCATGGCGGGGTGTTCGAGTCCTGCTTCTCAGGCTAATTGGACCCCCCAGAGAAGAACCTTCTGGTCCTCTGAGTGGACCTGGATCACCTGCCAGCTGGCAGACAGCTGGGCAAGGGAGGGGAGAACACCTGCATTTGTCACAATTTTTGAACTTCCCCTGACCTCAGTGGCCCATTCTAGAAAATGGGGTGTCACAGTGCCAACCTCTGAGAAAGCTGGGCAGATAAAACCAGTTGGCACACACCAAGGGTCTAGAATTCTGCCTGCCACACAGCAAGCTCCCAGCCCCTGCTTCCTGGAGTTTCATCATGTGAAGTAACAGCTGGCACATGCAAAATGCCAAGAGTAGCAACCACCACATGCCGAATGACCAGCAGCGAGGAGTCGCCACTGCCATCATCTGGAATCTGAGTGGGTCACAGCATGCAACCCTCCACCCACCTCCCCACTCTACTGCCTCAACCCCATGTAACTGCAGACCCTGGGAAGTGAGGCTGGCTGCTTGCCACCAATACGCAACACTATAAGACACTATAAGCAGTGCCCAAGCCAGGGTGGCTAGGGGGGAAAGGGAAGCACAAAGCGGTGCCAGAAGCTCCCACAATGGCCTCCATGCAGGTATCAGGACCCAGTCAACAGGGGCCTGGAAAAGCCTGGGGAGTGCAGGGTCCATCCAAGCACTCCTGGACCAGCCCTTGCAGCCACGAAGGCCTTGACTCCGAGCTTGAAGCTTATCCACAGCACACTAAACCATTGCCTGTGATGCCACCACTCCTCATCAGAGTCCCAGTTCAAGTGCCAGCTGCTCCACTTCTGGTGCAGTTCCCTGCTAATGCACCCATGAGGGTGGCAGGCAGATCATGACCCAAGCACTGGCATCCTGCCACCTACCTGGAAGACCTGAACGGAGTTCCTGACTCTAGCCTCTGTGACTATTTGGGATGGAAAATCTCTCTAACTCCATCACTCTGCATTCCAAACAACTAATTTTTACTCCCAAGGCTCCACTCCAGATGGGGGCTCATAGAGAGCGTAATGAGGCTGGGGGCCACTGTGTTTATCTTAGGAACCCCAGTGTTTGGCAGCCCTGGTCTCACCAACCCCTGCCCCTCTCCAGGACCCCACAAGGTGAATTTACCTTTCACTCAGACTTCTCCCTTGGGACAGCCAGTGTTGGCCAGGCATGAGCACAAGGCCCTTGCCTTCAGGGAACTCCTGTGACAGGGCTGGTGGCAACCAGGTTGGAGGCGGTACACAGGACTTCAAAGATGTCAACACCATGAACATCAAGTGGTCTGGCTGGGCACGGGGAGGAGAGCCTGGTTCAGACTGGGGGAATCCAAGAGGGCTCCCCAGGGGAGGCAGCACACAAGCTAAGCTGGAAGGAAGGAAGGAGAGGAAGAGGGTCAGACAGAAGCAAAGGCAAGTTAGGGAGAGAGGGATGCCCAGGACACATTTGGAAAGAGAACAACTTGCTGAGAGGGAGAGAGAGGAGGGCGAGAGATACCCTCGCTGGCTGGCAATCAACCAAGTAATATGCCTGTGACACCAGCCTGGGCACGAATGCAACGTGTCATCTGAGAGGGCAGCTGGGGACCCAGGGCAGTGGGGTCTGGGGGAGCAGAGGTGGGAGCAGAGCATCCTGGCAGCATGGCCTCCCTCCCCATGCCCCAGTCTCCTGTGACAGACAGGACTCTAAGCAGGGCTCTTATCTGTCGTGCTGTGTGCTTCACCCTCCTCTCCCCCACGCCACAGCTGTTGCTGATGCGTACACACTGTTTCCAACCTGTGTTTGTGTAAGCACGCGCATGTGCTCTGCCCCGCCTCTCCCCCTGCGGGCCTTACCTGTCCCTTCCCCCACTCTGCTCCCAGGGGCCTGGCAGAAGGCTCTGGCCACAGAATATGGCGGGGTCCCCCAGGAAGGCACCAACCACCAACATCTGGTCCTTGAAACCAGCACACAGCAACCCCTGATGGAGCAGGAGACGAGGTACCCACAGCCTATCTGGCAAGACAGCTAATTATGATAAAGTAATTATGTGACACACTCAAAATTATAATCTAATTACACTGCGAAGGCATTTGTGGAAAGCAGAATGCCTGACTCTGCCTAAGCCAGGCTGGGACTACTGCTAGCAAGGGGCAGCTGTGGACACTGGGCTTGGGAAGAAACCACCAGAGGTACCAGCAGAGGATGCTGGGAAGGGCACCAGGCAGGGGAGCCAGCAGGTGCGCAGGCCAGGAAGTGACCCTGGGCGACATGGTCATGGCATCCTGTGACCCAGCGTAATGGCAGATGTTTACAGAAGGAGCACCAGCAGCTTTTCAGCTAGGGATCCCAGACAGACTTGAACCAAAGCAGGAGGCAGGCAAGGGGTGTCCAGGAAGCAGATCAGGTAGGTGTATGCTGCGTGTGGCAGCCCTCAGCACCAGCCATCTGTTCCATCGCAACAGGTGCAATCCTCCAGGGACACCAAGTCCTGCAGCGTGCAAGGCCAGAGGCACCCCACCCACAGGCTGCTAGCCGACTGAGGTCAGCTCACAGCCTGGGGACAGCATGCGGGTGGACCAGGTTCCAAGCTGCAGGTGCCTGGGTGCCTGTCTGCCCCCACCCCCATGCTCAGCCCTGAGGTCCCCTGTATCCTGGGAGTGTCTACTATCCTAGAAGTGTCACTCGGCCGTGGAGGCAGAGTGGAATGCAGCAGCCCTCAATCCTCATGTTCCCATGTGGCACCTGCCCAGGATGGAGGCAGTCAAGTGATCTAAATTAAAAATAAGAAAAATTTCCTCCTTGGGTTTGACCTCTGCCCAGGGACAATGCCTGCAATCCACTCACTCAAGACATTCATTTTGAGGTTGGTGTTGTAGAACAGTGGTTAGTTAAGCTGCATCCTGTCTCACACAGCCAGCGTCCCAGCTACCCTGCTTCCCACCCAGCTCCCTGCTAGTACAACTAGGAAAGGACAGGAGGAGGACTCAAAAGCTTCAGTGCCTGCACCTGCATGGGGCACCAGGATGGAGCTCCTGGATCCTGATTTCAGCCCTATCCACTACAACCCCTGGGAGGAAACCAAGCACACGCAGATCCTATCTGTCCCTCTCCTCTCCTTGCCTCTTCTGGCCCTGTCACTCTTTCCCCTGGACCTAGGGATTTAGAGTCTTCAGGATACTGTTAAAACACAGATGATGGGCCTTGGCTAATCCTTCCCTTGCAAGTGCCAACATCCCACATGGATGCTGGTTCGTATCCCAACTGCTCCACTTCCCATCCAGCTCCCTGAGTGTGGCCTGGGAGGGCAGCAGAAGATGGCCCAAAGCCTTGGGACTCTGAACTTGCATGGGAGACCCAGAAGAGGCTTCTGGCTTCAGGTTGGCTCAGCTCTAGCTGTTGCAACCACTTAGGAAGTGAACCAGTAGATGGAAGATCCTTCTCCCTGTTTCTACTTCTCTTTATAAATCTTTTTTAAAATAAAAAAAAGACACAGATAACTTTAAAAAATAGACTCAAATTCCTACCAGTTCCACTGTCCCTAGGTCCACCAATGCCCAGCTGGGCCTAGAGAGGACACTGCTTTGGGTAAAAGATCTGCCTAGTTATGCACCCTTGCTCTGAGCCATGCCCTCCTCCAAACAACCATGAGTCCCAGTGTCTGCCCCGGCCTTTCTGGAAACACAAGACAACACACATCTGCCTGGACAGTCCTCAAATTCCCACTGACAGCAAAGGGAACGTGCAACACCTGAAGTGAGAGGGAACAATTCCTGAACGAGAGTCTTGTTTCCACACAACGAAGAAAACTCCAAACAAAACAAAACAACTTCATGCCACTAATTATCCAACTGGTAGCATGGGAGACCAGGATGGAGTTCCTGGCTTCAGCCTAGGCCAGCCCAGTACTCAGTCAGGACAGCCAGAATTCAATTCGTTGCCTAGTTTGGAATGCCAGTGTTGCAACTGGCGGCTTAACCTGTAGCACCACAATAGTCCCACACTGTTTCTCAGTTGACATAGCATATAATAAAATCATTTTATACCAGCATAAAGTGTGTGGTGATCAAATCAGGGAGTCAGTGTCTTCATTCCACGATTTCTAACAAGATGAGTAGATTTTCCTTAATTCAATAGCCACTGAAATATCCTCTTGTGTGCAGGAAAAATGCTTGTTTTTATCCTTTTTATTAATGATTGTGGCCATTTGGGAAGTAAACCAGTAAACAGAAGATGTGTTTTTTTCTCTCTTCTAGGTCACTCTTTCAAATAAATAAATCTTTGCTAAAATTAAGAGAAAGCAGAGAAGTGCAGCCACAATGCAATCCCACATTTTTCTCAGCATGGCCATCCCATCCCAGGCGTCACCACTGAACAGAGCCAAGATACAGAGGTCCCAGGACTCATCAGTCCCCGCAGAGGACCACTCAATTAGCACAGATGCTGGGACCCACCAGATGATGCAACAGGGCCATCTACTTGCAGGCAGTACCCAGCGGTGCCAGGGAATGGGGGCAAAGGTGCTTGTGGGAGCTTCGTTGGTCTGAACTTCTCACAGCAGACACCCCACTATCACATGGGGAAATTGTGTTCTGCTCCACTATACAGGACAATCACAACAATGGGCAGCCACCACAACAACAAGCAGAACAAGGGCACAACTACGAGTGTTGAGTAAAGAGAGAGTGTATGTGTGTATGTGTGTGTGTACCCATTGACACACGCATGTGGCTCAGTATAACCCCACGCACACACAGAGCTTTTCCAGTTTTTATTTATTTGAAAGGTGGGGCAAAGTAGAGGGGAACTTCCCATCCACTGGGTTTCTCTCCCAAATGGTCACAACACAGTCAGGGCTGGGTCAGGCCAAAGCCAGAAGGTGGCAAACTCCACCTGGCTCTCCCAGGTGGGTGGTAAGAACCCAACTGCCTGAACCATCACCTGCCGCTCCTTGGGATGTGTGTGAGCAGGAGGGTGGATTAGAAGCAGAGTCAGGACTTAAGCCCAGGCCCTCCAACACGGGACAGGAGCTTCCCAAGGGGACATCTTGACCTCTGTACCAAATCCTGCCCACCCAAGGCTTTCTGTTAAGACAAAAAAAAAAAAAATCAAACAGATTTATCAAGATTCTGACCATGGAGTAGTGATTCCCCCAGGTCAGGGTAGTGGGTTCCAGGGGAGACAGGTGTCAGAGAACAGGGTGTCCTTGTACCGGGGCCCCTAACCCAGAGAGTAGCCCGGTCTCCCAAGTCCTGTTCTGTGCTGTGCTCCTCCCAAGCCCAGTTCATACTTCTAGAAAGAGGTCACTCCTAACCTCAAATCCTAGAACACTCCCAAATCCAAACTGGGCAGCCACATGATGCCACACGCGCATGCACACACACACCTACACACACAGGCGTGGCCCACCCCACCCCTGCTCCACATGCAAGGCAAACGCACAGAAGGTGCCACCTAAACATCTGCTCACCACACTAGAAGCTCCAAGAGGGCAGGCATTTGTCCATTCTAGTTTCTGCTGTGACCCTAAACCATAAACACAGCCACTCTGCTGCAGGCACGCCACTGTGTGTGAGCACTAATCCAACATTTGCACAGATATGAGCAACACCAACAGCCTTGGTAGAAAAAACTGCTCAACCTATGAGCCCTGCCCCGAAACCCCAGGCGCCACTCTCCAGCACGCCTGAAAACACCACCAGCAGGGCGAAGGGCCCTCTCGTCTGTGACTGTGATGGCTCGGACAGACGTCAGCCATTGGTACAAACTGGACAGGGGGCCATTTGGCCCTGCCAAAAGGGCAGATTCACATTTGCTTTGACCTAGCAGTTCCGTGCTAAGCCACCCATGGCAGCATTGTTTTCTATGAGCTTTAGCTGCAAGACAACTGATAGGTATACACAAAGGATGCGCCAAATAGATTACAGCTCATGCATACAAGAGAACACATATCTAGGAGCAGGACCGATGCTTTATTCTCTACCTCTCATTCCCTGTTACCACAGGGCAATGTGGATTATATTTTTAATGTGTTTTCCCCTACTCTTTGATCTGCTACAGAGTATTCTGTTGGATGCCTGGGTTACAACGTGTTTAACCAGTCCTTACTGACTTACATACAGTTAGATGGCCATAACTGCAAAAACTGGCAGAAGCCAACATGGCACCGGGAGGCTGGGAGTGCAACTGCTGGGTCAGTTATTCCAAAACCCCATGCTCTGCAGAGGAACAAGATGGCTATCTCTTCGCCAACTTACTCAAGTCCAGAAGTGTCTCTGATCTCAGAGTGCTCTGGCATTTGGAATACTTGCATGAACTCCACAAGCTAAGCACTGCGAACCTAAAAATCCCAAACTTTGGCAAGGTCAGGTTGGCAGTCACACAGTTTTGGCTCTTGGAGCCAACATTTTGGTGTATGGCTGCAATGGCCAGAGCTCGGACAGGCAGAAGGCAGGGTGGCAGGAGCCCAAGCATGTGAGTTGAGCCATCCTCCAGTGCTTTATTCCAGGCCACTAGCCAGGAGCTGGATTGCAAGTGCAGCAGTCAGGATACGAACCAGTGACCACTGCCAGTGCTGCAGACAGAGGCTTCTACCCACTGTGCCACACACCAGCCCCTGTATTTTGATTACTTCAATGTCACTGTCCTGGTAGTGATGTCAGATTACAGAGTGTCAGAGGATTACGCATGGGGAAAGAAGCAAAGCATGGGCTCAGGAGTCCTACTTCTGACAGCTCCATGTGAGTCCACAACTACCTCAAACTCAAAGCCTCATGTGTCAGAAACAAAACACAAAATGTCCTTCAAGGGCACCTCCAGTTGATCAAGGACATTGTCAAGTCTGGGGGAGGATTTCAACCCTGTCCCTTGCATCGGGCTTTCCACCTGGGAACTCAGGGCATCCTCACCCCTGCCCTTCCACCCAGGATGCTTTGTTGGATGGGATTCTAAGAGCATGCAGCTCAGGACTCCGGATCGTGAGCAGTGTCAGCAGCCAAGCCTTCATTTGAGTCCAGCTTCCAGCTTTGCACCCCTGGGCACAGAGCCCGGCCCCGTGCCCCCACGGTGGTTCTGAGCTCTGAAAAGCCAACCCATAAGGAGGCCCTGGGAACATTTCACTCCCAGTAAAGCACAGCAGATGAGGTCCAGAGAATGCAAACAGCACGCTAGGTCCGTTTCAGATTTCTCAACTGAAACCGGCCTTACTGCACATCTTAAGGGGAAAAATGAACCAGCAAGTGCACAGAAGGATGATACAAGGGGAACTACATACCGATGGGGTGTGGGTGTGGTGGAAGGGACCCTGAACTCTTTGCAACCTACAGCACATGACAGCACAAGGGGCCACCAAGATTCACTACCACTCATCCAGTTGTGGACACTTGACATTACCATGTACTGATTTGGATAGTTCTTTTTTGCCTCCTCCACTAACACCTACCAGCTCCAGGGGCCCGACTTGGTGTTCACTGATGTCTGCAGTGTCCAGCACAGTGCTTGGCACTCAGGGGTTCTCAATAAATAACTTCTACCCTCTGTACCAGCCCTAAGACATCCCCATTGCAGGGTGGCTAGCACTGTACTACAGAGAGGGAAACTGAGGCATCGTAGAGCTAATCTGCATTATGCCCCAGGCTTCCTTCCCAGGCAGTCTGGGATGAGAGCCTGTGCTGTCCACCACTCTGCTGGATGCATGCCGTAGTAACGGGTTAATGCGCAGCAGGGACACCTGCACTGAGATCCAAACCAGCCCCAGCCCAGTTAAAGCATCCGGCTCTTTTCCGGGGCTGCCCTGACCTGCAAGGCACCCCACAGGTGCCCAGACCCCCACATTCCTTAGTCTCCTCTGTCAAGCTGTGTCACACCTTTACCTGGTGACAGTTTGTGAAACAGCAGAATCTGAGGTAGCTCCAATGCAGGAAGACAACAAGAAGCTCACCCAGGCCCTGGCATGGCTTCTCCGATGGCACCTCCACCCACAGCCCAAGGCAGCCTGTTGGAACCAGGAAGCACCTGGATGCATGTCCAATCAGGTCAGCCCTGCTCTCTCTGCTCCAGGATGGCTCAGCAGGACCAAGCTCCCCCTCTCTAGGCAAGAGGCTGGCCTCCTTCCCACCCACTGCCCACAGGCTGGTGTCAGGCAGTCTGCAGCGGGTTAGGCTCCCGCCTCAGGCATCCCCACGTCGTTGGTGGCCAACACCATGCTTTCCTCACTCCCTTGCAGCACAGCATGGCCACCAAGGGCAGGCTGGTCCTGCCTTCCCATTCTGCAACCCAAGCACCTAGGACACACCATCCTCATGGGAGAGGACAAAGCGTGAGCTGCTGCTCAGACACAGCGTGTGTCCTGTCTGCTTGCAGGCCATCTGGTCAAAGCGAGTCACACATCCATGTCCAATGTCAGCATATCAAATAACCCACAATGCAAGTCTCATTCCCACCTGCACCACAGGTAGCCCTGGCCGTCACCATGACACAGGCTGTCACAAAAGCCTCCACCTGGGACCTCAATCCAGGCACATCCCTCCATCCACAGGGTCAAGGTCATCCATCCCATCAAGGCCAACTCCTTCATGAAGGCCCACAAGGAACAGTCTTCTGCCTCTCGCAGACAGGCCCACAAGGAACAGTCTTCTGCCTCTCGCAGACACAGATCTGACTTTTGCTCCAGAAAGGCAGTTTACAATGCCCCCTCCTCTCAGAACACAGCTTCTGATTCCTGGCAAGTGGGGGATCACCCTTCCCACCTGCAATACTCTGCCTTCTGTGGACATCTCAGCCATGTTTGTTAGAGACTGCACGGATGGGTCAAGAATCAGGTCTCTACTGGGCTTTGTTGAGGGTGTATGTGTGTGTGTGGCAGAGCGGGGCGCACACGGAGTTCCTGGCCCATCATGATCCACTCACACCTGGGAGTTACTCTTCCTCCTCCTCTCACACTGAAGACTCCCTAGGGCAAGCCTTGATCAATTCATCTCCGCTTTGCAAAGCTCTGCCCACATCTGAGGCTTTTGGATTTCTTGGAAAAATAAACAAAAGAGTAAACACGCAAGAGAGCAGATTGTCTGAACAGATGTCAACCTCACAGGCAGCAGATGAGACAGGAGTGGAGAAGCTCACCGGTCCAGGAGGCACAGAGAATCTGGCTGGAAAACCCTGGCCTCCAGGGTGAGCAGAAGTCGCAGGTACCCATCACCTAATCGTAGGGGGAAGGCGGTGAATTTCTATGAAGCTTGCAGCGGCTCTTCACTGTCTGCCAGCTACTCCTGGAAAGAGACACTGAAGGAGCAGGGTCGCGCACCATGGACTGCATCCCAAAGGCAGCTCTCGAGATGCGGTCCCATGGAAAAAAACAGGTGGCTGATCACAAACACCGCAACAGGGAAGATGGTGAGTCCAAGCGTGGCACCCATCACTCGTTGTGTTATTGCTATTGTCTCTTACGAAGGCAAGCAGAGTGGGTGTCAGGGGCTGGGTGCCAAGTTTCTGTCTGGGGAGAATCATGGTGCAGGATGATGGTGATGATGTGTGGCCATGTGGATGCACCAAAAGCCATAGACCTGGGGACTCTCAGAAGTTACGGCAACGACCCAACAGTACATCTACTCCACCACAGTGAAACCAAACCAATGTCTAAAATGCAAATGTTTCAGATTGCACAGTGTCTCCGACCTTGAACTCACATGGTCACCTCATCTGCCTCTAGGAGTAGTGAAGTCTGTGGTCCACCACTAAGCTATATGAACCTGGGAACTTTCCACAGCATGAGTGGGAGATGATATGGATACCTGGTTGGGACCAAGGCTCTTGGCAGCAAGTTAGAAGGGGCTGGATCAGACTCTAAAAGCAGAAGCCTCCTGTCATTGAACTCTGCCTGTATGTAGGCCACGACGCTGGGCACACAAAACTCCATGGCAGCGCAGAGACCCAAGTCTTGGCCAGGCAGACTCAACTTTCACTCCTCAACCTGTGATGTGTAGACGGGCTCCATGGAAATGCAGACCCTCAGGCCATGCCCCAGGTCTCCTGCACCTGCCTCTTAACAAGGTCCCCAGGTGACCAAGAGCCGTGAGAGCTGGAGCAGCCCTGCTCCCCGTCACCGGGCACGGCCGCCTTCCTTCTTGATGTCTTCCAGCCCCCTCAGACTTTGGTCCCCAGGTGGCTGCGGCAGCCGCTGTGCCACCCCCTCACAGTGCCTGTGATCCGCAGATGCCTGCCTGCCTCTACTGTCTCTCTCCTTCTAATGCATGTGGGTCACCCACAGCCCCCAAGCTATTTAGCTACTTGTCACACCAAGCTGCATGGGAGCTGTATGTGACACTTAAGTGCCACACGCTAAGGCTGAAGCAATCAAAGAGATGCAAGTCATTTCCTCCCAGGGCTTGCCCTCTCTGAGACCCTCAGAAGTGCCTAGACACAGGAGTGCAAAGGCATAGGGGACCCCTTCTGCTGCAGTTCCAATGCTTGGGCACGTAACTCCTCCCCGCCAGCAGCTGCCCCAGCTCCAGGAAGTAGCCCAGGCTGGGGGCAGTAGGGGTGAGAGGGAGGTTAGCACAGCATCATGGTAAGTGGGGACCACCGCCCTTCAGTTCCTCTCCTCTTGGCCTGGCAATTCCCGAAGTGCAGCCCGAGGCAGCCAGGGCCATCACTGTGCCCCTTCTTTAGCCAGTGCCTCCCCAGGGCTTAACTAATAAGCCAGAGCTACTTAGCATCTGTAATCACGCTTAGAAGCCATTCTATCCACTCCATTAATCGCCTTGATGGACACTCCTGTGTGTCTCCAGGGAGCCGCCACGTCTTTCTGGGTGCTGGGCTTCTTCCCAGCCAAAGGTTTCTCAGGGCAGTGACCCTGTTACTGACTTCTGTCCACATCTGCTGGCCTGTGGTCCCACAGGCTCAACACCTTCATAGCCCTGGAAGCTTATTCAGCAATGAAAGGCTTTTTGCAAAGCATAGCCACGGTAAAGAAATTAGGATTCAGCAGCCACCGGACCACGCGGGAGGCTGGGCTGCAGCCACTGGACCCGGTGCCTGTGTACGCTAAAGGATACTCTGGCCGGCACTTGACTGCCCTTTGTAGACCCATGAGAGGCAGCAAAGGCAGCCAGCAGAGGGAAGTTTGAGTGTGGGGTCCCCCCTAGAAGTGAGCAGAGTTCCCCTTTGCTAAACTATGCTTCATCTCCAGCCATGTCCACAGTAAACGTCTCTGCCACAGGGGTCTTGGGAAATCCTGCTGGACCAAGCCCTGCTAAGACAAAAATGTGATCAGCATGTGTGGGAAGGGCAGGAGGGGCAGAGCCATGTACCCTTCACCACGGTGCTCTAGGTTTTTGGTGGTCACATCCCACTGGCACAGCCCTAGGGTTGTAGCACTCCTGGAGGCTGACAGTCACGCCTTGGCTGGCTCTGCAGCTCCCCGGGCCGCCTCCTCCTGCCACACCTCCGCCTCAGCACCTTCAGCTTTCAGCCACCTTTCCCCTGTTCAAGCCTCACACAAACCAGACAAGAGCCCCGCATCCGGAGCCCTGCATCCTGCATTTGTTCCAATCTGGCCTCAGGGACCACCCTGCCCAAGCTGTTGACCTCAAGGCCAATGGCAAACACCTCCCTCATCCCTGAGCTGCCTGGCTCCTCTCTTTCCATCCTATTTCTGCGGCGGCTGTATCCACTGCCAGGAACATCCCACCCTCCCCATCTGTCCAGCAAACACCCACTTGCGTCACAAAACAGCTCATATGCTGCACGCTCTGTGAAGTCTCCCAGCCACGACAGGCCTTTTTGTCAAGCAGGACCACGTGTGGCAATTACAAGCCCACCTTGTCCGTCACTCTGCGGCTCAATGCGGACAGGGGTTGTCAACCTTGGTCCCTGCAGCCCCCTAGAGTTCCACCCAGAGCTGCCCTCAGGATACCCATCATGGTACACTTTAGAAACAGAATGCCAGGTCTGGCACGATGGCTCCACAGGCTAATCCTCCCCTTGTAAGCACCAGTATCTCATACAAACACTGGTTCATGCCCTGGATGCTCCACTTCCCTTCCAGCTCCTGTGGCCTGGGAAAGAAGTAGAGGACAGCCTCAGAGCCTTGGGACCCTGCACCCACCTGGGAGACCTCGAAGAAGCGCCTACATCCTAGATTCAAATCAACTCAGCTCCAGCTGTTGTGGCCATTTGGGGAGTGAATCAGCAGATAGAAGATATTTCTCTCAGTCTCTGCTTCTCTCTGTGAAATCTGCTTTTCCAATAAAAGTGAATAAATCTGAAGAAAGAAAGAAGGAAGGAAAGAAGGAAAGAAGAAAGGAAGGAAAGACGGAAGGAAAGAAGAAAAGCGAGAGAGAGAGAGAGAGAGAGAGAGAGAGAAAGAAAAAGAAAAAAAGAAAGAAAGAAAGAAAGAAAGAAAGAAAGAAAGAAAGAAAGAAAGGAAGAAAGAAGGAAAGAAAGAAAGAAAGAAAGAATTGGAGGGAGGGAGGGAATGGTGGCTTTTTACTAACCACAGTGCTCAGTCCAGGCTCTCCTAGCACAACGGTCTGTGCAAACAGGTCTGAAGCCAAGGAAGGAAAGAGAGCTTCCCCATTCCCCATCTTGGGAAGTGGTGGTGCCATGGACCACTGCCTGCATCCAGGATCGGGTAGAGAGCTCCCGCCACACACGGTGCACAGCTGGGCTCCACCTCCCTCCCTCTGCCACCTTCACCTGGATTTCCTTATAACTGCTCGCAACAGTCCTCCCTTAGCACAACACTGAGAACTTCCACACAGCTCTGGGCTCCTGCTGCCCACAGGGAAGACAGTCAAGGTCTCCAGTGTTGAAGGCTGTCAGCCCCAACATCTATCATGGGATGACCCTTATCAGCCACACCCACTGATACACCTATGCCCCACGCACACCCAGCATCCAGAATTCCCTCAGTTGATAATTTGGGGGAAAAGGGCTTAACCTTCTTCCCTCAAAGGACACAGGCTCTGAAATGAGGCTGCCCAAGTTCAAATCCAAGCTCAGACTATTTCAAATCAGAAGACGTAGTGTGATTCATTTATGTCCTCTATGTCTTCCTCTTTTGCAAAAACAGAAATGATAGCAATGCCACCTTCCCCTCCAAGCGACAGGGAAGCGTGCAAACTACTTGGAACAGTGCCGCTGAAGCCCTACTGCTCGATTCCCCTTCCAAAGCATTCTTTGCCTCCTCAGTGCTGCCATTCTCGCCTATTTGACCTTCTGCTCTCCCCCTCCCCCTGCAAGTTCCTCTTATGGCTTTCGAGTCTACGTGATCAAAAGCTCCCAGGAGGCAGAGGCCACATCCAGGTCAGTTTCCATGTCCCTCAGGGAGTCCATGGCTCTCCTGGAAGCCGGCAGGTACAATCAGATATGTGTCACACGAAATGTCATTGACCCACAGCTGGATCATTAAAACTGCTATATGGAGGGAGTTTTCTCTTCCAGTCAGTACTCCATCAAGGAGACCTTCACTGCCCACAATCCAAACACAACGATTCCACCAAACACTATTTGTGGTTTTATGAATCAACTCTGACCATCCCCCCAAATGACTGATTTTTCTCTGTCCCCAAAGGGTTATGTGTCTACTACATGTACGCAGAAAACAGAGAGCAGATTCGTAGTGCTCAGTCCCCCAAAAGCCTTTAGGCAGGTGAGACTGTGTCATCTGCTCGCCCATTTCACAGGAAATGAAGCCTCCAAGAGCCAAGGTGATTAGCACAACAACATGCAGGGGAAAACGCAAATTCTTGTCCCCAAACTGCAGGTCACATCCCTTGGGTCCCACCTCACCAACAGACAGAACCGGGATCACGGTAGACACACTCCAGGCTGGGGTACCTGGGTGGTCTGGGAACCCTCCAGCTCTCAGTAATGTAAAATGGCAACACCTTCCAGTCCCCACAGAATCAGAAACAGCCGTGGTAAGCCCAGATAGTCTTTTTTTCCTTCTTCTTCATTACATTTGGTAGGCAGAGAGATGGAGAGACACAGAGACAGATCTGTAACCCAGTGGCTCCCTCCCCACTCCCCTGCCCATGCCTACAACAGCCATGACTAGGCAAGGCTGAAGCCATGAGCCAAGAACTCCATTCGAGTCAACCACATGGATGGCAGGGACCCAAGAACTTGGGCCCTCACCAGCCGCTTCTAGGGTGCACTTTAGCCAGGAAGCCAGAATCTGCAGCTGAGCTGGGACTTCAACTCGGACACCCCGCTATTGGGACACCCCACTATCAGACCAAGCGGCTGCCCCGCAAACATTCACTCAAGGTGCTGTGTTTACAAGATTTGCCCTTGTACCATCAGAAGCCACCTGTCAAACCACAAGTCAGTTTGGGTGGGCTTCCAGAGGTGATTTCAACAGCTCCCATGTGCCGGGCACTTTGAAAGCACTTGGCATCTGTGAGCGTGAGTTTTCACAAACCTGTGAGAGGAAGGTGCTGTCTGACCTCCATGAATGCACAGTTGTGTGCAAGAGTGAACACACACATGGGGACACAGAGGTCTCCAAGGTCGCAGAACAAGGAAGGGCAGAGGATGGGAAACTACACAGTATGTCTCCAGGATCCTTTTTCTCTTACCTTTAAACATTTATTTTGTTAATTTGAAAAGTAAAGTTACAGAGAGAGAGGTCTTCCATCTGCTGGTTCACTCTCCAAATGGCCAGAACAGCCAGGGCTGGGCCCAACACCAGCCAGGAGCTTCCTTGAGATCTCCTACATGGGTGACATGGGCCCAAATACTTAGGCCATCTTCTTTTGCTTTCCGAGGTGCATTAGCAGGAGCTCAGATTGGAAGTGGAGCAGTTGGGGCACAAACCTGCGCCTATGTGGGAGGTCAGCACTACCTGCTGTGCCAAAACCCCAAACCCCTGGAGCCATTCTGGGTTAAGGACTCCGGGGTAAAGAACCCAGAATGGCTCCAGGGGTTAACAGGTTAGATGGGACAAGCTGGGAGCCAGCAGCCATGTTTTGGGGGGTAGAGCTCCCTGGGGGTACGATGGCTCTGAGCCCAGCTTCACCTGTGAATGAGGGCACCTTTACCCTGCACCAGGGGCAGCAAGCGCTCGGCATCTCCCAGGCCTCTGCCCATCCTTCTGCTTTCAAAACCTCAGTCAGCACATTGAGATTCAGCACTGCCTTCCTGGAGCTGACTCCCTGATAAATCCCCACAGCCTAGTTACTTTATCTCCAGGCCTGGCAATCCTCCAGTGTTTGTTTTCCCTTCCCCTTCCAACACCCAAAGAGTATGCCGCCGCGGTGGCTACTGCACACTCCTTCAGGTGCGACTTCTCAGGGTACACCTGAGTCCCTCCCGCCCAAAGTCTTCCCACCGCCAGTATCATCAATCCAAATGAGAGCATACATTGCCTGGAGCCCACCCTCCATCACTCTTTCCTCTCAGATACCCTTCCTTGTCACAGGTGGCTTTGTCTATCATCTAAACCCTAACCTGTATTCCCCATCTTACCCTGGGCACCCCCAGTCCCTTCTAGCCTCAGGGCCCCTAGTATAAAGACACATAGCAGAAACACCTTGCGTCTGATTTCCCAGGCAGTGACTATGAGACCCAAGGCTGGAGCCATGCACTGTGCTGAGCCAGCGCCGGGAGTGTAGGACTAGAGGGTGGGCCAAGGTGTGTTCCCCTCTGCAAAAGGGAAGATGTGCTGGACCAAGATCTCCCTTCCTGCCCAGTCACACAGGGACCTCCATTCCCTTCCCCAGGCGGACAGGCACGGCCATCTCGGCAGAAACAGAAAATTATTCCGGTACATTTATTTTTCTTCCTTTTTAGTAAAATGCTATGTTTCAATGGACTCTTCAATAATGGACAATGTTGAGGGAGGAAAAGAATCCCTTCTCAAGCCTTCATCTTGCCCGTTGAGTGGAACGGCTGGGTCTCTTCCACCCAAGGCAACACATGGCAACGCTTAATGATTTCCATTTTTAACTCTGGGCAGGAACGTTCCCCAGAGTTCAAGAGGAAGCCGAGTGGGCGCACTCCAGCTTGTGGGGCTCGGGCGACAACGACATTGAGAGAGGATGGTCTACAAGCTGGAGGTTAGCAGATGGCCCAGCAAGGAGGAGGGACAGCTAGCAGATGGGCCTGAAAGTTTGCAAAAGGCCAAAAAAACTTTTGATTGCAAACACACTGAGATTAGAAACAGACCAGGCAGTGGGGTCTGCACACATGTTTGCTGTGGCTGAGGACAGGAGGGACACCTGGGCAGCGACAAGCTGCAATGTGTCACCAGATCCTCCTCCTCCCCCGTCTCTCTCCCCACTAGTTATGAATAATTATAGATAAGGATATGGGTTGGTAGTGCAGTCCACCCACATCGGTAAAGCCTGGCTCCATGTGGCATGGTTGGGGTAGAAGGATTCTGCTGTGGGATTCAGACACAAATGTAAATACATATCCATCAAGACACACTTGGCAATAAGGCATCAGTCCTGCTTCAGCAGTTTTAACAGATGCACCCCACTAATAGACGCACCCAGAGTAGCACCCAGCACCCAGCGCCCAGCATCTGGATGTGAGCCACAGCAGAGGTTGAAACAACCATACCACATGCTGAATGTGAATTAAAAATATTTCTCTTTTCCATGGGACCTGAGTTTCCCAACAGCCCTGCGGCACAGGTAGGCAGCTCTGCCTTGCACTTTTTACAAAAGAGAAAACCCTACGCTTAAGGGATTATGCGACTTGCTTAGGGTCATGCGGCCACATTGCCTTCAGGGAGTTGCACCATCATCTTCACTACAAACTGACAGGAGCCTCTTCTGGCCCTGGAAATCTTAGAATTGATCCACAGCAAGTCGCTTTGTTAAGGGACAGAGGGGGAGATGGAGAGAAAGGGGACAAAAAACACTAGGCGCCAGCAAGTGCAACCTTGACACAGCCAAGGCCAGAACCCAGACTGTCAGCCTCCTATCACCTCACTCACAAACAGGAGACAGCAGGTACATCACTGACAGGCTGCTGCCTTCCTCAGCCATCAGGTGTGGGGATCGGCAAACCTGTGGCTGTCCTAAGGTGGTTGGAGACCACTGTCCCCAAAAACTACCTGGGGCTTTGCAGGTTGTTCTGTCTAGAAATGCGCTCTCCTCCCAGCTGAGACTCCTGCCCCATCCACCTGGGGCAGGAACACAACTGTGGTCTCTGCCCACGGTGTTCAGTTCAGTTCTTCCTTTTTCAAGGCAGGATTTGCTTTTACGTAACATGTTTTAAACTTGGGAGGAGTGACTTGGCTCCCAAGCTTGCTGAAGCAGCTTCCAGAAGCCGCCTGTTCACAACCCAGGCACTTGTCTTGCCTGGGGACCATGGCACCTCCCACCCACTCACTCTGATGCACATTTTGCAGCTTTGGGTCCACCCTCCCACCCCATCGGATTTCTCTCTCTCTGCTCAGAATCCCTGCCCAGAAACCTGCTATAAGATCTCATCTCCTCCCTTGTAGCCCAGGCCAGCACCTGCTCCCTGTTCAATATCCTGCCCTCACCAGACTCCACCCCCATCTCCTCCCACCAACCACCTTTCCAACAGCCTAGTGCCAAAGAAGGGTGAATCAGAACCAATTAGGCCACAAGAGTCCCTCTGTCCACCTCCTCTGCTCCTCAAAGCACCATAGCCCACCTTCACCTTTGGACCCTGTCAAGCACCCTCCTGAGCACACACAGCGACATGTTACAGACCACGTCTGGAAAGAGGAGAATCTAATACGCTAAGCAAATTCACCAGAAACATTTCAATCCCTCCCCTAACAACCAGAGGAAACCAAACTCCCCTCACTACCTCTTCCTCATTTGAAACATGGAACACGGGAGGTTGGAAACCCAAGTGAACTGGGGTGACACGGAAGAGGACAAACCACCTATTCGAGCTCAGATACAAGGAAGCCACGCCCATCCAGATACACAGCCCAAATGTAAAATAACTCACCAAGAGGCAAACACGTTTACCCAGGTAGAAGCAAGGAATATCTGTTTGGCCATTTCTCCAGAGCCCCAAATCCTCAAAAGTCAAAAATATCCAAATGAGAAATATGTTTCCAGAAGAGGAAAAAAGTTAGGCAGGTTGTTCACCTGTTAACTTACTCATCCTGTTAACAGTCCATTGGTGACAGTTCTCAGTACCCACTAGACGAAGGCTGGCTCTGGTTGTCTGGAAAAGCAGACCAAAAGATAAGAACAGAAACAAAAGCCAGTGCCCTGGGGGGGTGACAGATGGCATCTCACGTCGCTCTCACAACCAGACGAGCAAGCTGTCACTAAACCTACCACAGCCACTCTACAGATGTCCAAATGGAGGTCCCTCACCACGGTGGCTGCAAAAACTCAACATGACTTTCACCTTTTATAGGCTAATGTGAAAGCATAACCAGAGATAGAATTGGCAGCTGTGAAGAGCTGAGAAAAGAAGCCATGAGACCCAGTGACTAGAATGCTGCCCTGGATTCCCCAGGGATCTCACAATGAAGACCCAGCAGGGCAGCCAAGGTTCCCAGAACCTCCCACAGTCGCCCATACGACACATCTGCCACCAGTTCTGACTTCGGGGCTCTGGGCTGGGCCCTGTGATCTGCTTTCTCTGGAGCTCCCTTCGGTGCCTCTCCGCCAGAGCCTGGACTTGGAAAGCGTCGGGTCCCACGCTCAGCTATGTTCACCTGCTCCAAGTTCCACCATCGTGAGATGTCTGGAAACTCCTCGGTTCTCGACATGGGTAAGGTAGGTTTGGGTTCTCCACAGGGTTGGCAAGTGATGGCATTTAGAGGGTGAGTCCTGGGAGCTGGCCAGGGTTCCATGAGGTCATGGGAATGGAGCCCCCAGAATGGGATTAGTGCTAAGACACAGGAGAGCTGTCCTCTCTTTCTCTCTCTCTTTCTCTCTCTTTCATTAACTTGATGTGTAGCTGCTGACCTCACAACTAGAAGGAATCAGCCTCTGTTGAATTTGCCCACCTGAGGGAGTCACAGCCGCTCACTGATTTCATACATTTTTAGAAATTTTATTTATTTGAGAGGCAGAGAGACAGAGAGCTTCCCATCTGCTGGTTTGTTCCCCAAAGGCCTGCAATGACCAAGATTAGACTAGGCTAGAGCTAGGAACTTAATCCAGGACTCCCCTGGGGATGGCAGAGGCCCAGTCACTGGAGCCATTAACTGTTGTCTCCCAGTGCCCACATCGGAATAAAACTAGAATCAGAGCTGGGTATCCCAACCAGACACTCCAATCCAGGACGTAAGTGTCAACCAGCCAGCATCTTAACCACTTGACTAAGTCCCTGCCCTGCCCACCCCCTACTTCCCTGACAACCCAATCGAACCAAAATGTTCTGCCCCTGATTATTGATCCATGGCAGCAAGGCATTGCCTGAGAGATTAATGCCAACTCTGGCCTGGCAGCTTCCAGAAGCGGCAGGGTAGGACCCATAAAAGTCAAGGACCCTGGGGCTCGGCGGCGTGGCCTAGCGGCTAAAGTCCTCGCCTTGAAAGCCCCAGGATCCCATATGGGCACCAGTTCTAATCCTGGCAGCTCCACTTCCCATCCAGCTCCCTGCTTGTGGCCTGGGAAAGCATTCGAGGATGGCCCAAAGCTTTGGGACCCTGCACCTGCGTGGGAGACTCGGAAGAAGTTCCTGGTCCCGGCATCAGATCCGCGCGCACTGGCTGTTGCGGCTCACTTGGGGAGTAAAACATCGGATGGAAGATCTTCCTCTCTGTCTCTCCTCCTCTCTGTATATCCGGCTTTCCAATAACAATAAAATCTTTAAAAAATAAAAAAAAGTCAAGGACCCTGGTAGGTGACAGGGCTACCCACACATGGAAGATGACACAGATACGGCCTCTTGTGGGGTTGCCAGGGTAGGCTGGGCTCAGGAACACCATGCCCAAGCTCAAGGTAAAGTCTAGCTCTTTGCCAGCTCCTGCCTGTCCATCCTCCACATTCCAAAGGAGACCTGAGGAAGGGACAGTGACGGTGTGGGGAAGAGCATGGAGTGAAGGTCTCTGCCCCCATAAGCACAGGAAACCAACAAACGCTGATCACATTGGCCTGCCTTCCAAGCCAGTAGCACCGCCTAGCAGTCATGGGATTTGGAGCAACTTGCATCTCCTCCCCCACCGGCTCTTACCTAAGCTTGTAGATTAGACATACTCTGCCCCCATGGGGGACAAGGAAACAAGAGAATCCAGAAGTGTCCAAACCCAGCCCTCCACCCGGGGAGCTCCACCTCCTCCCACACAGAGCCCACCCTGGTCCTTCCCACAGCCCTGACACTGTCATCTGCCCACAGCACAGATGAGAGTGCAGAGATCGCCAAAGAGCATGTGAGTTTGTGTCTCAATGCAAAGCCATCTATAATAGTAACTCTTGATTCCTGTGGGGTTTCTGAATGTACCATCCCACTGAGTGCTCTCACAAAAGCCCCACGGTTGGAGCCAGAACTAAAGCTTAGAATGGCCCTGTCTGAGGGCTAGGTGCTTTCCACACACCTCGCAACTTGCAGGAACATTCCCTACATATTCATGAGAAAAGAGGAAACCATCTTCCCTCACGAAGGCCTGCTCACAGCAGGAAATTAGACAAGCCTTGAACTCAGGGGCCCACTGTCCTTGCTCACCTGAAGAAGTCTGAAGTTAAAAATTCCAGCAAGCAAAATTTGTGTCCTGGGCAGAACGGCACTCCGGGGAACCTTCCAGAATACAAACCCAACCGCACTGGCGGGCTTCCACCCAGGCATCACCCACGAGGGCAACTGCAGGTGACGCCCCGAGATCACCACGGATCATCTCCGGTGAGCAGAAAGGAGAGAAGGCCAAACCAACAAACAAAAAACTGGAGGATGAAAAGATACCTCCAAGAGCATGGTGAGAACACGGAAAGAAACAAAATTTTCTAAGTCTCATCTGCAACCTTCTCAGTTGCCCAGTAAAGCAAATCATGCTGCTCTTGGTGCATTGCAACAAACACCTCGCACCCACCCAGGCTCAACAAAGCCACCACCTGCTGCTCCAACCAGCAGGAAGCATCCATGCAGGCCCCTTCTGCAGCTAGGCCTGAGACCTGGGGAGGCCAGATGAAGGAGAAGACTTCTTACCAGGGTCTGTGCAGTTCTTCTCACCCTGGGTCCCATTCATGGGTGCCATCAGCTTTCTGTTTCTCCATGAGTCTGGTAAAATCCGATGGCTAGCAGCAGTCTTGTGCCCTGGGTTGAAAAAGTGAGAGTCAACCATGAACAGTGTAACACCAGCCCTCTCCAAATGACCGTGTGTGTGTGTGTGTGTGTGTGCAGGTAGTTACATCAACAACAGTCTGCCTGCCCATGCACAGACAGCTGAAGGCAGGGACACTTGACTGGCAGCAGGCTACCCCCTGCTTGCATACAGGCCTCCATCCTAGGGTTCTAACTCACTGCTTCTCACTCTAGAGGGTTCAGGACGGGAAGACATGACCTTGGCCACTATGGAGCGGTCTCAGAACTCTGATAGCAGGTGCAACACTGGACTTAGCAAAGTGAATCTGAAGTTCTCATTCACAAGCCAGTTGCCTGTGCCCCAGAGGAACCAGCTATGCCTCAGAAGTCAACATGCAGACGGAGACAGCTGACGGGACTGGCCAGAACTCCTCACACGTGAATGTGGACATGGGTCACCTGGGGACTTGTCACGCTGCACATTCGGACTCTATGGCTCTGGAGTGGACCTGGGCAGCCACGCTAACAGTATTTTGTTACTTCTGTATCTGAGTGTGGACAAAGCTGCCCACCCGGCCCAACTGCAAAGCACCAGGTAAGAAGACTTCAGAACCACCTGGGGCTCTTCCCGAAGAGTCACATTTTCCCTCTCTAGCTTCAAGTTACCAAATTTGGGTGTGGGAAGGTGGTGATGGGTTTTTAAGTCTAATGCAGTTCCCTCAATTGTATCATTATTAACTACTATTGAGTCCTCTCTAGCCAAGGCTTTCCTGGGTCAGCAGGTACCACCTGCTTTAGCTCCAGGACTCTGTGGTTCAGTTCCCAGCATTTCCACCACTCCACATTTTTACATAGGGGGAAAAAAAAGAACTCCGGAAGGTCCATAGCATCCAACTCCAAATGGGAATGAGCTGAGAATTATCTTCCAAAGGTGACATTGGGATTCAACTCCACATTACCTCCCCCCAACACACACACACACACACACACACACACACACACACACACACACGTATTTTTAAGTTTCCTCCCTCTACCTGAATTCTGCATAGCCTAAGCAACACTCCCTCCTCCTCCTCTGTGGGCATGAAGGAAACTCAGGAGAAAGGACACAGAGAAGGTAGCAATTACTGGGTCCACAGGTTGCCCCCAAGCTTTTAGGCATGAAAGCAGACATGTCAGGACACCTGGGAGTCTCTTTGGGCCAAGGGCAGAGCCGAGAGATGGACCCCAGCATCCCGGGGACCAGGCACACACAGGAGAGTCAAACACCCTGTTTCTCTCACTCCAGCCCAACAGAGCCCACGCCCCAGGCTCGCTCCAGGGACTGAAGCAGCTCTGGCTTTCGCCTTAGTAACACACGCCTGCAACCGCGACCTGTGCCTCCAGGGAGCTGGCGCTAGCCCGAAGCCTTGATCAGCCCTCCTGGGCACGCTCTGCCTGCTTGGCAGGGAGGGGACTAGCGAGTCCCTTGGGACACACCTGGCAAGGAAGAAGTGGGCGCTGACCCAAGGCTTCCCAGCCCACGAACCCAATTCCCTCGGCGGCTGGGGGTCTGCACCGGCACCTACCCATGCTGCTGAAGAGGCTGGACATACAGCACGCCAGGGCCAGCACCGCACATACGAAGCCAACTTGCTGCGGCAGCATCTCTCGCCTCCCTCGAACTTTGCGCGGCCGGAGGGTCCCCCGGAGCGCCATCTCCAAGCGCTTGGGCTTCAATCCCTGGGAGACGATGGGGAGCAGCAGGGCTTGGATGCTATCTGTGGCCCAGTGGCAGTGGGGCTGGAGCGAGCAATGTACAGATCAGAGGCAGGGGGCTCCGGGCAGAAGCTTCATGGCCCGTGGGCAAGGAAGCTGGAGAGGAGAGAGGCGGTAGGGATGCTCGGTGCGATAGGAGCTCAGAGTCCTGCGCGCGGCGAGCGCGCTCCGAGCACCATGGCTCCGTGGTGAGAAGGCGACGCCGGCACGGTGGCGCTGGCGGCCCTGGTTCGCAGGGCTGGCGCAGTCCGGTCGCTGGATCTGCTACCTGCCTGCTCCGCCTGGGCTCGTTCGCTTGGCAGCAGTGCCCGAAGGAGCCCGCAGGCAGCACTCACGACGCCCCCGCGCTCCGCGCTGCCGTGCCCACTCGCATACTCCTCCTCCTTCTCCCCCTCCTAAGTTTAGCAGCTGCACAGCCGGGGGCCGTCTTCCCGGTAGATGAGCCTGGCGGCAGCGGCGACCCACTCCACACACTAGGTAAAAAAGCAGATCTGGACGCCTGAGCCCCCGCGACCCTCTCCGCCAGTGGCCTCCGGGGGATGAGCTCGCCCCGGGGAACTTTGTGTGCGGCTGCCGGCGCCTGCGTCTGCGAGCCGGTGGCGCCTCCCGCTCACTGCTCCCGCCTCTCTCCGCCCCTCCTGCCAGCCTCCCACCCCTCCCCAGCACGTGTACTCCTCCCCCAGGGCGCACCCGCGCGCGCGCTCCTCCCTTGCCCCGCGAGGCCCGATTGCTGACCAGGATAATCCTCTTGTTTCTCTCCCTTTTCCTCTGCCCCTGCCCTACGGAGCCTAAGCGAGCCCGTCCTTTACGCCCCTAAGGCGGCTGCAAGGAGAAACAGGTGCCCGGCCTCGCCGGGATCTCGTGGAACCAGGTTTTCTGCAGAGAGGTCGCTTCCGTGCGGAGGGGGGACCCCCGCCACCCCACCCTGCCCTGCCCCCAGGCGTCCGAGATGCCCGCCGGAGAGCTAGCAAGCAGGCTTTGCCCAACGGCCGCCAGCCCCGCTCCCGCAAAGCTGTAGAGGCTGGTGAGGGTATCGCGCCGACCTGTCAAACGACCGGGAGCCCGCAGTGCGAGAGCCACCTCAAAGTCCCGCAGCTCCAACGCTGCCGCCACCGCCGAGCTTTCGATGTGCTGGAGCCTTTCCTTTTTTTTTTTTTTTTTTTTTTCTTCCTCTCCGATCAGCTCTCAGGTGTAAACCGCTTTAAACGCGGGGCAGGAGAGAACCTTGCTAAAGAGCAGTTGAGGTGTAATCCAGGTGCAGGCGGGAGGAGGAGCTGGGAACGAGCTCTAGATCTGGCTTCCTTCCCCCGGCCCATTCATCCTGTGCCTGTTTAGGGCCTGAAGGGGGAGGGGGGGTGAGTCCACTTAAAATCCTTTTGGGAGCAAAGCCAACTCTGTTTAATTAAATGAATACCCACCCGTGTGTGCGGGCCCTGGGCCAAGCGTCAGCCAGGGAACAAATCAACATCAGCCACGCGGGGAAGGACTCAGCCCTCTCTGCTTTCAAAGAAGCCCAAATCAAAAAGGAGCCGTATTCTAAGGAGGTCACCGCTGGGTAGAATATGCCGTGTTCTCCCAATCCAGGCTCACCAGCCCCTGCAACTGGAGAAACAGGTGCCCCTCCCAGATCTACTGAGGCACATTCCGTGTCTGATGGGGCCCCGGAAATCCGTGTGCACATCCCAGGGGGAGAGCCATGGCTTCTGCAGGCTGTGCCGGCACCAGGTCACTACTGCACCTTGCTTGTATTGGTCCCAGCTTCTGAGCGCAGAGAACAGGTGCCCGGAGCGGGGGTGGGGGGTGGGGGTGGAAGAAGGCTCCCTGGTTATTTTCAGCAGCTCAGAGTCAGTGCCAACAGATACTGAAGGCACGAACACAAACTAATTGCTGAGGAAACCCCTAGAGGGAACGCGATGGAGACGGTGTGGAGAACAGGCGGGGGCTCCCTTTTGGTCTCTGAAGATGTTTTCTTTCTTTGTACTGTGGTTCCCATCACGCATGTCCACTGCTGGTTCCCCAGGCACATGTGTGTGCATTTGTAGGCGGGATTTTCTTCTTGTTCCAGGGATGGGACACCTTTTGTCTGCCATGGGCTATTTGGATAATTACAACATCATTCAGGGGACAAACAAAATCGGCAGCTTCAAAATTAACCTGCTCTAGTGTTCTTGAGTTTGGGGGTCCCACCTGCTGTTGCCTTGGCAGGGCCACACCACGTGATGTCAGGGGCCCATGGGTAGTATGTTCTCCATCCCTGGCATCCTGCAACCATGCACTCAGCAGTAGCAAACACCGTAAAACAGTGTGACAGCATCATTTGGGACACTAGCCAAAGGCTCTTGTCATCAGATTCAAGCCTAAAGCGGGAGCAGACATTTAGCCTGGCAGTTTGCATGCTTGCCTCCTATCTCAGAAGTCTGGGTGTAGTGCCAGACTTCTAACTGGGACTTCTAAGTTCTGCTTCCTTTTAACATAGACCCTGGGAGGTGGCAGCGAAGGCTCAAGTCGTTAGGTTCCTGCTCCTCACATAGCAGGCCTGGGTTGGATTCTGGCTCCTAGCTGTGGAAGCTAGTCTAAACTCACTTGGAGAAGGAACCAGCAGATGGGCAGGCACTCTCTGTCTCCTCTTCCTCCACCCCTGCACCCCTCCTGTGTCTCCCAAACAAAAACAGACAGCATTATTCAAATTCAAGTAATGTGGTGCTGTCCTATCCATTACACTGTTATAGCCACATTGATTCAAGCAATGGCAACAAATAAAGTGGCGTCGCTTTTGTTCCTGGGGCTTACTCTTTTTTTAAAGTGTCTGGCTGGTGAAAATGGATGAGTTTGCGCAACAGGTGAAGGGAGTCCCTCTGTGTCTGTCTTGCAGCACTCAGCCAGCTCCTGAGCAGAACACTTTTTCTTCGTGAGATTTCACTGGCTTTCAGCTCATCATTAGAATCCTTGGAGTTGCGTCCCATGCACAGATGGATTCCCCATATTTGGCAGCTTAAAAAGCCATTACTCTGAAACTGCCCCTGTTGCTCCATTGAGAGATTCCCCATTCATAAGCAGCCTCAGCCCCAGCTCCACTGACTCACCCTGCATGAGAGTGGGGGGATACACATCCCACATTCGGGGGCATTTTCTAGATCAGCAAGGCCAGGGGGCAGATGGGAAATGCAGTCCTGGGCCTATCTTGGGGTCTGGGTGTCAGAGCCTTTGGATTCGGGTCTCTTCTGCCCACTTTGGATTGGTCCCTGTGGGAAAGCACATGGCCAAAGTTTCAGCTGTTTGGTCAGGAAGGCTCAGGCGGTGGGAGGTGGCGAGAAATCATTTTTCCTTAAGAGTTCTCGTATGACACGAATAGCCTCGCTTCTCGTGTCCTTCTCACTGTTGTAACGTTGCTTAGAATACCTTGCTCTCTCCTCTTGCCTTACCCATGTGATCCTTGGCACTGACAATACCAGGCAACCCTCTGGTTCCGACAGGAGTGACCTCAGGGAACCCCCTCCTTCTCCCAGGGCTCATGAAATCTGAGACTGCAGAGCCCCATCTGAGTTAAGTCCAACTAGGACCTGGGAATCTGCATTTGCAAACAAGCTCCCTGGTGAAGAGCATGCTGCAGCAAGAGGACCCACCACGCTTGGAGAACAGCTGGAGTTCTGGTCTACCAGGACGGTGTTGTTGGGGTGGGCATTCAGTGCAGTGGTTAGACACCTGCACGGCCACATCCCACATCAGAGAACCTGGGCTGAGTCCTCGCTCTGCTCCCAATTCCAGCTTCCTACTCCTGTTGCACCTCTGGGTCTCTGCCACCCAGGTGGGAGATGTGGATGGAGCCCTCAGCTCCCAGCTTCAGCCTGACCCAGTGTCAGTTGCTGCATACACTTGAGAAGTGGACTGGCTGATATCTCTTTCTCCTTCAAATAAATTAAAAAAAAAAAAAAGCAAAGTGTGTCTCTTGGAAGGATCACTCCAGTCTCATGTTGCTGCCCACAGGCCAGGGGATGGACACTGGTGTCTCAGGGGACCCACCACAGTTCACCACTCGGGGACCATGCCTTCTTGCACAGCTCCAGGAAGCTCCGAGGAAATCCACAGGCCAGGATCTTCACTCTGCCCTCCTCCTTGCTCTCCAGTGTCTCACCTGTGCCCTGTCTCCTCCCCACGGGGTCAGTCCTGCTGACTTCCAAGGTCCTGATAACTTTTCTATCACACGGAGTAGTGACAACTGCAGGAGAACGCCTCAGCTCCAGGCCCACGAGCCTTACAGTAAATCTTTCTGGAACAAATAGCCCAGGACGTTTATGTCTACAGGTGGGGAAGGCCTGGTTGGCCCTGTTGGATGTGCCAGCGCTCATCAGCCACCCCTCAGTACTTCCATCTGTCCATCCATCTTGCTGACCATCGAGGTCAACAGCAGCCTATGGCTCCCTCTCAGCAGAACCAGGTGCTCTTGCATGTACCCTTCTTGCAACAGTCCTCCTCCTTCTCGGTCCTGGTGGGGTGTTTGGCCCTGTGAGTGCTCCTCTCGCCCTTCACCCCTCTGCCCAGGAGCTTACCTGTTCTCGCCCGGCAGCTGACTCGGCAGTCCGAGTTTCTGGCCGCAGCCTTCTTGGTAATTCTCACTTGCGGGCCTGGGCAGGCCCTTGTCGTGCCACTTCCTCCCCACCTCGATCCAGCTCCTCACCACCTCGGCCTCAGCTCTCTCCACCCCACTGGAAGCACCAGGTCACAAAGGCAGCCCTCTGACCCAGTCTCCCACACCCCAGCCATTCTGTCACACTACCTTCTCCATGCAGCAGCTAATTCTTCTGGAGAGAGAAAAATCCAATTATGCCCCTTCCTTCCATAAAACCCTCAGAGGCTTCCGCTTGCTCTCAAGGCAAACCTCAGCTCTGTGCCGGAGCTCATCAGCGATGCCAACCTTAGATGCACATCCACATCACTGGGGAAGGGGAGGGGGCAGTTTCTAACTACACAGAGACGTGGCTGTCAGGACTCCTCCATGCTGCAGCCAGGGAGAGCCGCTGCTCCAGACCCTGGTGCCCCACCCAACCCAATCTGTCCTCCTTCCCCTCCTCCCACTCCAGCCATCAGAACACTTTCAAGCTCAACCACTTTTATTTCATCTTCCTGGGACACGTGTTCTATCTCCCAAGCCCTCCTTGCCTGGCCAGCTCTTCCTTTTGCTCCCAATCTTGGAGAAGATGTCATTTTCCTAGGAGAATCACTGAGGTCAGCTCTGTGATTTTGTGGTGCTTTCTTGTTCTGTCAAACAGCTCCCGGTGCTGCCCTGTAAGCGCCAGTTTGCTTGTGTCGAGCCTCTCCCTGAGTCACGGCTCTGTGAACACGTCTTGTCCATCATGCTTGCTACCTGGACGGAGCAGGTGTTCCGCCCACAGGCAGCCACAGGGACCTGGCCCGTCCTGTGCTCTTCTTTGAGCACCTGTTGGCACTCGGGTGTAGGCAGAAGCAGAGATAGTGCCCCCACATTCGTGGACACACAGGAAGCCATGTCCCTCACCACTGAGTGGCTCATTCTACCTGATGTGAGCAGTCAGAAGGATGGCCAGGTGGTGAACCCCCTGCACACTCTGCCCCAGCTGCACTCCCTCCAATGGCTGAGAGGTTTGCTTGCTGAGGTTAGTTCCTGGAGCCCCAGCACTGTTTCCTGCTGGGCCATCTCCTGCTGGCTAAGAATGGGAACCACCAGCCACGGGCACAAGATGCTTCAATTGATGGTGCCATGGCCTCCCTGAAGTCAAGACTGGCAGCTGTGACCTACAGAAGGACCCTTTATTCAAGCCTTGGGCTTCTTTAGAGTTTATCATGGTCCAAACTATGAAATGGAAAATTCCAGAAATAAGTAATTCTTACTTTTATTTCTAATTTAGAAAAAAAAATTAATTTCATTTGGAAGGTGAATTCACACACACCCTGCTTTCCTATCCACTGGTTCACTCGTCCAATGCCTGCCATAGCCAATGCTGGGCCAGTGATCACTCTGGATGTCATTGCTCTATGCTCACTCTGGGCCTTCCACAGCATCACAGGGACCCAAGTATTTAAACCTGCACCTGCTGTTTCTCAAAATGCGCATTAGCAGGAAGCTGGATGGGAAGAGGAGCTGGAACTGGAACCAGGCACTCCAATATGGAACATGGTTGTTCTGAGCAGTGTGTGGCTGCTGAGCCAAGCATCTGCCCCACAGTACACATTTTCAATTTTGTGCTGTTCTGAGTCCTAGACTAAAAGCTTGCACTGCCTTGTTCTGTGTTACCAGGGACATAAACCATCCCTCTGTCTAGTGAGTCCACATTATATACACTAACCACCCCTTTGTCAGTCACTCACTGTCATTTACCTCTCTCTAACACATCACACAGGATTGTATCATCTCACATCACCACAGGAAGACACGGCTGTGTGCAGTACAATCCCAGGTTCTGAGAGAGGCAACATTCACATAGCTTTGATTGCAGTGTGTTGTTGTAATTATTCTCTTCTATTGTTATTTACTGTTCATTTCTACCTGTGCCTAATTTATAAATTGTATCATGGGCATTGAGTATGTCTTTTGTAAGCCCACTTCACAGACTCTCAGGATTTTTGAAAAATTAGGTACGTGTGCATTTGAGAGACCGAGAGAGTGTATGCTTCCATTTGCTGGTTCATACCTCAAATATCTACAGTAGCCAGGGCTGGATTGGACCAAAGCTAGGAGCCACGAACTCAATCCACGTCTCTTGCGTGGATAGCACAAACTTGGTTACTTGAGTTCTGCATTGTCCCCCAGGGTCTGCATTGGCAGGAAGCTGGAGTTGGGAGCTGACAGTGGATAAGGGGGCCCCAGGACTCTGGTATAGGACATGGGCATCTTAGCTGCTAGGCCAAAGGTTCACCCCAGAATCTTGGGTTTTAACTATGGAAATAACCGGTCCCTGCACTCGCTGAGCACTCAGAAAGCACCTAGCACATAATTGCAGATCACTGTTCATTTGAGTCTCTTACCACACCACAACCCTAACAGCAAGTCTGTCTGCTAAAGACAAGACAGACACGCTGAGTCTAAGACAGCCAGAACCAGAGTGTCTTCAAGATCATACGGTTGATTTCCTGTGTGCAGGGCTCCCCAAAAAGCAGCTCCTCAACACCACTGAGGAGCCTCAGCTTGCTCCACCAGTGGCCATGCCAGTGCCTTGGGTGTTGCTATCATCTTGGCAGTTGCAGCTGACTTGCCTGCACACCTGGGCTGCTGTCAACAGGAAGCAAGAGGAAAGCAGGAAGAAATGGCCCTGTGTCATCCACCCCAGACCCCAAAGTGACCTGTGTCACTTGTCCTCACACTCAGTGGAATGATCCATGTTACCAAGGAAGGCTTGGACGCTTGAACCTGGGCAGCTTGAGCCCCATTGGAAGCATAGAAAAGGCTCAGGCTGACTCCACCAAGTGGCAGAACAGAGGCCAAGGGACTTGTCCAACTTTTCCTGGGAAATAAGTCCAAAACACAGGTATCTGCCTCAAGTTGCAGGCCCCACCCACTGTCCCTCTGCAGGCTCAACTCTTGCCAATCTGATGGCAGAGATAAGGCAGGTAACACTGATCATAAGGACAAGAGAAAAGACAATGGCAAGGCACTTGGCTCAAAAGGTGCCTCTGATTTATTCCCTTGCTAATTCTCTGCTCCGGGGCTGGCCTCTTCGTGCTCAGTACAAGCTGCGACACTGCACAAATGCCAGATTTCCCTTGATGATTGGTGCCTTGCACAGCCACGGGCAAGAACAGCTTGGAGTTCAGATCTGCTGCAAATGTACCTCGCTTTGTTTTCCCATGTTTTCATGACTTTCTAATGGATTCAGACTCAGACGCCCTGGCCTCACTGGAGGGGAGCAGCAACAATCAGGCGGGGAGAAAAATGGCCCATGTTCTGGGGGTGGGGGGGGAGGAGTGCTGGAGGAACAGTCTACACAGGGAGAGTTGCCAAGTGCGGCTGGTCACCTGGGCTTGGCATATCCCCACCTTGACCAAATCCTTCCCACCAGAAGCCATTGCCACCTGACCTGCATCCTTGTGGTCCTGGGCCGTGTCTGGAAGTATTTTTCATCTTGAGACTTAGTGAAGAAGAACACCACTTTGTCCACTTTTATACTACCCACCTCCTTGCTGATGCCCACTGAAGTGGGTAGCCCAGGCTCGGAAGGCAGAAGTGGAGCCAACTCTGAGTCCTGAGGTGCTGTATTTTCAACATAGGCCACTGCCTGGGTAACCTGAGTCACTCCCTATGGCATCTGGGCAGAAATGCTGCCCCATTGTCCAGAAAGCAGGGGCAGCAAGCCCGGGTAGCCAGCTTGGACAGCTGTCTGCAGGGAACTTGCCAGCTACCAGGTCAGCGCCTGCCAGACGTACGAGCTCTCGTCCCCAGCTAGAGAACTGGGCGTTCTTTGCTTGCTACCCAGATAACATCAGAAACTTGGAGTCGAGTGCCTGAGCATTTGCATTCAAGTTCAGCCTGGTCCCCATGAGACATGGTACCCAGCCCCATACCTCGCTACAGCCATTCTAGCTACCCTCAACTCTTCCTGACTCAGCCCTGTAGAGGTTTCTCTCTCCCCCACACTTGACTGTGAAGGCAGGTGGCTCCCCTGTGTGGGGTTATTGAGAGCCCTGGGTCTCACCCCTCTGAGGCTGTGCCGACATGGACATTTGGCTTCCACAGCCACCAAGCTCGTCTGAGCTGAAACTGTGGAGAGGGGCTGACTTGGACATGGCTACTTAGTTTCCGTCCACGTCCTGTGAGTTGTAACTCAGCCATGGCTGTCAGAGAGGCTGAAAACTCAGGACTAGAAGTAGAGGCGGCTGGGGACTGGGGTTGGCCATGCCCGGAGTCACAGCTCACAAGAGCCTCAACGAGAACAGCTGTGATCCTAACAGATCCTGTGTATACGACCTTGCTATGAGCTGTGCAGTATCCAGAACTGACCACTTCATCTTCCTGAAGATGTCATGCACGAACTCCCACTGCAACCATCTGTAGATGGAGGGACTCGACACTTGGAAGGGTTAAAACCACATGGTTCATAGGCAACAAGGCTGGATTCAAAGCCAGACAGCCTGGAGCCGGTGTTTGGCAACTGTGGTTAACATACCAACTTGGGTCACCTATAGAATGCTTGGGCCCAGGGTCTGACTCCGCTGCCTGCTGGCGCACACCCTGGGAAGCAGCAGGTGCTGCCTCGCGTATTTGGATCCCTGCTACTCACCGTGAGTGATATGCACTGAATTCCAGGCTCCTGGCTTCGGCCTGGCCCAGCCCCAGCTGTTGCAGATGTTTGGGAAGTGAGCCAGCAGGTGGAGGGTCTTGTCTGTCTATCTGTGTCTTTTACAGAAATTAAAAAAAAAGTTTGAATGTATATCAAAATAAAAACCCAGGCAGTGTGACTCTTGGTTCTTTGTTTCCAGTCTTCCAGTTCAAGCTCTCCCTTGATAGATGGGGAGATCTGGGGTCCAGAGAGACAAAGGGCTGAATTCCAGATCTCTTCTGGTTCAGGAGTCACTCTTTTGCACCCCAGGGTGCCTTCAACATGACCCTGGCAAGTGGAATGAGGAGATGGATCTATTCCAATGTGAAAGCAATGAGAAAACAGTGAGATCTATTCCAGTGTAAAAACAGTGAGAAATCCATAATCAAGCAGTCTTCAACAAGTTCATGGAAAAACATGTAAACTGAAAAAACTACACACAGGTTTCCTTTTTTTTCTTTGGCAGAAGAGTAAACTAAGCTTTTAATTCTATTTTCCACGAACTTTTTGAAGTGCCCCCCTAAGTGCTGACAGTAAACACTTATTAGCCAAATGGACGGGCAGTTCCACCTTCGCGTGGGATTGAAAGTGTTTTTGAAAAATATCAAGCATCTCTTCAGCGCTGTACACCAGCTAATTCATGGCCCGTGGGCCTGGCGCAGAGGCATAAAAGCCGAATAGGAGGCTGGGTGAGCATAGATTCAGCCCATTTGAACATAAATTAGCAAACTGCAACTCTTGGGGGGAATTTAGGGAAAAAAAAAACAGACCCAGGGGAGATTTACTACAGGGTTGCATAATAAAACACCCCCAAAGTAAAGTTAATACTTTAATGGCTGTTATGCAATGTGCATAGGTCTGTATGATTCAGCGCCCTCAATTAATTTAAGAGATTTCTGGTGAATGACATTGGTTAGCTTTGGCGGGGGGACTCTCCTTTCCCTCCTCCCCCCATTTTCATCAGGTTCAGAAGCAAATTCCCCGGCTCCTAAATTTGCATAGTGGATCACAGCATAGTGGGTTAAGTCATGACCTACAAGGCTGGCATCCTTAGGGTGCCAATTCAAATCCCAGCTGCTCCACTGCTGATCCAGCTCCCTGCTAAGAAGCCTGGGGAAGCAGCAGAGAACGGCTCAAGGTTTTTTTTTTGGGGGGGGGGGGTCTCTGCACTCACATGGGAAGCTCCGATGAAGCTTTGGCTTGGCACAGCCCATTTGGGGGAACAGAACCAGCAGACGGTTTACTGTTTCTTCCCGCCCCCCTCTCTGTTAACTCTTCCTTTTAAAAAGATTTTTTTTTTTAAAGAAAAAGTAAACTCTAGCAAATTCTTACCTGTAAGATGTTGCTGCTTGAGGTGGAAAAATGCAGGTAGCAAAGGGGACAAAAGAAAGAGCTCTTGACTCATTGAACTGGCTGCAACAATATGGTCTCCATTCGACACGGGCTCCTGCTAGTCTCCCCAGGGTCACGAGCGTGAACCGTCACAGGCCATGTCGTCCCAGAGAGCTCTGATCCTCAAGGCTACGGGTGCACAGTCATACAGAAACGCATGGTCAATGGCGGGTGGACTCCAGGGCTTGGCTTGTGAATTCTCACTTCACAGTCTCCCTTTGGGCGTGGCTGGCTTCCCCATCAATCCTGGTTCCAGGAGAAGCTTCTGTGGGTCACCTCAGGTACATCTGGGTGTGCTAGGGCGTGCCCTGTATGTCAGGGTGGGGGAATGGCTTCTCTCTGGCAGGCACAGCTGGGAGTACATGGCATAGTCCTCAGTGATTTGAGCAAGACAAAAAAAAAAAAAAAAAATCATGGCGTAGAGGAGCCCCAGGCTGTCAGACCTTTATGTCCTGCGGTGGCAGTGGTACAAGGGGAGCCCTAGTAACCCTCCAAGAGATCTGGCTGCTTGGACAGCTGGGGTTTTCTAGCCACCAGCAAGCTCTGATGTTCACTGACTGTGCCCCGCCACCCTGAGACCGAGACGGAAACTGGGGGCACCATGGCGTGTCCTGGTCAGAGCTGCTGCTACCCTCCTTCGTTCTCCCGTCTTCTGCCCTCGTTCCTGTCCTGTCTGCCCAGAATCCTGGTCCCCTATCATGACACCAAAGCCTCATCTACTAGGCTTACAGGCCCAAATGCTTACAAAACCAGCCTTCATTCCCACCAAGGTGTTAGCTGGTAAGAATTCAAGTGTGGTGTCTGCCATCCTTGGGGCATCTTCTGTCTTTGTAGAGTCTGAAGACGCATACAGACCCCACCCCTGGGGAACTATACCAACCAGACTTTCTGGACTTTGGATGGGATTTCTGGGAGGGATGAAAACTTCCCCTAAAACTCAGCTTCTAAGGGCTCACCCCATGCCAAGATGTCTCCAAAACATCATTTATGTTTTAGAAATGAAAAATCCAATGGTTTTGAACACTGGGAGAAGTAAAGATTTATTTCTTATTGCCTCCCCAAGGAAAGAGAGAGAAGTCCAAGGAAACAGCTCACAAGTTCCCTGGCTAAATAAACAAAGGGCATGTCAGTGTCACACACCGGCAACACATGCTTCCAGAAACCTGGGAGGCTTGTCACGGCTCTGTGCAGACCTGCAATACTGGGACGTCCTGTTTGGCTACCTGTGACATTTCCCAAATTCACTTCTTTCTAGAACCCTTTTTCTACTCTGCCCCCCGTTCCTATCTCCACAAAGCTGGAGTGTGTGTTTATGTTTTAAAATTTTATTTATTTGAAAGTCAGCGTTCAAAAGAGAAAAGGAGAGACAGAACTTCCTTCTGCTGGTTCATTCCCCCACAGCAGTTAGGGCTAAGCCAGGAATTTCAACCAGATTTCTCTCTTAGATGCAGGGACCCCAAGAGTTGGGCCATCCTCCATTGCTTTCCTAAACCTTTAGAGGGAGCTGGATGGAAAGTGGAGCAGCCAGGACTTGAACTGACATGTGTATGAGATGCTGCTGTTGCAGGCAGTGATTTTACTTACTATGGCACAATCCTGACCCCAGAACTGATATTTTTAGTGACACTGATGCAGCCCAATTCCTGCATTTTGTAAATAGGGACACTGAGTCCCAGAGAAGGGACAGGACTTCCCCAGGGCCCCGGAGTGTGGTCTCCTGGCTCGTGGTTTCTTCTCTCTGGCAAACTGTCACAGCAGAGGGGACCTTTGTGGGGTGCGCTCCTTCCAGTCACTTCCTCTAAGAAGAGACTGGAAACCAGAAAGCAGAAGTCGCTCTGTGGGAGTTGTTGAGCCCGTGGCCTTGGCCTGATACCCAACGTCCTCTGCAGGTCCCACAGCCCGGAGCCACGGAGGTGTATGGATTGTGTCACATGGATAAGTTTCAGAAGGCCTCAGCAGGTTAGGGAATGGAGGACTGCAGCCAGGCCTGGCTCTCAGGTCACTCTGGTGGCACCCCATGGCATCCCTGGGGGACCCCTCTAGGACACTCATAGGAGCAGGTAGACTCACCCTGTGGTGAGCACCTTTGTGGTCAAATGAATCCAGTGAGCAGGGGCAGCCAGGCTGTCTGGGGTGTGAGGGGAGCAGAGCTGGGCCCCCAGGTAATGCACACCCAGGTAGAAGCTCTGAGCCAATCGTGCGGCTGGAGTCTTGTGGGCTGCCCATCTGGTCCAGTCTCCAGATGGGGTGGGCATTTGGCCCAGCAGTTAAGAGGTCCCTAGAGATTGCGCTTGTCCCAATCCAGAATGCCACCGCATGAGTGGTGGCTCTGCTTTTGATTTCTACTTCCTGTGGGTGCTTACCCTGGGAAATGGCAAGTATTTGGGTCCCTGCCACCCCCTAGGGTGACCTGGTTTAAGTTCCTGGCCTCTGGTTTTGGCCTGGTCCCAGCTTTGAGCATTTGGGAGATCTCTGTCATCTGCCCCACAAATAAACAAAATAGTACAATTTTTTTAAACAGTTCTAATTTTCAAATAATGGGTCCCATTCTCTCACTGCTCCAAAGCCTGGTTGGCAGCTAAGTGGGCCCCACAACCACTGCCTGTCAGCGCCCACCCTCCTGGGGCACTTGCTGATGGCATGTCTCCAAACATACCATCAGAGTCCCTCTGACTTCCCAAGACCTTACATGTCCTGTGACTCTTCACTAAACAAACACCACACGTTTGGTCATTTGCTCAGAAGTCAAAAGATGCTAACAGTTGCTAAGAAGTTGAAAGGAAATGATCTGAGGTTTCCTATTTTTACAACACACACACACACACACACACACACACACACACACACACACACACACACTGGCCTTGCTTCTAACTGTGGTGATTGTGAGCATTACTATGTGTGGGCGGAGACTGGAAATAAAAATAGCTCCGTTGATAAAAAGAAAATAATGATGCCTTTAGTGGGGGTCCGGAGCCAGTCCTGGGAGCAGAGCAGGCTGTATTCCTGCCTTCCTAATGGAGAGACCCCAGCCACAGAGCTAATACCCAGCCCCCATGAGACCATCAGCTTGTGCCTGGGGCACCCGTTGGGGCTGACAGATGTGGTGCTGTCATGGAGAGGTGTGATTTGGCATCACGGCATATGGGAGACGGATGCTGGGATGAACTGGGCATGTCAAGAAACTCAACATGGGCAATTCATGGCCAAGCCCCTCTTCCCAGCTCAGATCCATGACACACTGCATGACGAATGGAAAGTCATGCCACATCTCAGTGACTGGGGTTCCCACGTCCACGGAGTAGTATCCCTGAGTCCCTTCCCTGCAGATCCCCCAGAGCAAGAGCTGAGTGATGACCTGTCCACCTCCCACCCTTCCCCCCACCGCCGGCACCTTGCTTTCTGGCCACTCCCTGGCACTGGTGTCTCACCTCCTTGCCTCGTAGCAAGCCTGCTGGCTTTGGCTCCAAAAGCCGCTAAATTGGGAAATGTTCAGCTGCAGATTGTTTACATTGTGTATTCAGAGTACGAACTAGTGTTTGAGATGTGTTGTCATGGAAACAGTGAAGTGAGGAGGCAGCTAGCCACGAAGAGAAATAATCCAATTTTAACACACATACATGCAAACACACACAAACTATACTCTCAGGCTGCTGCTGTACATGAAACAACACACCATGGAGCCAGCAGTCACTGTCCCTGTGTCTGGCCTGGGGCTGAACAATTAGGAAGAAGCCACCAGTGGGGTGCAGCTCAGCACTGTCTGAGGTGCCCAGATTGTGCGCCCTAAGGGCTGAGACTTGGTGGACTGTAGGCACGCATAGACAGAACAAAGAGTCTATGGCTCCCACCATTGCTGACTTCTGGTGGCAAAAGTACTGGACGGCCACCTGCAATGCCACCCTGGGCACATTGTGGGAAGTCGAGGTGGGCACATGCATCTGCCCTTGCAAAGGGGATGGGCATGGCTTGCACACGAGTTGCAGTATTTATAACGCTGGCATCTAGTGTGTAGATGCCCCAAATGGTTGATGCCAAGTGGTCCTCCCTGTGCACTGGCAGTCAGCCAGACGGTGTGCCCCACACTGCAGGCCCCCCGGGAGCGGTGCACAGCTCAGCAGCAGCTGTGGAAAAAGCCCTGTCAGGCATGCCACCACAGTACCAGTGGGCGCCGGCCAGGCGAAACTTTCCATCAAATCCGCTGGATTCCCCGCCCTCTCTGTTGCCAGGAACTGGGAGGCAGCGAGGTTTCTCAGTTGAATGCCGAATGAGAGCCCTCTACCGCTCCCATGTGACAGGCACCTACCCTGCCTTGCTGGAATACCCGAGGCTCCTTATTAAGCCTGGCCCTATGTGACCCCTACAGCAGGTGCAGTACAGGTGCCCTGTGCACTTCGTTTGCTCTGGCCATGTCCCAGGGACCCTCCTATGAGTTACAGTTGCCTGAGGCTGATGAGTGGCAACATCAAGCACCCAGGTTGCTTGCATGTCTTTCTGGTTTCACTGGTGGCATTGTGGACAGCATCCGAGTTGGGGTCTAGCCACATCTAAAGGCAGTGCAGTTTGGACTCCAAATTATCAGTGTCCATTTTGCCAGTCTTGCCACCAGTCATGTCCACTTGCTGCCACCTCCCTTCCCCAAGCAGCTGTTGATACTCTTAGGTGGAAATCATAATACTCACCTCACGGGGTGTGTGCAGATTGAAAACCAAAGGCCCTTTAAAGTGTGTCTTTTTCAGGTGAATCCAGCTGCAACTTAACAAGTAAAGTCCAAGATTGGAAAGAGCCTTGAGAAGTGACATGGAGCACCAGGCAGGAGATCCCCAAGCAGAGGATGTGGACACTGGTGGTTCTGCCTCCCCGCTGTCCTGCCGGGTCCTCCCCGCTAAGGCAGCATGGTGACGTGCGGCAGATACACCTGGGCCACCGTGGCCAGGCAGGAGAGGGGCTGACAGCTGAGGACCCGTTGCATGGAGTGAGGTACGGCAGAGGCTGACCTCCCCAACCCATGTCCAGGAGGGGGCCGGCACCCCACATCTCAGCAGAGAATTGGAAGCAGAGCAGCAGCATGTCTCACCTGCCAGGCTCAGGAATGCAGGCAGCAGCGAGGCTTCTTGGCAGCAAGGGGCCAGGACACAGCTTGCATTTCATGCCAACTGCCCAGGGCCCCAGCTTTCCCGTGCACCCTGCTCCAAGGTACTTCCATGCACCTGAGCTAGGGCTCAACTCAAGTGCACTCCCTCCAAATGGGCAGATGCTCTGACCACCAGATCCAGCAATGTGGACAGGGAGAGGGTCTGAGGATGAAGCACTGACAGGAGACCAGTGATGGTAGAAGTCTCTGTGAAGTCTCGCTTTACTGCTCCTTCAGCTCTCCTTATATACTCTTCCCGCCCCCCCATCTGAATTTCACCAGCATATTGGATACAGATGAGTCCAATTAGTCTAGGTATTTTTAGCCACAAGCCCAGTTCCTGTTCCTGCCCATTCCAATGAGGGCTAATCAACTCCTTAGCCCACAATAGGCAGAGCCTATATGTCACCAGGGACAGGGGTGGCTCTGGGTCCTGCTGCCTAGCAGCAGTGGGTCCTGTCCAGTCCCCTGGAGGCCCCTTCAGAGTAAGGCAGATAGACCTCAGCTACATCCGAACTATATCTCCAAGCCACAACAGCTTGATGGAAATGGCTGTAAAAGTTATACTTCAATTGCCCCTTGAACTCTGACCTTTGCTGAGGGGTCAGTCCTCTGACATCATCTGCACCCACCTGCCTGAGAACTCTATCCCAGGGGCTTGTTTGCCTGATTGATTCACCTCCAAGGGAGAGGCTGGGGTCTTGGCCTTTCCCCTCCAAGGAAGTGTCTCTGCATATTGCCCACTTCTTCCCTTACAGCCTCCAAGCTCGGCACACCAATGGCTGTGACAAGGGCACCATAATGCAATTATATATGCCATGGAGCCTGAAGGCAAACCCAAGCTGAGCCAGCTGCCCTGCTCCCAGCACAACGGCAGGAGCCCAGCAGGGCACAGGGGAACATTTGGTGACTGAATAGGCAAATGTAGGTAATTGTCTGCTTCCCATTGCTATAACTGAGAGCCACTGGCTGGGTAACAGAGAAGAGAGGTCTATTTCCCACAGTTCTGGAGGCCCAGGCACATGGCCCTGGACACTCTTGCTATGTTATCGTAGTGAGATATAGAGCAGGTGTACTAGCCCAGATGTCCTTTCCTCTTTAAAGATGCCAGGACCATTGTTGGTGGGTCCACACCCAACATTTGCCAAGGCCTCACCACCAAATACTGCTGACCATTGAGAGGAACATGTGGGGCAGTGACTTAACTCTTCTGAGGCCCGTACTGGTCTCTATAGAGGCGGAGCCTGGGGAGACACCACCACTGTGCTCGGGGTGTTGATAGCCTGAGAATGGAGGGGCAGGTATAAACAACATAAGCATTGGGAGAGTTGGGGTTTGGGCAGGTTTCACCATCGTGTTTGTCCTCGTTCTCAAGGGAAATATTCTGTAGGGCTGGTCTGCAGACTGGCCGGCCGTAGCAGCAACCCAGGCACGCATACAAAAGGCGGTTTTTGGGCCTCATGCCAGAAATCCCAATAGCAGGCCCAGCGATTTCAGTTTTGGGTGGCTGTAAAGAATTCAAGTTCATGAGCCACTGCCCTAGGGTGTTGTCTTCTTTGGTGATTGCCACTGTGCCACATCCCATGGTCCAGCTGATGGTGGAGGGGAGAGGAAGACAGGGAGGCACATGCCCAGTGGTTCCAGCTCTTCCAGCAGGAGGGGGCTCAGCTGCCACTGAGAAGGTCACGTCACCTGCCCCCTCCAGAGCCACCAGCTCCAGGGCGTGGCCACAGGTGTTTCTGCAGCTCCGTAGAGGATGGAGAAGGAGAACCACTTTGTATTATGCATGCCCTCTGGTCAGCCTTGTCAATCACAGGACAGGGGACTGAAGCAGCTTGGTCAGCAAACAAGTTCCTGCAGCTGGTGTCTGTCTCCATCCACAGAGTACAGGGCGGGTACAGGGTGGGTGCAGGGCGTGACCAGCTCTGCCCACATCAGCACTGCCAAGTCCATCCCCCTAACCCACCCCCACCAAGTCCAGAGGGTGACCTCTGCATATCGAACCTCACCTTCTCTGTATCCCATCGTTGCAGGTGAAATCCACAGAAAGTAATTTATACAGGCTGGGGGGAGGGTACATTTGGAGAAGCCTGAGGCCCTAATCCAAAGAGAAGACAGTGACCAATCTGTGTCCCCCAGGCCACAGGTAGAACGTCGTGCTAACTTCCAGTGCTCTTGTGTTAACGGGGTGGTTAGTGGATTCAGCCACATCTAAGGCAATGACACTGGGGTGGAGGGGGGCCTCAGAACTTTGTTTAGCTTGAAGACGATGACCTGGGCATGAACGGTCCCTTCCAGCAGCACCTTCCAGCGTTCCAAAGAGAAGGGTTGAGCTCAGTCCATGTGGACAAGGACAGACCTAACGACTGTGGGTTTCAGGCTTAGGGAGGCAGCCTTGGGCTCTAGGAGAGAAAGCATTAACAACAACAGGGTACGATCAGCAGTGGCGCCTCGTTACTAGGAGACACTGTGTGTTGAGTGTGCCCAGGATCTGAGCTGCTCACAGTCATGCGGGTCGGGTACAGGGATGTGTGTTTGCTGGCTATCCTAAGAGGTCATTTAGCGCTGCTGAGCCTCAGCTTCCTTGTCTGTGGATATGGGTGACCCTGACCTGTTGCCCATGAGGGACACTGAAGGAATCAGATTGGCAGAGTGGCAGAGCCTCTGTTGGGACTGCACATAGCGGTCGAAAGCACCCCTGATGATGATGATGAACAGGTCGTTGAAGCTGGGCACGTGTGTCCTCCTGTCTACAAGGAAGTCTTAGGGACCCAGGGCCTCCAACAGTCTCAGAGCATGGGCTACCACGGTGTCGTTCGGGTCCTTCAGAAGATGGATTGGGAACAGAGGTAAGATTCCGATCTAATGAGGACATCGCAAAACATCTCAGGGCACACCCTGTCCTGGCCGGCCCCGTTTATGACTGAGGACCACTGAAGCCCTGTTACTGAAATGCAGCAGGCTAGGAGGGCCGCGAAGGCCACCCTCTGCCCTTGGACATGGAACTCCCTTGAGGTTTGCATCTATTGATCAGGATGCTGCTGGCTTCTCTGCTCGTGCCCAGGAAAATCCCCTTCTCATTATCACCAAACTTGGCTTCACTGAGGAGTCTTTCAAAGTGTCCAGCCAGGGTGGGGGCAGGGCGTGTGTGTGTGTGTGTGTGTGTGTGTGTGTGTGTGTGTTTCAAGGCAACTCTGTTTCAAAGTCGGTGCTGAATAATGCCATGTGCTGCAGGGCCATTGTCAAGCGGATAAAGACTGGGCTGACCTCAGGGGTGACTATTATGTGAGTGGGGGCTGCTCCCTGGGAAAGGGCAGGCTGGCCATCATTGTGAGAACTCACTTGACCAAAAACAGCAGAGGGGAGTGGTGGTGGCCCGTGGCCAGTGGCCAGCAGAGCTCTCTGCTGATCGCTTCACTTCGCTGACTATACAACTGGGATTCTCCAGAAACTTCCGTCAGCTGGTGCCATCAGCTGTGGTAGAGCGTGCATTGTAGGACTCAGCTGAGCTAATAAGCCTCTAAGAAGTCACTGACCATCAGGCTGATATTAGAATCTTGGTTTCATGTGTCCTAATCTTGTGCTCCTAAGCTATGCTGCCTTTCCAAATCTTAGACATTTGTTAGCCTCACTGTTCTTGGAGCCCATTTTTTCTGCACCTGTTACATTTCCCTAATAAGATTGTTAAGTCCCTTCTGAATCAGTAGCCGGAAGATCTTCTCTGTCTCCCCTCCTCTCTGTGTATCTGACTTTATGATAAAAATGAAAAATAAAAGATTGTTAAGTCCCTTCAGGGCAAGGACTTCTTTGCATGTTTGGCACCACTGCAGTGTTCTCTCCTTCATTATGAACTAGATAAACAAATGACAGGGACAATCACAACAACAAAGTGAGAATTGTGGGGGCTTCTGTCCCTCTTCAGGTCAAAAGAAAAAAGAACAAGCAGTTGGTCACTCCCTGTGCCCCTCTCTGCCTTTCTATAATCTGCTGTGTTTGCAATAGCCACGAGTCTTATCTGGGGTCCATGCCATCGGCGGTGACATTTTAGAAGGTATGGTTTTATATAATTTGGTTAGATTGGATGTGCTCTTTCTAAAAGGTAAATATTTATGGGGACATGATACATGACTACAGTGTTATTAGGCTCAGACCTTTAAAAGACTGCACAAGCCATTTTTGTAGACAAGAAACCTGGCTGGCTCATAATCACATTCTAGGATTCCAACCCCAACGACCACTGTTCCTTCCATTAGAGTAACTGGGTTGCCTTGAATGGCTTTGGTTGCTAAAGACTGCAAGATGGTGATGGCCCCACTCTGGGCTGGATGTTGTTTCTAGGGGCTGCCAGCAGGACCTGGAGGCAAAGTCCCTGCTCCTTGGGGCTTCCTTCTAACCGAGAAGTCTTGTGTTCTGTGATACACATTAGTGCACCTTGTAGTAATCTTGTCTGCTGCTGCTGGCCACTTCATCAGTAGTTGATAAACATCTAATAAGTGAACCAATGAGAGCTCTGAGGGTGACCTTGAGCCAGGAATCTTCACTACCTGCGCCAAGGTTGAGCTAATGGGATGTTCCAGCTGATAACGCGCCCGGTCGAAGGGGAGGTTGCTGTGGATGGGAGCATTAGCTCCATTCTGGGGAGTAATTTGCAACTTCCCTCACAAAGCGTGAACTGAGAATAATTTCCACATGGCAGGTGCACAGATTATTTCTCCAGGGAGAAGACGATTTCGTCCTCCCACTTTTTATCATGCAAATCTCCCGGCCTGCCGTTGGTGATAGAAATAGATACAGGAGATCCAAAAAGTCATGTTTAGCTGTTTGGAAGAATGGCTTTCATTGAAAATAACAGAGGGCTGGGGAGGGCAGGATCTGTGTCTGAGATGCAGAAGAAACCAAAGTGAAGGTCAGACCAAGGAGGCTGGAGGTCATGTTTCAGAGGGGACTGCTCTATGGTTTTCCTATGAAGGTTTGGTGTCCATGTGCACGCTGCTACTTGTCTGTCCAGTCCTGCCCTGCGGAAGCCAACTGCATTATCTGTCAGTGTGCAAAGCCAGTCACTGCCTAACCCCACCTGCCCTCTGATTCTCATCTCCACTCCCCCACCACCCAACCTATTCCAGCAGTCCTCCCTGCCCTGCCCCTAGGCTCTTCAAGAACATATGGAAGCCTTGCTCAGGCTGTTTCCTCTGCCTGGAAGACCCATCTGGGTTCTGTTCAAATGCCACCACCTCTGCAGATCCTTCCCTTGGGCCGGTTAGAAGGGAGCCCTCAGCCTGATTTAAGTCTCCGCTACTCCATTTCTGATCCAGCTCCATGCTAAAGCACTTAGGAAAGCAACCTAGGATAGTCCAAGTGCCTGGACCCCTTCCCCCAAGTGGGAGACCTGGATGAATTCTTAGCTCTGGCTTCAGACAGCCCAGGCACTAGGGAATGAACAAGCAGATGAAGGCTCTTTATCTCTCTGCTTCTCCCTCAATGTAACTCTGCTTTTCAAATAAATAATAAATGTTTAAAAAAAATTTTTAAATGGTGAGCCTCCTCTTCTCTGCCTTCTCATGGCTCTTGGTCCACACCTCTTGTGTTCTGTGGTTGAATTTCAACTTTGGTGATTGGGTAGATCTATCTCTTCTATTAGATTTAAAACTCCTTTAGTCTTAACCAGCTTCAGATGATCCACAGGGTCTAAAACAGCGCCTGGCATTTGTGAATTTCATAGCAAGAGGATGTAAGTAAGTACTGAACAAATATGAAGCTTCAGTTGGGGGGAAATGCTTACTGAGTAGACAAGACCGGACACAGTGCTGGGTAAACCATAGCCCTTTGGGAATATCTCTAAGTCGTTTGTTAGTTTCAGAGATATATAGGGACTTAGAAGAAGGTGAATTAGAAACAAAAGAGAGGTGAGGATGGACCATGAGGCAAATATCAACTCTCAAAAAAACAAATGGCAGACTGGTTAAGATATTTGCTCTTCTCTCTCTGGCACGGACACAGTCCTCTTGGTGGCTCACAAAGTTATATGTCTGCTTCCCAAGAGACATAGTTCTTACCTGAGCCCACCAGCATAACTCCTCCCTATCCCAAGCCCAGGATGGTGATGCCACATGTTTTTGCAGATCCCCAGGGGACTCAGCATCCACTGATACTTCGTTTTGCACACTCACACTTTTATTAGTTGGTTCTTTACCTTCAAAGTTTCAGATGGAGACCTTGATTGACACCTCACAATATTTCCACAACTCCTAGACTTCAGCCAACATGTTATTCAGGTAAGAAGAATGCTACAGGGGCTGGTGTTAGGGTATGGCAGGTAATCCACAGTCTGGGACACTGACACCCCATTGAGAGCCATTTCAAGTCCCAGCTCCTCTGCTTCTGGTCCAGCTCCCTACTTGGTCTAGAAAAGCAGCAGAAGATGGCTCAAGCATATGGACCCTGTCACCCTCCGAAGAAACCCAGATAGTCTTCCAGGCTCCTTGCCCAGCCATGGCCATTATAGCCATTTGGACTGTGAGTCAACAGATGGAAGATATCTATATATATACATATTTTCTCCCCCTCTTTGTAACTCTCCCTTTCAAATAAATAAATCTAAATAGGGGGAGATAAAGAGACAGAGGGAGGGAGGGAGGATGAGAGGGAAGAAGAAAGAGAGAGAGAAATATCTTTCATATTTTGGTTCATTTCCCAGATGGCCACAACAACCAACACTGGGTCAGTCAGGAGCCAAGAGCTTCACTCAGGTCTCCTATGTGGGCGCAGGGCTCAGAATTCTTGGGCCATCTTCCACTGCTTTTCCCAAGGTTATTAGCCAGAAGTTGGGTTGGAAGTAGAGTAGCTGGGACACAAACCAGTGCCCATATGGGATACCAACATCACAGACTTCAGGCTTACCTGCTTTGCCACAATGCAATAGATCTTTAGGGGAAAATTTTTTTTTTTAAAGAAACAGGGCTGGTATGGTGGTGTAGGAGGCTAATACCCTCATGTAGCACCAGCTTTGGCTTCACATCAGCTCAGCTCTGGCCTTGGAGACCATTTGGGAAATAAACCATCATATTGAAGATATCTCTCTCTCTCTCCTTCTCTCTATAAATTTGCCTTTCAAATAAAAATAAGTCTTAAACAACAACAACAAAAGAGAATGTTGCATATCACTCTCCACTGGGGGGTCAGCGAGTATGACTCATGAGTTGTATCTGGCTCCCAGATACATCAATTTTATTAATAAAAATTAATTAATTAATTAATTAATAACATTTTATTGGAATGAAGCCATCACCATTCATTTACAGGGTGTCAGTGCCTTTGAGTTCCCATGCTGGCAGAGGCATATGATGGAATGGCTTGAAAAGCCCAAAGCACTCACTGTGCAGCCCATGGTAGAACGTGTGCTCACTCTGGCTATGCCATGTAGCAAGAGGCCATTTGATGTCCACCCGTGAAATATCTCCGCTGATTTCCGCCTCCAAGCTTTGGTCTCCTCCTGTCCTCCTCGTCTCACTTTGGCCAGCCCATTCTTCCCAGGACTTCCAGACGGATCCTGCCAAAACGCAGCTTGGACCCTTCTCCTCCCGCATTGGGCTCTCCGACTGCTGAAGTCAAATCCCAGAGCCCATTTCTCCCTTCCCTTCACACCTCACTGGCCACACCCTGTTTGCTGGGGTCCCTGTCAGAAATTTCCTCTTGCCTATGGCACAACTTCTCAGAGGGAAGGAAACTGAATTACTAAGTGCATATGACAGCATTTAGAAGTTTCTGGATTTGAGAATGGGGAGAAAATAAGCACAGCTGGAAATGGATGACATCCAGCAGCCCCGGTGGGACAGCAATGGCACCAACAGCCCTGGAGCAGCTCTGGGGCTCTGGCCTGCACAGTCAAGTTCATGGGCAAGAGCGATGCACTCCCCTCCCACACTGCCCCCCAACCAGGGGATCTGTGCATTACCACAGGGGACTCCTTGACCTTGGACCAGAAAGCTAAGCCAAAGCATAACTCTTGTCTTTGGAACTTGGTGAGATGTTGTCAGCAATCGCCAATGTGCTGAGCCAGGAGGGAGTGTTGAGGCCAGCTCCGGGAAGGGAATGGGCTCACTTGGAATTCAAACTCAAGCAAGTCATTGTATGCGCTCACTGGGATCTCCCATTTTGTGTGCTTCCAGTTTGTACAAGGTTTTCCCATTTGCTCTAAGGGACCTACAAGATGTAATGGATAAAGCTGCTTGCTCCCTGCGATGCAGGTATTCTATATGGGTGCCGATCTGAGCATCAGCTGCTCAACTTCTAATCTAGATCCCTGCTAATGTGCCTGGGAAAGTGGCAAAAGATGAGCCATGTCCTTGGGTCCTGGAAACACACATGGAAGACCTGGATGGAGCTCCTGGCTTCAGCTCCAGCCATTGCAGCCATTTGTGGAAGGAACCAGCAGATGGAAGGTTTCCTCTATCTCTATTTCTCTCTCTCTCTCTCTCTCTCTCTCTCTCTCTCTCTCTCTCTCGGGTCTCAGGGATGACCCTGAGACCCATGCTGTGCTAAGGTTAGGAAAGAGGGTGCACATGAAAAACACCAACAACACTTGCTAGCGAGGTTGCGGGGAAAAAGGAACCCTACTCCACTGCTGGTGGGGCTGCAGATTGGTACAGCCTCTATGGAAATCAGTATGGAGAATATTCAAACAACTCAAAATCGACATACTGTATGACCCAGCTATAGCACTCCTAGGAATATATCCAAAAAACTTGTTTTATGAGAAACCAACATGCACTCCTATGTTCATAGCAGCACAATCAGTAATTGCAAAAACATGGAAACAACCAAAATGCCCATCAGCAGAGGTTTGGATAAGAAAGCTATGGTTCATCTACTCCATGGAATACTACTCAGCTATTAAAAAAAACAAAATGCAGTTCTTTGTGGCCAAATGGGCCAAACTGGAAACCATAATGCTAAGGGAAATGAACCAATCCCAAAAGGTTAGATACCACATGTTTGCCTTAATTTAAGATGATATGATGTTAAGCATAACATGTTATGTTATGGATATTATGTCATATGTAGTATATAAACTAAAATTGAACTGTGAATGGGGGGTCACAGAAAGTGGTTAAGAAATCGCATTTATTTTTAACATGTTGACTGCTCAATACCATGTCAATTAATGCCATAACGATGTTAATTGTTGCAGATGGCATATTAGTGCTTTTATTTGACCGGGATGATACTCTGCTGTCTCTGCCCTCAGACCAGAGAGGGTCTACCCAATAAGTAGTTGGACTTGACTGGACTATAAGATGTTGAACTCTATGCTTGGCATATACTTGCAAAGAGGGAATTTCAACTGAACTTGAACTATGGTTATGCAACAAGGTGGAGGAACCCACAATGGGGGGGAGGGTGGGGAGAGAATCCCAGATTCTATGTAATTACAACACAATGTAATTAATGAATAAATTTAATAATAAAAAAAAGAGGGTGTGGTGTCCTGCCTGCTCCAAGGTCTGATCCAACTGTCTCTCACCACTGCCATCATCACGGCTTGAATCAGGTCCTCTGAAAATAGTCAAGTTTTTCATTGCATCCCAAGAGAACTCAGATGAAAGAGACAGAGATGCTCTCTCAGGCTGAGAGTCTTGCTGTGAATACATCTGCCACGAAGTCAGGTGTGTGCTGGTCTCTGTGCTGCTCACACAAGCACCATATACAGCAATGTCTTCACCCAGCCAAGCTGGACTTTTTAAAAGTCACAACAATCTTGCAGATGATCCTGGCTCCCACCTCCCCTCATAAAACCTAGTCAATTATTGGGTAATATTTGATTAGCCCTAATCACCAAATGCTATTAAAAACCCATCTAAACTCACCCAATTCATTAAGTCTCCAATTCTGAGGAAGTAGCAGAATTTTCCAAATGCCACTTCATCAGGCTTTTAGTTTGAAGAGCATTGTGTCATTTTGTTCCAACGCCACAAAAACCTGCCTTGGAGGAGATTAAAGAAGAGACTCTTCAAAGGGGATGATTTCTGTTGAAGTGCATAGTGAGTTCTTTATGCTGACACTCGGTGTGAACACTGAATTCATTCTACTTGAAACTTTTCAAAGGGAAGATGGCGTTTGAGGGAAAACAAGAGGAGGGAGCAGAGAGGACGAAGGGAGGGGCTGGAATGGAGTGGGGAGAACCTGGGTCCGGCAGGTGCAGGGATGCCAGCAGAAGACAGGAAGGTACAAGTGTTCCGTTTTAGAAATTCAACTCCCAGCAATCTGCTCTGGTTTAACCACTTGACCTTGAGCTAATGGATCCCTTTGTCCTGATGCTGCCTGCGTGAATGCCCAGTAGCCTCTCGCCTCCACTCTTCCTTCCTCAGCACCTGGTCTTACCAGTGCCTTAGGCTCCTGTGCACTTTCAGACTGGTTTGCTCCCGTTGGGTCCCCAGGCAGCCCTAAGAAATCTGCTGGGAAGGAATTAAGACCCATTTTACAGATGATCAGCCAGAGACTCATGAGGCTGCAGGGTCTCATCCAAGACCCTTGGCAACAGAAAACAGCAGTTCCGGACTTCGTAGTCAACACTGTTGATGCATGCCCAGAAAACCACATAGACCTTGTGTCTCTCTGGACCTCCCTTTTCCAGATAAAGTGTGTCTAACAGTTGTTCAAAGTTGACTCAGAAAGATGGGGCTCCTTCAAGGCTGGGAGTCAGAAGAGGGACAGCAGTGACAGACAGGTGCCTAAGCAGACAGTGAAGCAGGAGTAAGTCAATCTGAGCAGCCGGAGGACAGTGTGTCTCTGCAGACCCAGGCAGAGAAGGGACTGCCTCTTGCCTGATCTGGAAGACCCCGGGCCTTTGGAGGCTGTGTGAGTTTCCTAGAGCCACCACGGCAAAGGACCACAAACGGGGAGGCTTGATGCGAACAGGGCTTCCCTCCCAATCCTGGAGGCTGTAAGTCCCAGGTCAGGTTTCGGACAGGACCATGAGCTGTTGGCAGCTTCCAGTGAGGAGCCCTCTCTTGCTTCTGCTCAGCTCCCAGAGGTTCCAGGCAATCCTTGGGTCCTTTGACCACAGTCCTGTGACCTCTGCCTCCCCCATTGCCCGCTCACCTCTGCTCCCCTCCCTGTGGCTAGGGGTCTGTGTGCAGTCCAGTCCCTGTCACCAGCTTACCACTCCCTGTCACTGGCGTGCTGCTTCTCTTGATTCGGTCTAACTTCACCCTCCCTAGATCACATTGGCAAAGACCTTTGCAAACAAAGCCACGTTCACCAGGGTGACAGGCTCAGACCATAACTTCTCTTTCTAAAGAATACAGGCATATCTATAACAGTGACTGTCCCCCAATTCCGCCGTTGCTCGGAGTTTCATAAATAATTGTCAGAAAGCCTTCCCACGATGGACACATTTCAAATGCTTTTGGACTTTGAAAAAATAATCTTAAGCAACTTCAAAGAAGACTGTTTTTCTGCATTTGTGCAAGAAAGGAATTTCAATATCCTCCAACCAACATTCCCAATGCCACAATGCTTCAGAGTAAACTAAAGTTGCTCTGTTGGGGACACTCCAGGTGTGACAATGGTAACTGGGGTTTAGAAAGCTCTCTCGGAGGCTAAGCAGAACTTGTGATGAAAACATCCCATTTAGATGCTGGTTCATGTCCCTGCTGCTCCACTTTCAAACCAGCTCCGTGCTAATGCACCTAGGAAGGTACCAGAAGATGGTTTAAGCGCTTGGGCCGCTGCGGCTCATCTGGCAAACACAGACAGAGTTCCTACCTCCTGGGTTCAGCCTGGTCCAGCCCTGGCTATCGCAGCCAGAAGTGATGTGAATCAATAGCAGAAAGAAAATCTCTCAATCTCGCTCTTTCTCTCTACCTTTCTTACGAGTAAAAATGAGTCTTTAAAAAGGACCAATAGGGCTTGGTATGATAGCTTAGTGGATAAATCCTCACCTTGCATCCTCTATTGCTTTCCCAGGTCATAACCAGGGAGCTGACTGGGAAGTGGGGAAGCCAGGACCCCAACCAGCATCCATATGGGATCCTGACAGATGCAAGGCAAGGACTTTAGCCACTAGGCTACCGCGCCAGGCCCCCAAAATAAATCTTGTCAATCTAAAACCAAAACAAGGTTTCTGAATCAAGTAGCTGTTTGAGGAGTTTGTGGAGCCCTACAAACAACACTGCTACAGCCAAGAAGCCAAAGCTTTGCTGAGGAAACACACAGAGCAGGAGCTGGGTCCTACCCAGAGTGGCCCATGGGTTCCACGCAGAAGCGGGGCCCTGCTGTGCCTGCTTGACTGCCTTCCAGCCACTCTAAAGTTCCAAGGTCCTGATTCCACTTGTGCACCCTCTTGATATCCACACCTCCCTCCTCTCTCAGGAGTCTGCAGCAGACTTCACAGCCCCTACCCCAAGCTTCCTCCTCTCTTCAGGGGCTCTCTGGTCCAGGCCAAAGATCCATGGTGTCGGAAAGACTGTTCCACATGACTATAGCATCAGGAACGCAACATGGGTCTATACCATTCCAGCTTCCTACGGCCCTGTTGGAGTGTGTCTCGAGCTGGTCTAATCAGAGCAAATCTCAAGACTTTCAATGAAAATATCAACATAAACACCGGTCCACCATGGCCTCATCTGGACAGGAACAGGGAATGTTGTTACTTTGGGAACTACAAGCAGCCATTTTGTGTCCATGAGTTAAGTCAGCACTGAGGATGGACAATAGGGGAGGCAGATGGTCACTGATAGTGCTACCCATGGCTAAAAAAGGCCTCATACAAAACCCAGCCTTTCTTTGCGCCATCTACTTACGTGGCCCAGGAAGCTTACTGTATTATTTAAGCCTGTTTGAGATGGTTTATCCATTATTTACAACTAAAACTGTTCTTTCTTCCCCTCCTAATTTCTTGCCTCTCCTTTTCATACTTGCCAGCATTTTGTGGGTCGTTTTTGCTTGAGACATTATGAGATGCTTGTGGAATATTCTAGTAGCAAGAGGTAGAACAGTGCCATGCAATAGAATTTTCTGTAGGGGTAGAATCACCCCACAGCTGCCCCATCCAACACAGCAACTGGGTGCAGCCCCTAAGCCCTTAAAATGGGAGTTCTGTGAACGAGGAACTGAACTGATTTATTCAGTTTAGTTTGATTTATTTATTTATTTTATTTTATTTATTTTATTTATTTATTTATTTTAAGATTTTGAATTCAAATAGCTGCATGGGGCTAGCAGCAACAGTAATGCGTGGCATAGATCTAAGAGGAGTCGGAAATGATGATGCTAAGGCACCTATTGGATGCAGGCATCTCAAGGTTGCTTGGTATGTGGAGCGAGGACAGTGAGGCAGCCCTGGGGGACACCACCATGTGAGTCAAGTGAAGGAAACAGAGCACAGTGCACTAAAGACGAGAAACTCAAGGACCGTGTGTCTCCCGAGCGCTAAGAGAGACAGCTCTCAAGAAAAGGGGGAACAGCCGCAGGGTCAAATGCACAGTGTCCATAGATCTCACCAACAGGAAAGTCACTGGTGGCTTTCAGAAGAAGTGCATCATAACGCTGGCAGTGTGGCATAGCAGGTTAAGCCACAGCTTGCGGTGCTGGCACCCCATGTGGGTGCTGGGTGCCATCCTGGCTATTCCATTTCCTATAAATGTGCCTAGGAAAAAGAACCCAACTGCATGGGCTCCTTCATCCACGTGGAAGACCCAGGTAAAGCTCTTGATTCCTAGGTGCCTGTCCCGTGGCTCAACAACTAATCACTGGCATCCCACGTGGGCTCTGGCTCCTAACCCAGCTACTCCTTCTCATCCAGTTCTTGGCTTATGGCCTAGGAAAACAGCAGAGAATGACCCAAGTTCTTGGCACCCTGCGCCCACATGGCAGACCTGGAAGAGGCTCCAGACTCCTGGCTCCTGGCTTCAGATCAGCTCAGCTTTAGCCATTGTGGCCATGGGACAGTGAAGAGCAGATGAAAGATCTTCCTCTCTGTCTCTCCTTCTCTCTGCAAAACTACCTGTCATAAATAAATAAATAAATATTACAAAAGAAAGCTCCTGGCTCCTGGCCCAGTCCTGGCATTGCAGTCATTTGGGACATGAATCAACAGATGGAAGATCTCTCTTTGTGTGTGTGAGTGACTGTGTCTCCTTTCCTCTCGCAGCTTTGTCTTTCATAGAAATAAATGCATCTTTAAAAAAAGAAGTACATGATGGGAGGGGAAGTCAGATCACTTGAAACATTGACTGAGACCTTCCCAGTCATGCTCAGTCGTTATCACCACAAAGTCACACCATGGCCTAGCAATGACCCGGGACTGTCCCTTGTTCATTTTGATCTGTTTGTGGAAACACGGAAATACTTTTTCCCCAATTAGCCCTTTAGAATTTGTGTCAGATCCATCAGGGCTCCCTAGGAAACACAGTGTTGACCCCAAGCTGGTAATGTCTGATTCCAATTCCTATCCCGCGGGCTTGGGCCATCGCACAGCCATTCTGTCCAAATCCCCATTTTCTCCTTTCTACCTCTGATATATATTTATTTGGAGCTTCTATTTTTAGCCTGTCTGACGGGGAGAAAGTAATGGGAATTCACAGGATTTATTGCACAAATTACTTCTCGGGCTCCCTGCGACCTCCACCAGGGCCCCAACAGTGGCATTGTATTTCTTATTTATTAGATTCTAAGTGCTCCAGTAGGTAGTTTACAAGCTTGCCTTAATGTCTCTGCAACCTAAGTGCACAGCAGATGCTGAAATTGATCACAGCTCATATTGGCCCGTCTTGGAGCTTAAATCACAGGACGCCTGCTCCTACTGTGTGTCGCCTGTGACCCTCACACAAAAATGCAGGAAACTAACTTCCAAGTTCTTTGTCAGATGCACGCATGGAATCTCATTGACCTTTCGTCCTCAAGGTCTCCGCTGAAGCCAAAACATCTGAGTTATTCTTACAAAGCATGGCACTTTCCACCATCAGCTATGTGTCTTACAGCTCACTCCGTAATGATGAGTAATAATGAGGTTATGGGCCCAGCATGATATCGTAGTGGTTAAAGTCCTCGCCTTGAATGCACCGGGATTCCATATGGGTGCTGGTTCTAATCCTAACAGCCCCACTTCCCATCCAGCTCCCTGCCTGTGGCCTGGGAAAGCAGTCAAAGACAGCCCAAAGCTGGGACCCTGTACCTGCATGCGAGTCCCAGAGGAAGCTCCTGGCTCCTGGCTTCAGATTGGCTCAGCTCCTGCTGTTGCAGCCGCTTGGGGAGTGAATCATCAGACAGAAGATCTCTCTGTCTCTCCTCCTCTGTATATCTGCCTTTCAAATAATAAAATAAATCTTTTTTAAAAATGATGAGGTTAGGTAGGACTTCTCCCTTACATGGGCTCCTTTCTCCAGTTCTTACTGGCCAGAATTTCACCAGGAAAAACATGAGCAAAGAATCCTGGGCCAGCTAAGATCATCCTGCAGTGCTCCTTGGGGGTCTGGGCGACTTTTTGGGGCGTAACCTTGATCTGCATTGCCAGCTGCACCCCACACACTCCTCCGCCCTGAGCTGTTGCTGAGGCTGGAGCTTTCCAAGTTTCTTCTCTTAACAGCAATTTTCCCCCCTGTTTCTTCCTTATCCATCAGCAAACTCCTCCCGATTCCTCAAGCCCATCTTGCTAGGGTTTGAATGCATCCCCCCAAGTCCTTGTGTTGAAAACTTAATCCGCAGGACACCCATCGAGAGATGGGTCCTGACCTTTAAGAAATGACAAGGTTAAAGGGTGCTGCTTCCATGAAGGGACTGAAGCTGTTCCTGGGGCGGGGGGTGTCCAAATAAAAGGAGCAGTTCAGTTCTCTCTCGCTCACTCCTCGCTCTCTTGCTCTCACATTTTCTCTATGCCTTCTGCCACAGTATGGCCTGTCAAGAAGGTTTTTCCTCGATGTGACCACTCAGTCCCAAACTCACCATCCCTCAGGAACATGAGTCAAGCGAACACAGGTCCATTATAAATGACCAGGCTGGGATAGCCAGGGACAACAGCACGGAACAGGCCAAGAACATCTCTTGAAGTGCGGCTGGGCTTGGAACGCCCTGTCTGTGTCCCCAAGTGAGAGAGACCTTGTCCTTCCCCTGGGCACTCGCTCCAATTTCATAGCTTGAGTACTTGCCTGTTTTGGTTCACGGGGTCCTGTTCCCTGCTCACTCCTGCTGTGGACAGGGCTGTGCCTATGCTCTGTCACCAAAAGGAGCACAGGGCTTGCTGCACGAGCGTGTGTCTGGACAAAGTGAGCCAAGGTGTGACGTCTACAGAAGCCAAAGCTAGGTCCACAAGCTCAAGGTAAAGAAAAATTTTTGAGCCAATACCTAAGAAATTTGAATAAAAGCAAACCAACCCCAGTAAAGGAAGCATGCTGGAAGGGATCGTTGCCAAGGATTCCAGAACGGCTCTGGTACGGATGCCCCCTGTGACTTTGTGTAGATTACCTGCCTCCCCTGCTCCTCACCGTAACACAGAAAGCATGACCTATTAATCACCAACACCCCTTCTGGCTCTAACATCTTTCTTTCTCAACTTGCTTATGCAACCAGTGTCCTATCACATGACAGATGTCAATAAAGAATGAAGAAAATATTTTGGCCCGTTTGAGCCCAACTTTTAGCTAACATTTCAACAGCAAAGAGGATGTCTAGACCTCTTCGGAATCTACTTCTTGTTTCCCCTGGGAATTCTTGTATCCTACCTAGCACAATATTGGTTTAGAGCTTGCATAGACATGAATTGTCCTGCAAGGTTCCAAGTTGGCTACCCCCACTTACTGAGTCAACTTTCCAGCTTTTACCTGTCTGTTTCAACCACCCACCCAACCAGCCACTTGTCCATCCACTCTCTTACCCACCCAGTAAATAGCATATCACACCTATGTGCCCAACACTGTGCCAAAGACAAAGTCGGAGGCAGCCGCCATGAATGTAAGGAACCATGTTCCTCGGGAGCTCACCCTAGAGGCTGCTGTTCAGACACCTCCATCAAATGGAAGACAGGAAAAAAATAATGTGGGTTCCCATCACCCACAAAGGCAGCATATGGGGAACCAAGATGGTCAGCTCGGACCTGGAGAGACCTCAAGTCTTTGAGGACTTTCTGGAGGTGGCACGGGCAGGGCCATGCCCTAAAAATCACCCAGAAGCAATGCTAGCTTGACATCTCAAAGTGGAGACAGCAGCCTGAGGAGATAATGAGTTCTCGGGTCCTGGACAGGATTGCACAAGGGCCAGTTCATCATCATTCGCCGGGGAAGACACAGAGGGAATTTCCAGACAGAAAGGAGGCCTTGGACAAGGTGACCTGCAAAGCTCCTTCCTCCCTGTGCAGTTTCAGTCTCCTCCCAGAAGCAAGGCATGATCAGTGCCCACCGCAGCACTTGGCCCAGCGTGAGCCGCTTAACCCTGCTGGAGGTCAGTAGGTCGAGGATTCAGTCACCTGCCCAGCGGAGCTGTCTGTTCTCATCCAGGCAAACCACTTAGGATCAGGAATCCTTACAGACGTGAGATTCTTCAGTAGGAAAACATACAGGAAGAGATCTGTCCTGGAGAATCAGGTGGCTCTGCAGCCCATCCACCTCTTCAGGCTGAATGTGAACCCCAATTCACAATGCCAGGGAGAAATTTTCCAGTGACCTTGGTTGCTGGGCACTGTGGGAAATGTGTCCAGCCTGTTTTCTGTGTAGCTTGGAGCCTGCTAACTCAGCCTGGGCCCTCCCCCAGTTCTGGGATTGCTTACAACCATGCTGTCATCTGGACATTCTCCCTGGCGGGTTAGCCATCCTTTTAAAACACAAACCCCAGATTGCCTTTTTCCTATTCAACATTAGGGCAGTCAACAGCACAAAGAAAGGAATTCTGAGCCGCTCCTCCCCAACCCACCCCCAGAATCTCATTTAACCCCAAAACACAGGGGACAGAAGCCAGGGAAGGCGCCTTCATCAGCTGCCGGCAGTGAGATTGAAATGAGCTCCTCTCATCCTTTTTGTATTCACCCACACAGACGTGCTAGGTGCGTCGGGGCTTCCCTCTGACTTCTCACTATAAGCAGCAGCTGAGTGTGGAGAGGGGGGCTTATTGGAGAAATAAATCTCTCTGGATAAATATGAGCCATGCAGAGAAAACCAAGGGGCTGCTTTTGAATGGCAAAGGTTTCCATGAGGCCCAGCAGCCCCAAGCAGACCTTCCCGGGAAGAAAATATGAGAGACTACCAAATGCTCCCATCAATATTTATAGGGTGCCTACTATGTACCAGGGGGGCAACCAGCTACTGGGTTTTCAAGGTAAATGAGTCTCCCCTTGGCCTGCAGTGGCTGACACTGGAGTGGGGGCTGCCATGTGCGGGACGGGCCTGAGGTGTGGGGTGCTGGGCGTGTGTAGCAGCAGAGAAACCATCCAGAAGAGCTGCTAATTGACCTTGTCCTAAGAGATGGACATATGTTTCCACAAGGGAAAAGGAAGGAGAGCGTTTCCAAGCAGGAAGAAGTGGTGTGCAGAGGCGATAAGGAAGGCAGAACCCACAAGGTGGCAGAACAGCTACAAGTTCAACATCTATTCCATGGCCAAGGAGATCGGATTGATGGACCAGAACCTGACTGCGGAGGTCACAGGTGCCACCCTGGTACCTGGGAGTGAGTCTGTTGTTCAACTGCTTAGGGCACCTATAGCCCATGTCCCAGTCTGGTGGAGGGGCAGCAGGGTATGAGTCATGGCTCTGGTTTTGATCCCAGCTTCCTGCTGACATGTGCTCTGCGAGGCAGCCAGGGATGGCACAAATGTTTGGGTCCCTGGCCCAGCCCCAGCTATTGCAGGCACTTGAGGAATGAACCTGGGAACAGGAGACTTTTGGATTTCATTCTGCAATCTTAGAGGACACAGAATCCCCTAGGGAACTTCAGTCAAAATGCTGCTTCCAGGGTGACCCTGGAAATCTGCATTTTGACCAGCATTGCTATAGGTCATGCGGTGTGGTATGCAACTCAAAGAGCTGCCGAGGGCCTAGGGCAGGGCAGGGGAGGGGGGAATCCAGGAAAGGGGCACAGCTTTGTGGGGGACACATGTTCCCACCAAAGCTCATTTGCCTTGGCACCGAAGGGGGCAGGGTTGGGAGGTGGAGGCCTCTTGAATGGGTGACTGCCTTCCTCACATGAGTCCCCACGCGAAAGATGGTACAAGCCGGTTGTTCTAGAGCAAGCCTGCCCTGTCTGGTGTCTGCTTTTGTGTGCTGCCTTCACCCCCTGACTCCCACCATGGCATGAAGCAACCCAGGTCCCCACTAGCTGCTGTTGCCCCACCTCACACTTGCCAGCCTCCTGCACCATAAGCCAAAGCAAGCCACTGGCCCTCTTCATTGCCTGGTCTCAGGGGCTCTGTGATAGCAACAGAAAAGAGACACAAAGACAGGGCTCTCTGCTGAGCTTGTGCCAACGGCCTGGAGGAGGAGGGCAGGTGTGGATCAGCAGATGTTTCCAAATAGCAGGCGCATACCCTTAGTACTCAAACAGACGAGGGCAGGATGGGCTCTGGTTCCCATCCCGAGGAGGCCTTTCCCTAGAGAACCTCCCATGTCACCAGGAGCAATGAGCCCAGGAAAGGTAACCTAGGCTGGGGAGGGAGCCGGGGATGGGAGGGCGGGGAGTGGTCAGGATCTGCCTGCTCAGTGGCAGTGCCAGGGGAGAATGATTGTCCCTGGGGAGCCAGCTCTCATCTTTGTGTTGTGCCACTAATTAAGCCCGAGGTCCCAAGGTAGAGCAGGGGCTGACACGAGGCTGGGAGTGAAGCTGGAACACAAACAAGTGGCGAGGGAGAAAGGTGGCCTTCCCCAGGGTGAAGGCTTGGGCCAGCAGCCAACCCCCACCCAGTGACATCACTGATGACGACAAAAATTATGCTCTCAGTCAGGCTTCCAGCTGACCAGGCATCTCATGTTTTTTCTAGCTGCCTGGCCCAGGTAATTAGGCTCCCAAGAGTTGGTTTCTCCAGCCATGAACCCTCATTCTCAGGCTCCCAGGTGCCAGCAAGCAGGTGACAAACGTCCAGGAGCCTCCACGGAGACCGACCTGTCATCTAAAGTCTTCATTAGTGGACACCACAGATATTACTGCCTCACTGGCATTAGGGGCAAGAGAAATGACAAAATCAAGGAAATCTGTTTCCCTGGGTACTGCCAGTCAATCAGACTTGGCCATGTCAGTAGTCGCAGCAAAGCCAGGAAATTGCAGAATACCAAATCCCTAAGAGAGTGGCTGCTGACCAGCCATGCCAATGCTGGGGTGGCACTTTTAAGAGCACCTATCAACCCTCTGCATTGGCCTTCATTTTAGTACTCCCTTGGCTGTCTTTAAATGAAATTCACAAATCTTAACCTACTCATGTAGGTACTGTACTAGAATGGGAGCCAGGGCAGTAACAATGGCCATCTATTTCCTAGCTGTACTACAAGACATCATGGGGCAGACACCTACATGTGTAACTAGAACCACACGTGCAAGCTAGGACAGCAACGTTGCATCGTGACTCAGTCACCATGAGCCCCGTGGCCAAGAGATGGCGTTTCCTAAGTGGATGCCATGGGAAAATGTGTGTTTTCTCAACTGTTGGATGTTTGTTGGTAAAATTCCCAACAAAAGAAGGTACAGCCTTCCCTCGAAGGTCGGTTGTACATTTCTGTAAAATGTGTGTGTTTAGGGTTTGCATGAAGGATGACAGCCTCCCTCCACACTCCAGAACCACCCCCTCACTGCGGAGTCCAGGATCTGCAGAAGCTCAAGGCCCTTATGGAAACAAGCTTTAGTGTCTGCACAGAACCTGCACACAGCCTCCCGTGCGCACAGCTCTGCCTGGATTGCTCATAATACCTAATGCCATCCAAAAGTCGTGTTAATAGTTGCTTCCTCACTGCTCTGGAATGGCTGGCAAGATAAAAAGGACCAGCATTATGGCCTAACAGGTTAAGCTGCCACCTACAATGTCAGCATGCCATATAGGTGCCAGTTTGAAACCTGGCTGCTTCACTTCTGATCCAGCTCCCTGATAAAGTACCTGTAAAAATCAGCCAAAGATGGCCCAAGTACTTAGGCCCCTGCATCCACATGGAAGACCTGGATGAAGATCCAGGCTCTTAGTGCTATCCTGGCCTAGCCCTGGCCATTATGGCCATTTGGGAAGTGAAGCAGATCTCCCTCTCTGTCTCTGTAATTCTGGCTTTCGAATAAATAAATATTTAGGGGGAAAATGAAAAAAAAAAGTAGCCTAAATGTGATCAGTCCAGACACTATTTATGAACGTTACTGACCTGCTTCATTGCATCCACAAATGGCAACTCCAAGGTACAGGAGTCTGGCTAAAGAATGTAGCTGCAGGGCCCAGTGGCGTGGCCTAGTGGTTAAAGTCCTCGCCTTGAATGCCCCGGGATCCCATATGGGCGCCGGTTCTAATCCCAACTGCTCCACTTCCAGCTCCCTGCTTGTGGCTTGGGAAAGCAGTCGAGGACGGCCCAAAGCTTTGGGACACTGCACCCACGTGGGAGACCCGGAAGAGGTTCCTGGTTCCTGGTTTCGGATCGGCGTAGCACCGGCCGTTGCACTTACTTGGGGAGTGAATCATTGGACCGAAGATCTTCTCTGTCTCTCCTCCTCTCTGTATATCTGACTTTGTAATAAAAAATTAAAAAAATAAACCTTTAAAAAAAAAGAATGTAGCTGCATCAAATAGAGTTAGGTGCAATATTTCCACACTTAGGAATTTTTTTTTCCCACCTACATAAATGAGCAAAAAGTGTCAGAAGTCCTGAGTGACTTGGGCCAGCTCATCACGTGAGACCACTCTCACACCACCTGTCTGGGTATACTCCAACTGTTGTGATGATCCAAAGTAATTCCCAGCTTTCCCTGATTCCCAAATCTCCCTTTGGGGTTCCCTGACTTCCAAATCTCCCTTTGGGGTGCTGCTACCTCCCAGAAATACCATTGCTGCCGTTTGCCTATTCCTTGCTGGCACATCCACCAACTGAATCTCCCAACTCTAAGAAACTGAAGCCAGCCAGAAGGGTCAGTCACACAGGCTCAGGGGGCAGGGGGTGCGGGGAGTGAGGAGCACAGAGGAACCCCAGGATCTTAAGCAGGGGATGGGAGGTGGGCACTAAGCAGACCCTGAAGTCACAAGCCCCAGAGCGTCACAATGCAACTGTGTTTGCAGACTAAGGCTTTAGGGAAGCTGTCCAAGTGACACAAGATCCCAGCAGTGGCCATGCCAACAGCACTGGTGTCCTCACAGACACGCACCATGGAAGGTCCACATGGAGCCTCCTGGCAGAAGAGCCCTCCCCAAACTAGCCCTGCCCACACCCGGCAGCCCCACTCCAGCCTCTGGGATGTTAGTGAAGTAGACTCGGCTGTTGGAGCCCCCAGCCTGGGAGGGGGGGGCTCTTGGCCATGGCAGCCCCAGCTAGCCAGCTAGCCAGGGAGATGGTCTGGCCACACTGTGTGTGCCGCGCATGCTGCCAGGGAATTAGCAGGAGCCAGTCCTGCCGCGCTTCCCGCCCACTGCTCTCTGCAGACCACAGAGCTGAAAGCGCAGGCACGCACAGCTCCCAAAGCCACATGAAGTCATTCACGGCCCTCCAGGCAAACACCCACGTGGGCCCCATGAGCTGAGCTGATAGCAAAAGGTGCAACAACCTCTAATTGTATCTCAGACATGAGCCACACCTGTATGGTCCAGAAGAGACCAAATCAACCCAATTAATTACCCAAATTACATTAATTATCCCAATCTCCATGCCGAGGCCCCATCTGTCTGACCAAAAGGAGACTTAGCTGTGACTTGGGATACTGACTCATGTCTGAAGATTGGTAATTTTGTCCTCACTTCTCAAGGGTGAGGCACAAAGCTGAGTGTTCCGTGATAGCCTGGTGCTCCCCAACATCCCACTGCAGCCCTTGGAGTCCAGTCCCAGCTGCCCGGGACAACTGTGAACTCTGCAAGGACAAGTCCTGGGGGCTTCGTGCTTAGGCAAGGGAGTCCCACCTCAAAGCAACCTTCATGCTCTCCTTGCCCAGGTGTGCCCTCCCAAAGCCAAGGACCAATTCAGAGCTTGCCTGCCTGCTTTGCTGCCCCTCAGCCAGAGTGGGCACCTTGGTGCCAAGACACTGCCAAATTCAGGGTCCTTGTTCTCCCAGTGGATCGGGGAGAGGAAAATTGGTATTCCTGACCCTGGCCTCAGAGGAGGCCGACCCCACACAGCTCACGTTGGTCCATGGTGCCCAAGGAATCACACATCGATCAGAACAGGGAGCACCTGCAACTCGCTCAGCACCCTCTCCACCGTCACACCTGATCTGCCCTCTTTACTCAACCCAAGACAGCACAGTCCTATGCCGCTTAGGAATAGGGATCTGTGTTATGTGAACACTACCAAGCTAGTTTACACAGACTAGGACAGCTGCTATGTCACCAGGCCGGAGTGTCACAGGCCATCAGCATCGACTGGACACAGCTGCGTGCTGGAGGCAGAAACCAGGCTGTCCCCACCCTGCTGCAGGGCCCCATGTGGCCTCCTGCCCTTTCCTCCTCTTCCAGACCCACTCCCCACACCCCCTCCCCACACCCCTCCCCACACCCCTCCCCACACCCCTCCCCACACCCCTCCCCGCACCCCTCCCCACACCCCTCCCCACACCCCTCCCTCCTTCATTCCCTCAGGCACGCCTCCCCTGTCTGCTGAGCCTGGGTCCTCAGGGCCTGGGGAGAAAGTCTCCCATCCTTCTGAGTCAGACTTTCTCAGTGACAATGCTGTCTGAGAGGTGAATCCCTCAGGCGCCAGGTGCTACTTTGTGTCCCCATGCTGCACCCACAAGCAGGTCCCTGGGGAGTAAGATTAAATATTCCTCAACAGGAGAGACAAGTTGTAGCTTTGGCAAAAAGATTTGTAACGCCTGTAATTAAGCCCAACCCCTAATCAGGCTGCGTGACGCCATCTTGGTTTGACTCCATTGCCTGAATTGTAGGCCATGTGCCCCTCCTTGATTTCCCAGCGAGGGCCTTCCAGACACAAAGTGGCTTGAATGGGTCAGGAACGAATCATTCTGTTCTTTAAGGCTGACCCACAAGGGGCATCCTACAAGTGGTGCCAGTGACTTTCCTATTACTCCAAGAGAGGATGTGTCGTGATAAATGGTTCCCGTTAGCAGCTGGGGCAGCAGAAATGATCTGTTCGCTCAGCTGTCTCTAATGCAGCGCTCCCCTCCCCACAAAAAGAGCTGTGCTTAATGGGATCAAACAATATCAACCTTGTCAAATCCCCGCCCTGACTGGGTGCAGACTAATCTGATGACCCCCGCCAAGCTGCGAGGCTGGCGGCTGTGGGAAGGGGTTCCTTACACACTTGGGGACAAGCCCCGAGGTTGTCTTCCTGAGCAGGAGGCGCACGGGGTGGATGGAGCTCACTGTTAGACACGCCCTAATTCCAGGCTGCTCCACTCTGATTGGCTGCACAGTCTGGGTCCCAGGGAGGACCTGGGAAGGCAGTGTGGGAGATCAGAGGGGTGCTCTGCCATCTCCAGGGCTCCCCAAACCCAGGCACTGCTTTTCCTCTACCCTGATGTCTAACCACTGCTTGCAGGGCTCCATTCTCAATCATCCCCGGCCCTCAAACCTCTCCCCAGTGCCGTGCAGGGATCTTCACACCCGTGTCCAGTGTGCAGCTCTGTCCTTCTCAGGGACAGTGCCATATGCCCTCGGTGCCCACATGAGGCATCTGGGCACCTGCTTACAGCCCTGACCTCAGCCAGTGCAACCTTCCCACCCCACCAACCTGTCTCCATTTCCTCCCATTGACATATTTTTTTTAATTTTATTTTTTATTGGAAAGGCAGATATACAGAGGAGAGACAGACAGGAAGATCTTCCGTCCGATAATTCATTCCCCAAGTATTTTCCCCTACAGATGGTCCTTCGCTTCTTTCTCACCACTTTCAAGTACCTCTTGCCGCTGCCCAGAGTCATTTGTCCAAATGCACATCAAATTCTACCCCCAGGCTTCCAGTGTCCCCTGCCCACAGCATACAATGGATCCCTTGGCCAAAGACAAGGTTTCAGGCTCAGCTAGAACCTGACGTTCACTCCCTGCCCCCTCACTCTGCCACAGCGTCCCATAGCCCAGCCATGCGAACTTGCCCAGGTTGACATGTGACCCTGGTGTAGTGGGTGGTCATGACCACTGACTGTTCATCAAGCCCTCGACCACAGGAACTAGAAGAGAGTGAGGGACCCATCCATCCCAGCTGATTGCCACACCTTATTTATTTTATTTTATTTATAAGTCAGCATTAGAGAGAGAGAGATCTTCCATCAGATGGTTCATTCCCCAAATGACTACAATGACCAGGGTTGTACCTATACAAAGCCAGGAGCCAGGAGTCTCATTTGGGTCTCCTATGTGGATGGCAGGGGCCCAAGCACTTGGGCCATCCTTCACTGCTTTCATAAGCACATTAGCACGAAGCTGGATCAGAAGTAGAGCACTCCAACTGGCACTTCAGGCTGCGCCACAGCGTTGGCTCCACAGGTCCCCAACCAAGGCTCTCTGAGGCTCCCTGGCCGTCCAAGGACAAGAAAAACTGGGAGAAGGACACAGAGGGGGACCGCCTCCCATCCTACCACACCTTGCAGTGGCTCCTGCCGTAGTTCTTGTCCAGCTCTCTGTGGACTGGGCAGAGAAGGCACAGTATGGGAGTTGGCGAGGAGGCTGCCTCAGTCCAGCCCATGGCCACCTGAGGTCAGCTGTCCCTGTGTGCCCAGAGGCTGTGACCCCAGCCTGCTCCTCCTCCTCAAAGCCACGGCCATCTCCCTGGTCATGGACAATCCTGTCTGCGGTTCATTGTCTTGATGCTGGTTTGTTTTTCAGTGCTGTCAGCCCTGGTATGCTGCTTCCCTCCGCCCTAGGGAGCAGAGTGAGGACGTTGTGGTATCAGAGGTAAATACCTAATTAGGGTGCACTGAAGGCTGAGCTATTCACCCAAGGGAAGGAGTCCTGGGTCAGTGTGCAATTAGGGAAGTGAAGATTTTCACCTCAGAGGGCGGAGGTTGTGCCGCATCCCACTCTTAGGTCCATCATTAGGTACCATGGTAGGCACCTTGGGGTACCTGGAAGACGCCCTTCCATTAGGCTTAACACACTTGTCTGCTGCTTCACCTGCGTGGCTGAGCCACTGGACAAGGAGGTCTAGGGAGGCCAGGCCCCACTTTGCTTCCCGCTAAGCAAGCAGCAGTCAGTGATGGACAGTCAACTATAAGGGTATTTCAAGAAGTTTATGTAAAGCAGAACTTGAAGAGAAGCTTCTCTGGGGGTTAAGAAACTCACACATCCAGGCACAGCCTTTTCCTGACAGGTGTCTTCCGTGAGCTGTTCGGCCTTGCAGGTGCACATGGATTCCGCTAAGAAACCAGTGTTGGTGATTTGGCGTCCCACGCACACCTACTCAGTGTGGTCCCACCAGAGAGATTCCCTGTGCTGTGCATAAGACAGCACAGGGAAGAAGCAGCAGGGCCAGCAAGCCAAGAGTCGGAGAGGTTGCCAGCAGGGAATAGCCGCACAAGCTGCAAGGCACAGGCTTTCTCTGAGGAAGAGTGTATGGAAGCACCAAGTCCAAGGCAGACATAGATAAGGACTTGGGAGAAATTCGAAGGTTCCAGAGCACACAGCCATGTGCAACTCCAAGGCCAGCCCAATTCCCATTGGTCCTTGCGCTCACAGCCCCACCGCCCACTTACCTTGGTTCCTGCAATCCAACATGCCCATCTTTGCATAAAAAATTCACAAGGCATACCAAAAGGCGAGGAGAAAAGTACTTGGGAGATTAAAATCAATCTTTAGAAATAGACTCAGACAATGTTGTTGTCTAGCAGGGGGGAAATGAAAATAATTAAAATGGAAAATAAAATTAAAAGGGAAATGAAAATAAATATTTTAAGGACTCGAGCATACAAAACCATGTAGATAATGTAGGCAAAGAGAGACTTACATAAAATATATATAAATGCTAGAAACCAGAAACATGATCACAGAAATGAAGAATGCCTTCAAAGGAATTGCCAATAGACTCAAGGAAAAAATCGGGGAGTTTGAAGACAGATCAATGCCAACTTCCCAAACTAGAATGCAGAGAGAGAAAAAAAAGTACAAAAGAATATTAAAAAAAAACTGTAGGGCAATATTAAAAAGTGTAGCAAGTATAACTGCGGTGCCAGAAAGACAAGAAGGAAACTGGACCAGAAGACGAATTTGAAGGAAAAATAGCCACAACTTTCCAAAGACCCAGGAAGCTCAGAGAATCCCAGGCAGAAAGATACCAAAGCAAACGAACCACACACGAAAGCACTTCCTATTCCAACTACAGCAAAGCCAAACCATCTGAGAAGCCAGAGTGTGCTGAAGTCCTCACCTAAGGAGTGAGGCAAGAGACACAGCAGACCTCCGACATCAACTACCAAACCACAAAAGAACGGAGGGAAAGATTTCGGACACTGAAAAGAAGGGAAAAGATCCACCAATTCAACAGCCCAGATCCGGTAAAACTGTCCTTCGCAAGGGAATCAAAGATGCCAGTGGTGTTGGTGTAGTGGATAAAGCTGCCACCTGTGAGGCCAGTGTCTGAGATGGGCGCTGGTTCATGTCCTGGTCGTTCCATTTCCCATCCAGTTCCCTGCTAATATGTGTTGGAAAACAGTGGAGGACGATCCAAGTGTGGGGGCCCCTGCCATCCACATGGGAGACTCGAATGAAGCTCCTGACTCCTGGCTTCAACCTAACTCAGCTCTGGCCATTGCATCCCATTAGGGCATGAGTCCGTGCAGGGAAGATTCTCTCTCTGGCTCCCTTGTTCTCTCTCACTGTCTCTTTGTGTCACTCTGCCTTTAAATTTTAAATAAACAAACTTTTAAAAAAATGTTTCTGTTTGGGAAAGAGATAACATTCTGTAGCTGGAGGGTTGCATAGCGCCATGAATGCACTGAATGAATGTAGCGAAAATGGCTATGATGGTCAATTTTATATCAAGTATATCTGAGCACCATGAGGAAAACAAAGAAAACAAAGGGAAGAAAAACACAGCAAAGGCAATCAATAAAAAAGTAAAAAACACAATAGATATTAAGGGAGCCGTATTAGTGATCACTGCCCATTGCCACCATAGCAACAGGCTAAAGAGGGGGAGAAGTCACACCGTCCCTCATTCCACTGCTGCAGACAAACATCAGCATGACAAGATGACATCATTACGGACAAATCTCTATTATGAACAATTTTTAATTTAAAATTAAAAGTACTGCCACATGGCAACAGAAATGAAATAGGAATAAACCTAGCACAACTAATAATATATATTTTTATGCAAAACTAAAGAATGTGCATGGAAGAAATGAAAGCTCTAATAAAATTCATGTTCATGAATGCAAGAGTCAATATCATCAAAATGTCAATTCTTTCCAGCCTAACAGAGCCGCAATCGGAGTCTGAGCAAGCTGCAGTAGAGAGACCACCAAACTGGTTCTCAAATTTACCTGGAGAAACAAAAGCCTAGAATAGCCAGCTCAACACCGAGGGAGAACGAAGGATTCACCACCACAGCATCCACCCCCACCCCCGATGTAAGCATAGCTATAAAGCTACAGCATGGTAATGAGGAAAGACTAGAAACCCTGCACTACTGGGAGTAGAGGAGAGGCTGAAATTAGAGTAGCTCGAATGTATTCAACTGGGGTTGGCAAAGACAACTCAGAGGGGAAAGGGGGAATGGTGGTCTGTCACAGGAGTTGCTGGAACAAATGGACATCCACGTGGGAAAATATATTTGCAATGAGCCTGACAGCTTCTACATCTTGCGAAGAAATTTATCAACGTGAATCCTAAATTTAAATGTAACACGCGAAACTCGAAACCTTGTGGAAGAAAACTTCGGAGACAATCTAAGTCATCTGAGGTTTGCTGGTGAGTTTTTCAGATATACCAGAGGTGTGACTGACTCATGGAAGAAAAAAACCAGCAAGTGTGTTCACAGGGCTCAATGGCAGATCCCCCCCCCCAAAAAAAGGTCAATGGCCACATTCCTGGAATGTGTGGCTTTTTCCTTATATGAGAAAAAAAAGAATCTTTGTAGAATGTTAGAGCAGGATCATGGGCTAGGCTCCTCCTTGGGAGGGGCGGCGTGACTGGTCCTCAATGTGGGGCAAGCGTCCTCTGAGAGACACATGGGTGGGTACTGACAGGAGGAAGAGGAGGGAGAGAGATGGCCATGTGACCACGGAAGCAGTGAGAGCAGTCACAAGCAGAAGCCTGATGAAGGAGGCCTTTGATGGGCCTGCCGAGAAGGGCTCTCACCTCTGCTCTCCCGTCCCAAAGCCACAGTCCCAGCCGTATCATGAGGAAAACAGCAGACAAACCCTGGCTGAGAAACAGTCTGCGAAAGTGCTGACCACTAGGCCCACAAAACCACTGGTCATCAGACACCAGCCAAGTCTGAGGAAACATCCCAGCCGACTGCAGCCCCTGGGGAAGTGAGACAATCGAATGGAACGTGGCGGCAGAGGTGGAATCCTGGGACTGAAAAAGGACATTAGGGAAAACATAGGACCTCCTCATCAGATCTGGGTATTGTCTGATAGTCGTATTGGCTCGTTACCTGGGACCTGCGGACCCTGCTCATGGAAGGAGATGACAGGGAAGAGAGCATGAAGGATAAGGCAGTTCTGCACCAACTTGACCTGGCTAGAATCTTCAAATCTATCCTGCAACAGTTTGCTTGAAGAGTAAAATTAAAAATCCCTGTTTTTTCTGACATAAAACTAATAAACAGTCCTCTCCCAATAAACCCCCCAACACATATACATTCCAAGAACATAGCACAAATTTGTGAAGCCAATGCAAGGCGGAGCCCAGGAAGCTGTGCAAAACACCCTGGCGTGGATTCCTTGGGGGAAGGGAGCTAGAATGGGACCCAATGGAGAGGGGAAAAAAAACTCCATCAAGGTCACCCAAGATCATTGTTGGAGCACAGGTGATGACATAGTCTTAAAATGGAGGAAGGGGGACGTCAGCCCTGGGTCTGTGGGCAACAGGAGAGGAACAGGGAGAGGGCTTTGCAATTGAAGGCAGTTCATTCTCTCTGCAGCCAAGGGAAGACCGTGTGGAGTGTGTGCTCCCAGGTCACAGGCAGGAAATAGTCCTGCCGATGGGAGATGCCCTCAGGATGTGCCAAGTCCAGGACTCAGACACGTGGGTGGCTCAGAGACAAGAGACAAGTCTGTTACTCCACCAACCAGACCTGGGGCGAGTGGCTTAACCTCCTGCAACTCGGCTTTCTCATCTGTGAGATGGGGTAATACAAATTCCGACCTCTGAGGGTTGCACTAAGGATGAAAAGAGATGAAAGATATAAAAGGTGCTCCTCCAGGGGCAGAGGAGTAAAGGCTCCATAAATGGTCGCCATTATCCTTTCAAATATGTCTCTGCATCCGGTTTCCCCTTAGGCTACCTTGGTAATTACTTCTGGCAGGCAACATGCTTCAGCCGGCTCACCCTTTCTGCTGCCCCAGCTCCCTGGCCCACTGAGATGAGACCTGGAATCTGATTCAGGTGAGAGTGGGACTGTGTTGCTAAGAACCCATCTGTTTCAGCTGATAGGTAGCGATACACCGGAGTTCCGTGACCTGGAGGAGTTAAGACTGAGTCAGTGGACCTCTGGGAGGTCTGAAGTCAGCCCAAAGCTTATGGGTGAGTAGAAACAACGTGCGATTTTCTTGGTGGAGGGGTTATAGAGGCAGAGAGACAGACATCAAAACCCTGACAAGTCGCACAGCACCTGTTCGGTGCAATCTCCTGATGGAGCACATCTCCTGGAGATGCAGTGAGCATCAGATGAATTCCTGCCCCGGCCTCAGTGCTTGATGCCCAAGACGCTCTGTGTGCCTCAGCATGGTGCTTACCACTTTCAGAACTCTTTGCTGAACCTCAGGTCAAGCACCAAGGATCTCAGAGACGAACAGGGAGTCAGGGCACCGCATGCAAACAAATCTCTGATGAGAACAACCCTGCGTGCCCATGCTCGCTACATACCAAGCTGCACAGCCCAAGGCTTAAAGAAACATGTACAAATCACATCCTGAAGCCAAAGGTGGCTTTACATGATCAGTACTGTGTCACCTGAGAATCTAATGCACTAAGAAATTCCTTTCAAATGATACCAATTATTACCCTTAAAAGTCAATCATGTGACCCTTAAGACCTCGATGGAAATTAAACCCAAAGGGCACCAGAATCCAAATCCTGAAACAGCCACTCGGCGCTCTTCCCTGTGGACCCAGCCCATTGCAAAGGAAGCACAGGCTGGGCAGGGTCCAGGTGTCAGGGACCGCTGTCCTGGGGGCCTGCTGTAGGGTGTGATTGTGACCCCAAAGGCCTGGGGGCCGGAGGCTTGGAAACAGCCAGCTTGGTCTCTCATGGCTGGCTCTCATTTCCAGCCTTGCTAAACGCCCTCCTGCTGTGGCGATGTCATTTGCCGCGGGCCCTCACCAGAACCGAGCAGGTGCTACAGGCTGACCTACCAGTTGAAGAAAGCTCTCTTATGTAGGAAGCATGCCACCTCCAGCATTTTGTTCCAGTGCACAGCACGTGTGGCCAATGCCTCCCTGTGTCTGCCCTGGGACAAGGATACTGTCACGAGGATACGCGTCAGAACTGAAGGCATTCCTCCTCAGAAGTTAGGGATGTGCCCTGTGGGATTGTTCTGCTGCATGATTTTTGTTGGGTTGGGATTTGGTTTGGTTTTTTGTTATGCAAGTCAAAACTCTCCACTGTCCTGCCATTGTTCATGCTTTAGAAAGAGGGGCCAGTCTCCTTCCCCAAGGAGCCCAGGAGAGGCAGCTGTGACCACTGAGCACGCGTCCCATCATCTCTAGGCCAGCAGGTGTAGTTTATGGGGAGGAGCAGAAGTTTGTAGAGGGCAGACTCTGCCCAGGCTGCTGTGGTAGAACATGGACAATTGTGAGAAATATAAATCCTCTAAGCCTGCCCCAGACCTACCTACTAGGCAGGAATGCTGGGCTCAGGGCCCAGCGTGTGTGTGTGTGTGTGTGTGTGTGTGTGTGTGTGTGATCTAAAACACAGAGGCACACACACATACAAGGAGAGACAGCACTCTCACCTACTGGTTCACTTTCCAAATGCCTGCAACAACTGGGATCCAGCCAAGCAGAAGCCAGGAGCCAGGAACTCATGTGGGTCTCCCCTGTGCAAGGTGGAATCCAGCCACTTGAGCCATCACTTGCTGCCTCACAGGGTGCACAGTGGTAGGAGCTAGAATTGGCAGTGCAGCCAGGACAGGAACCCGGACACTGCTACATGGGGAGTGGGTGTCCCAAACTGGCTTCTTAACTGACAGGTCCAAGACCCACCCCCGTTGGGGTAAGTTAATAAACCCTGCAGGTGTGATTCCAGGTTCGAGCGCCTCTGGCGGTGCTGCCCAGTAGATCACCCTGCAGCAGTGGAAATGCTGTATGCCTGCTCTGTACAACTTTCTGGCCCCATCCCAGGCCGCATCTTGCACTTGGAAAAGCAACAGAAGCATAACCCAAGTCCTTGGGCCCCTGCACCCATGCTCCTGGCTCCTGCCTGTGGCCTGCCCCAACCCCAGCCATTGTTGCCATCTGGGGAGTGAACCAGCATATAGAAACTTGCTCTCTCTCTCTGTAACTCTGCTTTCCAAATAACTAACATAAATCCTTTTTAAAAAAAATCTCGCAGCTTTAAGAGGAGGCTGTGTTGATGGGGCTCACAGTCCACGTGTCGCCCACGGAAGGATGACTAAAGACCTTAGGGGATTTTCTTGGTCGGGGGGAAGCCCCCCAATTGTGGCACTTGCCTTAATGCTGAGTTTGTTGCCCTTACATCCAATTAACAGAACTCAGAAAACCATTTTCTCTCAATTATGAACTTGATGAATTAAATGTTCCTAACCAAGTTGAAAAGCAATTACAAAACAGCACATTTGGAATCTTTCAAATACCTCATGCAGCAGAGAAAGCATTCAGAACAACTGTGGTTACGCCACTCGCTACTGATTCACACTGGTGCCCTCTCCGAAATACCCACACCGGGGCCATATGCGATTATTCTGCACTTCATTATTAGGCATTATTCTTTGTCACGTTATTCTTGTATCAACCCAGGGTCTCAGTAATATTTTATTCTGTCCAGTGAGGAACAAACCACTAGAGATCATCTGTCTCCCTAGACCCAGAAGACAGAAGACAATTTTCCAGACAAGCTGAGGACACACACTGGATATTATTGGTCAGTAGATTCTTGGCTGGAACCTGGCACCTGGAGGCAGCGAGTGAGGAGACTCAAATGCACCCACCCTGTCTTTCCAAGCTGAGTCCTTTTGTACAATAAAGGATCTGTTGTGATGGCTGCAGAAGCTAGAAAGCTATTTTTGTAGACTTCAACTGTTAAAAGCTGATGTCTTCCCTGCTGTGCTGTAAGGAGAAGGGCCTTCAACTGTGAGATCCTCTGCCCTGCTACCCATCAATCTAGTTCAAATCCAAACCAAGGGGCACTCTCCAAAACTCCCAAGCAGCCCTTCCGAAAGCTTCCATCCAAACCCAGAAAGGCTGAGACGCCATTGCAGGCTGGAAGAGACTAAGGGAGGCATTCGCATGGAATGCAGTGTGGGCACCCTGGACACGGCCCCGGGCCAGGAAAGGGCATGGCTGGAAAACCAATGTGTGGAACTCAAGGGAATGCACCCATGCTGGCCTCTTCGTGCTGAGCAATGCACCGTGGCCACGTCAGAATCAGCGTTAGAAGACGCCGGGTGCTCCCTGCTTGTGGCCTGGAAAAGCAGTGGAGGATGGCCCAGGGACCCTTTGGGCCTCTGCACCCGTGTGGAAGACCCGGAAGAAACTTCTGGCTCCCGGCTTTGGATTGGCTCAGCTCCTGCGGCTGTGGCCATTTGGGGAGAGAGCTAGCGTGGAAGATTTTTCTGTCTCACCCTCTTTCTGTAAATTGGCCTTTCCAATTAAAAAAAAAAAAAAAAGATGAAAAGCTCCCAGAACTTTCTATCACCTTGCAGCATTTCTGTAAATCTAAAATCATCCCAAGCTGAGTTCATTCTAAAAGGTGATATCTCACGCTGGGCTCCCCCAGACCCTGAGTCAAGGCCATGAGCAGCCTGCCCGGTGCTCAGAACACAAACCTCCAAAGTGCCACTCAAATGTCCTTCTCTGTGCGCCTTCGCTCTTGCTCATCACCACACACACTGGAGCTGTGTGTGTGCCTTCTGGGTGCATGTGTGCACGCATGAGCAGTCCTTAACAGACCCCTGGCCCTTCAAGGTGACCTCTGCATCTCACTTCGCATCCTCATTCATCCCACGGAGCCCATGCTCAAGTCAGACTTAATGAAGGAAGAGGAGGGAAACATGGCTGTCAGGCACGTGTTTGTGAGCCCCTGGCATGAACAGAGGGAGCCACGTCCTCACCCGGCCATGCCTAATTGTTAGAAAGTGGACCTTTCCTCCACCTGCACAGGCTAAGGACTTGTCATCCTGGCAGGGGCCTGAGGGCTGGGGAGAAATCCTCATAAATTAAGTGTGTGCTCCAGCTTTCTCGTTCACACACACACACACACACACACACATTCACACAATAGGATGACCAAACAGCTGGCTTACAGGCACACTAGCCCCAGGGAGGACTTCAGGAGCACCTACAGGGCACCAGTGAATGTCCCCTAGGAGCTGCCCGGTCACGAGCCTTGAGCCACCTGCTTGCCACCTGCCTGTGCACACGCTGGGGAGCCTCGCTCTTGTGGCGCTTCAGATTGCAAACCTGTGAGCATCCGGCAGTACCGGTACTGGTGGTGCCAAGCTGGCTCTGATGAAAGCATGATTAGCACCATGTAGTTCTGCCAGTGCTCGCCAGTTCCTCAGTGCTCGAGGCTTTGGACACAGCCTGATCGCCACTGTACCTCGCTGCCGCTATCGACTCAGCCACAACGCCCATATCTGTGAACACAGTCCCAAAAGAGATGATTAGTGTTGGCATAGCAACCATATGTTAATTGTATCTCCTCCAAAACAGGCCCTGCAGGACCTCCTCCCAGGCCTGACCAGGAACCATGCACTTTCAAATAGAATAAAACCGTGTTCCTTTGGATGCTGTGTGCTAGGCTTGCCCCTCCACTTAACCCAAGTTAATAAGGTTCTGGTGATTTCTAAGGCTTCTGGGCTAATGATTCATAAAACTGCCCTGATGGTCTGGCATGGAACAAAACAGAGATCATTACCATCTTCCTTCAGCCTTCATCCTGGAGCCCCTACAACTGAGCTTAAGTCTAATTTGTCCTCTGGGGAGTCCCCTGAGTTTGGAAAGGGGACAGCTGACTGCGGAGCCTACGCTCTGGGTGCCAAGCCTCAATGAGCACATCTCCAGCTGAGCTGGGCAGGAAAAGCCGTCAGCTGCACACAACAACGTCCAGCAGGGCCCTCCAGGGTGGCTGATTTTGTGAGTTGAGGGAGTCTCAGGTCTTTTCCTCTATTCATTCTTTCTGAACACCAATGTCACCCCAAGACAAGATCACTTTGGGCTACCAGCGTCCCAGCCAAGGGGGAGAGAAGCTGACAAATGGAGGCACAGGGAGAGGTGGATGTGGCTTCATGTCCCCAAGAAAGGTCAAAGGTTTTCCCAGAGAGCTGACGGCTCATCCGCAGGATCAGGTCACACACTGGACCTTGGCAGGGCGACAGGGACACTTCCTCAGCACCTCCGTCACTACTTGAGCTGGAGCCCGGAGTTCTACTGCCCTCAAAGGAAGGGATGCTTGGGACACAGGCACCGCTGTGCCCACTGCACCATGACTGTGCCCTCTCCCACCACCACTGCCTCCGCCTGTGGAGCCCTCAAGCCTGGGCCCGCCCCCAAGGGAGTTGGCAGAGCCATGGACACTGCGGGGGGAGGGAGTCCAACCAGTGCCCTGTGCCCTGAAGGAGGGGTACTATGCAGCACACTTCTCTTCAATTCTTGGCTGCGATTGTCATTCCCCCGGATAGGAATGCTGGGTTCCACCCCGGGAGCCAAGAAGCCATAGTCTGTAGGTAGGGCAGAGCTCTGGGAGCAGAGCGGATCCCCAGGTGGCATGCGCAGTCACTTCCCACCCTCTGCTCCCAGCCACGTTGGCTGTGGCCATTTGAGAGGAGATAGACAAGCGAGCACCCCCAGGCAGCAAAAGCTCCTTTGCCACAAAGCCTGCTCAGAGGGGCCTCCTGTTACACAAGTAGGAAAACACAATCGGTGCAGGCATTCGCACGGGCAATTCTACCATCCACCTGACATAGCCGGGAGCCAATGAACAACAACTCTGCTACTTCCGGGTAATCCAGGCAGTGCTGACGGCCCCTTCCCAGGCACCAGGGTTTCCTTGCCTTTGTGGTCTGAGCCTCAAAGCGCCATGTGACCTGGGGGGAGACTGGGTGACTCCTCCATATGATGCAAAGAGGCTCACATGCCAAGTGCTGGTGACTCTCATATCCAAAACGGGAATTGCATCCCAAATAAATAGTGAGCTGTCAAAACTCAACAATAATCAATTCAAAAATTTAATTTTTAAAATGGCAATGCTATTACAGGAGATACAAGAATGGCAAATAAGCATACAAAAAGATATTATACATCATTAGCAATCAGGAAAATGCTAATCAAAACCACAGATACCAATTCATACACATTACCATGGTGATATTAAAGGGCCAGTGATGCGGCATATCAGGCTAATAATCCTCCACCTGAGGTGCTGGTCTCCCATATGGTCACCAGTTCGTGTCTCAGCTGCTCCATTTCCTGTCCAGCTCCTGCTAATGACCTGGTAAAACAGCAAAGATTTGCTCAAGGTCTTGGACCCCTGTGTCCACATGGAAGCCCCAGAAGAATGGCCAGCACAGCACAATTCATTAGCCAGCTCCCATTCATTGCATTTCCTGAGCTCAACAAAGAAGAAACACCCAAACTTGTTCTCTGTGCTAATACCCACGCTGAAATCAGGAACGGAGTCAAGAACGCACACCCAGGCCTTCCCGTGTGGCATAGGGCGTCTTAACCTCTCCATCAAATGCCCACCCCTCCGACTTGAACAGCTCCCTGTACTCAGAGCACAGGCCTCTCTGAAATGATTCCGTTCTGATGCGGAACGCAAACTCAGACAATGAAAGGCAAAGCACCACCGCAGGGCTCCCTGGCCTCCCCTCCGGGTATGCTCTGGTCACCGTGCAAGTCCCCAGTCTTTCTTTGTCTTTGCAAGCTTCAGTCCCAAGGCTTTGGGTCTTCCTTGACTGCCTTCCCTGGCCACAAGCAGGGAGCTGAATGGGAAGTGGGGCTGCCGGGATTAGAACCGGCGCCCATATGGCCCAGTGCATTAAAGGCGAGGACTTTAACCACTACGCTATCGCGCCAGGCCCCAAAGCTAGTTCTTAGCTGAAGTTTCATTGTTTCCCCTTTTGCCTAGTGCTCCATTCACTGACTACTTGAATTAAATATTTCCAAGTGATTTTTTTTTATTTCTTAAAAGTTTTAATTAGCACATAATATTGGGCACAGGGGTAATTTTCAGCCCACACATGCAGTGCAAACCGCTCAAGTCAGACGCTCAACATTCTCTCCTCCCAGCTTTCTTCCGTGTTGGGAGTCTCCCAGCTCCTCCCCACCGGCTCTTCGGTCAGTACACAATGCACTACTGACAATTACAGTGACTTCCGCGTCCCTTGGAGCCCTACGACCTATCCCTTCCACCTGTCTACGACCAGATCATTTTGGACAAACATGTAGAGAGAGTGCTCACTCAAAAAGACAAAAACAAAAAAGACCATCATCAGACCAGGCTGGTTTACAAGTACAGTCACCTGTGAACTCAACAGAGGAGCAAAAATATTTGAAAGAACATTTTAAACACATTTTTTGCTGAACATGTGCAGTGTAACTACCGACACAGCCTTGATATGGCAGTAGGTTTTATAAGAAATCTAAAGATGACTTCAAGTCTAAGGGAGGACATGTAGTATAACTACTACATCATGGGCCCAGCACAATAGCCAGGTGGCTAAGTCCTCGCTTAGCATCCGCTGGGATCCCATATGGGCACCAGTTCATATCCCAGCTGCTCCACTTGCCATCCAGCTCCCTGCTCGTGGCCTGAGAAAGTAATAGAAGACGGCCCAAGGCCTTGGAACCCTGCACCCGCATGAGAAACCCTGAAGAGGCTCCTGGCTCCTGGTTTCAGATTGGCTCAGCTCTGGCCGTTGCAGCCACTTGGGGAGTGAACCGGTGGATGGAAGATCCTTCTCTCTGTCTCCTTTTTTTCTCTGCAAATCTGACTTTCCAATAAAAATAAATAAATCATATATATATATATATATATATTACATCATTCCATACAAGGCACTTGCTCAATTTTGGATTTTTGATATCCAAGGGAACAAGCTCCTGGCACCAAAGCAATTTTGTCCTGCAGTGGCTCCGACGTTTCTATCGTCTGATGAATGACCTGCAGTGAGGAAAGCAAGCATGTCTATTCTATGCCAATGTTTGGGGCATCGTTTTAAAAATGTGGCTGTAGCTTCATCAGTTTCTCTGTACATGGATAGAACTGCAGGTTCTATTTAAACCAGCAGAATATTACAGCTGCTTGGAGTGAATTAGAAATTACACGTTCATCCCAACCAATTCCAAGGTCATTGCTATTTGACAGTTACATTTAATAAAAACATCATTTTCATCATCAAGCTGTTTCTTGCCAAAGTATGTATTTGTTTGGAGACAATAAAAGCAATTTTATCTTCAATGCCAGATGTTTTAACTAAATTTATAAGTATGTTTACTTCAGTTTTGGAGTTTTTTTAGCTTTGGCAAAATGAACTTGCGAAAGCTTGATTTTGATTCCGTGAGTAGGTTGAAAAAGAACCAAGTCCTCCCTCGAGGTAACCGGTTTCTCCCTTGGAGTGTCAGAAGACCCTGATACCAGATCGACACCAATTATCTGCTGGCAAAGTTGTCCTGCCAACGCAGCCTACTCCTATACATGGCCATGTCTCTTGAGTTGTACGAAAAACTTGGAATAAAAAATGAGCAAGATAAAAGAATGTGCAAGATAAACTCTGAGATGTGTACTGTTTGTATAATACAGGTTTAGATATACCATACAATTGATCATTTTATTATTTCAGATACACAGTTCATTGGCTTGTGGTTCATTCCCCCCTTGCACAGCCATTCCCACCCTCCTCACCACAACTTCTCTCCAGCCTGGACTGAAATGTTGCATCTTCATGTTACCCCGATACCCGTTTATTCCTCTCAGAGTTGCCTGTTCTGGGCTCCTCGTGCACGTGGAAGCTGACATAGGAATTGTCTTGTATCTGGTTTATTTCCCTCAGCGTCAGCTCCTCATCCACAGTGTACACTGTCAGAATGCCATTCGTTGTCAGACCAAGCAGCATTCCCCAAAGAGGGGGTTATTTCATAGAAAGGGGAGCATTGGGTTATTTCCACCTCTTGCCTTTTATGAGGGGTGCAGCTGTGAGCAGGGATGTACAGCACCTGCCTGAGTCCCTGACCTCAATTCTTCTGGACTTCACACCCATGAACAGAACTGCCAGATCTTGCAGCAATTCCAAGGCACCATCATGCCGTTTCCACACTGGTTCTCCCATCTCACATGGCCGCCAGCAATGCACCAGGGATGCACTTTCTCCACATCCTCCCTGACACCCGTTGTCTCGGCTCATGATGACAGTCACCCTAATGGGTATGAAGTACTGTCTGGCTGCAGCTTTGATTCGCATTTCTCTAGTGATAGGGACATCGCGGGTCTCTGCCTGGGCTTGTTGGCCATCTGTGAAGATTCTTTGGAAAAATGCCTGTTCAAGTCCTTTACCTAAAACGTGAGCAAGAAGCATTTTAGAGAACAATCGCTAGATGGGAACAGGGAGCCAAGGTGCAGAGGGTGGGTGTGGATGCACCTTCCTGTGGCTGCGCTCTGCCTCCCCGAAGTGACCACTCCCCTTCATGGAGGGTGTTGTTGCTCAGGCAGATTCATGTCTCCAAGCTCCCGTGTGGCTGGTGACAAAAGCCCTCAATGCTCTGTGCTGGGTTCATGTTCATCATCAGCGCTCAGGAGAACCATAAATGTGGGGCTTGCATTTTCATTAAGTGTGCAACACACATGTTTTTGAGCTCATTATGGCTGGAGGGGTTTTTTGAAAAACGTAAGAAGCATGACCAATGGGCAGGGCTGTACCACATGATGAGTGGCAACATCTGATTTTTCCCTGGCCAGGCTAGCTCAGCCTCAACTGCCCACACATATTTCACATCCACCTAATCTATGATTAGCTCACACTGACACCAGCCTGGTAACTTGCAGCCCTTTGTGGGATACACAAGTGACTGGTATGCCAAGAGCCCACAGGGCCACAGCACCCAAAGACTTTCTCCTCTCACCAGACAAGGCTGGCAGCAACTGCTCTGTAGCAGAGCTGGACTGTGACCTCGCCTACTCACCAGCTGCTTGCCTGCTGTCCTAGAAACACAGGTGTTACTTGAGTTGTGCAACAGAGAGGGAGAAAGGTTGCAAGGTAACATCTGGATTTAACCGGAGACTCAAGTGGTGTGAATGTGACGTCCAAAGTCCAGGCCCCAAATTCACGTGTTAAAAAACATGTTTATGGTGTTGGCGGTGGCACCAAGAGGTCATTGGAATCAGATTATGCAAATGGGCATTCCAAGGGATGACTTTAGTGGCTTTGTAAGAGACCCCTGCCAGCTCTGCCTTCCCCTGTGATGCCCTCTGTTGGGTTAGGGATGCAGCAAGAGCGCCTCTCACCTGCTGCTGGGCAGATGCCAGCAACGTGCTGGGAGACTTCCCACTCCGAGGACCATCAGCCAAATAAATGCCCATCACGCTCCCCTCGCTCTGCTTTAGCCATCCAGACCCTCTCAGTTCCTCAATTCTCCCCCAGCCCTCTTACCTGCAGTACTCTTTTCCAGGAACCCATGTGACCAACTCTCAGCCCTTTTTAAGCCCTGGCTCAGCTGCATGATGTTAATGAGGCCAGCGCTGACCACCCTACTTAGAGGTGTCTCCCCCTCAGTCTGCATCCCATGTCAGGGTACTGGTGTTCACGTCCTAGTCACGCTTCGCATCCCACCTTCCTGCACACCCTGGGAGACAGTGAGGGATGGCCCAAATAACGGGGTTTCTGCCACCCACATGGGAGAGCTGGATTGAATTCTCTGGCATCAGCCTGGTCCACCCTGGCTGTTGAAGGCATTTGGGGAGTGAACCAGGAGATGGAAGATCTCTGTCTCTCTGCCTTTCAAATTAATAGAACAACAGTAATTCCATACTCTTAAAACAACAACAACAATGAAGACTTGCCAGAACCACTGGCTCTCCGCATGGCTAAGCTCTTCTTTTCTAGTCAAGTTTGTTCCGAGCCCTGCTCTGCTTCCTGGATTCTGCATGGGGTCTGACTCCTTCGTGCTGGCTGCATCCTTCTCTTTCAAATAAAAGCACCACACTGGGGCACTGTCTGGTTTGTTCACAGCAATATCCACAGTCCTGTGAGAGTGAACTCCAAAAAGCCCATGAAAAAATATTAAAGATCCATTTATTTTGGTGCAAAAGAAAAAGTTGAAATCCACGCCTTTTTTCATAGTACCCATCTCCCATGAACTTTTTGGTTGGTTCATGCATTCAGATGGTTCACACTGTATCTCAGATACAATCTAGACACACAAAATCCACCTTCAACTTCATTCCTTGCCCTCTCATTTCCCTCTTTCACCTGGCTGCCAGCTTGCAGCCACCTGAACCTCCTCACCTGTGTACACCCTGCATTCTGGTCCAGGCTGCCAGCCTTCCAAACCCCAGCAGTGCCAGGCTCCCTGGAGCTGGAAGGACAGGAGCGAACAGAGCCCTCTAGGGGGCGCCATCACAGGCAAGCCTCTCCTCACTGCTCCCCGTCTCCAAGTGAGGCTGAGCTCCTGGAAGCCAGTCTGGGGTTTGCTCATTTGTAAGCCATGCTGAGGTTGACGTGGGGCCTTGGCAACCGCTCCAGCCGGCTGCCTTGCAGTTCCCTATCAACTCCTATGCCTGTTCCCATGCAGGAAACCTGGATGGAGCTCTGGACTCCCGGCTCCCTCCTGGCCCAGCCCTGACTGGTGTGGCCACTGGGTGGGGAGTAGAGGTGACCCAGCAGATGGATGATCCTTCCCCACTCCCCCCCGCCCCACTCTCCCCTGTAACTCTACCATTGAAATAGAGCAATAAAATCTTTGAAGAGAAAAATACCCTGTTGCCCAAACAAGAGGTTGTAACAGTGGAACTTGGCGTGCAGCACACCCAGCTTGGCACTCCTGGCTAAAAACTGTGGGGAAAAAAAAGCCAGGATCTCAGCCAGCTGTCTCAGCTTTGAGTAAATCATAGTCCAGAGACCAAGACCCATCCAGGTCCCAGCCATAACTGGCATCTGCAGCATGCTCCCATCTTGCTCCTCCTCTGGCCCCATTATACCATCTCCTTCCTCCCACCACATCTCCATGACAGCTTTCCCCGTGTCCTCCGGGAGCAGGAGCAGCAAGCCCAGGCAGAAGCTGGGTCCCCAGTGCCCAGCGCCACCCAGTCCACAAGTCCCAGCAGCAGAGATCCCGGCCCCCAGGGAGTCACTCTCCTCTTCCCACAGGTCTGTCAGACCAGGGGCCAGCACTGAGCAGAGCTGGAAAGTCACCATCTGGGCTGGCCCGCCACACCCAGGAGCCCGGGCCAGATGTGGCTGGATTACACACTCTTTATTGTGAACAATAACAAACAGGTCTTAGCAGGGGTCTGCTGGCCACACACTTGCAACTGCTGACAATCCACAGGGTCGACAGAAGCCAACGTGTCAGAGTGGGAGCTATGGCCATTCCTCTTCTGGGCTCCTGGACACTCACCCTTTTCATGAACCTGACAGCTCCCCCCTGGGAGCATCTGAGATGACCCACCAAAAGACTTCCTCCAAGACTGCTGGGAAGGGAAGACAGAAGTTCCTCAGTCCAGGAGGAGCAGGACTTGGAGGATAAACACCTCAATTTCTCCCAGGGATGGGGCAGTTCTACTGTGTACCCTGTAGTACAAGAGGGCTGTGGTAGTCCTGCCATCGCATCACACAGGGACCTGACAGCATCTGGCCCAGGGAAGCAAGGCACTTCTGTTTCCAAGTGTGCATCCTCCTCCCTGTGTTCCCACAGACAGGCTGGGCAGCCAGATCCCTCCCTTCCCATCCCCCTTGGTGACAACGGTGGGGGCCCTGACTCTAATCCTGGCTGAAGGGACCAGTAAGAGGAGGAGTCTATTAGTGCCTGTGGGTAAGGGTTTTCCTCCCAAACATGAAGGGAGGGACCCTGGCTGGACACACACCAATGCCTCCCCGGCTCCAGTGTCCAGAGCCACACTGTGAATATCAGGGTGGGGTTCTCTGGCCCTCCTGAAGACTCCACTTTGTTTTCAGAGTCCCTGAGGTTTATATAAGCAGGAACAGGCCCCTTTTTCAAGCATGCAGTTACGTGAATTGAGGCAACCTCACAATCAGCCCCACTGAGGTGTGGCGTGTTGCCTGCCCACTAGATCGCTCCTGTGTGGCCCTTGCAGGCAGCATCTCCTCCCAGCTCTAGCCACAACAACCAGCCTGCCGCTCCCAGTGGTTTTGCCTCTTCTGGAACAGATGCCATCCTTCAGGGTGCTGCCTTCCAGTCCAGCATGCTTTGGAGGGTCATCCATGTTGTGGCATGTAGTATATTAGGGTTTTATTTTTTTCTTTTTTACTACTGAAGTGTATGTTGTTTTCTGATCTGTTCTCCGGTTGTTGGACAGTTAGGTTGTTTCCTGTTTAGGGTGGTGATAAATAAAGTCGCTACAAACTTTGACATGCAAGGTTTTGGTAGGTGCATGCCATTTTCCCTGGGTAAACCTAGGGTTGAATTGTTGGCTCACGAGGTCAGTATACATACCGCTAAGAAGCTCACTGTTTGCCCACACAGTCGTGCCATTCTTCTTTTTCCGTTGGAGGGTTCCAGTTGCCCCACCTCCTTACCAGCATTTGTTATGGTCAGGATTTACCAAATTGGGCCCTCAGACCAGGCATGTAGTACCTCATTATGACTTTAATTTGCATTTGGCTAATTACAAGTGCTGTTGAGCATTTTTTGTGCCATTATTTGACATTTACATGTCTTCCTTGGTAGAGTCTGTTCAGATCCATTTCTAGGTTTTTTAATGGGCTTTTTATTTACTTACTGAGATTTGAGAGTTCTTACCAGGTTTTTGTTACCAGTCCTTTATCAGATATTGGTCAGGTAAATATTTCGGTTTCTGGTTTACCTTTCTATATCTACATCTTTAAAAAAAAGTTCTACATTTTGGTGAACTTCATTTTTTTTCTTTTATGATTCATTGCATAAGAAATATTTACCTAATCCAAGGTACCAAAGATCTTCTCATGTTTTCTAGAACTTTTATACTGTGAGGTTTTAAAAAATGATTTATTTATTTTTATCATAAAGGCAGACTTTACAAAGAGAGGAGGAACGGGGAGAAGGATCTCCCATCTGCTGGTTTGCTCTGCAAATGGCCACAATGGCCAGAGCTGAACTGATCCAAAGCCAGCAGCCAGGAGTTTCTTACAGGTCTCCCACACGGGTGCAGGGCCCGAAGGCTTGGGGCCATCCTCCACTGCTTTCCCAACTGCATTAAGAGGGAGCTGGATCAGAAGCGGAGCATCTGGGACTCAAATCGGCACCCATATGGGATGCTGGTTTTGCAAGCAGGTACTTAATTCACTTCACCACTGTGCTAGCCCAATGATTCTTTTCTAAGACATACTTATGTTTAAGTCGGCCAGGGATCGTTTCTGTTTCAAGTGAAAATTCTGATAAATTGCCCTTGCAATGTCGGGCACATTCCTTCACCTCGCTCATGCAGCATATGAACAGAGAGACGCATCATGAAAGACAGGTCTGTTCTCTTCGTTTTGCTGCCTGAAGAGGCCTGTTGGCTGTGCTGCAGAAAAATCTGGGGTCTGTTTGTGGTGTCCTACCCCACTTTAATAACCTTGCTGGTGGTATGCAATTATGTGAAGAATAACTGCTTGTTACTAAGAGCTTGAAGCGTTCATTGCGATACAAAGACAGCAGAGGTCACCTGGATGCCACTGTCCTGAGCTAACCACCTCGGACCAGGGGTTGACTGCTCCCCAGGCCCCCAGAGGCTCACACTCACCTGCATACTTTGCTTGATGAAGTCCAGAACACACACTGCTCTGTCACATGCCGTGCCGCTCCTCCCCTTCAACACACACTGGAACTCCTGCTCCTGCGTCCTGTGGTTCTTTAGGGTGCTGGGTGTGGATGGGTGGCTCTCATGTGGGGTCTCCCACATAGTTGCAACCCCATGATCACTGGAGCTATAACCTCCTGAATTCCCCATGCAAATGAGTTAGCGCTGGGGAATACTAGCCGAGGCTGACATTAACTGGAGGCTCCCACAGCCCTCTCCATGGGCTTTGAGTTGCTCAAAACAAGGGGACCGGGACCCAAAAGGAATGTTCTAGGGATGAGAATTTCAGGAAACTTGAATCTGGAGTGTTCCTTCTACCAGCCTCCATAGGGCAAGCGAGTGGTTAAAGCAAGCCCAGTGCTCACCACTCAGTGGGAGAACAGGCTAAAAATCAATGTTTCTCCATCATGTACCACGTTTATCAGCAGTAAATAAGTATCTGGCCCCTATGACCTGACAGGTGCTCTTGTAAAGTGGGAGGGATCCAGAGGTGAAAGACAAAATTCTGAAAAATCAGACAACAGACAAGCAAGCAAACTTGCTTGCTAAACTACCTTTCAGTCCCTCTTCTGTGCGTACTTCCAAAAGTTCTCAGGCAAAAGGAATTCAAGAGTAAGTTTACTGGGCCCGGCGGCGTAGCCTAGTGGTTAAAGTCCTCGCCTTGAACGCCCCGCTGGTTCTAATCCCGGCAGCTCTACTTCCCATCCAGCTCCCTGCTTGTGGCCTGGGAAAGCAGTCGTGGACGGCCCAAACCTTTGGGACCCTGCACCTGCGTGGGAGACCCGGAGGAGGTTCCAGGTTCCCGGCTTCGGATCGGCATAGCACCAGCCCGTTGCGGCTCACTTGGGGAGTGAATCATCGGACGGAAGATCTTCCTCTCTGTCTCTTCTCCTCTCTGTATATCTGACTTTGTAATAAAATGAATAAACCTTTAAAAAAAAAAAAGAGTAAGTTTACTTTGGTGCAATTTTTTTAAAATTCATACATACAAGGACTCTTTAAAAATCATGAAAAATATGTCAGGAAAAAAGCTGTGCATGGACTTCAATTATTTTTTGCGCCCGAATCAATTTTTCTTCTGCTTTCATTTCCCATGAATGTTCTGAAGGGCACTCCACTGCATATTCAGGTTTCCTTTCTCTAAAGTCTCAGGGCTGTTGGGGATTTTGTCGGGCATCACCACCCTTCAGCCTCACAGGACAGGGCATGAGCCATTGCTGTCCTGGCCATCTGCACTTACTGTGTGGAGGACCAACGCAGGACAGTGACCAGTTAGTGTGGTGCTTCAGGGCCAGAGTGTGGGTTCAGAGCCCAGCTCCAACCACTTGCTGACAGTTTGATCTCAACAAGGAAGATTTGTGCCTCAGTTTACTCACCTACAAACTGAGTAGTTGGGGGTCAACGACCCACCAAGTGTTGTTGAGAGTCCCTTGCAGCAGTGCCTGGCACCTTCTAAGGGGTGTCCTGGAGCAGCTTCTCACCCACTCACTGGCCCTTGCCAGGGTGTGTGGGAGCTGAATTCGAGTGGACTCCACCATGCCTGTTTCCAAATAACCCTTTGGTGGTGATCGCGCACAGACCTGCCCCACCTGTCATGTCAGGAAATATCAGCAGAGTTCCTGCAGGGGCTGCAGCAGCCAAACAGGCTGCACCGTGGTCCCTGACCCTGGAATGGAGCTGGGCTTGGTGCAGGTAGCAAGCTTCACAAACAAGTAACATCTTGCAACAGCAGCTTTGTGTTGCGGTGTCAGAGCACAGATTCCACAGCTGGGAGGGTGACTCAGCTCAGTAGCCCCCTCTCCCACCCCATGCCTGGGATAAGGAAGTGCCAGCCCCCAACCCTCTGGGTGCCTGCAGCCAGCAATGGGCTTGGGTTTGTGGGTGTCGAGGCTCCCACACTGTTTGTTATTAAGCCGAGGGAAGGCTTACTAGGCTAAGGCCGGCCTGGGGGAGATTATTTGCAGGGAATCAGTACAAGAGAGAGCAGGATTAGGGCAGCCGTCCAAGCAGCGGCTCAGAGGTCCCATCTGCAAAGGATTGGTGCCACCTTTAGCTGGCAACTAGCACTTGCTGCTCTGGATGCTGAGGAGGGGCTGCCAGGTGATGAGCTGGACCAGGAGCCCGCGGGGAGGTGCCTGCACCCGGAGCATTCGGCCCTGCTCCATGTTCATTCCCATCATGCCTCACTCTATGGACAGTAGACATGTGTCACTGGAGAAGGACAGGACCTGGGTGACTCCCTGATCTGCCGGTCACTGGCGCTGGACTCTCATGCTGCTGGCTGCTTCAGGGCACGCCGCCTTCTCTGCCAGGCCTCTGCTTCTTCACCTGGACATGCCTGTACCAAACCCAATAACTCATCAGGCCCTATTGTGGGGAGCGGCCTACCCCACGTGTTTGATAGGCGGTCGAAAAATGGCGACTGGCTGAGGGCCAGGAGGCGGGGTTGGTCCCGCCAGTAGTCAAACAGAAAGTCACGGGGATAGGCTGATGTCCTCACGGTGATTATGTCATTGCTACCGGCCTATCAGGTAGCGCCCAGTGGACCCACGGGGAGAAGTGACTGGTGGAGAACTGTATATACACAGCCCGCTTTCAGCAATAAATCCTTTTTTCACTGGGCTTTTCGTTTGTTCCTCCGTTTGTTTGTTCCTCCGTGTGTTCATGTGTTCGTTGGTTGTGTGTTCCGGTTGCAGTGGCGGTTCTTGTTTTTCCAGGCCCTCTAGAGAGTTCCTCGTCATTTTAGTGTCGCTGCTGGACGGCGACACCCTGTGCTCTTGTAATAACAGGAGCCAAACTACAGACGCGGGGTTGAGTGCAGGTCATCTATCTGGGACTCTTGTGTATCTGAAAGACCCACAGGAGAACAGGTCAAATGGCCATCTTCAGCACCCATGAATGATGGAAGGATGCACGCAAGGTTGGATGCAGTTGACAGGTAGGACTGTATAAGAATAGCTGAGTTTCCTCCCCAGGGATCTTCACTGTGGAGCAGTAGGTGTGAATCCCAGCTGCCCTGCTTCGAATCCAGTTCCCAACTAATGTGAGTGGGAGGCAACTGGCAGTGGCTCAAGAATTTGGGCTTGGGCCCAGCATTATGGCTCAGTGGTTAAATCCTTGCCTTGAACACACCAGGATCCCATATGGGCACTGGTTCACGTCCCAGCTGCTCCACTTCCCATCCGGCTCCCTGCCTGTGGCCTGGGAAAGCAGTAGAGGATGGCTCAAAGCCTTGGAATCCTGCACCTGCGTGGGGGACCTGGAAGAAGCTCCTAGGTCCTGGCTTCGGATCAGCTCAGCTCTGGCCATTGTGGCTGCTTGGGTAGTGAACTGGTGCTGGGAGATCTCTCTGTTTCTCCTTCTCTCTGTATATCTATCTTTCCAATAAAAATAAATAAATCTTTAAAAAAAGAACTTGTGGCTCTTCTACTCATGTGGGGGACCCCCCAGAGTTCCTGGCTCCTGACTTTGGCCTGTCCCAGCCCTGGCTGTGCTGGCTATTTGGAGAGTGAAGCAGCAGAGATGGAAGATCTTTCCCCTTCTCTGTGTACATAAATCTTAAAGGAAAACCGAGCTTCCTCCCAAGGACATGCAAATTATGTAACTAAGTTCACTTCTTTCTCTTTTTTTCAGATTTACTTATTTTTATTTAAAAGGCAGATTTTTACAGAGAAAGAAGGAAAGAAAGAGGTCCCTCCCCCTCGATGGTTCATCACTCCTCAAATGACCGCAATGGCCAGAGCTGAGCTGATCCAAAGCCAGGAGCTTCTTCCGGATCTCCCAAGTGGATGCAGGATCCCAAGAACATGAGCCATTCTTAGCTGATTTCCAAGGGCATAAGCAGAAACTAGATTGGAAATGAAACAGCCAGGACGTGAACCTAAGCCCATATGGGATGCCAGCTCTTGCAGGCAGGAGATTAGCCTATAAGGCATTACACCAGCCCCTAAATTCACTTCTGAAAGTGAATTCTGTAATCCACACAAGATAGAATTAGAACTCTTCACGTACTTTGAATATGAATTATTAGCATTTCCCCAGAGCTTACTCACCAGTAATTGTGTTTTTGCAACCATGACCTCATTTTATCTCGCGATAACATGAAGCAGGAAATAGTCTAACTTCCACGGAGGAGCTGAGGCACAGCCACACCCGAGGCTGGCCTGGTGGTCTTGCTTCTGAACCAGAGGGTTCATGCTGCCAAGGGCCACCTCCTAGACATCACAATGGTCCCAAGGCTGGAATGCACCCCATCTTCAACCCAATAGGCTGGAACTCCCTTCCCTGAAGCCCCACCTTCACTGTTCCTTCAAAGTCAGGATCCTTCCTGCCAAGGAGCATTGGAGGAGGTATGTGTTTCAAAGCCCGTGACAAGCCAGTGCCCTGTGCCAGCTGCTAGGCACTGCACTTGCCGTGCTGGGCCCACTGTGGGAACTGTGAGGGCCCAGTGGGTCTCCCCAGGCCCCAGCAGGGACCTTCCCTTTCAGAAGAGGAAAGGGACAAACCAGGAGTTTCTGGCAGACGGGGAATGGACACTGAGCCAAGTCCATTGTTGTCCACCACGCTCAGTGATCAGTTGAGATGCAGAGGCGCGTTGTGCATAGATCTCAGACTGTGGTTCTCCCGGCTCAGGTCTACGTTGGCACAACGTGTGACGGGCATTACTCACTTTCACTTCTGAAGCTTTTTCTGTGGGCCTGGCAGCCACAGATCACTCTGAGAGGATGGGGGGCCATCCCACGAGTGTACAGAGGCTGTGAATCTGTCTTGTGTTTCCATCAAAGCATCATTTCATGGCTTGGCAGTGTCTTAAAAAAATTTTTTTTTTCAAGAATGCCCTGCTTTAGCTTGATTTCTCACTAATGAAAAATAAAATTCCTCTTTCGCATTTCCACTTGCTTCCAGGGACAGGTAATGAATGTATTTTACTTGCCACAAGATTCTGCCGTGTCTTTAGATTCTGTGCCTCACTTGGACCTCAGGATAGAGAGCGAGGTTATCTAGGGCATCAAGGATTTATCACCTCGCTCATACTTGGTGGCGTCTCTGAATTTCTAAGGAACATGTCATTTGCTTAGGTTGTTTCACAGAAGAGTTTTGAAGGAAACTGATTTAAAAAAAAAAAAGGAAGAAAGGAAAAAATCCCTGAATGGGTTTTTAAAAATCTACAGGATTTAATAAAAATCTACAGTTTTTAATAACTCCCAATAATTGCCCACTTTTACGATCAGGTGTTATGTTCAAGCCTTTAGGCTGGCCACCGTTGAAAACCGCTAATAAAACCAATCTATTACAAACAAAATATGGGTTCAATATGAAAATACCTCCAGGGGACAGGCATTTGTACAAGAGAGATGGCCCAAGTTCAGATTCAAGGAGATGCATGATGAATTCATCCAACAAAGGAGGCCCTTTGGTTCCCAAAGTCATGTGCACCCACTGTCCCCTTTCCTGCAGTGTGCTGAATTAATGCAGGCTTTGTTTTTTACCTGCTGGCTATGATGTTAACAAGGACTGGAAGGCTCAAGTGGAGGGTACCAGTCTCAGGGGCCAGAAAAGGCATTCAGTGGCCAGTTCTTACATTTATTACCAATTCCCCACAGCGTCTTGAATCTAAAACAGGAGGGCATTCCCTCACCATGCTGAACTGGGATGGCACGTCATGATGATCATGATGTCAAACAGGATCTTGCCTAAAGGTCCTTTGTTGAGACAAATAAATGGAGGGTCAGAGCAGACGAGAGACTTGGCCAAGGGCTCATAGGAAGTGGTAATATCTGACCCTTAAATTCCAGGCTGCATTCATCCTACAGACACCTGCCCATTTTCCCTTATCATACTCGTCATCTGTTGTGGCAGGCCTAGCAGGACAAGACCCAAAATCCTGCTGCTAAACCAGTGTGTAGCATTCTTTTTTTTTTTTTTTTAAGATTTATTCAGTTTATTACAAAGTCAGATATACAGAGAGGAGGAGAGACAGAGAGAAAGATTTTCCGTCCGATGATTCACTCCCCAAGTGAGCCGCAACGGGCTGGTGCTATGCCGATCCGAAGCTGGGAACCAGGAACCTCCTCCGGGTCTCCCACGCAGGTGCAGGGTCCCAAAGGTTTGGGCCGTCCTCGACTGCTTTCCCAAGCCACAAGCAGGGAGCTGGATGGGAAGTGGAGCTGCCGGGATTAGAACCAGCGCCCATATGGGATCCCGGGGCTTTCAAGGCGAGGACTTTAGCCGCTAGGCCACGCCGCCGGGCCAGTGTGCAGATTCTTAAAACACCTTACTGGAAACCACGTTTAAGATCAGAATATGGACCAGCATTGTTAAGGCACCCCTTCCAAAGCCTGCATCCCCAGTCAGGGCACTGGCCCAGGTCCCAGCTTCTTTGCCTCCATTTCCTATCTGGTTACCTACTAATGCACCTGTGAAGGCTGCAGGTGACATCCCAAGAGCTTAGGTCACCTGCCATGTACCTGAGACACTTGGATGGAGTTCGTGGCTTCAGCCTGGACCATCAGAGGTGAACCAGCAGATGACATTCCTGTCCCCTCTGTGCTCATCTCTCTGTGTCACCCTGCCTTACACATAAATTCATTAATCATTTAAGAAAGGACTAGAACTTGTTCCAGTTTTTTAAAGTGCAGTGAATCACATATTGGTAAGATGATAGGGTTAGAAGGGATGACATAGTGATGGGCACCAAGGCAGGTGCCAGTTCTTACACAGTGACACAGTGGGTGTCACTGCAGGAACACACCAGGAGGGACAGTGGGAGCACTCTAGGAGCAAGTGTGCCCCTTCCCCACTGCTTCCTCTATTGCCTCCTGCCATCTCCACTGTTCCCTGGCTCTGAGGATGGGAGTCGTGTAACAATTGTCATGGGTATCCATGCCATTTGCTACTAGATGATATGCTTGTTGAAGCAAAAGAGAATTAGTGAGAGTCATGTAACTGAGCAGTTGGGAAATTTTCATCTCCTGGATGAACCTGGGCTGAAACCTTCTCTCAGCCATTTACAAGGGAGTTAAAAAAAAAAAGGTGGGGGGAGGTTACTTATTTTACTTGAAAGTCAGAATGACAGAGAGAGAAAGAGAGACAGAAAGAGAAGTCTTCCATCCACTGCATTACTCCCCAAACGGCCACTACTGCTAGAGCTAGGCTAATCCAAAGCTGGGAGATAGGAGCTTCTTATAGGTCTTCCATGTAGGTTCAGGGCCTGAAGGACTTTAGCCATCTTCCACTGCTTTCCCAGGCCATACATGGGGAACTTGATAAGAAGTGGGGCAGCCAGGATGTGAACTGGCACCCACATGAGATGCTGATGCTGTAGGTAGAGGATTAGCCTGTTATGCCACTGTACTGACCCAGTCATTTACAGTTTTAAAATGATGGAATCATGCCTTATAAATTACTCTGGAACTTTCTGTAGTTTTAATAACACATAAATATCTTCCTGGATGAGAACATAGCCTGTGTACATCAAAAATATATATTTTAGAAGAGTCGTTTGGGACAGCGGATGCGTGGGTGTCGGCCCCAACTTCGTTTCTAATTCCCACTTCCTGCCAAAGTGCTCCCTGGGAGACCGCAGTGAAAGCGCAGGGGTTTGAGGTCCCTGTCGCCCATGTGAAATACTTAGACCGAGTTCTAGCCTCCTGGCCTTGGCCTGGCGCACCCCCAGTTATTACGGCATCTGGGGGAGTGAGCCAGCAATGGAAGATTATGTGCCTCTGTCTCTCTCTGCCTTTCCAATTAAAAGAGAGAAAGCAATTCATTAAAAAGTAGCCAATTCTTTTAAAAAAAGGTATGTTGAAAGAATAGTCTGCAGCATAGACACTATAGTCAGTTCAGGTTTGCTTTTGCAAGCAAGGCAGTAACAAAGTGCCTAGTCCCCTGTCAATGATTGATTGAGCCCAAGGTCAGGTTCCCGACGTCGCTTAGCTGTTTTGATGCCTTGCAGTCGGAAAAGGAATGGGACTGGACGTCAAGGTTAACCACTCCGCAACTCTCACTGCTCATTATTCTGCTTGTCTCTCCTTGCTGAGGTCATCAGCTTCCCTCCGTTTCTGAATTTGCATTTGACCCTAGTCCTTGCCCTGTTTTATTTCGCAGCTGGAGACCCCAACGTGTCAAGTGTCAGAAGCACCTATAGAGGCAGCAGAGAGCTGCTTCAAAGACGGGCGGGGTGCCGCAGCGCCTAGCTCTGAGACCCCCAGAATGCAGCCCGCCCAGCTTCTCGGACTTGACCCCTGTGGTCCCATGGGCGCAGGAACGCGGAGGTGAACTCCGAGAACGAACAGCCACGCTGGCCACACTTTAGGAACGTCTTCACATCCTTTTTGTCGCTAAAAAATAGGAAGCTTCCGCCGGAGGTCTGTTTGCTCTCCCGGTGGGATGGGTCTACAGTCCTGCTCACCTGTGGCCCCAGAGGGTGGCAGTTCGGCGTTGGGAGTCAGGCTGTGGCCTCCCCGCCGCAGCTCTTGGGGGTCACTCCCAGAGGCTCTCGCAGCCTCTCTCTGAGCCTTCACGTCCCTGCCTGCGAAGGGGAAGACACTGTGTTAGGTCCAGCCTAGGCACCTGTGCAGAGCGAGTGATGGAGAGTGAGTGTAGGCTGCTCAGCCGGAGTATTTTAGGCCAGGACTGGACGAAAGCCCTGGGGCCCAGTGTATTGGCACGGCGGTGCTATGGTTGTGGCTCGCTGTAGCATAGAACTGTCCGTGGAAATGGAGCCTTCCAGTGCCCTGCAGTAAAGCATGCTAGGGCTAGTTTCGCAGCTCAGGAAACCAGAAGAAAACGAGGACACAGCTGTGCGGTGAGGCGTTGCAGTCCTGCAAAGATGCCTGGGAACGTGGAAGACCCTGCTCTAAAGGAACATGGCAGAACTGAGTACCCATCAGAACCATTTCATTGAGAAAGGAGGATGCGAACAGGCCAAACAAGGTCACTGCGTTAAGAGCAGGGCTTTTTCCTTCTTCTCACCAATTAAAGGGGAAAGTGAGAGGTGGGGCAGATGTTTACTAAGAGCTGTGAGTGGAGTCCTGCCAGTAAATTAAGCAGGAGTATCATCACACTTATTTTCAAGTCTGTTACTAATTGCAGAGTCCATTAGTCTAATAGTGATGTGGCCTGAACCCGTTACTTTTTTTCTCTTTTTTTCTGGCAGCCATCTTTATCCTCAGCTTTATTTCCAATAAAATGCTTTCTGTCACTCTAGAATGTTAGGCTTGATCTCTCCATTGCTCATCTGTGCCATTGGCTTGGAAAGAAGAGTAGAATCGAATTCTGTTCGATTTAGGGCCACTGTCCAGACCTGCCAGTATCCCTTTGGGTCTGTCTTCTCATAGGACAACCACTTTGGTTAAGAGCAGCTTGGTTACAAAGTTCCTCACACTGCCACCAGCATCCTCAGCCAGGAGATACGGAAGTTGTCGGGTCAGCTAAGAATCCTGGCCAGCACAGATCCACCAACAAGCAACCTCAAAAAGACAAGGGAATTAGAATACATACATTTTTGTGGAAAAAAAGTTTGAACTGTATGCTTAGTTTGCTCCTAACACGCAACTCATGAGACATTTCTATCAGATTCCATATGTGCGTGGATTTTAGGGTTTTTAAACCAAAATAAACTTCTTTTACTTCCATTTCTCCATGAACTTTGTGAACTGCTCTTGTAACTTGACAAGAGTTGAAAACTTGCCTGAAAAAGCCCTAACCCAACCCCCAGCCCACCTTCCTCCCTGCAAAGATTAGGTGAGGAACTGTTCAACAGCCTTTTGGAATCCACTTAGCAGCACTCTGGACTCCACACACACTGCATGATGTTCGTGCAGACTGAATCCTCTTATTATTATTATTTTTAAAGATTTTATTATTATTGGAAAGCCGGATATACAGAGAGGAAGATCTTTCGTCTGATGATTCACTCCCCAAGTGAGCCGCAACGGGCCAGTGCTATGCCGATCCGAAGCCGGGAACCAGGAACCTCTTCCGGGTCTCCCTCGCGGGTGCAGGGTCCCAAAGGTTTGGGCCATCCTCGACTGCTTTCCCAGGTCACAAGCAGGGAGCTGGATGGGAAGTGGAGCTGCCGGGATTAGAACCAGCGCCCATATGGGATCCCGGGGCTTTCAAGGCGAGGACTTTAGCCGCTAGGCCACGCCGCCGGGCCCAGGAATTCCTCTTATTCTTGACGGGCGATGCTGGCTTTCTGTTATTCTGTGGGGAATGGCAGAAAATCAGCAGTGAAGATGAGAAAAGACAGAATCTCTAAGATGAATGCCTGGTCACATTGATCAAACCCAAGCTGGCTGCATTTAAATTGTCTCAGAAAATGTTTAAAGATAAAATGGTCTTAGACTGCTGGTAGGTCATGTGATATAAATGTTAGGATTACTTGGAGGAAACAGGAATACATCGGAAAGTACTTGTAAAGATTGTGTCTAAGGGCAGAGTGTTTGATGCAGTGGTTAAATGGTTCTCAGGGAAACCCATGTTAAGTTCAAATCCCAGCTTGGTTCTTGGTTCCAGCTTCCTGCTGTTGCACCCCTTGGGAGGCCGCAGGTGCACAGCCAAGTATTTGAGTCTTTGCCACCTACATGGGAAACTTTGAATTCTGGGCTCTTGGCTTTTGCCTGGGTCGGCCTAGTTATTGTGGACACTAGAGAACCAAAGCAACAAGTGGAAGATGTCTCTCTGCCTTTCAAATAAAATGGAAATATATAACAATTTAAAACTTACCATTTAAAAGAGCATATTCTCTAGATGCTAAAAGGAATACACATGGAAGCTCTTTCTCAAAAATCAAGTGGTCCAGTGAAATCCCCAATTCATCAGGACACTGCTGAAATCTGCCAGAGCGCCCTTGATGCAAAAGCAGGCGACGTCTGTCCTTGAGGATGATACTGAGGGTGGAGTCACACAGCATACGTGCACGTGGTATTAATAGTGATCCTTGTGCCTCCAGTTGCTACCTATGTGCCAGATACCCCAAGTGCTTGGCATTGCTCACAGCCCATGATCCCCATGCAACCTTGCAAAGTGCCAAGACCATTTACCTCAGGTGCTCAAAGTGCTAGCATACAAAGTCAGTGGCCTGACACAGGTAGGAAGCAATGGCCTTGGTTTTCAGTGTCCTGCATCCCGGACGTCCACAGAAAGAATAATTGCTAGGTTTGCCTCCAGCATCCATTCTTTTTCCTCCTCATTTTGGCTGCCCAAATTCCAACAGGTACAACCCTTGTCTGTTTCTATCCTGGTGAAACTGACATCACAGTGCCCCTCCCTCCAACTACTTGGGTCAGCACCCAGACAAAGCCAGATCAGGGCTGGATGTCTTCCTTGTGGCTTTGAAGTTTGATGGGCCCCCATTGCCCATGATGATGCTCAGGGTGTGTGTGAAAGAGCCCAAGGCCCAGAGACAATCTGCTTCAGTTTCTTCATCCATAACTGGGAATAGGAAATGTGCCCACGCTGCCCACAGCCATCGTGACTGACACAGTCCACGGAAAGTGCTCAGCACAGCCTCTGATACCTAGCATTCACGGGCAGCAACTATCGCTAGGAACCCGGCCTTTTTTTTTTTCCAGTGAAAGGGCACTTGAGCAATTATTTCCATTAGGTGAATTGAATCTCTAAAGTGGGAATAATTATGGTCATAGAATCCATTTTCCTATAGGTACGAGTAATTTCCAACGATTATTATGCAGGTTGCCTACATGTGTTACATAACTGGACTCCATCCTGAGCTTACCAAGAAATCATTTGTCCAGGGGCATGATATTATTCCTCCCACTCCAATCTGTTCAGATGGAAGAATAACTGACTGTTTAATAAAAGAACACCTCAGCACTCAATCTAGTGAACTTGGTCCTGGCACTCCTTAAACTCAAGAGTGAAGGGGGTGGATGAGCCACATGATGAACTGACAGACGAGGCTTTCAGCGAGGACAGTTACAAGATTAGCACATTTCCTAAAATTTCTGATTGCCGAATCCCTCCGGCCCGGGGGGATGGTTCCTGCGCAGTATTGCCTCGCCAACACCTAGGACCACCCTTGACACCGGGCTTGTTCCTCCTGCCTTTTCGTCCAGCCCTCCACTAGTTCTACTGCACGGGGGTCCCTAATTCTTCCTTGAATGCGATGTGCCAGGTTTAATTAATTACAGAGTAGAAAGGAAGGAGGAATAAGCAAGACAAATACTTAGACTCCCCAGACTCTTCAAGACGGTTGCCTTCGGGACTCGTGTCTACGTCACCCCTGCTGGAGCATCTGCACTGGCACTGCCCTCTGGGCAGCAGGCTTGGAGATCCATCCCTACAATACCCACTCACACTCAGCGCGGCTGCTGAGTGTCTGCCCTCCCTCTGTCTGGCTCCCAAGACTGACTCCAGCTCCCTGCCAATGCACGACTCAGCAGGCGGCATGATGGCTCAAGGAATTAGGAGGCTGCCACCCACATGCTGAGAACTGCATTGAGTTCCTAGATCCAGGCTTTGGCTGCAGGCAGGCATCTAGCAGGGGCCAGTAGATCAGAGCTCTTTCTGCATCCTAAAAAAAAATAAAGTGGTCAGGCAAAAGACCCCACTTGGGATGCCTCCGTTCAGTGTTGGAGTGCTTATGTTCAATACTGGCTTCCTACATGCACACACACACCCTAGGAGAGACAGCAGGCCACAGCTGCCTCACATGGGAGACCTGGATGGAGTTCCTTACCCTGGATTTAGCCTGGGTAAGGATTTTAAGGATTTTAAGGATTTTACCCATCCTTACTGCTGGCTGTGTGAGCATGTAAGGACTGAACCGGCAGATGGGAGATCTCTCTCTCTCATACACACACACACACACACACACACACACACTCTGCCTTTGGAATAAATGAAAACATTTAAAGATATTCACTACGGGGTTCAGTTGGCAGGGGCCAGCACGGGGTGAGGAAGGTGAGGAGCTCAGCCCTGGTAGGAGCAGCGTGTAAGGAGCTGGGAGTAGGGGAGCACGCTCTGTGACTAGGAGAGTGGTTCATCCCAGGAAGACTGGGCTGACACGGAGACACACGGAGCCCTAGTGGAATCCAGTTTTTAAAGGGAGAGGAAAGGAGTTACAAATGTAGAGGGAGGGGAACAACCCCCAACTGGAGATCAGTGTGACCTGGTGGCTTTGACGAGCACAGCTGTTGCCTATTACCAAACCTGGCCACGGACAGCCCGGTAGCAATGACAGCACAGTGGCAATGAGCACGGCCTGACGCCCGGCTTTTGGTTCTGAATGCCACCAACATGAGCTAGGACTCTGCGGAAGCAGCTGATCACAGGACGAGAGGAAGAAAAGCGCCCGGAGGAACATTCTGTGGTGCCAGGAAGCAAAGCGCGCCAAGCAACTAAGGGTTGTCAGGATACAGGAGCCAGGTAGAAAATGTTCCCCTCAGCCCAAGCTTGGACAACGGCAGTGTTAAAATAAATTCCAATTTTTCAATTATCAAACAGGAATTCCTGTGCTCCGTGCCGATTTAAATATGGAGTAAACAAATGGGGAGGAAAGTGCTATCCTGTAGAATGACAATCAATGTAGAAGCAATGGTGGCATTAGAAAGTCACCATCTGGCAATAAATGATTCAGAGAAGAGAGTCACCAGTGATGCTAAAAGTAGTAGACACACATTTGAGAAAGAACAGGATATTGATCTAGTTGCAAAGCAACTCCCTACAAAATCCCTCATTAATAGGAATCTAATTAATTCATTATGGATACCATGTTGTATATTTCCAACTAATACAAAAAACGGAAAAATATGTATTTATTCACAGTGGAGTAACATTGAAGACCTCATAAGCAACAGTTAAAATATAACGTTCCCAGAAATCGAAAAAATTTCGACACTATCATGCCTTTCAAAAACAGTAAAAGAACCGAGGACCACTTCTCTAGTGTTGTCAACAATTCATAACCCAAATCAAACCGTTAGGAAGCACTGGACAAACCCAAAGTGAAGGTTTTTTGTTCACTGGGCTACACTCTTCAGAAATGTGAATATGACAACAAAAGGAAACCCAGGGCACTGCTCCAGACTGCGAAAACCATGTGTCATCTGGGACTGGGCCCTGGGAGCAGAAAGGAGAGTTATTTTTATTAAGGTGCATTTATGTGAAAGACAATGCTTCAAAGAGGGTGAGGAACAGACAAGCAGCTTCCAGCCACTGGTTCAGTCCCAGCAGGACTTCATGCTTTAGGCCCAAGCCAGAAGCCTGGAACTCAGTCCAGGTCTCCCATGTGGGGGTCAGGGAAGCAGCTTCCACAGGTTCCTTAGCAGGGAACTGGATCATAAGATGGGTAAGCTGATATTAGAATCAGTGTTCATATAGGATGCTAGCACTGCAGGTGGTGGCTTAACCCATTAAACCACAAGGCCAGCTCCAGAACAAAAGGGATTTTTTTTTTGTAACTGGCACCAGTTTAATAGGGTTTGTAGATAAAATAGATTCTGTTGGTGTTGGCATCTTGATTTTGGTGGAAAACACGGAGGTTTTACAGCCAAGTGCCCTTATTCTGAAAGATACACACAGGGAGCTGGCGTTTAGTCTGGCAGTGAAGACGCCCACATCCTGCATTGGATCTGACTCCCCGGTCTGGCTCCTGCCACCAGCTTCCCACCAACAGAAATCCTGAGAGGGAGTGGAAATGGCTCACGTGACCGAGTTCTTGCCACCCTCGTGGGAGACTTGGATTACAAACCCAGCTCCTGGCTCTGCCCCAACCCCAGTCTCCACAGGCAGCTGAGGACTGAACCAGTGATGGGAGAGTTCTGTTTCCTTGCCATCTCTCAAATAAAGAAGCTTTAAAGTAAAACTGGAACCTACTATCAGATGGTTCAGTAGAATTTATACCTAGATGAGCAAAACATGGCAAAGTATCAACAGCAATGGAATGTAGGGGAAGGATACACAGGACCTTTCGAACTATGCTACGACTCTTCTGTAACTTTAAAATTATACCAACACAAAAATTTTTTGAAATAAGAAAAATACAAGTGGCCCTTCAGCTATTAGAAATGTATTATAATGGCTATTAAGAAAATTTGTACTTATGGCTTCATCACCTTAGGTAAAAATATACAAAAGAATCGCTGAAATACATGTGAAAGCTTTTCCTAATGACAATAGATACAAAATCCTGCTTAAGAATCTAAAATTATGAAGCACAGTGTTCAGAATTCTCATTTAATATACTTTTCTTCTTGCAAGTTTCTCTCATAGGGGTAGGTTGAATCAAATACAATATATAACAGACAACTTTTGAGTCTGAACTGCAGCTTTGTGGGGTAAGTAATTTGTTTTCTCTTACAAATGAAAGGACTTACACAAGTTCTTCAGGCCATTTGTGCCTTTTGAACTTAAATACCACACCCCATAAATAAAGCTGGGAATTACAGCACCTTTGTAAATTTTGGCATGCATTCTACTACTTCATTTTAGTCAGTTAGGTGTTTTTTATTAAATTTTTTTTTCACAATTTGAAAGATACATAAACAGAATTCCCATTTGCTGGTTCAGTCCGCAAATGTCACAGTGGTCTCCGGAAAGGATGGGGCCAGAGTGGAAGCTAAGAACTCAGTCCAGGCCTGCCAGTGCCTGGTAGGAACCCAGGGACCTGCTCTATCACCATAGCCATTCAGGCTCTACATTCTTGGGAGGCCGGAGTCAGGAGCAAGAGCTGGGCATCAAACCAGGCGCTTCAGTCTCAACGCCTAGGCTAAATGCCCACTCCCAACAGATCATCTTCATACAACAAGAGACGGCCAGTGAGAGCAAATAGTTATGCCAAGACTAAAACGTTTTTGAGAATTGTTGTCTTCTTCCATTTAGTCAAATGGTAACACTACGCCATCAGAAGACTATGTTTCTAAAAACAATTGCCATTTCTAATAAGCTTGGGAAGGCTCTGAAGAAAAAGAGGACCAAAAATATTCAAAGCAAGGGTAGCAGCAGCATCCTTTCCACTTTTAACTTTGAAGGATTTCGGGACTTCCAAGTTCAGCTTTAAAGTGAACAATTGGTATAGTGTTTTAAAAAAGTGTCAGCCAACAGTGTCTGTATGAAACTGGATATTAAGCATTACAGTCAATACAAGCTCAGAAAGCGATGAAGTAGGTCTTCATAAATCCTCCTCATACATCTCCTACGATTTTTACTCAGAATCAAAAATTCAAGCAAGATTCAGGGTATCCACTAACAATTTCACATACAATAAAGGACATACATGGTTGGTTCTCCTCAACTCCAGAAGTTTAAAACTCTCGAATTCCTATTTTGTCATTTGGCACCACACTTTAAGAGTTAAGATTCAAATGTGCCTTGGAAATGAGTGAGAAGTACCAGAAAAGGAAAGAGGGTTGTGTGAACAAATGTGGAGGCCAGGGGAGAGAAATGGGTTGAGGGAGGGAAGGCCTGGGCTTTCAGATTCATGTTGGTCATTTTTCCATAAACACAATTGAAACGGATAAAATAAGAGATAAGCAAGAGAAGGGAAAAACAAATACCCCAAGTGGGCGGCTCTGAGGGTCCCTCCTTAGTTTCCACTACCATCTCCATGTATATACGTTAATTCTACATTTACCATGTAGTTATCACAAACTAAATCTCTCAATCACTGAACTAGTGAAGGAGCTTTTTGGACAGATGCGGATAAAGGTGATTCAAAAACTCATGCAGAAATAAATGCAAGAGACCCAAAACAATCTCAACAAAGTTGGGGAACACACACTTTCTGATTTCAAAATTTCCTTCTGTCAAGTAACCAAGAGACAGTGTGGTACTAGAGGCTGATGTGTACATAAAACTCTTAGGGGGAAAAAAAGTTATGACTCTGTGATTTTGGATGAAACAATAGTTTTGATGATTATAGTGTTCCGTCTGGGGATGAGGACAATGTTCTGGCTTCAGAGAGCGGGTTGTACAATTCTGTGAATATTCCAACACCAGCAAATTGTACACTTTGAGTTATATTTCAGACTAAGATGAAAAAATGGCAAATCACTTTCCTCAAAAATTCGATTTCTTCTTGTTTCAGGTCACTTCTTAGATCATGAAAATATACAAATGACAGCAATATTTGACTTTTATAATCCCACTGCAACAAATAGTAAGAATTTCTTTTTAATTAAATTATTTGCACACATTAACTGATAGTCCAAGTTATATTTATTCTTGCTTCTAAACAACAAATATCTGGAAATTTCTCTGAGTTCCTCATTATCTTAGCCATTTATATATTTTTCTTAACTGAGGCTTAAATAAATCTTCACTTTAGAAATTTTAGTGTCATCATCTAGAAGCAGGTAAAAGTATTATTCTGCCAATGACATTATTTAGCACAGGCATCTTTAAGCCATACTTCAAAATCTAATACCTGTTCTTAGGATGATAAAAAGGCTAGGCAAGAAACAATTATTCAAGAACAGCATTACAGTGTAAGATGTATAATTGGATACTTTAAAATGTGAAACAAGTGCAGACTTTTCTTTCTCCTGGATATAAATAGGCTTAGAGGCTTACTCTAAGAGTTTAAGTGAAAAAATGTTGAAGCATTAGAAGGAAAGCATGCTGTGTATTAGCTGTCAACATTCTTTTGGGTGTCTGGTTTTCAGTATCCAGAAGGCTGTAACACTCCACAATGAGCCCCGAGTCTGAGGCTACCAGGTAACGTATACAGTCCATGCGGCTAGACAAGACCACGCACTGCTTCTCACCTTGCTCAGGGTAAGGAGAGGGACAAAGCATCAAGGCCTGCCATGATTAAGCAGAGAGAACAACGGGGCAGGCCACATGAAAATCACATAGACTCAGTCTTTTTCTCTGAACGTGCTGGTTTATAGCACACTATAAAAGTCAGAAACACAGAAAGGATATTCTTATCCAACTCTACTCTGGAATATTACTTTGAGTTATGCGTGTAAATTCAACCACTGCTCACTGGGTAACCTTAGGACAGAACCAGCCTACAGGACGAAAACATTTACACTTTTGAATTCAGTTATACCACCACCTTAATAATAATAATAGTAATAATAAAGTCAGGTTCAACACTGATTTTCTTAAAAATAGAGCACTGAACACCTCCAATACGGTCACCTTGCTGACAGTTAAGATGTGTCTGACGTATCCAGAACCCTGAAGACCACAACACACAAAGAAGGTCTTTTGAATTATGTATTATGTACAGGCAAATTATAATTCAAGGTGAATGACAAAATGGTGATGAAACCAGAAATGGGAGAAAGAAAAATTGATTTCTGCACAAAATGGGGACAGTCTCATCTGAGAGGACATCACTAGGAAATACAGGAGGCTCTGTGTGCAAGGCGCTGCAGCTCAGAATTCAGTCGTAGCACAGAGGCTGTGTTTCTCACATGCCTAAGCTTCAAGCAAACCACTTTATCAGTTTTGGGCTTTTTGTAGCACATTTTTTTTTTTTAAGGAAGTCTCACTTTTCATTCCAGGAGCTATAAGAAACAATTTGCAAGAATTCATGCAAATGTGTTTCTCTAAGGCCATGAACTGGTTGGCTATGTTGCATTGTTTTATGCAAGTTAAAAAAAAAAAACAACAACACACAACCAAAACAAAACCCTTCTAGAATAAGGGATCTTGAAAGGAAAGCTGTCCCCCTCGGTTCCAGGGCCTGTACACTTAGCAGGACTTCTAGCACTCTGAAAGCCAAATGAGAGAATGCTCCTCTGAGCATTAGCAAAACAGTCTCTATTTACATTTTTCAAAAATTTGATCCATGCTCCATTTCTCTGGTAGATTCTTTTTGTAGGTTATATAACAGAGCAGCCACAGCTCAGTCACATAAAAATCCTTTTTTCTTAGAAAGGTCAAGCAGATATGTCTTGACATCACGTCCTTTACACGATGGCATACTGTTCATACAAAAGGTCTCTTATCCTATAAAAGTCTTGACAAAGGCAGCCTTCTAATCCGATGCGTCCAGTTTCCGTCTACAAAGTGTAAGAAAAGAGTTCCTTAGTACATTCCATTCATTAACATGCAGATGTAATAGCCAAAATACACCAGGCTGGCAACTTTGTGATTGGTCAGGAAATGAGTTGCACTGAGTCACAGAATACAGATACAATATTCAAATCATGAACTTTACATAGAAACAAACACATCAGGTCACAAATAATTTTGACCACAAAATTAGGTATCAGTTACTTTTTATAAGTCTTTCAACATTGTCATTATGGATATAAATGATCTTCAGCTTTGTAAAATTATCAACATCTAGAGAATTCAAAATGACAAAACATCAGAAGCATGTGCTCAGTTCAACCTTTATTAAAATTAATATCAAACTTACTCTTCGAACTGCTACTTGGTTGTTGCAAACAAGTACACCGCCTACAAACTCAGCTTGAATTCCCTCCCGTAGAAGAACTTGCTTGAAGTCTGACAGTCTGGGTTCATTCATAAAAACTGACTGATGTCCTGGAACCTTGGGAAGGTCAAAGCGGGGGAAGAACAAGTTCAAAGGGAACGTTGGACACACCGCTGCTCCAAACAAAGCCAAACCGCTCCTAGTCTCTAATTACTCCCGAAGACTCTGACAGGCTGTTTCAAGACTGTAAATCACATTCCAGGTAGTTAGTCTGAATTTCACCTCATTATTGAACTTCACAAAGCTCTTCCCATTTCTGCATGTTCTGCAATCATTTTTATTAGTCATGCCCCCTAATAATAGAGTAACATGTGGTAATGTTATGTTCTTCACTCACCCACTTGCCCGGGAGGGTCAGCGAGAGTGCCAAGAGGCAGAACTGAACCAAAACTTACTCCCGGGTGCCAGGTCTGTGCTTTTGCAAAGGAGGCTTCTTCCTTTGTTCATTTCTACTTTCTGAGCCATGGAAACCCCCCAGTTTTAGAATCTGAGTTAGAATTGCTAACACTCCTGCTTTCAAATTGCTTTGAAAAGTGCTAGCTATAGCACACAGAGCAAAGAACATTCCCTCTGATTCCTCCTCCCAGCTTCTCCCAGTTTCAAGGGCAGAGGTGGAAGGGAATCCAGAGAAAGAGGCTGGCTAAGCACACTCAGTTTTACAGCAGGGCTAACAGCACCACTTGGAATTCTCAGTTGAATTACCTAAAATCTTTGCTAATGAACTAGGTAATTCTTGAAAACATGTTCACTACAAGGGCTGGGGTTATAGCTTTACTTAAGAAATTATTTCTAACTATAGTAAAAACAAAGGTAATTTGAACTGAATTGATATCACCCAAAATGGGTACAGGGTAGGTGTTCTGGGAAAGCCCTCCTGACTGACAGCAGGAAGGGGAGCCTTACAATTGTTCCTAGTTCACACTTTGTGTGCTGTGGTATAGCACACAAAGCTGGTTTGCATCCTAGCTGCTCCGCTTCTGATCCAGTTTCTTGCTAAAGGACTGAGAAAAGTCGCAGAAGATGGTCTAAGTGTTTGGACCTCTGACACTCTTGTGGAAGACTTAGGTTAATCTCTGGGTTCCTGGCGTCAAACTGGGCCCAGCCATGGCTGTTGCAGCCATCGGGGCACTGAACCAATGGATGGAATTGCTTTGTCTTTCTCAGTGACTTTCAAATGAATAATTATATCTTTTAAATAAAGTTCTTATTAAAGAATTATTAAAAGTTTCCTATAAAACATGATCATTCCTAGCCATAGAGAATTTACACACATACATATCCTGAGTAATGCTTTCTAAACACTCCCAGATCAGCCTATGTATGACACACACTTTAAGTGAGCTAATTGGGAGCATGACAAATTAAGGAGACGTGCTGGGCACTTGTTTTTACCTCGTGAGGTGGCAAGGGTTCCAAGGTGGGAATGATCTCACTTTCTTCCCCCGCCTCCTTATCATCATCCCCAAACAGACTTTTCATGGCCTTCTGCTGCGCGATCACGCTGGAATCGGAGGGAGCGTCCACTTGCATTTCCGCATCCTCCCCATCATCCTTCAGTTCCCCTTCTTCTAAAATAACGCCCGTGTCCACCTTGGAAACTCTCATGTCCAACACGCCATCGATCCAAGCCAATTCGGCATCTTTCGCCTTACAGAACTGAAGGGAGCTGACAAGGGAGTCTTTTAACCGCACCTGGGCAGTCAGAGGAGAGTGAAAGTCACAGGGTGTAAGCTACCAAGTTCAACACCAACTTCTACTATCCTTTTCTAACTCCAGTGATTAACATTTGAGTGTCTCATTCATTTTCACGGTGATTGGTAATGACCTGCTAGGATCTGGAAGATCCTGACGGCCATCGTCTACCTTTCCAAGCAGAGGTTCTTCACCTTGACCCCACTGTGGAATCCCATGTTTATTTTACTCTCTAAAACAGTAATGCCAAGGTTTCACCTCCAGTATTTGTAAAACACCTGGTGGTTCTAAGACCAGAGCACTGAGTTCCTGTGACCCTGAAGCTCCCAGATGATTGGCAGGTGCAGGAGCCAGGGTCGAGAGACACTGCTGAGTCTTTCTCCAGCCGTCTTTGTGCTTCAGGAGTACAGGGCAGCTGGCACTTTCTGGAAAACTCCATGCAGTTTCACACTACCATATTCCTGGCCCCTTGCTTGTGCCCTGAATAATTTTTCTGCCTGCTAAGTCCAACCTATTTCTTCCAGACACAGACAGCCTCTTGCCTTGAGCAGAACTACTCCTGCTACGAGGTGAGAGCTCATTTCTCTGGGCTGTTTCTGTTCCCCGTACACGGCTGCCTGTTCCCGTTAGGAGTGGAGCTCAGGGAACGTGTCCGTCCTGTGTCCCCGCCCGCTGCACTCGCCTGGTAGATGTGTGTCTCGCTGGTGGCGTCCACTGTCTCGTGGAGCTTTGGCATGTACACTTTGATGTCTTTCCCCCCGAAGGCACGGCAGCACTCTGCCAGGTCTAGACTGGCCTCCGGGGGCCCGTGGACGATGATCAGCTGTCGTGGTTTCATCTGATTGATGATTTTTTTGATGGAATCTCCATCGGATCGTCCTTCGTAGTCTATGTAAGTGACTCTGGCTCTGTAATTAGACATGATTATTTTTCATTCTAAAAATATGCCTTCAATGACTTGTCATCAGGAAAAGAGTATGAGAAGATAATGAAAAAGATTCAAGAGATTATGTTATTTTGTTAAAGTGTAATATTTAGGTCTTGGCTATACCTAAGAATAGAGGCTAAATGACAATAATAAACAAATTAGTTCATCTGGCCCACTCATGACTTGAAAAAAAAACCAAACAGGGGCTTGGCAGCGTGGCCTGGTGGCTAAGGTCCTCGCCTTGATCCCATACGGCCGCTGGTTCTAATCCCGGCAGCTCCACTTCCTCTCTATCTCTCCTCCTCTCAGTATATCTGACTTTGTAATAAAAATAAAATAAATCTTTAAAAACAAACAAACAAACAAAAAACACACATTCCCCAATGATCATTTACTGATATTACTAACTGCACTAAGTAGAAAGGAGTATATTTTATGAAACAAGCAGTTACAAAAACTAAAGCACGTAAGTTATATTATTTTCACAGGTTACCATATTTACTGAAAAAGTCAGAAATAATGTTTCTTCATTTTAATATAATTTAATGGTTTTTAAAACAATTGTATTATATTTTTAATTGGAGAGGTAGATTTACAGAGAGATGGAGAAACAGAAAGATCTTCTCTCTGCTGGTTCATTCCCCAAGTGACCACAACGGCTGAAGCTGAGTCTATCCAAAGCCAAGAGCGAGGAGCCAGAAGTCTCCTCCAGGTCTCCCAGGTGGGTGCAGGGTCCCAAGGACCTGGGCCATCCTCCACTGCCTTCCCAGGCCACAAGCAGGGAGCTGGAAGGGAAGTGGAGCAGCCGGGACAAGACCAGCACCCATATGGGATCCCAGCACATGCAGGGTGAGGATTTAGCCAGTAGGCCATTGCACTGGGGCCCTATATAATTTAATGTTTAAACCTCTCCTTGCAACCACCAATTTAATTACTATGGCATTCAAATATCATTAACATCAAACATCATCAACAAAAAGAAAATGCCATCATATTTCATAAGCCTTTACGTAGAAATTGTTTTAAAAGCACAAATTTACTAACAGATATTCCAAAATTTTACTTTTGAAACAATGTGAATTACATTGATTCAAGTACTTGAAATTTTGTCTTGCAATTTATTTTCAAAATGTAGAATACTCACTTTATTTCAATAGACTCTGTTGTTGAAATACACTTAGTAGGAACATCAGATAAATCTTGATCCATGGGTTCATCTCCGTTTGTCAAACCAGATTCTAATTTGCTTTTTTCTTCTTCTGTAGCTTGAAGTTCTGGCACTAAGAAATCCTCTGGTCTAAATAATAAGTCTCTAATTAGAAGTAGTAAAAAAGCAAGCTAATATTACATAATATGTATAACTAACTGGTAGGTGGCATAATTTTTAGATTCCTCATGTATTTCAAGATTTAAATATACATTTGATCCAAAGCCAATGCAATTTCATAATATCAATTATAAGATGATTGCATATATTACGTTTTTTATAACCTTTAAAGAGTGTTCTTTACCACATGGCCTATGGACTGACGAAAGGCACTGACAAGTGCTCAGGATCACACATGCTGCTGAACCGGCCCTGTGCTCCTCTCAATGATTCCTCCTCTTGATTTCTGTGGCTTCCTCTACCGAGTCCCAAAGCTGGATGGCCTCAGACTCCTTTGATGTCCATAAGGCCCCACCAATCTCCTTCCTACCTGAAGAGGGCAGATGGCTTCACGTGCCCAGTGCTGGGCAGCCAGACGTCCACGGCGGCTCCTACCAAGCCTCTGTCTATTTTGGTGGACGACTAACACCGTGATCTCCCCACTTTGAATCTCAGAGAGTGTGAGAGTTAAAAATACTTTTCTTTTAGATTTTTTTGACTCTGACATGTTGTGCACTGTGTCCCACTCCCACCTCTGCTTCCACTCCTGGGCCTTCGGACCTTCCCTCCCAGCAGCTGCCTAGCCGCTCAAGCACAAGGTTTCCAGCGATGATTCTCATCAGAACAGCAGTAGCTATCACCCGCAGCACATTTACCACGAGTCAGGTCCTGCGCCAAGTGCCTTAAAAACACAGCCTCTCCTCACTCCTCTCTCAGATGTCAAGGATGGCAATCAGCTGAACGCACTGTCTGCTTGTGAAACACACTAGCCATTCAGGGTGAGTCCGCTTGCCAATGCCGGTCAGGTTGTTAGGTTATGGTGCCCCTCGGAGGGCCACGGACAGAGGAATCTTCCCAATTAAACCCAAGAATAACTTATATCCGTTACATGCTCCAGACAGCAATATGGAAACACAAAGAAAGTGCACAGCGGGACCTGACTATGCCGGGAGATGGGGAGGGAGGAAAGGTGTACAGAACTCTGAGGCTGGACCTGGAAGCCCGGGACGGGAAGGCAGGACAGGGCTGCAGGGAAAGCCCGGGCACAGGACGGCAGGAAGAAAGCCAAGCAGCTGGACACGGAGAGGCTGGAGCCGACAGGGACGGCCACGAGAGAGACACACAGAAGCACAGGGAGAAGCCAGATTGGGAAAGACACTGTGCGTGAAGCTCGGACATTTGGCACGCGGTGGGGAAGAAAAAGGGACGCGGCAGGGTTTTTACACAGTGGAGCAGCGTTTCCAAACATGTCATCAGAGCATGTGACATCAGCTGTCTCTCTACTTGTGAGTGCAGATTCTATACATTTCCCATGGTTCACTTGTAACTAAATCACGAGTGTCATATTGGAGCCATCACTCGTTTCCCAGGTGTATGACAATCACCAGCCACCCATCCCCCTTACGCTCCATCTTGCTCTGGGTGTCTCCCTCACTTCTCTTCAAGCCAGGGTCCGAGGGGGCAGAGGCCCTGCTCACCTTTTTAAACTTGCCACACAACCAGGAAATAAAACCACCACTTTTCCCTTACTATTAGTTCCCCGGATGTCCCACAACCTTTCTATTGTCACACTGCAAGCTAGAAGTCTTCTATATTTTTCAAGCCACGGTACAAGGACACAGAGGCAGGGCGCAGTAGCTGGAAGGAGCCAAGCCCAGAGCAGGAAGGCCGTGCACATGTGTGGTGGGGAGGAAGGATGGCAGGCTCTGGGCACGTACTTGATAATCTCGCCGTATTCATCCCACTTGATTCTTTCCTCCGGAGCAGGAAACATGGGGTAGGACTTCTTCGCCTGTTTGAAGAAGCTGCCTTTGCGACTCCCCTCGCCTTTCATCATCAGGTCATGTTTCATCTTGTGAGCGGACGGCTGGTCCACGTCTTCCTCCACGTCACTCTCATCACTGGAATCTATGTCAGCCCTAGGAGAGAGGCAGTGTCCACTCAGAGTCAGCAAGTCCCAAAGAGACCACAAATATATATTTACAAAACCATTTCTAAAGTATTACTCACTATGAGGTCAAACTGCAACACAACTGGGCTGATTAGAACCAGTATTGTGTAAAACACAAACTGCCAGTTGGTAAAATCCGTTCCCGCTGGTCCTGACAGGACTCGAAATACCTAACAACAGGAACAAAGCCCTAAGCCTCTCCAGATGTTTTCAATTAAGCAATGACGTCTTTGATATAGATTCCTGTCAAATTACACACATAAACTTAAAATCTGTCTGAAAAGAACTCACTCTTTTGACTGCTCAAGTTTTTTAGCAGCTTCTTTCTTTATTTTCTCTTTTTCCAAGTATTCTTCAAGTTCTTTCCCTTCTAGCTTCACACGTTTCCTCAGCTGGAGAAAGCAGCAAAGAGGGTTACGGCTGTGGGGTGGGGACATCACAGCTCCAAGCTGATTATCATCTGTAGACGATCAAGCAATCCCCCTCGGAGATTGATCACGTTTCTAATCCAGGCAATTACAGATCTGGTTTACATTAGTGCTGAAAGTGAGCTGTCACATACCTAACTTAGATAAAACTTCTAAAAACAAACAGGAAAACAAAGCATAGATAATTATTTTTATAATCTGTAATACATGAGGTTTATATGACATAAAACCTAAGAGCCAAGATGAAAAAGAAAATAAATGAGATAGAATAAAATGGCCCATGGATATTCCAAGTTTCATGAAATTAAAAGAAATGAAGAAAAAATATTTGCAATGTTGTGACTATCGGAAGTTGCCTTTTCCTAGTCAAGGGCAAGGATGATCAACATATCAAAAGGTAAAATTGCTACAATATATGAAATAAGAAGGATACATTATCAATAGCCATGAAAAGATGTTCACTTTTACTGGTTTTTGAAATATGCAAAACATAAAAAAATGTAACACAATTCTTAAAATTAGTCATCAGAAAACTAGCAGAAGGCAATTTGTTAACACCAAAAAATAACAACTTGGGGCCAGCATTCTGACATAGCGGGCAAGGCTGTACAGTGCTCCGCCAGCAGCCCAGTGGGCACCGGCTCCTGTCCTGACTTTTCAACTTTCAACCCAGCTTCCTGCCATGCACCCAGGAAGGCCATCAAGGATGGCCCAAGCGTCTGCACCTCTGTCACCCACATGGGACAGCCAGATGAGGCTCCTGGCCCCTGACTTCAGCCTGGCCAATCCTGGCTGTTGCAACCAGCTGAGGAGTGAACTAGGGAAGGCAAGTACTCTGTTTTCTCCCTCTCTGTAACTCTTTCAAATAAATAAATGTATCTTTAAAAAAAAAAAAAAAAAAAGACCCATTCAGAGGGCAAGGTGCTATGATAAATTTTAATGCAACAGAATACAAAAAAAAAGTAGTGTTATGGTTTTGGAGTCCAGACTATAATCAACTTTTAAGAAATGACTTTTTGAGTTTTTAATGTAATATCAAAGAATAGCTACAAAAAGATTACTGAACTATTTTTTCCTGTTCTGGGTCACTTCTGGGTGAGGCTGGATGCTCACACACTGACCAGAGGAGCATGCAGCGGAAGCACAGCTGAGAATCTATTCTGCTGAGCCAGACGTTAAGGAGACTTGCAGATGGGAAAGAATGCCGTACTTTCCATTTTTTTTTTTTTTTTACTTTGGAAAATATTTTGTAAAAATCTATTAATGTTAACAAATCTGTTAATGCTACCATGTTCGGTTATTATTTTTGTATTTATAAAAGTCCCTGCACTTATGCATTATTTTGGAAGATTATACATTGGTTGTCTGGAAAATACTGGTTCACTGGGTTAGACAGGGCTTATAAATGTTGACTGTGTTTAAAAAAAGTCGCATTTGCAAATATCATCACCAATCTCTTCAGAAGTGTTTTTAAGCTGTCAATTTGGGGTATAAATTTCCCAAGATTCTAATTTTCATCTGGAATATTAAAATTTTGACAACAAATGTTGTCAACCACTTTCCTTATGAGTGACAAGCTCAATTTACTAATTTTCAAGAAATGTCTGCCACACAGCTAAGTCTGAATAACCATGTCAGTATTTCAAGTATGAATGATGTTCCAAGAAAAAAGTGGCTGGTGTGAGCTAAAACTCAAAAAAACAAAAAAACACCCCTACCAGTATTTTGGGGGGAACCAGAGTTGTACTTCAGTATGTAACACAAGTGCCTCAGGCGTACTGCCCATCTTCTCACCCACATCATTTAAAGAGATCTTTTACTGGGAGTATCATTGTAGCACAGTGGGTCAGGCTGTCTCCTGTGATGCCAGCATCCCCTATAGGTGCTGGTTTGGGTCCTGACTGCTCCACTTCCAATCCTGCTCCCAGAAAAGCAAGCCCACATTCTCAGACCGCTTCACCAATGTGGGAGATCCAGATGAAGTTCATGGTGCCTGGCCTTGGCCTGGCCTACCCCTCACTGTTGCAGCCATTCAGGGAGTGAATCAAGGATGAAGATCTCTGTCTCTTTTTAACTCTGCCTTTCAAATAAACAAATAAAGCTTTAAAAATATTTTAATAAAAGTCTTTTAAATAATAAAAAGGTTTTAATAATATTAATGAATGCTTTGATAAGGGCATTCTCAGGTCACACTGTCCCTCTCTGCATGCTTTAGTATGGTTGCTCTGAATTCTTGCTCAACAATTCAGTACTTAAGGTGAAGACATTACATTTCAACTGCTAGCCTAATGCTTTGCTTAACTAGATTCCTAGGAAAGCCTACAGAATGTTCCATGCTAGTGTTAGCTGTCCTACTGACAGCTGGGGTCACCAGCATGTGAGGGAAGGCAGGACACTCCACAGTGATTAACTCCAGTAATATGAAGCTGCTTGACACAGGTACACAAATGCTTCACTAGGTCAGGATGATAAATAGAAGGCTAAAGATGTTTGCAAAATCACAATTATAATGATAGGCTGGAAGAGGCAGCAGAATTGTGTGGTTAGGCTGAGCTAAGCTGCAGCACCCATAGGCGTGTATGGGGGCTGGGTGGGACGCAGGATGGACAGGACCAGTCAGCTGTACATACCAGCATACACAGGAACCTGGACTGGGGGCAAGCCTGGTGGGGTTACTGGAAGTTTCCCCGACTAGGCTGCAGTTCTCACTGGTGTGCATAAGGGCTGGGTGTGTTGGGCAGGGTTAGGCCACAGCATCCAGGAGATGGGGTTGAAGACAGAGCTGACAGATAACTGCAACCACCAGTGCTGTGTGTAGGCTGATGTGGGCGATAGACTAAACCGGACTCCGCACTGGCTGGCACACAGAGGTCAGGTCTGGGATCACCTCAGCCGAGGTTTCTCTGGGTACCCTCACAACTAAACCACTGGACTCAAAACTCCAGATACAGGGAAGAATCACAGGATTTGTGGAGTCCTGACCTCGGAATGTGTGTATCAGGACTAGACCTCCTCAGGTGCTGATACCTGCGCAGTGGACGGAATGCCCAGATGCACAAGGCTAACATGACAGCCAGCGCTTTGAGGCCTGCAGAGGATACGTTAGGATGCCGGCAGAACAGGCTGAACAACCCTACAGGCCACGCTTTGCCAACAAGTAGCCAGGCAAGTGGATACACTAAGGTGGATTATGCTAGCCAATGAACTTTGGAAAGATTTCTTCAACCTTGAGTAACAAAATCAATATCTCAGAACTATCAAAACCACTTAAGCAATACCCTTGGCACATTCTCCACCTTGGGACTTGTAGGATAACATCAAGTAGCTGTACCTCAATCTCTGGTGTTGATGTGGTTTGGCAGGTGGGAGTGGCTCCCTCCACTTCCTCTCTGCCTTCTCACTCACCCCCAAGTACAGGAGATAAAAAAAATTAAAAACAAAACCTGGAAGCATTTGTCCCACCCAGCTTCCCTACCAATGCCTCCACCCTCCCCTCCCTAATCAGTGGTCCACCTGAGCATACATCCCTCTCAACTATGTAAACGACATCAAAAATTAAATAATTTTTTAAAACAACCATAATGATAATTATAGAATGATGGATAATAAAAAGTGAAGTTCAGGGGCTGGCACGATGGCTCAACAGGCTAATCCTCCTCTGCTTTGCAGTGCCAGCATCCCATATGGGTACCAGGCCTAGCCTCAGCTGTTCCATTTCTGATCCAGTTCCCTGCTTATGGTCTGGGAAAGCAGCAGAGGATAGCTCAGGTACTTAGGACCCTGCATCCATGTGAGAGACCCTGAAGAGGCTCCTGGCTTCTGGCTTCTGATTAGCTCAGCTCCAGCCATTGTAGCCACTTGGGGAGTGAACCATGGATGCAAGATCTTTCTCTCTGTCTCTCCTCTTTGTAGATCTGCCTTTCCAAGAGCAGAGAACTGGAGAGGTAATCCAGGATAGAGTCCTGTGGAGTCTGGTACACAGGAAGGCTGTGGACCAGGGTTTAAGGTCACCAGTGAACAACAGTGTGACCAGGAGACGAGCAAGTGTAGCAAGCAACCAGAGCTCAGAACACTGTTGTGTCTGACACATGAACTGAAAAGGAAGAGGAAAGGCTAGAAGGCCGCACAGCCAATGCGGGGAATACCCTGCTCCTGCACACCACAGTGCAACAAACATGAAAAGAATAAATCATCAGGCCTGGTATGATAGTGAAGTGGTTAAGGTCTTCGCCTTGCACGCGCCAGGATCCCATATGGTCGCCGGTTCTAATCCCGGCAGCCCTGCTTCCCATCTAGCTCCCTGCTTGTGGCCTGGGAAAGCAGTCGAGGACGGCCCAAAGCCTTGGGACCCTGCACCTGTGTGGGAGACCCAGAAGAAGCTCTGGGCTCCTGGCTTCGGATTGGCACAACTTCAGTCATTGTGGCCATTTGGGGAGTGAACCATTGGACGGAAGATCTTCCTCTCTGCCTCTCCTCCTGTCTGCATATCTGCCTTTCCAATAAAAATAAATAAATCTTAAAAAAAAAAGAATAAAAGCATCTAGAGAAGGATATTGGCAAAGTCAGATTTCAATTAGGGAAAGAATCCACATGGAATTCTCCAAGGAGAGACTGGGAATACAGTGGGCACAATGCCCTTTGGAAATGGCTCCAGCAGGCGCCAGGGAAAAGTGCAAGACTGAGAACATGCGGGAAAGAGCCCCTTCAGGCTGAGCTATCCAAGGCTCTCTACTTCTATTCCCATGAAAATCCTGACACAAGCTCAAGCTTTATGTTATACATGGTAAGTAACGTGTCTCCCAAACAATTTTCAGGGAAAGTTTGCATACAAGTGCTTACCTCTATTTCTGTAATTTTCTCAGAGGGATTATCAATTAGGAAACGTGCTAAAGTCCCAGGAGTAGTTCTGTAGGTTAGAATGATGGAGTTCTTAGGGTCCTGGCACCACTGAATGAAGAGATCCCTTGAGAAGCCACACTCCAGGTCAGGCTGACTGGCAAGCACCACTTTGGGGCTAGGAACTCGAGCCAAGTCAGAAAGACCATGGCACAAAGAAAGATGGCGAAATTGAAATGGATTATTTCTTTTGTCTTCAAAACATCTCATCAATTTATCACTCATCCATTCGACCTGTCATAGGAGAAAAGGCAACAACAATTAGAAAATAACATATTAAAACTTTCTATTACACACTAGCCAAGGAATTTAGGCTATATCCTGTTTAAAGTCTTTCCCCCAGTGAATTTGTGCCACTTCAACAAGTAGCTCATTTGCTGCTTCCCCATTCAGGTCCTCCCACTTGTTTCCATCCCAACAAATCCAGTTTTGCATAATATTTCACGTAGTCACTTTAAAGCTTTTAAAGCAGCCAGTGTATACGTTCTAAATGATTATCTTACCCCTCTAGATAGCCATCTTATCCAAGACAAAGTATATAACAAATTCTAACATTTTGTCCTGTGAGGTAGGTTCAATTTTGTTCCCATTTACAAAGAAAGACACTCATCAAATGCCCACCCCCCATGGCCGGGTGATGATGAGCCGGACTGCTGGGAGGGACCCTCCCCTACCCCTGCGCAGACACAGGAGAAAAACATGAAACGTTTGTCCTACCCATCTTCCTCCATACCTAGACACTCCCCACACTAACTGGAGGCTCACATGGGCCTGCATCCCTCTCAATTGTGTAAGCAATATTAAAAAGAACATCAAAAATTTTAAAAATAGGCCCAGGGTGGTAGCCTAATGGTTAAACTCCTTGCCTTGCATCTGCTGGGATCCCATATGGGCACCGGTTCATATCCTAGCTGCTCCACTTTCCTTCCAGCTCCCTGGGAAAGCAGTCAAGGATGACCCCAAGCCTTGGGACCCCAACCCACATGGGAGACCCAGAAGTTCCTGGCTTTCGGCTTCAGATTGGCTCAGCTCTGGCCATCGTGGCCACTTGGGGAGTAACCCAGCAGATGGAAGATATCTCTGTCTCTCCTTCTCCCTGTAAATCTGACTTTCTAAATTAAAAAAATAAATAAATCTTTAAAAAAGTTTTAAAAAATACATAAATAAACTGGGGACATTAAGCGTTAGAAAAAAAGCAACTTGCCAAATCTAACTACTTCTTGGGATACTTAAAGATTAAAAAAAAAACATTCACATAAAGCACATAGGAAATAGAATGGTTAATGTTTCGTTACCATTATAATTACTATCATGATCCAACAGAAAAATAAAATCTGGATGACAATCAGACACCACAGTCCCTAAGCCCATTCACCATAGCAAATGTGCATATGTAACAAACGACAACATGAAAACACACCTGGGACTTGGAGAACTCCACCACATTATAGCTGACATTATTTAGGAGTGCCAGTGAGTAGACACCCAACCCTGCATCTTTAGTTCTCCAAATCTGATCGAGAAGTTGAGCAAGTTCTAGAACTCGGCCCGCAGTATCTACTGCTATTAATACATTCCCGTCGCCTCGAAGTGTCTCCAAGACATTTGCTACAAAAGAATATAAAATTCCCATGAAACATAATTCTTTGCTAAAAAATTGAAGACAATTATGCTTTCCATTTTCTACTGTAAAAACCATAATTTACAATTATAAATGATTACCAGGCCAGGTACAAAATAAAAGAGCTTTGTTTTGTTCATTATAATTATATTTCCCTCTGTTAAACGTATCCCCATACAAAAAAGAAAAAATGGCATTAATTCAATTTTTTCCCATTAAAAATATTACGTCAGTAGTTTCTAACCTTTTCACAAAATATATGAAATATTTTATTTGTATCACTGGGAAAACTAAACGACAAACCTAGGGCTTTCAGGCCATCCGGCCTCACTTGTCCATCTTCAAGAAACTCTGTGATGATGAAATTCTAGAACTTATATATACAAACTGATACAATAAAAATTTTGTATGTTTGCCTACAGCACAAAAATCCTGAAGATTAAAGGTTTTCTTAAAATTAGACAGTATACAAGTTACACTTTTCAAGTAGATACACTAAAGCAGCGGCAGCAAACGTGTTTCAAAGTGGAGTCCAACTTCCCCTGTCAAAATCCCACAGAGCTCCCAAAAAGGACTCTAAACCCAGGCAGCTCTGGGAAAACGGAGGCGCGATGGCCGGGAGCGCCTGTGAGAACAAGAGAACCAGCAGGGCCAAACACCCAACCACAGCTGGGCCTCACGGCACCCTCACTGAGCTCTGTGGCTCGTTTTCACTTGCAGCGAGTTTCCCAACACATGGACGTGAGGTCGTCACATGAAGACACGTGCCAGTGAGTGGCTGGGAGCTGGCTGAGTGGCAGCCAAAAGCTGACCCTGACATCTATTCCACAAGTTAAACCGAACCAGCTAAAATACCTTCGTGTAAGAACACTGAGAAGGCCACGTAGTATTTGTTACCTAATCCCTTCGGACCAAGGACAGTGTCACCCAGCAGGATGGTTGTTGGCACTACCGCACACTTCCCCAGCTCCTTCCCCACATCCCGTAACACATACTCAGAAGCTGCTCATCTCGCTGTTTTCTTCTCGGCTGCACGTACGTCGCATTAAACGAATCAGTGATGAGTAGGGAGGGCCTGCTGAGCATTTCCAGGGAGCATCCGTTTAAATGGCTGTAACAAAGTTTAAGACGAGGAACACTTCCCATCATTGTGAATAAACATTAAGCAAGGGTGGGCATTTGGCATAGCAGTGAAGACCCAGCTTGGCATGCCCACACTCCCCATCAGAGTACCGGGACTGCAGTCTGCTAACACACAGCCTGGGCCTCGGGACGCTGGGTCCCTCCAAGGGACCTGCACTGAGTTCCTGCTGTCAGGCCCAGCCCAGCTCTGCTACTGCGAGCATTTGCACATGAGAGATGTTTCTCAAATAAGTAAACTGAATAAGTTCATACAAAAAAAAAAAAGTTCACTCTGAGGGAATGGAGTTGTGGAATCTTTAAGCAACTAGGATCTTTAAACAATCTCCTTTATAGGATTTTCCCCCATTAACAGTAAGAGTGTAAATCCAGTAATTCATTTTTTATTTAAAAAGTGGAAAGACATTGGCACCCATATGGGATCCTGGCGTGTGCAAGGTGAGGACTTTATCTACTAGGCTACCATGCTGGGCCCTCTTTTTCCTTTTTTTAAAATTAGATTTATTATTATTTCAAAGGCAGATTTACAGAGAGAAGAAGAGATAGAGAGAGATCTTCCATCCATGGTTCATTCCCAAAGTGGCTGCAACAGCTAGAACTGAAGCCAGGAGCCAAGAGCTTCTTCCAGGTCTCCCACACAGGTGCAGGGTCCTAAGGTTTGGGGCTGTCCTCTGCTGCTTTCCTAGGCCACAAGCAGGGAGCTGGATGGAAAGTGGAGCAACCAGGACATGAACGTGTGTCCATATGTGAGCCCAGCACTTAAAGAGGGAGAAATAACCAATTGAGCCATTGCACTCGGCCCTAAAATGCTTTTTCTAAACCCAATTTTTAATAATTCTTCTATTGTATCTGCACTATATTTAATCATTTTCCTTTAATATTTGACTTTTTGCCATTATAAGTTATGTTTCAAGTCACTTTTTTGTTTTCAAAAATTTATTTTTATTGATAAGGCAGAGTTACTGAGAGACAGGAAAAGATCTTCCCTCTTCTGATTAATTCCTCAAATAGCTACAATGGCCAGAGCCGAGCTGATCTAAAGCCAGGAGCCTCTTCCGGGTCTCCCACACAGGTGCAGGGTCCCAAGGCTTTGGGCTGTCCTCCACTGCTTTCCCAGGCCACAAGGTAGGGAAGGTAGATGTGAAGTGGTGCAGTCGGGACATGAACTGACACCCATATGGGATGCTGTGCTTGTAGGTGGAGGATTAGCTAGCTGAGCCATTTGTCGGCCCCTCAAAGAACTTTTTTACAAAAAGCTTCAATTGCATTTCTGATTAAATCTTCAGAACATTTTAGAAATATATTTGCTGCAATATACAGTTCAGCTAAAAGACTTTCCAGAAAGGTTCAACCAGAGAGGCTGCCAGTCACTAACCACCACCTTGAAGGCTACTGACAATTGAAAAATAATAATTCTGAAATACCCAGCTGAAAAAAAAAAAAACCTACCATTTAAATTTTTTCTTTTTTGAGTTTGACTTCTAACCATTTACAAAAGTATATTTTTGATTAATTGGTTAACATTTGGGTAAATTAGTCTAACTTGGACTATTATTTTTACGCTTACAAAAGTTTTTTCCAAAGCAGAGATTTTTCTTACAAACTTTTATGATACTGCTGTATGAAATACATTCAAAGTTTTAAAACCAGGGACTGGCACAACAGCACAACAGGTTGACCCTATGCCTTGCAGCGCCAGCATCTCATGTGGGTGCCAGTTCATGTCCTGGCTGCTGCATTGCTGATGCAGTTCCCTGTCTGTGGCCAGGGAAGGCAGCCGAGGATACTGCTACGCTCTGGGACTCTGCACCCTTGTGAGAAATCCAGAGGAGACTCCTGGATTTGGACTGGCTCAGCTCCGGCCGTTGCAGCCTCTTGGGGAGTGAAGCAGTGGACGGAAGGTCCTCTTTCTCTGCCTCTACTTCCCTGTAAATCTGCCTTTCCAATAAAAATAAATGAATCTTCAAAATATTTTTTTTAAATCATACATCTTAAACCACACTGTTCCCTCACAATGCAAGCAACTAAGTAATTTCAGAAACATGTATTAGTCCATGTTTTTTTTGAACTTCTGGTTTAAAAATAAAAATGGCTTTGTTTCTGATGCCCCCACCGAGACAATGAACTAACGGATAGCCTTTCCTTTCGTATACCTACATCTCCCTCTTGTGGTTGAAGTCGACAGCATACACAATCTCTTCTTCCCCATCTTTGACTATTTTCCATATTGTCCCACCGATCATATGACCGGCTGGCAGAGGTGTGATGGACAAGCCGTGTCCTTTCCCTATGTCAACAAGATGACAATAGTTAGATTCCTGTCAGAATCCTAAGAAAAGGTACTCATTTTCAAGCTATCTGAATAGGTAATGTGAGACACACTATTCAGAAAACACATACAATGAGAAGCCAGACTCTCTCGTGTCCCCTGGCTCTCCCTTCCTTCACTGTAAGTAAACACTTATTTTGTCACATACTAGGGGACTTCAGAGGTTCATAGAGAACTGAAATTAAAAGATTGAATTTATTTTGCTGCAAAACAATTTGAAATTCACACATGGTTTTCTGCAGAATACCCATCCATGGATGTTTCGACAAACTCCTTTTATATATTTCAAAATCTTTCACACCAAATAAACCTGCAGCTGTGTTTACCCATGAATCTTTTGAAGTCTCTTCATTTTCTTGTAGATATTTGTATAAATAGAAGGCTAGAGATTGAACTAGAAATCAGTACACTGCTAAATAATTTAGCATAAACACATTTTAATATTTCTACTGTAGTCACACAACCAAGTCAACACCCACATCTCATTTGAGATTTGGTAACTTCAGATGTCGTGCTGGTAAAGAATTTATCCTACAAAGACATCACATACAAGCACAGTTGTTAAGTTCACTGTTATATCCAGGTTCAATCTTCAGAATTCATTTCTACACCATTTTTTTTTAAAATGCCAATCAGCATTTTTATGAAAATCTCTAATACATTTCTCTCTCCAGATGGAGACTTAATATGTGACTCCCCTGGTAAACGGCAAGTTTTTAGTTCCCGGTGCTGGAATTCAGTGATTTCCACTGTGCTCCCCTAACAGGTTCTCTTCAATGGTTGCATGAACCCATCTACTGCTCTGGCCCCTGACTCCAACTATAAGATCCAAGAAGGATGTGGCCCAGTGACTTTCATTCCTTTACACAGCCTGAAGTTACACAGGAAAGGCCTGACTTGGTAACATTTTATCAGTATTTAGTCCTACACATTTTACAACTCAAAGGGAGCTCAGAGTTCCATATCGAAACAGAAAATGCTAAGTGTTTAATTCTCCAGACCACAGTGTCTACAATAAACATTACAAGTTCTCAGCTTTTTTCCCAAGGGTTACACCTCTTTAGTCTAATTATTTACCACTGGGAGTACTTTTTACCTTTCAAATTCACAATCTGAGAGAATTTCAGCTGCTGTATTTTGTCAAAGGCTGCATCCACATCATCCAACGTAAAAAGTGTAAAATCTTCTGTATTATGCCGAGACTAGAAGAACAACACAAACAAAAGGTTAAAATTGAGCCCTGAAGAAGTGTGGAGATCCACGCTTTCTCCTTCTTTCAGTTACCTGGTAGAGGTCATACATGAACATCTGCCCCATCTTGTACACAGGAATGGTGGCGTAGATGGCGCAGTTGAGCCCCAGCTTGCCCACGGCGTAGGGGAGGGCGCCGAGGTGCAGCGGGTCGGGGTGTGACAGCAGCACGGCGTCAATCTGGTGCACGTGCCTAGGACACAAACACAGGAGCACCTGCTTAGCTCTCGCTGTTCAGGGAAAACACAGGAGACTCCCAGAGGGTTCCGACGCTGGCTTGAAAATTAAACTGCAGTACAACAGCAACACCAAGAGCTGAAATGACAAAATCTGTGAATTTCAATTATTACTATCGGTTGCATGGGTATTCAGAAATTGTGAAGGAAATAACCAGAATTCATTATAATAAATTTTTGCCTTAGGTTTTTAGCAGGCTGATTGCTAACATATTCATCACAGTGAAACATCAATCAATTACAAGATGGTTTGGGTTGGGTTTTTTTGGTTTTGAGCTTTACATTTTAAAAAACAGTTAGGTCCTCTTTTCTTCAAGCATAATTATGACACTGAAGCATGACGCTTCATTTCTGTCAGTACGCTCGAGGCCTCAAAGGTCCGGCATGAAGATACTGACAGTAAACTGATGCTGCAACCGCAGAACTTCCGCCTGCACACTGCGTCCTCACCGCAAATTCTTAGTTACTCTTGTCCTTCCCTAAAATTCAGAAGCCAAATAAGTAAACGGATAAAATGAAATTCAGAAGCAAAATTTCTACTGGTTCACCATGTAAAAATTAACTTGAAGATTTTGTTTAACAAAGCTTGTAAGTCAATCAAAACTTTGTAAATTAAAAATCTCTTTAGTTTGGAAACAATGGTCTCACCCACTTTCCCCTAATCATTCAAAGTTTAAAAAAAAATTTCATTTAGATTTCTGGTACAAGTACAAAGTTGTTTTTATTTTTATTTATTTATTCTTTTTTTTAAAGTTTCATTTATTTTTATTTGAAAGGCAGATTTACAGAGACACAAAAAGCTAATAAATACCCCCCAAAAAAACCCAACAATATGTAAGATCAATATGATGTTACAAGGTAGAAAAAATAGAAGCTGAGTTACCAAAAATCCAGAAGGGCAAATGTAACTTACTTCCTCAGGGAATCTATAATATCCATTGAAAAGTGTTCATCCCAGCCACAGTCCAGCAAAAACCTAAATTCATCAACTTGGAGAAGATAGCAAAGAGCCGACTCTTCTTGTACCCCAGAGAGGGTAGTTAATTTGATTATCGACGTCATCTTTTTGGTCCAGTACCAATAATCTAAAAGGTTCATTGTAAAGAATTAAAAACATAATTAAACATAAAAGCACAATCTAACATTTATTATAGACAAATTAAGAAATGACTGCAGGGCTCGGCAGCGTGGCCTAGTGGCTAAGGTCCTCGCCTTGATCCCATATGGCCGCTGGTTCTAATCCAGGCAGCTCCACTTCCTCTCTATCTCTCCTCCTTTCAGTATATCTGACTTTGTAATAAAAATAAAATAAATCTTTAAAAAAAAAATCATCTTTAAAAAAAAATGACTGCAATTTGTAAGTTCACAGAAATTCCATAAATATGGAAAGTACACATGTGAGAACCCTTGCCAACCTCAAAGTTGCAAGCAAGTTACCCTCACCTTGTGTACAATGGGTACTTGAACGCTTTCAGAGTGCGTTAGTGAACACTTAGCAGACTTTGGAATCAGCCACGTTTCAACCTACTCCTACATGATGAGGAGCAAGCTAATTGTCCTTCTCTTACCTATAAAACTGGATGTTAAAGCATTAGGTTTAATACACGAACCAGTGCCCATATGGGATGCCAGCATGGAAGGCTTTGCCCACTATGTCACAATGCCAGTACCCATTCCTCCTTTATCTTGCACTGTGATGATCCTGATATATTGAACCACAGGAATTCAGTTGTATTGTTCCAATTTGACCAGTAATCCTTAGATAAATTGACAATTTAAAAATCTAGCAAAGGTGCTAATGTCTTGGCAGAGCATGCTAAGCTTCTGTCTGCAGTGCCAGAGCTACCTAATAGTTCAAGTCCTGGCTGCTCCACTTCCAGTCCAGTTCCCTGCTAATGTGCCTGGGAAAGCAGCAGAGGATGGCTCAAGTCCTTGGGCCTCTGCACCCATGTGGGAAACTCAGAAGCAGCTCTAGGATCCAGGCTCTTGGTTTTAAATTAGCACAATTCTAGCTGCTGTGGCCATTTGGGGAGTGAACCAGCAGATGGAAGATTTCTCAGTATCTCTTTTTTCTGCTGCTCCCCTTCCAATCCAGCTTCCTGCTGGTGGCCCGGGAAAAGCTGCAAAGGATGACCAAAGTGTATGAACTGTTACCACCTATACGGGAGACCAGATGAAGTTTCTGGCTCCTGGCTTCAGTCTGGCCCATCCCTGATCATTGTGGCAAACTGGTGAGTGAATCAGTGGATCAAAGTTCTCTCTCTGCAACTATTTAAAATAAATAAATAAATCTTAAAGGGATTTGGGAATACTATTGAACTGTCCACTATTATACACATGTTGGAAAAACACTTCTTACAAAGTTCAAGTCCCCAGCAACATTTCAGATTTTAGCTCTTAGGGTCTGGTCAACGTCATGGACAAACCAAATTAAACCATTACCTTTGTTAATGGGCTGACACAGGGTTAAACCACCATGCCTCTCATCCTGGCTGCCTGAGTTACAGCCACAGTCTCCGACCACTAGATCACTCACTATCACAGACAGGACCCTCAATGACAGCGTCTCACTGTGGAATCCCTTACCTCCTCTCCCTCCCCAATTCTCACAGCTTGCTCTCTGGAGCTAACACTGAACTCACTTCTAACTTCAACATCCTCTGAGATTTCTTTTCTCCTGCTTGTCTCCACTGACCCTGCCTGCTCCTTGGCGATACTGTTTGTTCTTCTAAATCAGGCACCCTCCAGATTGCGGAAGCAGGAAGTGTGTGTTCCTTGCTCCTCAGTGCAGCATCAAACCACATCTCCTCTTCCTCTTTCAAACTCCTCAGTGCTGAGGCCGTGTCACCCAGCTGGTTCCCTGCTGGATTTCCCCACTTCCTCCTCGCTGGAGTGGATTAATGACCCTGACCTCTCCCTCAGGAGTCCAGATCCTCCCCCGGAGGCCCTGATTGCATCATCTCACCGCTGTCACCCACCACCAGGTTCCTGCCGACCTGCTCTCCTCACTGCCTGCATCCCAGGAGTCTCCCACCACCACCTGACGGTTTCCTATTTTCCCAGTGGACAACCCCTTGCCCTCCCGGGGATCTCTAACCCTCTGGTTACTTTTCTACTTTTCATGACCTCTCCAGCCCTCACTCAGGTCCTTACCTTCAAGCCAAGATCTCAAGATTTTTCTTCACACACCTGCCAATACCTTGCTCCCTCTACTCCTTCTTTGCGCTGGCTTTGCAAAACCCAATACCAATTCACTCCAACTACTCAGTTTGCCTTTTCCAGCAACTGAATGCTGCCAGCAGACAAAGCTCGCGCAGCTCTGCTCTCTGGTCTTTAGGTTCACAATTCCTGATCCCAAGCAGGCACTGAGCACCACCAGGGTTTCCCGTGGTTGACTCTGCAGCTCCCACACTGTTTCCCATGTTCTCTTCCACACGATCCCTGCTGGCCCTTCATCCCGCCTGCAGCCGTCACCCGTTCCTCAACCAGAAACGGAAAGGATGCACCTCTGTCATTCCATCTGCATCCACGCCCTTGCCGAGTCCCCCACGACGTGCAGTAAATGGCTCGGCTCCCACCCAAGGCCTAGCCCTCCGGGTGCTCTCGGTCCCATTCTCATTTGCCCTGCAAAGACTACAAAGCTTTTTTCCCTGCATCACCAGTGACTCACTCACATGCTACCCATGAGCACACAAAGATCATCAGAATTTCCCTATTTGTAAAAAAACACTTCACCTAAAAGTCACTTAGTCATCATCTGATCCGCTTCACAGCAAAATGCCTCAGAGTATTTGTCCAACTGTTGTCGCCTCGGCCTGCAGAGGTTAACAGCCCCACGGGAGCACGGCCTGCAGAGGTTAACAGCCCACAGGAGTATAGCCTGCAGAGGTTAACAGCCCACGGGAGCACAGCCTGCAGAGGTTAACACCCCACAGGAGCACGGCCTGCAGAGGTTAACACCCCACGGGAGCACGGCCTGCAGAGGTTAACACCCCACGGGAGCACACCCGGTGCTGCCTGGTCCCTCCTGCTCTAGGCTTCAAAGTTACCTATACTACACCATCACCGAGAGCTCTAACTAGTTCATGTTGCTCCTTGTCCCCAATTTATTATCTGTGATATTGTCACCATCCTAGAGTCTTTTTTCACTCCACTCTGTAACTCATCCTGTTTGCCTCGACACAGGATGTAACTGCTATTTATTACTGATTTCCTTGCTTTGTCCGTTCCCATCTCCTGACCTCAACACAGAATGGAGTCCAAACGGCCTACTGCAATCACAGGGACACTGTGATGTCCCTGTGGTGCTGCACACTCCGTGGTGATGGACACAGGCTTTCTGAGTGACGCTCGATGAGCATTCAGCGAGTGCAGTGCCCACACAGCACCGGGAGCAGTTTCCACCCTACTAAGCGCACTCCCATGGCTGCAGCAAGGGCTCGCAGCGCAGGACTGGCTCCGCCCACTCGGTACAGCAGCACACATTCTGCACAGTAAGTAACTGTCTTACGTCACAGGAAACACATCTGCAAAGCCACACCCACAAGTTCACGGACATGGGATTACAAGACAGGTTTGGTTTTGGTATGAAACTTTCCAAATTCAGGCAACTGGCTCTCAATACAAATTCTCTGTGAGCTTTCTGAAGTACTCTCATATTTGATGGAAAAGTTTTTGGAAATATGATTTTGGAGTGGACACGGGCATATATCACGATCCAAAGGGTTTCCTGTCCCAGCTAGATGAAGGGCCTCTTTCTATCTTGCATACAGAATTCAGTGAGTTCCTATCAAAAGTTTTTGGCAGATAGACCCAGCTTTTTATTACAAGTCCCGATAATAGAATGACAGTTTTATTAGCTTTTACTTACTGATATCTCAGTCGGATTTATAACAAAACACCATGAATTCAGAGGAAGAGCTCTTAATAAATCTAAAAAATAAACAAATAAAAATCTCATTAATGTGGTATGATTTACTTCTGCTCATAACTATGCAGTTAACTTGTATGTCTGGACCTAAGGTACCAAGAGCAGCAGAAAATAATAGAAAATATGGCACCTTTTAAGAAACGTGTCACTTTTTGGAAGCTTAACTTTACATAGAATAGGGGTAACATAAAAAGCAAAAACAGGACCCAGCGCAGTAGCCTAGTGGATAAAGTCCTCACCTTGTATGCCCCAAGATCCCATATGGCCACTGGTCCTAATCCTGGCAGCCCCACTTCCCATCCAGCTCCCTGCTTGTGGCCTGGGAAAGCAGTCGAGGACCCTGCACCTGTGTGGGAGACCCGGAAGAAGCTCCTGACTGCTGGCTTCAGATTGGTTCAGCTCCAGCCATTGTGGCCATTTAGGGAGTGAACCAGTGGAAGGAAGATCTTCCTCTCTCTCTCATCCTCTCTGTAAATCTTACTTTCCAATAAAAATAAATAAACATTAAAAAATTATTTTAAAAAACAGTAATAATGAACCAAGACGGTTATAATCTCCAGCAATTGTCAAGTCCTCAACTCTCTGCCTCCCCAAGCTGTACCTCCAGAAATGGCCTCCTTTGGAGCTTAGCAAATGTCATTCGCTGCTCTGTGACTAAGTCCAAACGGGGAGTCATTTATGGAGTGTTGGCCCAAATGGGACACAGGACTATGTGTTGAATTGGAAGCTGAATGCAAAAGGAATCATAACCTTTATAAACCCAAGACCAAGCACAGCCCTCAAAGACACATCGGTGTGATATGTCCCTCAAAGAAGGTAGGGACGGACCTTCCACCGCTTCAGGGCGGTGATCTGGGCTGCCACTCCTGCATCTGTGTCCCAGCTATTCGGTTTCTTGGGACCACGCTCTCAGATGACCTCTATCAGGTAGGATTCAAAAGAAAAAAAAAAAACTGTGGGATGGGAGGTCAAGGAAGGAGGGGAGGGATAGGTCCTGGAGCCCCGAATGTGCAAAACCTCTTCCAGGTCATTTCCGGGAGAGGGTCTAACAGAAAGTGAAGGGATGGGTACCACAAATCAGACTCGCCTGGCCCTGGGAGGCCAGATGTGCCGCTGTCAGAACAACTAGAACTTCCTAAGGTCTTTAGACCTGTCAACAAACACTGAAAGAACAAAGGGCTCCTGGGGAGGCGTCTCGAAGGTGGAGGCGCGCTCACAGGTGCAGGAGGGAGGGCGCAAAGGGCTCCTGGGGCCTGAGGCTTAGGAGCCTTGAAAACTCTCCATCCACCGCGACGGGAAGCTCCCCAAGGCCCAGCAGTCAAAGCTGGCGTCGGCTTCACTTCTCCGGCGCCAAACAGACCCAAAGCACCAATGAGGGACAGCAGGAAGAGGAAGGAGAGCAAGATGGGAGGTGAACCGAGCAGGCTGGAGCAAAAAGACCCCGGAGCTTGAGACACGTGGAGAAAGATCGCTTCTTTTCTTCCGCGAACCGCTTCTGCCACGATCTGCCCGGACGGTCGCCTCGGAAGCTCGTCCTCACAACAGAGCCGGTCGTAGCTGGAGTCCGGCTCCTAAGACGCACTTAGGGACGCCTCATCCCCCATCCAAAGACTCATTTCCTTTCCCGCCCTCACTTGCCTCGTTAGGCCTCCCCAACAGACGTCCACTGCCCTGCCCACACCCTATTGGATCCAGGTTCAAGAGCGGACAAAAGCTGAAGTTCGCTCAGCAGCGACCCACAAGCCCGGCAGGTAGAAGCCCGTGTGTGGCAGCTACCATCTTGAAACCGGAGGCGCGAGCCTGGGAAGGGAGGATCCAGGGCGCTACCATCGCGGTGCGGGGAGAAGGAGCCGAAGCTGTAGCAAGGCGGTGGCCACGACGCCGCCAAGTCTCATCCTCTCGGGTCGACGTTTGGTTCAGCAACTACTTTTCTTGTTTTGCAACTTTAAATAAATAACGAAGAGCCCCACGTGAGCCAGAAGACGAAGTATGAGTGGTCGAGGCCACCCCTATCCCGCTCCCGCGCGCGGGGAATGGCACATCCCGAGGTCGCCGCTTCCGCCGGCGCCGCGAGCTGGACGGGCCGCTAGCTGCCCTTGGTGGCGGGGTCGCTGTTGGCACCAGGGCTGGAGGTTGGTCGGGGGTCCCGGGGCGGCCGTGGTTCTGCCGAGCCCGGCTGGGCCGGTGAGGAAAGTCCTAGGAAGGCTTTCGGGGGTGGTCTGTGTGTGCGTCGTGTTGGTCTGGGCCTCGCCGGGGCTCCTGAACCAAGGTGACGGGTAGAAATGGAAATGGGGATTTTCTCAAGACGAGGTTAGTCCAAGTCCGGATTAGAACTGGTGCCCATTATGGGTTTCCGGCGTGTTCAAAGTGAGGACTTTAGTTGCACCGGGCCCCACTTAAAATCTTTAAAACAAAACAAGACCAAAAACAAACAAAAAATCACCTGAGGTCCCTGTCACCTACAGCTGGGACTTCCGGCTTGGTGCTGGCTTAGCTCAGGCTGTTGAGCATCTGGTGGGTGGCCCAGCAGATGGAAAAATCTCTCTGTGTCACTCTGCCTTTCAAATGAACAAATAAATTTTAATAAGACGATAGACTTTATTTAGTAGAAGTAGCTTTGACACTGCCACTGAAGCAGTCTTCAAGCAGCTGTGATGTGCCATACGCCACATCTGCAGCAGAGGCTGTGCAGAGGAGCCCTCTGGGTCAGGAACCCCGATGCCACATCCTCTGCCTGCCTCGGACGCACTCAGCAAAGGTCCTGTAAAGCACTTGCGTTGCTGACCGGGTGTTTTTCTTTCTCAGCAGTCATGGCAAGCTTACTTCACTTGGTGCGCGACCACTGGGTGCATCTGCTTGTCCCGGTGGGCTTTGTCTTCGGATGCTACCTGGACAGGAGGAGCGATGAAAAGCTCACAGCTTTCCGAAACAAGAGCATGCTGTTTAAAAGGTTTGTTCCTGCGCTTTTTTTTTTTTAAGAAATTGCAGAATTGGTCACCTTTAGGAATATGCTTAATATCCTTTGTGCCAAATAATTAGAAAATGTACTTTTTCTCCCCAATATTTACATTCAAGTGATGACAGTCTTTCCTTTGTTGTTGAACCCTGGGATGAAATGGCATGATGACCCCCTGGAGTGTAAGCAGTCTGCAGGTTGTTCCTTGTTTCCGTTCTATCTTTCCCACAGGGAGTTGAGGCCTAATGAAGAAGTTACCTGGAAATAAAGTCACAGGAGGTTCACCTTTTGCAAGTTACGGGAGAAATAAAACCATGTTTATTATTATTTGATTGAAGATTTTGAAGTGTGATTCTTTTTGAACTTTTGGTGGAGGTAATGAAGTCTGGATGAATCAAAGTGGCCAGGTGTCGGCCACAGAAGGCCAGGGTAACCAAGTCAGCATCCCAAGAATTGCTATCAGAGCAAAGCATTCAGCCAAGCTTCCTCCCACTCAAATTCAAAGTGGGCCACTTGACTCTGCACTTCTGATTCTAAACTCTGGAATTCCTATGCCTCATGGCTACATACGAGCTAAAATTTGGTTAGAATGCTCAACTATAGCCTGACCTTGGGGGTCATAAGGAATCCCAGCGGAGTGAGAAATAAAAACATTGAACGAAATGATTGAAATGCCTTAGAAGTATATGCTGGAGCATTGTCTGTCTTTATAGCCTTAGGGCAACCGAGCAATGCAAAACGTATAAATGTTGTGTAACATCTTTAACTGCTTCCCCGGTTCCAGCTGTAGCCCAGATTACATGTGAGAAGGTGTCAACCACGACAAGCTCATATGTCACTTGTCCAAAGCTAGCAATGTGCATAACATCCATTTACCATACATCATTAGGCCGCAAACCTCTATGGTTAACTGCCATCTTAGGAGCGGGATGCACCTCGGGACAGACTGCACATTCACGCACAGTGGCTCGAGCGCCACATTGGGCGCCGTCTGCCAGGGTCCAGCTCCAGCCGAGTTCAGAACTCGAGAAGGGTGCGTGGATTAGGCGTAAAGAGGAAAGAAATGGACCGCTAGGATTTCATGATCATAATGGACAAATGCAAGAAAGCTGTCCCTTTTATTTATACAGAAAACTTCACAAGCTGTAGCACAGACTTTTGACATCATGGTCAAGTGGGTGTATCCAAGAATAATTCTGCTGTGTGTTTCACCTAAAAACTCTAGAAGTCCTACTACAATTCTTATTCTACAACTCAATCTTGAATTAGTTAAGGGATTAATGTATCACAAAGAAAAGGAAAACATAAAGATCAAGGAAAGAATGAAACCCTAAGCATAGATCCCTTGACAGCATGAATAATAAAAGGCCCCTTTGCAAGATGTTATTATTGACCTGAACCTCCAAGCTCACATTGGTAGTAAAAAGCCAACTCCACAGCAGCAAACAATGCCTGAATAGGTTAGAATTCTTCCGCAGGGTGGTCTGGTGTCCATGCAAAGGAAGGTGGAGCTGCATTCAGGTGGCTGTAGAGACATCACCGTGCCTGTCTCAGTCCACTGCACTGGACGGAAACCCAGAAACTGGCCCTGCCATGTCTCCCTCGTTCCCTGGTCTCCACAATCTGCTCCTCAGGTGCAAACCACCTCAGCCTCACGGAGGGACCTTCAGTGACAGCTGCCCCCCTGCATACAGCGCCCCACTGCCTTTACGACCTGCAGGCAGAGCCAGCCCCTGTGTCCCAGGCATCCCACAGGAGCACCAGGTCATGTCCAGGCTGCTCCATTTCCCGCCCACCCGCCTACAGTGATGTGAGAGACCCAGAAGCTGCTGGCTCCTGGTTGTTGCTTGGCCAAGCCACTTGGAGGGTGAAACGGATGCAGGATCTCTTTCTTCTATGTAATGGTCTTCCAAATAACTAATTTTTAAGGGCTGTGTGTATGGTATTTTGTTTTTTTTAAGAATGGCACCACAGGGGCAGGTGCAGTGGCTCGACAGGTTAATCCACCTTGCAGCACCAGAATCCCATATGGGTGTCAGTTTGTGTCTTGACTGCTCTACTTCGCATGCACCTCCCTGCTTGTGGCCTGAGAAAGCAGCAGAGGACAGGCCAAAGCCTTGGGACCCTGCACCTGGAAGAGCCTCCTGGCTCCTGGTTTCAGCTTGGCTCAGCTCCATCTGTTGTGGCCATTTGGGGTTATAGAACATCTTCCTTTGTTCCTTGTTCTCTGTAAATCTGCCTTTGAAATAAAGAAATCTTTCACGAAGTGTACCACCACCCGGTTTCAAGGTGCGGCATGTGCACCCATCCTACTCTTGAAACTGCATCAGACTCCCGCCCTCTTCCTGAATCAAGTCTAACCTTTCTGCTTGCCCCTCCCAATACCTGCCTTAGGGATGGAACACCAGCTGTAGTCATGGGCCTTGTGGGCATGAATCCTGGCCACCATCTGACCCTGGACGCTGCTCTGTTGCTAGTCTGTGCCTCGCTTCCCGCAGTAAGAGCTGCATCAAAGGGTGCGCCTAGGAAAGCGCCTCTCCTAAGAGTAAGCCCTATCAAAGCATCATTTTTACTTAAGTTAGGAATTGGGGGAATACAGAGTTGCCCTTTTCATGAAGGCATCTTCCGTAAAGGAGCTGAGTCAACAGTTACATACAGATGTGCTAAGTAGAAGACAAAGTAAATGACAACATGGAATGGCGGCGAGCAGTCCCTAGCGCGCCTCTCAGAAAACCTGAATAATCCATAGCAATGGGTGGAAAGCCGGACGGCTCTTCCGGACGGCAGGTGGCGCTATGGCATTCCCCATTTGTCCCGCCCCAAGGCTGGAGATGGCAAGATCACGTGTCTCCGCGTTTACCGCCTCGGCGACCACTCTCTTTCCGCGACGCGTGACTGGCCTCCTCGGGGATGATAGGCCCTCCCGGCTCACGTGGGGCGGGGCGGGTCGGGGGCGGAGAGGTGGGGCCGAGGGGGCGGAGCCGGCGGGGGGCTCGGTCGGCGCGGGGCCGTTGGCTCCAGACAAATAAACATGGAGTCCATCTTCCACGAGAAAGTGAGTGTCGGCGTTCGCGGGGGCGCGGCCGGAGGCTGGGACGCGGGCTGGGCCGTGGCGTCGCCGCTGCGGGCCGGCTGGGTGGGGCGAGGAGCGCCGCGGGCGCGGCCCGCTGCTGAGCCCGGGAGGGCCCCTGGACCACCGCGCTCCCGGCTCCTTGCGCCCCGGAGGCCCCCGTCTGAGGAGCCGAGGCCGCAGGTGGCGGGAGAAGGAGAGGGCAGGACCCGAGGGCTGGTGGCCGCGTGGGAGGATTCCTGGTCTGCGTTCTCCTCCCTCAGCTTCCCTGAGGTCCAGCTAGTCACCTCTCCACCCTGGTCGTCCCCCCACCCCTCTCGTCCTGCCCCCTTCGCCCTCCCTGGGCTTCTCATTCCATACTGGAACCTGCCATGCACTTTGGATCTTTGGGATCCGTATTCCTGGGCTTCCGCACTCACTTAGGAGACCTCGGGCTCACCCACCCCAGGAAGGCTGGCTCTTTGGGGAAGTGGAATAGGAAACCCCAGCCTCTCCCTTCCATCCTCCGCCCCTAAGCAGGGCGGTCTTCAGAAGAGTTATGTTACAGGATGTTTGGGTTTGGTGGGCTTGGGGTGGGGGTGTTGGGGTGGGGCTGACTTTGTTCAGTATTCCCAATGTTTCTGGATCCGGCGGCCAGCCGTGTTCGCAGGTGTTAAGGTGGACTGGGGTTTGGTGTTGTCATCTCCCAGTCTTGCCTTTATTCTGCCAGGCCATGCACCTGGAGACAGAGACTGTGGCATGTGGAGGAACTCGTCTTTTGTCCTATGCAATCATCAAGCCACTTTGGGCGTGAGTGAAACCCTCAGGTCGACCTTGGTAGTTGTTACCTTGTTTCCAAATAGTTTCTTGTTTGGAGAAGTGAGGCTGTTACTTAGTTTCTGATTTAGTAAGTACTTGTGAATGAACTCACACAGTCAATCAATCCGAGACAGAGGAGTCAGGTAATAGCTCCATAGTATAAATCTAAACAAAAGGTAACACGCAATGCTTTCTCTCTGCTGTGTGGGGGAGAGGAAGGACTCAGGGTGGTTATCACTGTTAGTTTGACTTGCTTAACATAATTTGTGAATCTTGGATAAGATTTAGTTGCTTGGCTGAAGAGATTGGGTAAGAAATACACGTGTACTTTAAACACACACACAAAGAACTTATTTGTTTGAAAGCCTCCTCCTCCTGAAAGACACTGCCTATCCCCCGGATTGCTCCCCAAATGCCCAAACCAGCCACTGCAGCTGAACCCAGGGCCAGAGATTGAGTTCAGATCTCACGTACAGGCAGTGGGTCCCTGTTCTCTTCCAGGGTGTGTGTGAGCAGGGAGCTGGAGCTGTAGGTGAAGCCCGGAGTCAAACCCAGGGACTGCAGCCTGGACTAGGGAGGTGCCAAGCAAGGCCTTCCCCCGGGGGGGGGGGGGGGCGTTTGACCTGTGCTCACATGCCCGCTCCCAGTTTTTACTCCCAGTTTTGAAAGGCTTTGGTGTATCCATGTGGCTGTAGGTTTCCACACAGGAAAACCTTAATCCTCCCTGCCCTACAATGTGTATGCTTTTTAATTGTTTGAGAGGCAGATGGACAGGGTGCCAGCCCTCTAAGTCACACCCCAAGAGCCTGTGGCGGTAGGGGCTGCACCGCGCACAGGGTGGGAGGAGGGAATGCAGCCCAGGTCTCTGGCCTGGTGGCAGGCATTTCGGTTGGTGAGCCTTTATCACGGTTCCACAGGCTGCGTTGGCAGGGAGCTGGAGTCAGGAGCTCTACTCGGCATCAAACCCTGTTTTCCAGCATGGGCACATTTTTTAAAAGATTCATTCACTTATGGCAGCGTACAGAGAGGGAGGAGGGGAGTAACAAAGACCTTTCCTCCACTGGATCACTACCCAGTTTTGACCAGAGTGGTCAGGTTGAGGCAGGACAAAGCCAGGAGCTAGGTCTCCCCCCTGGGTGCTGGGGCCCTGGTACTTGGGCCATCTTCTGCTGCATTCACAACTGCATTAAAAGGGAGTGGCTCAGAAGTGGAGCAGCCAGGACACGCGCTTGTGCTCATATGGGGTGTTGGCATCACCACTGCTAGTCTGAACATGTGCCCCATATACTATCAGTCACTAGCTAGTTTGGGTACATTTTAGTGAACCGCGTAATCAAGAAAAAGTTCGTGGGCCCGGCGGCATGGCCTAGTGGCTAAAGTCCTCGCCTTGAAAGCCCCGGGATCCCATATGGGCGCCGGTTCTAATCCCGGCAGCTCCACTTCCCATCCAGCTCCCTGCTTGTGGCCTGGGAAAGCAGTTGAGGACGACCCAAAGCTTTGGGACCCTGCACCCGTGTGGGAGACCCGGAAGAGGTTCCAGGTTCCCGGCATCGGATTGGCGTGTACCGGCCCGTTGCGGCTCACTTGGGGAGTGAAACATCGGATGGAAGATCTTCCTCTCTGTCTCTCCTCCTGTCTGTATATCCGGCTTTCCAATAACAATAAAAATCTTTAAAAAAAAAAAAAAAAAAAAAGAAAAAGTTCGATACTAGGCTGATGAAAATCTGCTCACGGGCCGGTGCGGTAGCCTAGTGGCTTGCACACACTGGGATCCCATATGGGCACCAGTTCTAATCCTGACAGCCCCGCTTCCCATCCAGCTCTCTGCTTGTGGCCTGGGAGAGCATCGAGGACGGCCCAAAGCCTTGGGACCCTGAACCAACGTGGGAGACCTGGAAGAGGTTCTTGGCTCCTGGCTTCAGATCGGCTTGGCTCTGGCCATTGCAGTCACTTGGGGAGTGAATCATCGGATGGAAGATCTTCCTCTCTGTCTCTCCTTCTCTCTGTATATCTGACTTACCAATAAAATTTAGTAAATTAATATTTTTTAAAAATCTGCTCGCTAGAAAAGCATGAGTGTCACTTATTGATATATGGGCTTAAAGGTATTGCAGGAACATGCTTACACTTATCAACATGTTGCCTTGGCATGTGAAGATGCTTAACAACCTCAGGCTCTTTGGGTGTGTTTCTGCCATCCCAGGGTTCACTGGAAGCTTGTACACAGTCCCTTCCGTGGTGCCAGGCTCACGAGTGCCCATTTCCCTTGCGTAGCACACTTTTTAAGATTTATTTTATTTTTATTTGAAAGACGAAGAGACAGATTTGCCATCTGCTGGTTCGCTCTCCACATGTCCACAGCTTCTGGAGCTGAACTGGTGCAAAGCCAGGAGAATGAAGCTTGCTTCAGGTTTCCCATGTTGGTGCAGGGGTCCGAGCACCTGACCCGTCCTTGTCTGCTTCTTTAGACCGTAAGCAAGGGGCCGGATCAGAAGTGGAGCAGCCAGGGCTTGACCCCTGCAACCGTACAGGATGCTGGCCACGGGCCGAGGCTTAGCCTGCCGCACATGACGCCCGTCCTCTCTGCAGCACAATTTTAACCTGGAAACCAGAGAACCAACTTTGGCCCCAAAGAAACCTAAAGAATATATATCTATAAAAGCAACTTCTTTTGGCTTGTTGGTTTCCCTGTTTTCACTTAGTGGCTATTATTTAAGTAAGGCTTTGCGGTTCACGATCCACTAGTACACTGTGCCTGGCACGTCATAGACCTTCTGAGTGTGAGGTGGGTGTGGCGCGGCTTGTTGGAAGTCAGTGAACTTGCCATCAGTATTTGGAGGCCTAGGAAGGCATGGTTGGATCTGTTACATTTTCTTGTCTGTATGAGTGTATGGTCTTTTTCCTGTACTATTCAAAAGATAAAAACCATCGTTAGATACTGGAGCAGGTGGGATTTGGCCCATGGGCTGAAGTTTGTCCAACTTCTAACTTCAGTTCTGATACTAAGTGGCTACTGACCTGAGTGACGCTGATTGTGGGTATTTTATGAACTATTGTTGGCTACTCTTGGTGCAGTCACAGTACCATCTAATTCAATCATTTTTTTTAAAACTTGAAATTTTTTACTTTTATTTTGTGTAAAAGAGAGATAGAGACCTGCCATTCCTTGGTTCACCCTCCCACATGCTTGCAACAACCAAAACTAGGCTAGACTGAAGCCACATTTCCTGTGTGGGTGGCCAGGGACCCAAGTACTTGAGCCATCTCAGGAAGTGAGTTAGCAGGAAGTTGAGTCAGTGTCTGGGAGGTGGGACTCAGACCAGGCACTCCTGTTTAATGGGATGCTTGTGTCCCAAGGGACAACTTAACATGGCACCAAATGCTACCCCTAAAATTTATACTATTTTTTTAAAAGAGATTTGTTTATTTTGTTTAAGAGACAGAGTGGCAAGGAGAGACTTTCCATCTACTGGCCCTCTTCCCAGGTACCCAAAGCAGCTGGGACTGGCAAGGCTCAAGTTCAGAGCTGGGAACTCCAGCTGGTTCTCCCACGCGGGTGGCAGGAGCTCTGGCACTTGGACCATGGTGCCAGGTGCGTTACGAAAGGCTAATAAAAAAGTTACCAAGACTTGAATTGGCATTCCTGTGTGAGCTGCTGGCACCCAAGCACCTCCACAGGCCTACCCCTTCAGTTCATGCAGATTAAATAAGGTTTTCTTTCATTGACAGTGTCACAGGGCCCGCACCGGGCCCTGAATTGGTAATTGTAACATAATATGTGGTAGGTGTGGTGATGGCATAAGCAAGGTTGAGCATTGATTTGTGACAGTCATTTTGTCCTTGTCATGGTGGGCAGCATTGGTCATTGTTGTTCTAGATAAGTGACTTGAACACGTGGCAGCAGGATAGACCCTGAGAGCTCTGGCTCAGTTTGAATCCCATTTATGCCGTTCCCTCCTGTGCAGTCCTGGACCAGTTAGGGTGCCTGATCTTCCTGTTGGGGTTTCCTTCTCTATAGTTTGAGTGATGAGTGCAGACTGTCCCACCAGTGCAGGCCGTGGCCCTACTCCAGGTGTCTGTTTACTGAACCTCATAGTAAGTGCCTTGAGAGCATGACGTCGCATCCATGCTGTGGGGCTGACTGTGTCCCTGCTTTGTCCATCTCTGGGAGTATTCTTAGCTTTGTACCTGGCTTCTCTTGTAGTTTATTACTGGTGTCCCTTGGAGAGTGAACCTGTTACAGGTTGTTCCTGAGATTGGTATTGCAGCAATGGTGTGGTCGCAGTTTTGTCCTGTGGGTTTATTCAGCACCTTGGCAGGCACTGGCATTGTAGCTTAACGAAGCTGGCATCCCATATCGGCACTGCCTGGCTGTTCCACTTCCAATCCAGTTCCCTGCTACTGCACCTGGGAATGCAGATGGCTCATGTTCTTGGACCCTACTGTCCATGTGGGAGTCCTGGATGAAGCTCCTGTTTTTGGCTTGGCCCAGCCCTGGCATTTCAGCCATTTGGGGAGGGAATCACTAGAAGAAAGACCTTTCTGTGTTTTCCTCTCCTCTTGTGAATTTGACTTTCTGAGCACAGCGGAGGAGGAGCTGTGCTCACTATCCTGGGAACTCCACGTCACAAACTTCAAGGCAGAGTGAATTTCTCTCCCACTCTGGTCAAATGAGAGTGAGGAGATTTGGGATAGCTTGGGGTGTGGTTGGAGCAGGGAAATGTGTTATCTTAGGGCCATTTGTCTTGTTGGTTGCTGTTCGTTTTGATCTGTCTTGTAACTTCAAGTCATTTTTAAACTTAGACTGAACAGTTTGTTCTTCGTTTCCTTTAAAATACATGACTTGATATTTCGTACAGCCAAGAGTTCAACTTGGGCAAGGTTTTATTTCAACAGCTGATTTCTCTGTAATTTAGAGATATTTATGTATTTGAAAGGCAAAGAGAAGTATCTTCCATCTACTGACTCAGTCCCTACATGCCCACAGCTGCTGGGACTAGGCCAAGCCCACTCGTTCCAAGCGGGCCACATGCTTGGCAGGGGCCAAAGTCATGGACCATCACTGCTGCCTCCTATGGGTGCAGCAGCAGGATGCTGGGACTGGAGGCACAGCAGGTGGTGCTGCAGGCATCTCTCACAATGTCTGAGAGTGGTCTGCTGGTGCTAATCCCCCCGCCACCCCCACTCTCACCAGAGTAGCTGCTGTCCTCAGCTCTCACTCCACAGGTGAATTTTGCCTGTTATAGAGGTTTTATAAACACAGTCCTGCACTAAATTTGCTTTACTTATTTAATTTTCTGCCTGACACCTCTCACTTGTCAGCCACCCATTTGAGCCTTAGCTCAACAGCAACACCCCATGCCGTGTGTCCCCAGCAGGCTGTTGCCTTCGTCCCTCGTCCCTCGTAACCACTTTCAACAGAACACCAGGCTGCAGGTGCCACCAGGCTGCAGGCAGAGCATACAGGTGTTCACCCCTGGGCCCTGAACACACTCGCTCTGCCGAGGTCTGATCAGGTTTCTGGCTGTGTGCACAGGGACAGCCCTGAACCACAGCAGGAAAGTGGGGTGTAGCCTAAGTCCCAAGTGTCCTAGAGCCCAGGCACCACAAGGTGAGTGTGGGTAGCCCAGATTACCCTCTGAGAGGCCACTCCCACCCAGGAGCAGACCTCTTCAGGGGTTCTCCCCCTCCTTTCGAGCTGGCCTTCCCAGGCAGTGCTTTGGGATGCAGTGGCCATGCTAAGGCAGGCTGCTTGAGGCCGCTTCATTTTGAAACATTGTTTGGCAGAGAACATTTATATTTTTGCAAGTAGTGGTAGTTAATTAATTCCCATTGTTATATTGAGTTCCTTTGTTTTTTTTCTATTCCATTTTACTCATTATACTGTGATCCAAACTGTTACATTTGTGTGGTTTCCCATTTGGAGACCATTAGGAAGTGTTGCCTTTCCTAACATTGTGTTACCTAACTCTTGATGAGCACATGTTTGCATTTCTGGTCTTTTCATGATGTGCCCAGTAGTGGAACTGCTGAATTAAAGGTGTGTGTGTGGTAGGCTTTAGTAGAGACGCTAGAAATGACTTTCCGAAGTCGTTGTGTTGGTTTATACATCCAAATATAGCGTAGAGCAGTTTGTGTGTCTAACCCTTTACACCATTGTAGCTCTGGATTTTTTGTTTTGTTTTTAAATAAAGACAGAGTGAGCAAGCTTCCATCAGATGGCTCACTCCCTGAATGCTTGCCGTGGTCAGAGGCTGGACTAGGCCCAAGCTGGGAGCCCAGAACACAGTCTGGGTTTCCCGTTTTGGTGACAGGCAGCCAGCTCCAGGAAGCCTTCGCCACTGCCTCTCAGGGTTGACATGAGCAGCAAGCTTGGAGCAGGAGCCAGTTGAGACTAGAATTCCAATATGGGGGCCGGGCGTCTGGACCAGTGTCCTTGCTAAGCCCCGCCTCACGCTGCGGGTGTAATGTGTGTTTCTATGCTGCCTAGTGAAGGTGAGTTCCTTTTGTGTTTTAGCTGTTCAGCACTTGTGATGTGCTTGTTTTCTTACCTATTTTCAGTAAATGTAAGTAGAGCATCTCTATGTCCCTTCCTTTAGCACATGACTTAGTGGGAGTTGCTCTCTGACAGCAGAACTAGAGTGAAAGAAGTCTCTCACTGCTGCTGCTGTGACAGGAAGGAGAGTGTCTTCTCCAGCTCCAAGCTGCTGCCTGCCACTCAGGAAATGAATCTGTGATACCCTCTGCCCCAGACTCACAACTATCTCATGCTGCCTATTAAAGTTTATTTGTTCACTGTTAATTGTTTACAAGTTAGAAAGAGAAGGAAAGTTCTTGCATCGCCTAGTTCATACCCAGAATGCCTGTAACAGAACCAGGCATCTGGTGTCTCCTGTGGATGTCAGGGATTCAAGTATTTGAGGCGTCACAGGAGGCCATTAACAGGAAACTGGATTGACAGGGCAGTGGGGGGCCTAGATTTGAATCCAGCCTCCAGAATGGGATGCAGGTGGCTTGCCCACTGAGCCAAGCATCTGCCCCAGTGCTACCTTTCTGTCCCTTTTTGTAATGTACCCTAGGTCTTCTCAATGGCTAAATTTTGTTCTTAGAAGAAACTGATTGGGCCCGGCGCCGTGACCTAGCGGCTAAAGTCCTCACCTTGAACGCCCCGGGATCCCATATTGGCGCCGATTCTAATCCCAGCGGCTCCACTTCCCATCCAGCTCCCTGCTTGTGGCCTGGGAAAGCAGTCAAGGACGGCCCAAAGCCTTGGGACCCTGCACCCGCATGGGAGACCCGTAAGAGGTTCCTGGTTCCTGACTTCAGATCGGCGCAGCACCAGCTGTTGCGCTCACTTGGGGAGTGAATCCTTGCACGGAAGATCTTTCTCTCTGTCTCTCCTCCTCTCTGTATATCTGACTTTGTAATAAAAATAAATAAATCTTTAAAAAAAAAGAAGAAGAAACTGATCCATCAGGGGAAAAAAGATGTGTATTTCTTACTTTCTAAAAAGATTTTATTTTTATTTGAAAAGCAGATTACAGAGAGGAAAGACAAATGTTCCATCCACTGGTTCCCTCCCCAAATGGCCACAATGGTCAGCACTGGACTGTTCTGAACCTAGGCACTTCTGTGGATCTGCTCTGTGGGTGCAGTGACTCAAAGGCTTGAGGCATCCTCTGCTGCCTTTCCAGGTCATAAGCAGGGAGTTGAATCAGGAAGTGAAGCAGCCTGGACCCAAACATGTGCCCCTATGGGATGTTGGTACTACAGGCTGTGGCCTAGCCTGCTGTGGCTTAGCATGCTGTGCCACCGTGCTAGCCCAAATGGTGTATCTTTTGGAGTCATCATGTATTATGCGATATAGCTCAGAATAAACTGCCTGCTTTTCAACAGGGTAAGGAGTAGACCTTACTAGGGAAAGAAAGAGCTTTGCTAACTAGCGTTAACAGGAGAAACAAATATTGTCATATTTGCCATTATGTCACTGAGGGGCAGATGCAGGCTTTGTGTTCCTGGATGAGTTCCTGCAGCCCCAGGGGTCTCCCATATGGTAGGGCAGCCTGCGGAAGCAGTGCTGCTGGGAGGAGGAGGCCTGGGATGGACTCTAGCCTGCTGCTGTATAGGAATACCTGGACCCATGGAAAGCTGCAGCCTCCTCAGCCGCTGCCTGGGAAGAGGAGGCCAGTGGTGAACTGACTAGGGACTCAGTCCCTCTTCCCAGCTGTGCCGGGGTGAGCTCTGGGAACCTCCTTGGAACAGCACTGCTTGTTGCAGTGCATTGGGCACATTGTCTGCAGATTCCTCTGAAGCAAATGCCAGCTCTAGAATGCTAAGTCTCAGTCTTTAGTTTTTACTGTTTATTTGTTTTGAAAGAGAGATTTCTCCTTGGCTGGTGCACTCCATAGATGCCTGAAACAGCTAGCAGTGAGGCAGGAGCTCAACCCAACTCTCCAACCTGGACAGCAGGGACCGACTACTTGGACTGTCACCTGCTGCTTGCAGGGTATGCCTTATCAAGAAGCTGGAGCTGTGAGGTGGGACACCGGTCCTTTGATGTGAGGTGACCCAGGCCACATGTTAACCACTGGACCAAACACCTGATCCCAGAACTACAAGGATGGCTCTTTTCCTTCCTCTTTTTCTGTTCCTTCCTTCCTCCCTCCCTCTCTTTCCTCCCTCCCTCCGTCCTTCCCTCTCTCTTCTTTCCTTCCTTCCTTCCTCTTTCTTCCTTCCTTGCTTCTTTCTTTCTTTCTGTCTCTCTTTCTCCCTCCATTCTCCCTTTCTCCCTTCCTTCCTAGGATTTATTTTAAAGACAGATTTACAGATGGAGGGGGACACACACAGACACAGGAGAGAGAGAGAATATGAGTGAACAAATGTCTATCTGTTGCGTATCTCCCCGAATGGTCACAGCCAGCAGAACTGGGCCAGACTGAAAGCAAGGACCAGGTGCTTTGACCAGGTTTTCCACGTGGGGGCCCAGGCACTTGGACTATCTTTTGATGCTTTTGCCAGGCGCTTCAGCAGGGAGCTGGATCAGATGTGGAGCAGCCAGGACTCAAACTGGTGCACCTATATGAGATGCCGGCATCCCAACAGCAGTGGGACGTGCTGCACCGCAGTGCCAACCCTGAGCTGCGAGTCTTGATGTGGAGTGATTCTCAGCTGTGTTGGCTGTTGAGCTTTGAAATCCCAGGAACAAGGATGTAAGACCAGGAGAGCTTGTCACAAACCAGATGTTTGTCACAATACTTCTAGCATTACTCATTTGCCATGGATTCTCCAAAGGTGACTTTCTTTTAGATACTGAAAAGGTTAGTAAGTGTTTCTATAGAGTAGTTTTGAATAAATTGTGATATTCTATGTGTTTAGTAGGTGATAATGTTCCATTTTAAGTCACTGTTAGCTTTCTGGATCATGTGACTAAATAATTGTAGTTTCATTGATGATAGCATTGTAAAATAAAGATCAGCAAATCACAACATGTTACGTTTGAGACTTAAAACATTTAATCTGATGGGGCTTGGCAGCGTGGCCTAGTGGCTAAGGTCCTCGCCTTGATCCCATATGGCCGCTGGTTCTAATCCCAGCAGCTCCACTTCCTCTCTATCTCTCCTCCTCTCAGTATATCTGACTTTGTAATAAAAATAAAATAAATCTTAAAAAAAAAAAAACATTTAATCTGATGGTATTAAAAAGGTAATAACTAAATCCTTTAGGGGAAGATACTATAAAAACAATTTGATAAATCACATCTGAATAAATCACTTGTGTTTTTTTTCTTTTGCGAATGTTAGCAAGAAGGCTCACTTTGTGCTCAGCATTGCCTGAATAATCTTTTGCAAGGAGAATACTTTAGTCCTGTGGAACTGTCCTCGATCGCACATCAGCTCGATGAAGAGGAGAGGATGAGGATGGCGGAGGGCGGCGTCACCAGTGAAGACTATCGAACGTTTCTGCAGGTTCTGATTTTGAACTCAGTCTTCTTTTGGGTCGGGGGAGACTTTAGAAAAGAGCAGTTTTTCCTGAGAGCTGGCTTGTTAATTCTAACTCTGCTCTTGACATTGTAAATGGGATGTATAGCATGGTATTTGAATAGCCACACTAATGAGCTTTTCCCGCCTCTCCTCGTCCTGCGCCACCCCCTCTCCGTCCCAATGAACAGCAGCCTTCCGGAAACATGGATGACAGTGGCTTCTTCTCCATTCAGGTGAGCGGCACATGCGCACACTCAGATTGTGCATGTCTCTCCAGCGCTGTCAACTGTGAGGCATTTGGATTGTCGTTAGCCTCTCCTGGTCGACGTGATGACGTGACCTTCACAGTTTCCTCCAGAGATTGTCTCCACAGAGGTCAGGGTTGTTTCCTAGGAGTGGATTTGTATACAGGGAAATGTGAACATCAGGATTCTAGATTTTGCATTAAAATTGGGCTTTTAGGGGGCCAGCATTGTGGTGCAGCAAGTTAAACCACTGCTTGTCGCATCACCGTCATCCCATGTGAGTTCCAGTTTGTGTCCTAGCTGCTCTACTTCCATCCAGTCCCTTGCTGCTTTGCCAGGGAAAGCAGTGGGAAATAGCCCAAATACCTGGGCTTCTGCCACCGTGGAGGAGACTTTAATGGAGTTTCTGGCTCCTCGGCTCGACCTAGACCACTCCAACTGTTACAGCCATTTGGGGAGTAAGCCGATGGGTGGAAGATTCTCCCAACCGTTCTCCCTCCTCCCCCATTTCTCTCTCTCTCTCAGCTTTTAAAAATCACTTGCTGGGAGAGATTATTTAATTTGCATCCACTATTAATAGCCTTAAATCACAGTAGTAAGTCACAGTGTTTTATACTTATATGTCTTGGTTAACTTGAGAAGCTGCAATACCTTGCTGCCTTCCAGTTGAGTCACAGTTGAATCTCTCTGTGATGGTCTATGGGTTGTGACTTGTTTTTACACATATAGCATTTTTCTACTCTGCGATACGTGTATGTGTCCCTTGATGATAGGACTCATTCTTAGAAAGGCGTCATTCGGCAGAGTCCTCGGGGTGCGGCCATCCAGGGTGTGCTTCCACGGACCTGGCTCTTGTCATTCACTTCACAGCTAGGCTGCATGCTGAATGTATACAGCACGTAACCCGCTGCTCTTAGGGCTCTTAGGGCTGGCAAATCCGAAGAGTATGCCATGCTTGACACCTGGTTGGCACATGGCATTGCACAGTGCTTTCTGGTGCTGTTTGGTATGTTCTAAAATACACGAAGGACTGCATCTTAAAACCCTAACCCCTGACAGTCATTCATCCCATGGTCGTGCTGTGCCTGTGGCCGTGGTGGGGGGTGCCACTGGATTCTCTGTGTTGGTACCTGTACAGTGCTAGTTACAGGTGTCACGTGCAGTGTCTGGGCAGCTCTGAGGACACGCAGTGGTGGAGGTGTTGGCGACACCGTGACCTTAGGATGGCTACATGTAACATGACGATTACACGTGCCCTGAGGTTCTTTCAGGACCTGCTTCTGTGAATGTCCTGATTTATCTTGAGCTTGTCCTGGACTCCTCGGGCACCAGCATCTCCACCCAGGGCCTCCTGGTGCTCCTGTGACCAGGTCGTGGCTGTCACAGGGCCAGGGTCAGAGGCCACAGCTGGCCCAGCACTTGCCACTTCCTGTTTGTGCTGCACAGGTTGGTGTGGGAGCCCACACTGGCCTATTACGCTGCATTTTCCACTTGCTGTTGTGTTGGCTGCCTTAGAGGGAAGTAAAGCTACGGGCATTTTCCTTTTTCCTAGAGAATTCAAAATAATTGGGCGTGCCTTTTGTTTTCTATATATTGAAACTGATGGCCTTAGAAGTCTGAAGTCTAATGATTGAAATCCCAGATAGATACCAAAGGGTGCTCTTTAATAGACATAGTAGTGACATTGCAGAGAAGGAGTTAATGTAACTTTTAAAAGCAGTAAACTTGGCAGCCATATTATCAGATGTAAGTTATGAATGACTTTTTTTCCAAAGATTTATTTGTTTTTATCAGAAAGGCAGGCTTACAGAGGAGAGGCAAAGATCTTCCATCCATTGATTCACTCTCCAAGTGGCCACAACAGCTGGGGCTGAATTGATCTGAAGCAAAGAGCCAGGAGCCTCCTGTAGGTCTCCCATGTGGGTGCAGGGTCCCAAAGCTTTGGCCATCCTCTGCTGTTTTCCCAGACCACAAGCAGGGAGCTGGATGGGAAGTGGAGCAGCCGGGATACAAACTAGTATCTCTATGGAGTGCTGGCACTTGCAGGATTAGCCAATTGAACCATTGCTCTGGGGCTCTATGAACAACTTTTATGAATATCCTCTGTGGCTTGGAGTTTATATATTTTTAGGTCATTTCATCTAGAAATTGTTGTGGTTCTCTAGAACATCTCAAAAACCTGATGTAAAAGTGACTTTTAGGGCCCCAATGCGACAACCTAGTGACCAAATCTTCGTTTTGCGAGTGCTAGGGTCACATGTGGACAACAGCTCGTGCCCCAGCTGTTCCACATCCCATCCAGCTCTCTTTGTGGCCTGGGAAAGCAGTGAAGAATGGCCCAAAGCCTTGGGATCCTGAACCCATGTGGAAGACCTGGAAGAATCTTCTGGCTCCTGGTTTCAGTTCAGCTCAGCTCAGCTGTGGCCACTGCAGCTGTTTGGGGAGTGAACCAGTGAATGGAGGATCTTCTCTGTCCTTCCTCTGCATAAAATCTGATCTATCTTTCTGATAAGTAAATAAATAAATTTTTAATATGGATATGTGTTATGGACTCAGGTAGCTGTATAGTTAACACTGTTTAATAATCAGAGCCTTCGTGGGGCCAGGATTGTGGGACCACAGGTTAAGCTGCCACCTGTGGTGCTGGCATTCCATATGGGTGCCGGTATGTCTGCTTTCATTCCCATGCAGCTCCCTGTTGTCAGTGTGCCTGGGAAAACGTCAGGGAACAGCCTGAATGCTTGGGTCCTGTCATTCAGCAAGCCCAGATGGAGTTCCAGGCACCTGGGTTCAGTCTGGCCTAACCCAGCCTATTGTGGCCATTTAAAGAGTAAGCCAGCTGGAAGAAGATCTCTTTTTTTCTCATTCTCTCTCCTGTTTCTTTCTGACAGCCTTTCAAATAAATAAATTCTATAAAAATAATATAGCCTTCTAGAAACATATAAAAAATACAGTGGTTTGGTCGACTTATCTGGCTACATTCCTTAAATTTGGAAGAATAGTTCTGCTCATGAAAAGTTGCTATTTTTTTTTTAACAGGTTATAAGCAATGCCTTGAAAGTTTGGGGTTTGGAACTAATCCTGTTCAACAGTCCAGAATATCAGAGGCTCAGAATCGATCCTATGTAAGATTATTTTGTTTTTGTTTCTTTTCCTACATTTGGCTTTTAAAATTACATTTTTTTTTTCACGAACATCATATTGTGGGTACTTCTCATGTTCCTTGTTGCATACTCTCCAACTTTGCCATTGTACCTTTGAAGTCCCTGAGCAGCTGCCCATCGCTGGGTCCTCCTGACCCCCTCTCTGGCAGCGCAGAGCTGGTACCGGGGGTCACATTAGGCAGGTTGCCTTGGTGCCACATTTCTAAGCTGCTGTATGCGTGCTTATGGAATTGTTTTGTTTTTCAAAGTCATCGATGCTTAACTCTAAATGCAATCCTAAGTTATCAGGAATTTTATATGATACTAATAGACAAAATAAATGTGTATAAGCTGTTAATGTTTCAGCTTAATACCATATTTTTTGTTTTTCAGAAATGAAAGATCATTTATATGCAATTATAAAGAACACTGGTTTACTGTTAGAAAATTAGGAAAACAGGTAACAGTTTTCTTCCTTTTATCTTTCTTCTTTATTCTATATTCCATTTGTAATAGAAGGAATTAGTGTGTTTAAAATTGGGAAACTAAAAAAAAATTGGGAAACTTATCAGTAATATATGTGTAAGGTGTGGTTTCAATCTTAACAGAAATTTCCAGATTTAGAAGGTAGCAGCAAATTCTCTTACAGCTTTTTGTGTGATAAACTATATACAATTCAGGTATATATTTGGAGAAATTCTATATTTAACATAAAATAGATTTGGGAAATCCCAAACCCTATAGAGTTATACTCTAAGTTCAAAATAAAAAATTTTAACTAGGAAAAAAAAAAAAGCTAAAATAGATATCATTACCTTTAAGTAGGATTTTATGTGATTTCCTCTGAGTTATTACATTTTCAAATTTATATTTGACATTGTACTGTCTTAAAGTCTTTAGCAGGGTCAGGTGTGAATGAAAACATTCAGCCATGCTGATAGATATACATTGATATAGCAAGATCGCTGATGGAATTCTAACATGTCATGTCATAAGTATATGTACACAAAATAATTTCTGGTTTTAAAAAATGGACCAAGTCTTGACCAAACTTTTTTTTCTAGTAAAATTATTTAAAATTCTTTTGTTAGAATGTTGCATCTTTGAAAGAGGGTTATGGGGAATGTAGCTATTATAATGGTTATGAATAAATTCTTGGACATGGCATTGCCTGGATGAATCTCAAACCTAGCTGAAAGAAAGCAGCAGCCAGATCCAAATGCTTCATACTCTGTGTTGTCATTTCTGTAAAAGGCTAGACAGGTGCGGGATCATGTGTGGTAGCAAAGTATGTGGGCCAGCAGTTGCCAGAGGAGGCAGTCGGCAGAGCCACAGAGGGAAGGCCGGCCAGCAGGAGGCGCGCACAGTGATGGCTCCACAGCTATGTACAGTTGTTCAGCCCCTTGAGCTACAGATGTGAACTGTGCAGGGTGTTTGCAAGTTGGTTGTATGTATCAAGCGGTTTTAAAAAGCAAAGAGAATTTTAAAAGGTAAGTGTAGTCAACAGAGAGTGCATTGAATCATTTAAATCCATAAGAGATGATTCAAGACAAATGGCCTACTGTGAACCTTCTAAGTCTGCCAGCAGGAAGCAGATTTGTCCCACATGTTTATGCGTTAGGGTTCCTCTGAGGTGCTCAGAGCCATCCAGGAGTTGTGGTACAGGGGATCAAGGTGGGCACTTTGTGAATGGGTGCTAACACTCAGGGGAACCCAGGCAGGGCACTGCCCTGGGGTGTTAGCGTCGGGATCCTAGTTACTCCTCAAAGGAAATGATGAGCCAATGTTCTTTTTCTATCTAATTGCTAGCTGTTTAGGATCTGAAGACTTAGATGTCAAAATTTCCTTTGTGTTGAGTTATAGTTAAACTTACATTATTATTTTAGAAGATTTTTTTATTTTCTAAGCATAACTTGTTACATCTTTGACAAACATAGAAGACATCAAATTTTAGTTTATTGTCTGTGGTTATCATAGATGTTTTTGCTTAAAATTGGCCTTTTTCACCATACTCTCATCGGATATTCCTGTGTAACCAAAGAGATTGGTGGAAAAAGTACTCTCTTGCTTGTCACAATGAAGCCCAAGTTGTTGAAGTGACATTGTCATGACCATAGCTTTGGAAACTTGCTGGGTTCTGTGGTTTGAATTAGGATTCCTGTGATCTGGCTTCTGGGTCGTGATCAGGGAATGCCAGCCCGTGGGCAGTAGTAGGTCAGCAAAATTATTTGTTCAGGCCCTGCCAAGGCAAATACACGCAAGACTCAACATGCGCTAAATCTGAAGCAGCTGGTTTTTTAGTTGATTGCTTGCTGTGGTCCAGGAGTACTGTTACAAGTATCCAGTGGCCATTGGCAGAAAACAGGTTCCCCACCCTGGTAAATGATGTGGATTATTTGTGACAGAGGGTTAACAATTTTCATAAAGTGAATTGGTGACTATATATTTGCTTCTGGGAGTGCCTTTCTCAAAACTGGAGTGTTTGAGACAAAATGGTATTTGGGACAAAGTAGTGGGAAAACTTTGCATTTTTCTCATTTTTCTTCCATAGCAGTGGGATTAATAGTTATATGGATTGCTACTGGGAAAAAGACTAATTATTGCCATCAGTAAGGACACATCATGCATCGGTCCCAGTTATAGTGACTCCTCTTAGGAGGGTTTTTTTTTCCTGTTTACTTTTTCTTTTTAAAATTATTTAAAAGGAAAAGAAAGAAGCAAAGCAAAAAAAAGAATTTAAAAAGAAAAACTAGGGGTCAGTGTGGTGACCTAATTCGCCACCTGCAGCCCCAGAAGCCCCTATGGGTGTTGATTAGAGTCCCAGCTGCTCCATTTCCATCCAGCTTCCTGCTGATGGCCTGGGAAAACAGTGGAGGAGGGCTCAAGGCTTTGGGGGCCCTGCACCCGCGTGGGAGACCTGGAAGAAGCTCCTGGCTTCAGGCCATCCCACCTCTGGCCTTTTTTAGCCACTTGGGGAAGTTCTCTATCTCTGTAACTCTGGCTTTTAAGTCAAATAAAATGAATCTTTTTAGAAAGTACGAGTTTGGATCCACTCCCCAAGTGGCTGGGCCAGGCTTTGGCTAGGCACCTGGAACTCAATGTGGTTCTCCCACGTGGACGGCAGGGACTCATCCTGTCTGCAGGTGCATTGACCAGAGGCTGGATTTGAAAGCAGTTGTGAGCTGAGCCCAGAGTTCTGATATGGAACCTGCATGGTCCAAAGGGACCTTAGCCTTACAGCAGCACAGTGCCCACCCCCACTTAGACTTTCTTCAATTTACGGTAGTGTGAAAGCTGTGCATGTTAGTAGAAACAGTATGTTAAATTGGGATCTTTTTTTTTTTCAAGTGAGCAGTATGCGGACAATTCTTTGTGGTGCCAGACAGTGGCAGCAAGCTGTTTCTCGCAGTCAGCTACACGGTCATGAGGGTAGACCCTGGCACCTCTTGTGCTGGATCACTGGGCTGTGGTTATGATAGCCTCTCAGGCCAAGGCTGTTAGCCGCATTTTCAGCTTAGGATTTCAACGTAGAAAAGAGTTGGCTTGTTGGGACATAGCGGCTTCTGAAGTTGAGGTGTGTCTGTACCATTAGCTTTTAATTTTACTACTTTTTAGATGAGTTCAGTTATGACTTAAAACTTTTAAGAAATACTTGTTAGTAATAAGTCTGCAACACTATTTCAGGTTTTTTTTTTTTTAGAGATGTGTTTATTAAAATGCACAGCAAGGAGCGCCTACTTTGACTTCTTTGAAGTCACATGACATTGTTCAGTTATTCTTCGTCTGAGTTCAGTGTATTCCCACTAGTTGGACAGCTTTGCCGGATCCGCTGTGCTGTGTTCTGCCATGTGAAACTTTCTTCCTCATTACCTGTGATGTACACTAAACTGGTTGATTTTCTTTTCCAGTGGTTTAACTTGAATTCCCTCTTGACGGGTCCAGAATTAATATCTGATACATACCTTGCACTTTTCTTGGCTCAATTACAACAGGAAGGTAAACAAAGACTGAAAACTATGTGATGGTGTTTTTTGAAATAGCTGAATGAAATAAGCTCGTTGGTTGTGAGTGTAACAGTGTTGTGCTGGCTGTGACCGTGAATCGATGCTTGTGTTTTAGGTGTGAGCTGCGGCTCGGGCTTTGGATGAAACGGTTCAGTTAGAGTTCTGACACCTGGTGCTTCTGTTTGTAGTGCTCCACACACAACTGGGGGTTGGAGGGAGGAGGGGAGAAAGAACTCATTGATTCACTGGTTTACTTCCCAGATGGTTGCAATGGCCAGGCCTGGACCAATCTAAAGTCAGGATCTAGAATTGCATCCGGGTTTCCCAGATGGTTACAGAAGCCCAAACACTTGGGCAGTCTTCCACTGCTTTCCCCAGGCACGTTTGCAGGGAACTAGATAAGAAGTGGAGCAGTGGGGATCTAGTTGGTGCCCCTATGAGGAGTCAGCATTGCAGGCTAAAGCTTAACCCACTGCACCACAGGGCCAGCCCCTAGGATAGTTTTTGAAGGCTTGTTTTCTCATTTAACAAGGTATTGCAAGCTTGTCTTGTGCATTCCATGCCCTGGGTTTGAACTCATTTCCAAGGGAGATCTGGTTCCTTTCAGGTAGAATTTAGCGATGGTGCTCTGCGCACTGGACTGCCGCGTTGGTTCTGTGTAGTGGCCCTCCATTCCTGTGGATTTCACTGACCATGGAGGGAGGATCTTAAAAATGTATCTGTACAGAACATAGATTTGTTCCTTTATTATTACTCCTTATATGATACAGTATAATAACTACATAGTATGGGATTACTTCAAAAGTTCATGGAAAGTAGAATTAAACAGGACCTGCAGAGTGGCCTAGTGGGTAGTCCTTGCCTTGCATGCACCGGGATCCCATACGTGCACCGGTTCATATCCTGGTGGCTCTGCTTTCCCATCCAGCTCCCTGCTTGTGACCTGGGAGATCAGTTGAGGATGGCCCAAAGCCTTGGGACCCTGCACCTGTGTGGGAGACCCAGAAAAGGCTCCTGGTTCCTGGCTTCAGATCAGCTCAGCTCCGGGTGCTTGGGGAGTGAATTGCTGAGCCAAAGCACACCCTGGGATCCTACCTTTATTTTTTAAAGCAACTTTTTTTCTTTGTAAGATTTATTTATTTTTACTGGAAGGTAAGATACACAGAGAGGAGGAGAAACAGAGGAAGATCCTCTATCCGATGGTTCATTCCCTAAATGGCTGCAGCAACCAGGGCTGAGCTGATCCAAAGCCAGGAGCCAGGAGCCAGGAGCTTCTTTTGGGTCTCCCATGTGGGTGCAGGGTCCCAAGGCTTTGGCTGTCCTCGACTGCTTTCCCAGGCTACAAGCACGGAGCTGAATGAGAAGCAGGGCTGCTGGGATTAGATCCAGTGCCCATATGGGATTCTGGTGCATGCAAGGTGAGGACTTTAGCCACTAGGCTACAGTGCTGGGCCCAATCCTCCCTTTTTGAAACACAGTCTGCATTTGTCTTCTTTCAGATTCTTTTTGTGGCTTTTAATCTTCACAGTTTCTTAAAAGTGATCCAAGGTTTCGTTTTGAATATGTGTCATCCCATTATTTTAAATGTCCTCTTTAAATCAGATTTTATATGCCAATAATTGCCAAGCTTTTATCTTTGGCCTGCACAGCTCCCCAGATGCCAGACTCCTAGTGCAGACATTCCTGGGAAATGTTCCTGAGTTAGAATTTCAACTTCTAGCTTCGACATCTCCACTTGAAGTGCAGAAAGCATTTCAAACTGAACTTGGATGTAAAAGACTGCCTTTTTTCCTCCCCTCATTCTGTCGCTCAGACTTCCTGTCTCAGCACTGGTTCATAAGTTACTGAGAAAGCTGCTAAGAGTGCTTGTATAGAGTTGATGCTTGTCCCCCCTCTCTTTGGAGCCCTCAGTGGCTCCCAGCACATGCGGAGTAAAATCCAAAGTCGAGTAAAGCCCACCATCCTGACTCGGCCACGTAAACAAGGCAGAGAATCTACGCCTCAAGGAAGTGTTAAGGTCTGGGAACAGCTGTAGTGGCAGCAAACATGTTAAGCCCTCTGACCTCTGAATATATTTACCCTTGAAATAACTGTTCAATTGTTTGGAGTCCTTTTGATCTTTGTTTCATTATCTACTAATGCTTCCACAGGATATCCCATTGTAAGTTGCAAAGTTTCAGAAAAATGACTGCGGAGAAAATCCAAGTTGGTGGAACTGACTTAGGCTTGGTCCACGCTCCCTTGGTTTTGTGTAGAATGTCCACCTGGGAAAATCCTTTATTTCCAGGATGGTGTTCATAAAAAATTATGCAAGATGCCTGTAATTCTTTGGGAACTCCAGTGACACTTGTGGCATCTTGAGTAGATTGGGGGTGCAGGCGTCCAGTCTTGTTTTTAGTTATGTGCCTGTCTGTCTCTCAGGGCACGGCAGCTATTCCCACAGGTGACTCATTTTATCCTTGTTGCCCATTATTAAAAACATGATTGTATCCCAACTCTCGGTACCTATGAGGAAGTTACCAACTGAAGGTAACAATTAAAGACGCCAAAAACATATGGGTGAAGTGATTGACAGAAACTGGGCATCTGGGTAAGTAGAAGGTTGTGATTAAACCAGGTGCTCTGGCCCCAGATCCCTTGCCCTGCCTGACCTGCTCTTGCCTGCCTCTGTCCCGGGAGCGAGTCTCCGGGCTGGCCCACCACTGTGTTTGTCAGACCCATGGCAGACATGGCTTCCTTTGTTTCTCCTGGTCACCTGTGAGATGGCTCGTTCAGTCATCTCATCAGATGGGGAAAGGCAGGCTTAGAGACTCGGGTGTCACCTCAGTCACCCTGCTGGTATGGGTTGGTATTTGAACAGAGGTGGTTCTGACTCATCAGCTCTTTTTCTTTTTCTACTATACTGTGCTGCGTTATTCTGCCGCTCTGGGGGCTCTAAACCCAGTTTTGACTTTCTCCTCAGCTATTCACTTTTGCCTCCCTTTTAGGTTATTCTATATTTGTTGTTAAGGGTGATCTGCCAGACTGTGAAGCTGACCAACTCTTACAGATGATCAGGGTCCAACAGATGCACAGACCAAAACTTATTGGAGAAGAATTAGCACAACTGAAAGACCAGAGGTAAAAATGAAGCCTGCAGTACAGAGTATAAGATGTTACTGCATTTTCATTACAAGACTTAAGCCCCGTGTTCCTATTGAATGGGTGTGGCTCTCGTAGACTGTAATGCTTTAGTGATGTGTGTTGAACCCAGCTGAAGTAATTAAATGTATTCACTTAGACTGACATTTCTACACCCTCTTTATATAACTAGACCTTGTTTGTTGGTTTTGACTTGCCATAAGATCTTTGGTTTGTAGATGCCTCTCTGTTATGTCTGAAATAGAGTGGTTTGCAGTTACCATGAGTGCTTTTGTTCTTTAGAGTCCATAAAACAGACCTGGAACGAGTCTTAGCAGCAGATGATGGGTCAGGAATGTTAGACGAAGATGAGGAGGATTTGCAGAGGGCTCTGGCACTAAGTCGCCAGGAAATTGACATGGAAGATGAAGAGGCAGATCTTCGCAGGGCTATTCAGCTCAGTATGCAAGGTATAGACATTCTGATATACGCTTAACTCATTGTTGAAGGATTGATTCAGCTTCTCCCTAGTTTTCCTGAAAGTTAACGTTCTGTTCGCACAAGTTCTTGGACAATTATTGCAGAAGCAATAGCTATATGCAGTCAGCTTTACTTTAGACTTTTTGAAACATTTATCACTTTTTACAACCTGTTTTGTCATAGAACTATATTACTTATAGTTAACTGATACAGTTATATTTTTCCTTCTGCTTATTTTAGTTGGCTAAACTACCATGCTAACATAACATTAAATTGAAGCTCATCTTTGGGGGTCAGTTGATGCTTCTCCCAGCCAGCTATTTCAGAAGCATTTATCATTGTGTTGTATGTTATAAATGTATGTGACATAATAGGAGGGCCTGTTCAAAGAACAGTAGTTGATTTGAAAAAATCCAACGCAAACTGACTCTGCTAAGGCCACTCTGGGGGGCTGGCTTTCTGCTGCTGATCGAGCATACCATTGCCTCAGAGGAGAGTGAAGAAGTTTACCTAAAGCTAGTTTTACTTGAAATGTTTTGTTTTTATCTAATTCTCATGAATTTGCTTCTACTCTTTCTTTCTTTTTTTCTTTTAATATTAGGTGAAAGGAAGAGTGTCAAAGACAGAAAAATATCTTTGGTTTCTTGTTTCACTTGCCAAATGACCACAATGGCCAGCTCTGGCACAGTCAAAGCCGGGAATTCCGTCTAGGTCTCCCATATGGGTGGTAGGGGCCCAAGCACTTGGGCCTCTCCCGATGCCTTCCCGGGCAAGTTAGCAGAGAGCTGTCAGTAGCGAAGCAGCTGGAACTTGAACCAGAACTACAGTGTGGGGTGCTAGTACAGGTTAACTCACAGGGCCACAGTGTCAGCCCCAGATTTGCTTCCCCTTCAATCAATTGAATTGCTCAAATGTTTACATAAAATTATAATTCCATGAATGCAGAGACTGTTTAGCCGGAATATCTCGTGGCACAGGGCCACCTGAGTGTGCTGTGTGCTGTGTACTCTGCTAGATTAGGCCCTGCGGGAGAGGAACCAGCTTATTTCAGGTGTTGTTGTGTATTTTCGTCTTAACAGCTTTATTTCCCAATTTGTGCATGCAAATGTACAATTATCATATGTGGACCTAGCAGTATTTAAGCTGTGGTGGTGCCCAGATGTTTAGAGGCAGAAGAGTATGGAGAGTGGGTTCTCTTACTTTTTCCCTTGGAGTTGCTTTGAGCAATTCCATGAGCTTGAAGGCGGAGCTTCATTTCTAGTAAGACAAGGAGAGCACACAAGGATGGCACTAATGCGTTCTCAGCCTGGGTTGGCTGCTGCGCTTGGGTTCTCGTAGCTGCTTGCAGCACAGCTGGGTGACCGCTTTGGTTGCAGTGGTGTAACGTTCAACTTGGACTGCCTGCATCAGATTTTCCCTGCGCTGTTAGAGCCTTTTTAAACGTATGGAACAGTAGTGTGATAAGCGTAAATGTATCACATTCCTTGAATTGGTATTGAAAACCATTTTTGTTCTGTTTTATTTTGTGTTCAGGCAGTTCCAGAAATATGTCTCAAGATAGTCCACAGACTTCAAGTACAAATCTTACTTCAGAAGAACTGCGGAAGAGAAGAGAAGCCTACTTTGAAAAGTAAAGTAGTTGGTACAAATTAAAATTTCACGTTAAACATTTTTGGCTATTTTGTCTGTTTGCAAATGACTGCTGAACAGTTGAATGTATATTTGGAAGATTTGCAGCATCATGCAGTGTAGATTTACGGGGAAACATTGTCTCAAATCTGTGTAAGTTTTTAAGAAATGGAGCAAAGCAAACCTTGGGAGATTTCATTTACCAAAAGGAAAACGGAATTGGAGCAGGATCAGAACAATGCCTAGTGTCTCTCGGCTGCGTGACCAGCCCTGCAGAATCCTGTTGGCTGTGGTGGCAACGCTCTCATCCTGCATACGAAAGCTCACTGCCAGGCTAGGAACTGCCATGCTCATTGCCGCGTCGTGGGTGGGTCCTCCTGCCCATCCGCACCAGTGACACGGAGGCGACCGTAGCGCTGAGTCATCAGTGCCGCGAGGCCCATGTTGTTCCCAGCTCTAGATGTGCTTGCCAACCGGAATTTTCATCCTTCCTTTCTAGTTGTTCACAAATGCTCTTTTCTTTTTCCAAAGGAAAACAAAACTCCACCTTCAAGATAGTAATGATCTCTAATAGATGCGTAGATCGTGTGACCCCAGGGGTCAGAGAAGGCCGCTCGCTGGCTGCATCCGGTCTGTTACTGAGTGTTTCCTCAGTGTCAAGGTGCATGTACTTCTGCTCTTCGGTGTGTCTGTAATTGAGCAGTGTCTTAGAACCATCGTTGGCAGAATTCTAGCAATACCAGTTTACATTTGGTGGTGTAATGATGATAATGTTCATCTTTTAATCTGGTTTCTGTTTTATTTTAAGTCAAAGCTCAGAAGTATTTGAAGCAAAGTTCTGAGTGGCTGGCATCCTCTTAATGTGAGATATTTCCAGTCTTTATTCGGTGATAGGTTGATGGATTTCATTATATTTAAAGTTCGAAATAGTGCTTACTAGTACTTTGCGCTTTTAAATTCTCAAATTAGCCTTTTCATTTCTACATTAGAATGAGCCTCAGATTTATGCAAAAATGGAAAAGCTAACATAGTGAGCCACTATTTATTAATACCCATTTTGAATAAATACAGCATGTAACCAGTGTTTTTTATTCTCCCAGCTTCTATTCTTTCTATTCTCTCCCTTCCAAGCTTGGACTCTTTTGTATCACTTAGTTTATAACTATTTCAGTATGTATCTCTAAGATATATGAGCTTTTTGTTTTTATATAGGCAAACACTTTGTCACACAATGGTAATTACATGGAAACTATTAGTAATTTCATATCATCAAATACCTGATTAGTGCTAGTTTTATTTAGTGTTAAAATTACATAGTTAGATAAAATTAATATTTCAGAAAATTTAAGTGGGTGCAGGGACCCAAGTCCTTGGGCCATCTCCCATTGTTCTCCTAGGCACAGTAACAGGAAGCTGGATCAGAAGGGAGGCAGTCAAGACTTGAACCAGTGCCCATGTGGGATTCCAGCACTGCAGGAGGTGTCTTAACCCTCTGTACCACAGAATATCAGAATTTAAAGAAAACACATTTCCTCTGCTCTTCAGTAATTTGATGTTACTATTTTGGACACATTCTCTTCCAGTCAGAGTCACACATGTATTGTGTAACAGTTATTCCCCAGTTAAGTAAATATCCTTTGACCAGTCTGCATATTTCATAAAATGAATAGATGCATCATAATTTAGATAGTACCCTTTGGATTTTTGTTATGATTGATAGTGCAGTAACAGTCATTTCTTTTAATTATGGTGAAGATGTCAGATTATTGGGTTGAAAGAGGTTAACATTTTTAAGGCCTTGGTGCAGATGCCTAATTGCTTTCCAGAAGTTCCTAAGTGATATTTCTTCATGCCTATTTCAAACATAATGTTTTGGCAAAATAAAATAGTCTAAACAAACATACTTTATAGAGAAATTGCAGAATTGACATAACACTCACAAAACCAAAAACCTCTCTTTTGTTTTTAAAATTCATCTGAGAGGCAGAGAAAGAGAGATGTATAGAGAAAGCTCCTGTCTGCTGGCTTACCCTGGAAAATGCCCACAACAGCCAGGGCTGGACCAGGACGCGGACACAGGGTCGAAAATGTCAGCCAGGTCTTCATGTGCATGGTCAGCATCCAGTCCCCTAAACCGTCGCTATTGCCTCCTGAGGCCTGGCTGTGCAGGAAGGCGGGGTCCGGATGGAAGACCCAGGCCCTCAGATGGGAGGCCCAGGCATCTTGACCAGCAGCCTACCTGCTCGGACAAAGCACTCCAGAGCTCTCATTTGCAAACTTTTTTTTTTTTTTTTTTTTTTTTTAGAAATCTTTGAATTAAAAATGTGAAACGTCCAATAGATGTAGCAGTGAAGATGATTCAGTAGCAGGCACAGCTGAAAGGGTGTTTTGGGGTGAGCGTGCTTCCTTCCTGATTGGAGGGCGGGTGGCTGTGGGTAGAAGATAATGACAGCTTCCTCTGCCTTCTGCTGTGACCCTAAACATACTGAGAAGAGCTAGAGTTCTCTGTATAGTCACAAGCTCCTGAGATTTGAGAGCTAGCCTTTTGACGAGGGAGGTGAGTGTGTGCGCATGTGCTTGGCTGGCATCCGGCCATTACCAGACTCTGTTAATGATACAGAAGCTGTGAAACTAGTACTGATCACTTGGTGTAACTGTACCCGTAGTGCTGTGACTTCCTTCTTTTGAACTTGGCTGTAAGGTTACGAGGTAAACTCTCTCTTAGCATTATTGACATCTCTTCCAGCTGTAGCTTGGAAATGATGCAGATTTTTTTTGGTTATGAAAAGCAGTTTTCCCCAGCAAGAAAGAATACAAATACTGTTTTCATGACTGTGGATTGCTGTGATTTTTTTTTTTTTTTTGATTGCTTAACACTGTAATGGCATAGCCTAATTTATCACACAGGATTTGAACTACTAGAAATTACTTGTTGAAAAACGAGAGAGATCTGTTCTCAGGTTCCCTTTACCAATGCCTGTAGCAGCCAGGGCTGGGCCAGGGCACAGCCAGGAGCCCAGAACCTGTTGCCTCCTAGTTTGTGTGTTAGTAGGAAGCTGGATCAGAAGTGTGTGTGGTATTTGAACCATGGCAGTCTAACCTAGGGTGCAGGTGTCCTGAGCAGTGGCTGAAGCACTGTAGCCAGCGCCTAGCCCACTAGAGGTGTTTTATACAGAATCTCAGGGTAGGCTGGCTGGTCCAGGCCAGGCCTCTGCAGTAGCATAGCTTGCCTGCAAGAGCTGCAACCAGTCCCCAAACCAGGCTGGTGAGGAAGCAGGACATCTGGGTTAAAAAAAAAAAAAAGCACTGCTATAGCAGTGACTTCAGGAAACCACCACTGTGCTTGTCCAGGATGCTGGACTCCACTGCCGACTGCAGTGGCTGTGCTGCCAAGTTGTAAGCCTGGTCCTGCCCCATGACTGCTTGCCCACAGAGACCAGCTGCTGCCTCGTAACACAGGTGCTTGGTTTGAAACCAAAGTATTTCTGTAAAGCAGAGGTGGGGAGCATCCTGTAGCCAGGCCAGTTAAGGTCTGGCCCTGCCAAGGTAACCATAGGCAGGTCTCAAAATTCAATCAGTTAAAAAAAAAAAAGATTTATTTACGTTTATTAGAAAGGCAGATTTACAGAAAGGACAAACAGAAAGATCTTCCATCTGCTGATTCATTCCCCAGATGGAACCAAATATTTCCTCTGGATCTCCCATATGGGCACAGGGTCCCAAGGCTTTGGGCCATCCACTATTGCTTTCCAAGGCCACAAGCAGGGAGCTGGAAGGGAAGGGAAACACCTGGAACACGAACCAGTGCCCATATGGGATGCTGGTGCTTGAAAGTGGCAGACTAACCTGTTGAACCACAGCACCAGCCCTTGTAACAGGCTCATTTTTAAGCTGATCATTTTGTATGACCTGCAGCTAATGTTATAAATATCCAGATGATGGAAGCAGGTTCCTCAGCCCTGCTGTGCAGGTTTTTGGTTGTGCAGCCTGTAAAGGACTGAAAGCGCGGGAGAAGCAGAGCAAGACTGGGTGCTGGGTGCTGGGTGTTGAGTGCTGATGGAACAGTCTCCCAATGCATCACAGCTCTAAGGGTCAGACAGCTTCAAAGTTGACAACCGCTTATTTCTCCTTTTTCCTAAATTAAAAATAGAATAGCCTGGGGCTGGTATTGTGGCACAGCAGGTTGGGCTGTTGCCTGGGAGACTGGCATCTCATATGTGCGTTGCGTCAGTTTGATTCCTGATGCTCCACTTCAAAGTCAGCTTCCAGCTGGTGAATCCTGGGAAAGCAGAGGAGGATGGCCTAAGTGCTTGAGCCCTTGCCCCTGACCTGGGAGACCCAGATGAAACACCTGGCTTTGACCTGATCCAGTCTTTTAAATCTCTTAGAAAAAGAAGTAAATAATCCCATAAGTAGTATAAAACACATTTTTAAAAAGAAAAATAAAACCATTTCCTCTAGAACTATTCTATTACCTGCCATTCCCTTCAACTCTGGCAGACTTCTTTCTGTAGAATGGGAGGAGAGTCAGGAGGAGGAGAGGTGCCAGAAGTGCCCCCATCACCCCCAGTCTTTGTCGTGTCACGTTGCAGAGACAGGACTGCTGGTCCGCATCACTGATGCAATACATCACTGACAGTGTACTGCAGCCTCACGCCCCCACACATGACCACATTCTGGCTGAAAGGCCAGCTGGAAAGGCCTTACAGTTCCCATTGGTTGGCTTTTCTCTAACACTCACCTTTAACATGTAAGATTCAGAGGGATCCTAGATAAAAGGTCTTGTGGTATTGGTAGTGTGGCTAATAATAAGTTCTGATCCCTTTTAAAATCTTAATGTACTTTTTTTTTTAAGTTATGGCTTCTTTAGAAAAAATTTTTTTTATTGGGAAAGCAGATTTTAGAGGGGAGACAGAGAAAAATCTTCCATCTGTTGGTCCCTACTTCCCTTGCTTTGGTCATAACAGCCAGAACTGAGTAGGTCCAAACCATCAGGAGCCAGGAACCTCTTCTAGACCCCCTAAGCAGGTACAGGGTCCCAAGGCCGTAGGCCATCCTCCACTGCTCTTCTAGGCCACAAGGAGGGAGCTAGGGAGTAGAGCAGCTGGGACCTGAACCATTGCCCACATGGGATGCTGGCACTTGCAGGTGGAGGATTTTCCAACTGAGTCACCATGCCAGACCTGGCTTTTGTGGTTTTTCTTCTTTTGTTGTTTTTCAACTTTTATTTGAAGGAGAGCCAAGGGGAGAGAATAAATCTTCCATCCAAGTTGGGGCAGGAGACCAAGCACTTGGGCCATCCTAGGTGCATTAGCAGGGTGCTGGATCAAAAATGGGGAAGCCAGGACTCAAACTGAAACCCGTGAGGGATTGCGAACGTCACAGGCAGATGCCTAACTTGCTTCTCCTCAATGCATCCCCAGGTTGTGGATTGTTAACCAGGTTACCATTTGTAAGTTTTATTTTTAGTTTTCTGTGTGTTTATATATACATAAAATTATTTCAAATTATTTTAAGGATTTGTTTATTTTTATTGGAAAGGCAGATTACAGAGAGCGGGAAATACAGAGAGAGATCTTCTGCCCGCTGTTTCACTCTGCAAGTGGCTGCAACAGCTGGAGCTGAGCTGACCTGAAGCCAGGAGCTTCCTCCAGTCTCCCATGTGGTTGCAGGGTCCCAGGGCTTTGGGCCATCCTCTAATGCCTTCCTAGTCCACAATTAGGAAGCCAGAAGGCAAGTGGAGCAGCTGGGACACAAACCAGCATTCATATGGGATCCCAGATCATGCAAAATGAGGCTTTTACCCATTGGGCCACCACACTGGACCCTCAAATAATTTTTAAGATTATTTTTATTTGTTTGAAAGTCAGAATTAGATAGAGAGACATTGAGATAGAGATCTCTCTGCTGCTTCACACTCCAAATGGCCATGACAGCCAGGCTAGGTCAGACCAAGGCCAGGATCCAGGAGCTTTGTGCAGGTCTCTGGCCTGGGTGGCAGGGGCCAGGGACGGAGGCCACCTTCCTCTGCTTTCCCAGGTGCTTCTGCAGGAAGCTGGATGATCAAACACGGGCAGTCAGGAGCGAGCCAGGGTTCATGTGGGAAGCTGGGGCCACAGGCAGTGGCTTGATGCACTGCACTACCACTCTGGCTCCTCATGTCAGATTTACATAGAAGCAGAAAAAGTATAGGGTCCCCTAATCCTTGATATTTTTGAACCCTTTAGGAATAAGTTACAGACATGATTTCTCAGTTCTATGTCAATACTTTTAGTGTGTATTTTCTAAGCAAGATTATTATTTTAGTGCATATTTTCTAAGCAAGATTATTTTGCATATTTATAGTCTAACCATTTTGTTTAAACTTAGTAATAGGGCCCGGCGGTGTGGCCTAGCGGCTAAAGTCCTCGCCTTGAACGCCCCGGGATCCCATATGGGCGCCGGTTCGAATCCCGGCTGCTCCACTTCCCATCCAGCTCCCTGCTTGTGGCCTGGGAAAGCAGTCGAGGACGGCCCAAAGCTTTGGGACCCTGCACCCGCGTGGGAGACCCGGAAGAGGTTCCAGGTTCCCGGCTTCAGATCGGCGTGCACCGGCCGTTGCGGCTCACTTGGGGAGTGAAACATCGAACGGAAGATCTTCCTCTCTGTGTCTCCTCTCTGTATATCTGACTTTGTAATAAAATAAATAAATCTTTAAAATAAATAAATAAATAAACTTAGTAATAGATGTTTTATGTAGCATTGGTTTTCTTTTTGAAAAGATACGTCAGTATGTATTAAAATACTCCTGACAACTTTGTGGTACATATTAGACTAAGTTTTTGTTTTTCATCAAGTTTTTGGCAAATACTACTTGATAAAGTTCTAGGCATTGGGAAAACAGATAAGCAAGATTTGCATTTTGTTAGCTTGTGCTTTGAAAGAGGAGACAGGTAGAAGAAAATCAGACAGTGTAAGTTTATGCTGAGAGGGAAAGTGAAGTGAGAACACGGTGGTAGCATTGAGAGGCCTGTCCCAGTGTGGGGACAGGAAATTCCTGACCAGGGAGATACCGCTGCTCAGGACTGAATGAGAAAGATCCAGAAGGAATGTTTGGTCTAGCTGGCTCACATGGTCACGGGATGCTCTGTCTCCTCAGAGGTACTGTTTGCAGTGACTTCTAACACGGTTAACAGTGTATGGATTGTGTGAGAAAAGCTAATTGTGACTTCTTTGACAAAGTAGATATTTTGTGGTAAAAATAGCCCGTTAATGTGATGAATTTACACTTCCTGTCTGAGTTGCTTAGCGTGGGAACCTGCTGTCTCTTAAGTAATATGTCTCAGACATTACCCTGGTGTCAGCGTTCGTGACAGTGCCTATTTTATTTGTGGGACACTTTGTTTTCCATGTGAGTACATTTTCTCATTCTGTATTTATTCCTGGGTCTTGTATTTTTTTTAATGTACCTTTCCTTTTCACTGTTTTAGGCAGCAGCAGGAGCAGCAGCGGCAGCAGCAGCAGGTAGCTGCCCCAGGACAGATTTCCCATCCCCGGGAAAGGCTGACTACAAGTTCTGGAGCCCCTGGGAGTGATCTAGGTACAGCCCTCTGACCATGCACATTTATCTTCTGCATGCTCTGTTTAATGCATAATTTCCATGTGATTTTTGCCTTGTAATCTTCTTTTCCTTTTTAATGTTGGAACTCTTAAATGAACTTATGATCTACTCAATATCCCTGGACTGAAAAGCAGGCCAACTAGGGAAGTCAGTTTTTGGCTTTAAAATTATAAATACAATAGTTGTAACATCACAAATCACACAGAAATCCCTCAGAAGTAATGAATATCAGTAGGTGCAGAATAAATATGTTTACCACTTTGAAAACTGCTGGGACACTTGGCTGTCAGGAAGTCCAGAGTTCCTTACCTGGTCTTAGAGTAATAGTCTGAAACTTCAGGCAACTCCTGCTCGTGCAGGTAGAGTGAAAGAACTTGTCAGCAGATGTGTAGCACCCTCCCACTGAAGAGAGAGCAGCCCAGCCGACAGGTGGAAGACTGGAGATTTCTCACCAAGTAGGGTGTAGAAATGACAAGCAAAAGGAACGAGGCTCCACTTGAGTTGTCTTTAAGGGAAATACAGTTGAAATCTACAGGAAGAGACCTTGGCACACCTGGAAGAGTGGCTTAATGAAAAAAAAAGTACCAAATATTGGCAAGAATCAGAACAACTAGGACTCTGTTGTACTGCTAGTGGGAGTGTATAGCGGTGCTTTAACTTGGGAATGTATCCTAACCATGGTGGTCAGCAGGCTTGCCACACAAAAGCTCACACACATGCGCACCGCTAGTTTACCTATAATTACCACAAATGGGTAATTGCCTGTGTTAACCTTCCTATTTCAAATGTATACACAAGCTCTGGTATGGCCACACAACTGAGTCAGAATCTCAAAGGAAGAGAAAAGACAGACAGGCTTGGGGCCTCTGGAACACAGGAACCACGTTGAAGAGACAACCCGGGATTTTTGCCTCAGAGAGTCCTAGACTGGGTGCAAGAGCAGCCACATGTACAGGCCAGGAGAAGAAAGCCTGCTGTCTCCAGGCAAAAGGGGTTGCCCAGCAAGATAAAAGCTGAAGGAGATAAGCCTTTATTTTCAAATTTATGTTTTATTGATTTAAGAGGTAGAGAGAATTTCCATCTGCTGGTTCACACCCTATGTGCCCATTATATCCAGGACTCGACCAGGCAAAGGTCCTGGATATAATGGAGGTGGGTGCTCAGTCAGGTTTCCCACATGGGTGGTGGGGCCCATCGCTGTTGCCTCTCAGGGTGCATGTCAGCAGGGAGCTGGACTCAGGAGTGGAACCAGGACTAGAACTCAGGCCTTGCAGGAGTGATGAGCCTTTCCACACAGCATCTTAGCTCTGCAACACAAGCTTTCAGATAACAAACACAGCGGTACAGGCCAACAACCACAAAGCAAGCTGGCCTCCTCCAACTGCAGCCCTGTCAGCAAAAGCCAAGTAGGAGCCTAAGTCTATATACATCAGCCTCTAAGTTGGCCAACTGGAGTGGTGTCACGAGAAAGCCAAGCAGGGAGCTGTGTGGTGCCGGTGGCCTCGGGGCATCAGCTGCCACTGGTACTAAGTAGGCATTCCTCTGGCTTCCCACATGAAGCCTGGAGGAGAACCAAGATGCCGCTCGGTGGTTGTCAGAATGCTTCCGTTAGCAATCACGTTGAATATGCTTGAATCCAGTGAAAAAACAAGTTTTGGCAGAGAAAAGGAGCTACAAAGAAGAGTCGCATGAATTTTATACCTGTAAAATAACAGTAACAAATTTGAAATACAGCAGATGGACAGCAGCAGAACAGAGAAGGCAGAACCTGTGTCCTTGAGAACAGGAGCAGCAGTGGCCCTTTCTGAGCCACAGAACAGACTGGAAGGAATGAGTAGAGACCCAGCATCTGTCATAAGCATCTTAGACAAGAGAAGGAAATGGGACCGAAGAAGTGATGGCTGAAAAATTCTGAATGGAATAAACTTACAGAAATACACACTAACATACATCAGGCTTCTGAAGACCAAAGATATCAGCTGCCAGCGCCTGCCTGCTCTTAACACAGAGAGCATTGGCTCTGGGATACGACATTTGTACTCAGTGGGCATTGGTCCTCCAGAAGCAAAGTTTGATGTCCACACAAAAACCTGTGCAAGCCGTCTGTACAGATTTGGTTGTCAGAATCTCACCATCAGTGCTGCAGTAGGTGAGTGGTTAGCTGTGGCGTCTTCACACCATGGAAAGCCTCCATGGATAGATGCAGCCACTGGGGTGGAGCTCAAGGACATCTCAGCAGGTCTGGTATGACTCCCTGCTTCTAACATTGTAACAGTGCCATGTGTCAAGTCAGAGAGCAGGTTCGTGACTGCCAGCAGGTAGGGAAGAGGGTGCACCTTGGCGGGTGTGAATAGGACGCAGTTATCATGAGCTGGGTCTTGGTGGTGCTGTTCCGTCTTGGCAGTGTGGTCACATGAGCCTTCTGGCGCAGTAGAATGCTGTCCAGGATTGCACACAGCACTGTGCCTTGGCACGGTCTGGGTTTTGGTTTATGCTTTAGTTACATAAGCTGTAACTATTGAGTGAAATGGTTGAAGGAGATGCTGGGCTTCTCTGAGCCGCCTTTACAACTCTGCATTGACAGCTATTTCAAGGCAAAGAATTTTGGAAAGCACAAAGCATTGATCAAATCTCAGGTACAGTTATGCTAAGTTGAAGAAGTTATATCTGCATCATTGTTTCATTCATATGGACTGCAAGAAAGGGCACCTTACAGGGCAGACCACATCAGTGGGTACCAGGGGCTAAGGGCTTACTGCATTGGACTAAGCAACTAGGGAGGTAGGGGGCTGGCAAGAAAACAACTCTATATCCTGGTGATGTGCATGTACCTGTGCATTTACTAAAATGTTAAACTACAAAAGAGTGAATTTTATATTATATGAATTAAAAAATCAGAAGAGGAAACTGGTGCCACATGGGAATGTATTTCCTAAGAAGTTCAGTCCTTTTTGGAAAGATGCTGTGGTGGAGCAGGTCAAGTTGCCACTTGGGACACCTGCAACCCATACAGAAGTGTCAAGTCAAGTCCCAGCTGTCACCTCCTACTGACATGCACCCGAGACAGCAAATGATGATACAAACTCTTGGCTTCCTGCCATTCCTGGGGGAACATGGGAGACCAGATGGAATGCCTTCCTCCTGGCTCTGCTCTGGCTTTGGCAGGCATTCGGGGAGTGAACCAGTGGAAGGAGGATTTCTCTCCCTAGTTCCTTCCACTTTCTGTCACTTCTACCTATCAAATATATATATATATATGTTTCAAATAAATAATCACCTTATTTATTTGAAAGATAGAAAACAAACTGAGAGATAAAAAATTTCCATCTGCAGTTAACTAGATGGGAGCCAGGAGCTTCATCTGAATCTCCCACTTGGGTAGTGGGGTCCCAAGCACCCCATCCATCCTCCACTGCTTTCCCTAGGATCATTACTGGGGACTTGGATCTGATGTGGAGCATCTAAGACTCAAGCTGGGGCCCAGAGCAGTAGCCCAGTGCCTAAATCCTTGCCTTCTGTCTGCTGGGATCCCATATGGACACTTCTTCATATCCCAGCTGCTCCACTTCCCATCCAACTCCCTGCCTGTGGCCTAGGAAAGCAGTAGAGGATGGCCCAAAGCCTTGGGACCCTGTGCCCATGTGGGAGACCTGGAAGAAGTGCCTGGTTTCAGATCGGCTCAGCTCCGGCCATTGCAGCCACTTAGGGAATGAACCAGCAGATGCAAGATCTCTCTCTCCTTCTCTCTGTTTATCATCTGCCTTTCCCATGAAAAATAAAGTAAGTCTTTAAAAAAAATAACTCAAGGTGGCACTCATATATGGTATGCTGGCATCACAGGTGGTTGCTTAGCCTGCCAACTTAAAAAAATAAACATTAAAGCAAGTTACCTTTTGGTGACTTTCATGATTTCCCAGAAATTTCTAAGAAATGTATGTTTTTCCTTCCTAACAGATGACACTATGAGTGAAGAAGACATGCTTCAGGCAGCTGTGACCATGTCTTTAGAAACTGTACAAAATCACTTGAAAACAGAAGGAAAAAAATAATGCCTTTAAACGATGATTTAGATACTCTGGTTTTCTGACATTATCCTGTGGGGTGACAGGATAGGGTTCATTTCAGTAATGTATCCGAAAGAAAAGTGTTCCACCGGGGAGAGGAGACTTTTAGGTGATTTGCAAACAAAATGATGAAAAAGTTGGAAAATCTGTCTGTTATTAGGACTAAATAATGATCCTCCACACACTAGCCAAAGGCATTTAGCAATTAAAGACATTTGAAATAGTTTTCTAAATGTTCCTTTTTCTTTCTTTGATAGTGAATCCCTAACACGTCTGAAGTAGAGCCTTGTGCACACGAACCTGTCAGCTCTTGCCACAGAACCTTGTCCTTATGGTTTTACTGTCTTGCCTCTTGTGGCTCATTTGACTCATTTTCATCCAACAGTTGCTTTTATTTTTTATTAACCAACTTCACCTTTTCAGGTTAGCATCTCTAGCCTGCATTAATCATAGTCCTGGTTCCAAAAGGATAAACTCTTCTCCCTCCACATCCATGCACCGTGTGTGACCTTGGGGCTTTCCTCGTGTTATTTTCTCCAAACACAATGTCTCTGCTCTCTGGTTTTCCTTATTTTTGTACAACTCTTCGCCCTGCTCTGTCCTGGCTTGCCCTGTAAGCCCTCACTGAAGCAGTCCTCACCTCCTGACTGGCACATCCCCCTCTCTGACGTCAGCCTTGCACAGAAAGCCGGGAAGAAATGGTGAAGCAAGGGTATGCTTCTGGAGCTGCTTTGTGAATGTTTCTTCAGTTACGTCACAACTTTACAGCTTTGTTGTAACCTCTTTCCTGGCCTTATTGTTTCCTTTCTCCTCCACTTGAGAAAAAATAGAAGCATAGTATGCAAGCAGGTTTCTTTCTGATAGATGATTTTATGTATATACCCACCATGAATGTATGATGGACACAATTTGGCCTTCAATTTTAGTCTGGTTCCTTATAATTTTTTTCTTTTCCATTCACAATTGAATGTAGACTCTGAATCACACCTGTTGTTAGTGGTTGGAGCTTAGTAGACATGATCTGCAACAGGTCCGTTTACTAATGAAAATGTTTAAATTGGTATTGTGATCTGACAGTTGCATGTTTAAACACCTGCAGGATTATGGAAGGCACCATGCTTAACGTGTGTTAATAAGCAAGTCCTTAGTTTTGATAAACATGGTTAAGATAAGATGCACAGAGTTTGTTGTTGGGTCCATGGAGTAGCATGCTTTCAATGAAATGTAACCATGTCTCTCTGAAATTGCCCAGCTCCGTGCAGCTCTCCAGTCCCCTTTCCTTTCTGAGGCCCTTTTGGATATATTGAATCATTCATGAGCTAGAATTCAAGAATTTGCAACCAACAGCTTAAATAGTTCAAGAGTGCCGTGCGACCCTACTGGTGCCTGGCTGCACACGTTTAATCAGGGAAAGTTTTCTGTTCTATGATATATTACTAAGTCACTGAAAAGAGAAAATATCTTTTATTTATGATTAATAAATAATTTTTCTTGTATAGAAGTTGTTTTAGATTATTTTGTGCCAACGAAATTTCCTTTAGATTTACATAAAGTTAGAGTTTTATTTTAAAGTGCGAAGTTCTCTTTTAGCAATGGAAAATGTTTCAGAAGAATTCAAACCTAGAATTGCAAGGAATGTTGGAGTTTTGTACTACTCCCTCAGGATTTATAAACCTGAGTATTTTAAGACAGAACATTTATGTAAGGGTCCCCAGGATGACAGTCACAATTCCCATTCATGGTTGGCCTTATCTCTTCCTATTGGAAAATCACACAAAACTTCCCATGTACTTCAGCTGCTGCTACTGAATGGAAAATGGAGAAACTAAATATATATTTAAATGTTACATAGTTTATGGAATTCGTATATTATATACCCTGGTTCAAGCACTTAAGCAGATGTGACATGGTGACCTGTCTTGGTTCCAGCAGCACTAAGCACACACTGCATACATTTGAATGTGTTCTGTGGTTTTTTGTGGAATTGTTATCCTGGGCAGGCACATTTAGAATCTGTAGTAAGCTGCCATGTTGTTTGGACTAGCTTAAATTGAATTGAACATTTATAGTTTATATCTTAACTGGCCATTATGAAAAATGCCAATTCTTCATAATATAGTATCAGAAAGTATAAAAAGTATACAAAGTTATATAGTTCATATAACAAGAGATACCATTGACTATAAACCACCTACGATAAGATCAGGAACAATGAAATTCATGATTACTCTTTTAAGAACTTTATAAAAATTTCCATTCCGTTTTACCAATTGGGAACACTTTAATGTTTAATATTTAAACTATTGGTATCTTTTTCCTAATGTAATTTGTATTACTGGGATAAAATATATATAGTGGTGATGTAAGTGTATAACTAAACTTTAAGCCAACTTTGGAAATACCACTTTCATATTTTCAGATGTCATGATTTATTAAGTAGTTATTTGTGTTTTAAAAATTCAAATCTAAAACTTCCACTAATACTTTTTTTAGAACAGTTAGCATAAATGTTTCAGTAATGTAAATAGCTTGAAAAGATTGCTGCAGGTAAATCCTATAATTAACCTTTAAGATCGTAGCCAAATAATGTACAATTCACAGAATATTTTTCACAAAGAGGTGCTTTGTTTTTTTCTTCAAAGTTGATTTTTCTTAATTAAGTCTTTATTCATGATGCCAAAGTTAATGAGGAAAAAAGCTCAAAACTAGTTGAGCCTTACAGGCAAAACAACCAGTAGTTTTTATTATTTTATTTAATATTAAATCAAATAAATTTTATTCCAATCAGAGCCCAAGTGACATTGTGAGTACCTATACACTTCATACCATCTAAAAAGTCATGCCAGTCCCATGCATTGCTGAATTTTGAAAACTGGTCCAGTGGACTTGTGCAAATCCAAGAAAGATTGATTCATGCTTAGTCAATCTTAACTGAAAAGCCATGTTTTAAATTCTTGGGAGGAATCAGTTATTGATGATTTTCTATTAAAAACTGAATCTTCAGTTGGAGGGGTCTGAGGATACTGTTTCCATAGTGAGTCGTTTATTTTATCTGAGCCCTAATAAAACTAGAAATCTGACCTTAATTAAGAAAAATCAGATTGGAGCAACTTATCATTTCAGCACTGTAAATATTTTTTTCATATTCAAAAATTTTTATTCATTCCTAGTTCCTGCTTAACTACTGTCTTTGGCTGAAGGAATGAATTGGCTTTGCATTTTTTAAGTTAGTCTGATATATAATAAAAAAACAATTTTCTGCTTTTCTGGAAGAAGTTTGGTTCTTGAAATTTTTTCTAAGTTGAAAAATTCTGTTCTTATTCAGAAATGGTTTGGCATTTAAGAATTAATGCAAATAACTTCTAATCTCATGTTTATTAATTGGCATGTTTCATCGTGTACCAATTGATATTTTAAGATGGGGTTCCTAGACTAACAGCAGGAAGCCTGTCCAGGCAGGAATTCCTGATTTATGGAGGAGGTCCCTGGTGTAATTCAAAAGTAAATGATGTTTTTTTTTTTTTTGAAGAGGAAAATACACATTTGAAATGTGATTGTTAATTTCTACCACACTGGACTACCAGGAATACCTGTTGTTTTTTTTTTAATGACTATTCTGTATCAATATCTGAAGTATGAAAGCTGTCTAAAGTGAAAGGCAGTCTGTTGGCCACGTTACAAGTGCCCTGTGGCAGTGCCGTGTGCGCTGTTTGCTCAGGACCCGAACCTGCAGCCCCTCTGTGTGTGCTCCTCGCAGAGTTGCTTTGCTGAAGGCACCCACACAGGCCTCCTATCTGGTGTCTGGTCTGCGAAAAGCCGGGCTTCCAAAGCACTGTGGAATGCTTAGGATTCGATTGTTACTGTGGATGCTCCATGAGTTGTATTTTAAATATCAAAGATGATTAAATAAAGAGAATGTTTGCTTTTGTATTTCATTTTTCATTTGTGCCCTACTGTTTAGAGTGTAAGAGTCAGAGGACAACAGCCTGTGCAGCTTGGCAGAAATGCAGTGCCAAACCACAGTCAGACCCACTGAATCAGACCTGCCTTTGCCCAGGCTCCCAGGGAATGGTGAAGCCCTGGGCTGCGCATGCTCCCTGACCAGGTCCTGGGATGGGAAAGCCCTAGGGCTTCCTCCCCGAGATCTGCTCTAACAGAGCAAACCTACGATTCCAAGTTTTTATTTACAATATATGCTTTTAAATGTTGGTTCAACTTTTAATTTTTGCTCAACCTTTTTTTTTAACCCTGAAGACAAAACATGTAACATTTAAACAACAAGAAAAAAAAAATGTTGGTTTTATTTTATCCAACTTGAGAATGCAATTGGGGTTGGGCACAAAATATCAAAATGTATTTCATGCATCCTTTAAGTAAAGACATTAAAAAAAAAAAGGAAAAAGAAAACTGTACAGGGAAGCAGGAATGTGAGGAAAGGGGGGAGCCAGTCTAGTACTCCAAGAACAGAAGCCTGTGCCGTGCAGAAGCAGCGAGGCTGCATCGTAGGCTGGTCCTGTCCAGATGGAAGAGCTGCAGCATTTTCACTTCCCGGGACTGTTGGCCCGGGGGAACCTGGAGTGGGCTCTCACGGCCCGAGCCTCCCACTGACAGAAGTGCTGCTAGCTAATGTTCTCCAAAACGAGCTCAGGGAAAGGAAGCCAGGTCAAAAGTGGGAATTCAGTTAACTGTACAAAAGGGGAAAACGCCTGGGGAACGACCAGCAAATACTCCTGTGAGAGAAGAGATCTGAACATTTTTTCAAAGATGAAAATGGGGGAGTGAGCAGAACCAAAAACTGATTATCAAATGTTAACAAACATGAACACCAAGAATGCACAGGAAATGAGAGAAAGAAACCATGGGAGGTGGGGTGAGAGGTGGACTGGGATCAGAGGATTTGGTTTAAGTTTCTGCAAGAAACAGACTTCCCAGAGAGGACTCCTTCATCAATACTTGAACTGGCTGACAGAGCTAATGGTCACAGTTTTGAAAGGCCTCACTGAGTGCCTGCCACAATGAAACAAAAACCCACATAAGAGCACATCATTCATTCTAGAGCGTCTGAGAGCAACAGGAGACCTGACAAGCTTCCAGGAAGAGAAACACAAGGTCCAGAGGGCAGGGAATCAGCCTGCACACACTGGATGAGGCTTAGCCTGTGCAGGAAAGATCTCTGTCCCTGCTAATTCTGCCTTTTAAGAATTAACTTATTTTTATTGGAAAGGCAAATCTCAGAGAGAGAAAACTCTCCCATCCAGTGGGTCACTCCCCAAGTGGCCCCAACCGCCGGAGCTGAGCCAGGAGTTGGGAGCCTCTTTCGGGTCTCCCACGTGGGTGCAGAGTCCCAAGGTTTTGGGCCGACCTCTACTGCTTTCCCAGGCCACAAGCAGGGAGCTGGATGCTAACATATACTGACTTGACAGGGAGAGATGGGCTTTTGTTAAACAGGGATAAGCTCCTCCCAGTTGGGGACCACGGTCCTCATGACAGGTCACAAACTTGCCCTCTAAAATGAGCCTCCTGAGAAAAAGGCTACTCATTTCAGGGACTAGATAAGGAACAAAGGCTTGGACTTGGGCTGAGAGAGATGATGTATGCACAGCCATCCAAGGCGAACGGACCTGGGGGCTTCAGAGTAATATAGCAGGTGTTTCTCTGGACCGCTCTGCAGATTTCAGAAGCGAGGATGCCTTGCCCATAAAAAATGCGCAAAGCATGTAACAAACACTTCCAGAATAGGGTGCGAATTTCTTTTAAAAAGCATCCACCCTGCAGAAAGGGCAGTTACGGTCTGCAGCCGACAGGGTCCAAAGATGCAAGGCATTCCGCTGTTGCGTTCCCGGAGTGGGCACCATCCCGGGCCGTGAACGGGCTCAGAAAAGATGCCAGCGTATTTACTGCGGCTCTTAACAGAAATGCACAGCCATCATCCCCAGCTTTCAAAACAAAAAGCGCAGGCGTCTCCGGGGCTGGGTGCTGCGTGCCCACGCCCCAGTGCACCCAGCGCGCCAGCGCCACGTAGCCAGCTTTCTTCCGGCAGGAAAGGGCCTCCTGGCAGGTGTGTGCGAGCCAGTGGCCGAGGTGTGGCCGGGGTCTCCCACGCCCACCGAGGTTGGGGAGCGTCCATGTCCCCCACAGCGCGTCAGAGGTGAAGTCGGCTTCTGGAGCAAAACCCAGGGAGCGGGCGTCCCCAAGGCGGGCTGCAGAGCCTCGGCAGGTTGTTACAGACGCTGTCAGTAACAGGTGCGGGTCCTGTCCGGACGCCTCAGTCCGCAACCCATCTCGGACAACTCGGGGCCCTCCACAGCCCCCTCAGGGTGTGTGAGACAAACGGCACAGAGGCGTGTGAGGAGCTCCTGCGAACCGCTTCCCCCCGCGCCCGTGGAACGACCCAGCCAAGGCTCCTGGAACCGCACGCACTGCTTTCGCGGATGTAGTCCGAAAGGAAACATTCAAGAACACGACGAGGAGCGCCCTCTGAGTTGCCGGGTCGAGGGCTTCCAGGTGGCCGGGGCAGGGTTGCTTCTGCCAGCAAGCTCGGCCGTGGAGAGTCTCGAGAACTGGAGCCTCCAGCTGCTCCTGTCACGGCCAGACCCCGCGGGCGACGTGGACGCCGACCTTGCCCCGACCTGCCGGCCCGGGCCTCCGGCCAGGCCCCCGCACGCAGTCCTCCGCGGTCCCACGCTCCTTTGCGTCCGGCGGCTCTGCAGGGCCCCTCTACGCCACCGCGGCGCACCTCTATGATCTCCGCTGCTTGGAGAGCGAGTGTCATGGCGGCCGGCGTCGAGTTGGCAGTAGTGTCCCGCGGAACTGGGCAAAGTCATTAAAGCCAGGGCAGAAGGACGTGTGCCTGCTCGGACGGTGGGACGTCGTGGGAAGGAGCGGAAGCAGCTCGCGGTGACGCCGTCACGAGGGCCTGGGTCGCGGGGCAGTTGGTGGGCCCTCCTCGCGCCGGCGTTGCTTAGGAACCCCACATCGCGCTGTCACCTCCTGAACCCCGAGTTCTGGATTAGTCCCGCCAAGATCGCGGTTAGAGAAGGTTCGGCGCGATCGTCGGGACGCGTACGACGGCGATTTGATGTTCTCTGAAACCCGCGACGATGGCTTCCTGGCTAGGGGGCATCAGCTCTGGTCTAGGCCAATCCCTGGGGCAAGTGGGGGGCAGCTTGGCGTCCCTCACTGGCCATATCTCGAATTTTACCAAGGATATGCTACTGGAAGGAGCGGAGGAAGTAGGAGGTAACAGCTGGAGGGAGGGAGAGAAGGGAGGGCCGGTTCCCACCGGGCGTCCGTCGGGGGACACGGTGCCCCTCCGTCCTTTCCCCTTCGTACTCTTGCTGCCTCCTGCCCAGCCCCTTCTCTCGGGGGAGGCGGGGGGAAGGACGTGTGTGTGTGTGTGTGTGAGAGAGAGAGAGAGAGAGAGAGAGATCCTGGGAAGATCCTGGGTGCGTGTGTGCCCACCACTTGTGTGGGAGAACGGCGCGGGACAAATGGGCACCTGTTTTTGGTGGTGCTTGTCTTCTGGTCTGTTTTCCTGACAGTGGAAATAACTCTGAAGCGGTGGTGCCACCTGCCCTCTGAGGCCCCAGAATGTTATTTGCTCGCGAGTTCCCTTGCTGTGTTGGGTTGTTGGCCCACTGTGCTGCTACATGGTGTGTTGCGGTGTATACTTGCCCGTGTACATAACTGCTTGGAACCCAAGGGCTTGGACATTTTTTCAGCGCAGGTCTGCCTTCCAGCACATAGAGGGCTGTTGTTTTTATTGTGTTTTGTTGTTTTGGGTGAGAGCTCGTTTGATGGTTTTATTTTCTGATTGAACATGGTGGAAGTCCTGCATTAATCGAGCCTTGACAGTTATCTGGATTACAGATAGGAAGATAGCGCTTCTGTTGATCATTTCTGGTATCTGTTTAGAGAGACAGTGAGGGAGCTGAAGTGCGCTGTAGTTCTTGGGGCCCTTGTGGGTGGCAGGTGCAGTGGGCCTCGTTTGGGAGCAGGGATTTAGAGCTGACCATTGTGGGACCCTGCAGGCAGTCATCACCCAGAGAAGGGTTGAAGAGCCTTGGAAAACTGAGAGCAAAGGGTTTGCTGTTGTTTTGACCTCTTGAGCCAGGGAGCATGCCTCCATCTAGCTGGATGTAAGGCATGTTCAAGGTGGAGTTCACTGTGTCCTTTCTGTCCTGTGTGTTTTCAGTCTTAATGGTTTCACCATCTGCCCAGTTGCCTAAGTTAGCCATCTTTATGTCCGCTTTGTCTCTTTGCCATCTCATATTTCCAGGTGCTTACTGCAGCTCACTTTGTGTCAGAGCTGACCCTTCCCTGGTCACCCTTCCTGCTTGGGTTCAGATCCCCGGAAAGCTGTCCCAGAGACTGTTGCCTTTTATGTCCTGTCTCCCACTCCTCCCTCCAATGCATTGCTGTTGTATTGCCAGTTGTTTTTTCAAGAAGAAATTTGCTTAAAAATGTCCTAACCCTGTTACCTCCAGAATCCAGAGCTGCTGCTTTTTCAAGGCCAAGGACCTATCTTGTCTTTCGTTAACCACTGTTTCTAGTTGGTACATCACTTGTGTATGTGCACTTTCATACACATATGCCCACCTATAACCCACCCAACTGCAGCCCCTGGAGTGTGAGTCCAAGCCTGCCCACATGGCCAGGACTTGGAGAAGCATTGGGGTTGCTTGCCTGCAACATATGTTCTGGTGCAACTTTGGGCATCTCACTTGAGGCAGCACCTGGACTGCTTTTTCAGTCCTTGTATAGTCAGCATGTGGCTTCTTTGTTGGTAATTAATGGATGCTCCATAAAAATTATGTGAAGGAGTGATTAAAATTCTGTAGTTACTTGATCCTTTTCATTTTATTTTGCACTAGCACTGGCTTGACACCTCACTTACTGGTTTTGTATGTCATTTAAAAATGTGATCCAAGTTTAGTGTGTTCAGTCATTAACAGTCTTTTTTTTTTTTTGTATTAATTACGTTGCATATGTGACACAGTTTCATAGGCTCTGGGATTCCCCCAACCCCTCCCCTGCCCTCCTCCCATGGTGGATTCCTCCACCTTATTGCAGTGTTACAGTTCAAATTCAGTCAAGATTCTTTCTTTGCAAACATATACCAAGCATAGAGTCCAGCATCTTATTGTCCAGATAAATTCAACGGTTTCTTGGGGAGACCGTCTCTGGTCTGAAGGTAGAGCTGGCAGAATAGCATCCCAATCAATTAAAAGCCCCAGCACAACATCAACAACAATTTACAACATTATGGAATTATTTGACATGGTATTGAGTAACCAGTATGTTAAAAAATGCAAGTTCTGGGCCCAGCGGCATGGTCTAGCGGCTATAGTCCTCGCCTTGGATGCCCGGGATCCCATATGGGCGCCGGTTCTAATCCCGGCAGCTCCACTTAAAAGTATATTAGGTTTTACAGTTCTTTGATGTAGATCATAAGCAGTCTGACTCACATTGATTGTACGTTCATTGGTTACATCACAATATCTTATTGCATGAGATACAGTCTGTTTGGGGTTGGAATAATATTACAGTTCACAGGCACATTAACAGTCTTTTATTGTTTATACGGTGCCAGCATGGAACAGGAAAGCAGGTCACAGTACCACTGCTGGGACACCCTGAAAACCAGCCATGTTGGCAGTATTACCAAGTTTCTCTTTTTTATTTTTTAAGATTCATTTCTGAATTTTTTTTTTTACTTGAGAGAGTTACAGAGAAAGAGGAAAAGATAGAGAGATCTTAATACACTGGTTTGCTCCTGAAATGGTCACGATGGCCAGAACTGTGCTGATCTAAAGCCTGGAGCCAGCAGCTTCTTCCTGGTCTCTCATGCAGGCGTAGGGTCCCAAAGACTTGAGCTACCCTCCACTGCTTTCCCAGGCCATAAGCAGGGAGGTGGATGGGAAGTGGAGCAGCTGGGATTCAAACTGGTGTCCATATGGGATGCTGGCCCTGCAGGCTGAAGATTAGCTTGATATATCCCTGCACTGGCCCCATAAAGCTGCTATTCTGCAACTGTATTAAGGCAAGGTTAGGAACGTGGGCTTTTAAATTACATAGACATGGGTTGAAATTCTGCCTCTGGGTGCAATGCATAGAATTGTTGGCAAATTTGTAACTATTTAACCTCTACAAAGCATATTGTCCTTATCTAGCAGCTGGGGGCACTTGCACCCACTGCGAGTTTTTTAGAGAGTTCATCAGAATGTTGAGTGTAAGATGTCTCTGGCTCTGCCTGACTGCTAGCATGAGCAGACGGTACATGTGGCTTTCCCTCATTGAGAGAGTTAGCATTTTTTAATCTTCATGGAGTATCTCTCTTATATAAGGGCCAGGATTTGGGGGATTTAAGGGAAGGGAGCAAAGGGCAGGTGGTGGACATCTGCATAAACCTTTAAATTGCTCTTGGAAATAATTGTAGCTTTGAACAGTTACCTTCCTAAGCAGATTAGGTTATACTTTGTCCTCATCAGAAGCAATTAGACCTCTCAGAGCTTAAAGGGAGATGTACAAACCACAGAAGCAAACCTACCTGGTCATTTTCAAAACAAGAAATGTAGGTGGCTGCAATTGTTACATGCCGCTTGAATTTTCTTTGATTTAAACCGGAAAGGTGTTTTTTGGGGGGTTTTATTTATTCATTTATTGATTTTTGATTATTTATTTGAGAGGCAGAATTACAGAGAGAGAGGGAAAGACAGAGAGACAAAAATCTCCCATTTGCTGGTTCACTCCGCACATGGTTACACGGCTGGAACTGGGCCAGGCCAAAGGTCAGAGCCAGGTCTCGCATGAGGGTACTGGAGCTCAGGAATGTGGGCCATCTTCACTGCTTTCTGAGGAACATTAGCAGGGAGCTGGATCTGAAGTGGAGCAGCTAAGACTCCCACCACCACCCATATAGAATGCTGGCCCAGCAGTCAGAGGTTTATCTTTCCACACCACAACCTGTTACTAGAAGTTATTTTTATAATATTAAAATGCTGGCTGGCACTTGGTAACTTGGGGCTGGCACAATGATTCAGCTGGCTAAACCTCTGCCTACAAACGCATCCTCTATGGGTACTGGTTTGTGTCCCAGCTGCTCCACTGCTGATCCAGCTCCCTGCTTATGGCCTGGGAAAGCAGTGGAGGGTGGCTCAAGTCTTTGGGGCCCTGCATCCAATCAGAGACTTGGAAGAAGCACCTGGCCCCTGACCTCAGATTGGCCATTGTAGCCATTTGCGGAGTGAATCGTAGATGGAAGATTTTTCTTTCTCTCTCTCTCCTCTATTTCTCTCTCTGTAAATCTGCCTTTCCAATAAAAATAAGCAAGTCTGAAGAATGAAAATAGCTACAATGTTATATAAGTAGTTCAAAACATGCTAGTACCTAGGGGAAAAAAATCTAATCCTGGCTGAGGGCTTTCTGACAGCTTTGAGGATGTCATTTTAGCGTTAGCAGGCTCTGACTCTATCTTGCCTACTTTTAAATGTTCATAACTTTAAATTAAAATGTATAAAACTATGCAAAATGAATCCATGACCATTTTAAATCATTTGTGTCTGCTACTGTGTTTAATTGCATGTTTAGAACATTATTTGATAGTTTTGAAAACAGTTGAGTAAGTTAAGTCTCATCTAAGAATGCAACATACGCCAGCAGAGAAAGTTTCAATTGGAAAACCTAATTTCCACAACAGTGCTGTTTTTTGGTTTGTTTGTTTGTTTTAGTATTTGTTTGAAAAGCAGAATGATAGAGAAGGAGAAAGGCAGAGAGAGAAGTGTTGGTTCACACTGCAAATGGCTACAGTTGCTGGGCCTGAGCCAGATTGAAGCCAGGAGCCAGGAACTCCTTCTGGTTCTCTCTCTCACATTGAGTTGCAGGAGCCCAAGAAGTTTGGCTGTCCTCTGCTTCTTTCCCAGACTCATTAGCAGGAATTGTTCGGATAGAAGCAGAGTACCAAGGACTTGAACAGCAACCTGGTAAAGGATGCTGCCATGACAAGCAGTGGCTTATTGGGCTGTGCCACAGTGCTGGCTCAGCAACTAACAACAGAAGTTTACGGACACTTCCAAGGGGCCAGGGTAGATGCTGGAAGCTGCAGGGCTTACTGAGTGATTCCTGTGACCGGTGATTAGTAGCAATGGAAAATTGTGATGATAATCCGGTAAAGTGTGCTGTGAATTTATTTTTGTGTAAGCCTACCAGTCTGTCGAAACTCAGTGAAATCTATTTTCCATAAAACGCCTGTTATTACTTCAAATGGCATTGATCAGATTTGCTCAGGGATTTTGTTTCTTTCATAACAGAATTATCAACTTCTAGAAAAAGTGAAATTGAAGCCCTTCATTCGATCTTAAAATCAGAGGTAAGGAAAATTTAAAACCACACTGGCAGTTTATTTCAGTCCTCTCTTTTTAAAATGCAATGTTCTCTACTTTTTATTTCCTCTTATTTGTCTCGTTTACCCCACCCCGAGCTTTTTATCACTCTTCCTTGATGAAGAGAATATTTACATTTTTCTACAGTTTGCTATTTTTTAAATAAATGCCCATCTGTATTTCTGTATCCTGGAAAGTAGGAAGACTGCCACATTTTGAAATAATATTAGCAGCAAATTATTATTAAGAATGACTATGTTTGAATAGTACGCAGAGTTGTAGAAGCGCATTTATTCATGTATAATGTGAAGAATGCAATTCTGTTTAATCTGCAACTCTCTAGTTCTCTAACTTTAAAATACCGATAATATTTGTGTGCAAAGAATTTAAGAATATAGGAGTGGCAAATTAACTTTTAAAGGCCAGAATTCTTTGACCTTTCTTTTTTTGTAAAGATCGATGTTTTTTTATAATGCCAGATACATAACTATTACCTTCAGTCCTTTTGTTGAAAATAGTATTTTTTTTTTTTTTTGCTTCTAGAATGAAAGGCTCAAAAAATTATGTACTGATCTTGAAGAGAAACATGAAACATCAGAGCTTCAAATAAAACAGCAGTCAGCAAGTTACAGAGGCCAGCTGCAGCAGAAAGAGGTAAGGTCATTGCATTAGCACGTACATCTGCCATCTTCCATGTGTGGTTCACTCCTCAAGTGGCCGCAATGACCGGAGCTGAGCCGATCCGAAACCAGGAGCCAGGAGCTTCTTCCGGTCAAGGCCAAGGCCAGGATCTCTCACATAATTTCTCTTTGAGATCCTAATCATGGCCCCTTGTGTTTTCTTTTCTAAAAAGATTGCATTTACAGACCAAAGCATTCTTCTAACTGTGTTTACAGTCTTGTGCAAAGTTACCTGTCACTGACAATGGACTTGAAGTGGAACTCCAACCATGGTCAGCCATGACTCCCACACCAGAAGTGTTCCATGGATACAGACTGACACGGCTTTTACTTTTCTTCTCATCCTTTGAGATTGATAGGAAACAGAACACTAAGAAATTGCTGGCTCTTTCTCTCTGCTTTTGCCTTTCCCTCTGTAGTTCCACCTATAAATTGTATTTATTCATTTGAAAGAGTTACAAAGAGAAGAAGCCTGGGGAGAGATCTTCTGTCTACTGGTTTACTCCCCAAATGACTGATTGCTGGGACTGGGCCAAGCCAGAGCCAGGAGCTTCATCTGGGTCTCTTACATGGGTGGAGGGACCCAAAGGTCTTGCAGCATCCTCCACTGCTTTCCTAGGTGTGTGGGCAGTGAGCTGGAGCAAAGTGGGGCAGCTGGGACTCCGTCAGCACTGGATGGGATACCTGTGTCACCGGTGGAGGTTTCACCTGCTACACCATGGTGCTGGCCGCTTGCATTTACTTTTTTAATTTTTCAAAAATATTTATTTATTTTTATTGGAAAGTCAGATATACAGAGAGGAGGAGAGACAGAGAGAAAGATCTTCCGTCGATGATTCACTCCCCAAGTGAGCGCAATGGCCGATGCTATGCCGATCCGAAGCCAGGAACCTCTTCCGGGTCTCCCACACGGGTGCAGAGTCCCAAGGCTTTGGGCCACACTCGACTGCTTTCCCAGGCCACAAGCAGGCAGCTGGATGGGAATTGGAGCTGCTGGGATTAGAACCGCCGTCCATATGGGATCCTGGCGTGTTCAAGGCGAAGACTTTAGCCACTAGGCCATGCTGTCAGGCCTGCATTTACTTTTTTTTTTTTTTAAGATTTATTTTATTTTTATTACAAAGTCAGATATACTGAGAGGAGGAGAGACAGAGAGGAAGTGGAGCTGCCGGGATTAGAACCAGCGGCCATATGGGATCAAGGCGAGGACCTTAGCCACTAGGCCACGTCGCCAAGCCCTACATTTACTTTTTAAAAGTCATTTTTAAAAAATGTTTGCATTCTATGTGAAAGGTAGAGAGAAAAAGAAAGAGGTCTTGCACCTGCTGGTTCACTCTCTAAATACCTACATCATCCAGGACTACCAGGCTGTAGCCAGGAGCTGGGGACTCCATCTGGGTCTCCCATGTAGGTGGCAGGTACCCAACTCCATAGGCTGCGTCTGGGACCTCCCAGGATGTGCCTTAACAAGAAAGCAGAAGCGAAGCAGAGCTACAACTCTGATGTGGATTGTGGGCGTTCCACACAGTGAGTTGACCACTGTGCCCAATGCCTGTCTCTTAGTTTAAATAAAGATATGATTAGGATATTACAGATTCAATTAATAGAGTATCATCACTGGATATCTTGGACAAATTACTATTATCCCTTCTAGTGTTAATTAATAAAAAAGTCAATAGTGGTAAGTAAGTGATCTCAAATATGAATTATAAATACGCAGGTGGAAATCAGCCACCTTAAAGCCAGACAGGCAGCGCTGCAGGACCAGCTACTAAAGCTGCAGTCGGTCCACTCGGGAGCTGGCAGCGTCCCTGCCACATCATCTGCATTCAGCTACGGGGCCAGTCATCACACGTCAGCATTCCACAATGACGACATGGACTTTATTGACATAATTTCCTCACAAGAAGAAATTAACCGGCTGTCCAGTGAAGTTTCGAGGCTGGAATCTGAGGTTGGCCACTGGAAAAACATAGCCGAGGTAGGTGGAAATTTTCAAGAGCTTTTGAAAACTACAATAAAAATATGGTACTACCTTGACAGCTGTCTGCAGGGCTCTCCTAAAGGAGGAAGCAGAAAGCCTGCGTTCCGCTTCTCAGTCCATCAGGGACTGGGAGGGCTTTGCCCAGGTCGTTTTCCTTTCTGTTCAGGATTTGGGGACATTTTTGGTTGATTTTTTTTTTTTTTAAACTATTGCAATTTCAGGACTCAGACCTGACATCTTTTTCCCTAGAGTTCCTGAGGATTCTCCCGTGGAGACCACAGGTCTCCCAGGTACTGTGCTTGAAGCTGCTGCTGGGCTGTTGGTGAGGGTTCTATGAACTGGGATAAGATGAAATGGAAAATTTTGATAAAAGCTGCTCTAGAATGTATTAAGCTACTTTGGTCATTTCTCATGCATTAGAAATGAAATCATCGTGGAGTATGCCTTTGAGGTGTCGCCTGGAACACCTCATCCCATGTTCGACTGCCCAGACATTGCTGACCGTTCCACCTTTCCATGAATGTGCACCGTCAGAGGCAGCAGGTGAAGACCCACGTGTTTGGGTCCCTGCTCCCAATCGGGAGATCGAAGTTGAGTTCTAGGGCACTGGCCTTGGCCTGACCGAGCTCTGGTTGTTACAGGCATTTGGGAAGTGAAGTGGTGAATGGGTGATCTCTATCTCTTACTCACTTTGTCTCTCTTTCAAGCGAAGAAGCTTTCTTTTTGATAAGACTGTTTCTGTATTTCAAAACCAATTGCAGAGAAGAGAAGAAACAGATCTTCTATTTACTGGTCTACTCCCTAAATGGCCACAATAGCTGATGCCTGGTCAGGCAAAGCATTGAGCCTGGAGCTTTTTATGGGTACCCTACAAGGGGGCAGGGGTCTCTCAAAGTGACATATCTATTGTTAAGAGTTGCAGTTCATGTACATGTGTTTTTTACTCCAAATTCCATGGTCTTTCTGCTAGACTGTGTTCTTTCTTTCAGCCCTGGAGCAGCTTTTGACCCACTAACCTGATTATATAGTCATTGTTAATTAAGACCACCATATGAGTGGTGACCAGGGTCTTGGTTGAGGGAAGAGGTTGCCCAACAAGTACAAGAAGGTGAAAGTTAAGACATGAAGTTATGCTGTTCTGTTGCCCAGTAGGGCAACTATGATAACAATGTATTCTGTATTTCAGAATAGCTACAGGAAAGAATGTTGAATATCTTTACCACCAAGAAGTGATAAAGGATTAATTTGGTAGATAGTGCTAATTGCCATAAATTAAACATTACACAAAGGTATTGAATCATCACCTAGTACCCCATAATATGCAATTAATGGGTATCAGTTGAACAATTTTATAGTAAAGACAAATACCAAATACAGCTTGAATGAGAAGAATTCAAAAGTAATTTTCTTGTCAGACAAAGATTATTCTGTACTGGGATAGAAATAGTGGGTAAAATAACTTTTGAAAGATTTCTACTGGATCATTAACATTCATGTTAAGTAATTTGATACTTTAGATACTTCCTTACAGAAAGGTGCTTAGTTAACTTTTGTTAAGCTAAGCCTAATAGTCTATTTTTTGGTCCTTAGTCTTTTGAAAACTGTTGTCTCCCCATTTAGTAACATTCTTGGATATGGTATAATTTATATATATATATATATGTATATATATATATATATATATATCTTAATTGTATATTATTCTCTACTGGACTAGATTCTTTTTTTAAAAATTATTTTATTTTTTGATGATTTTGACCTAGTTGATTAGGTGATAAGGGTCAGAGGCTACAGGAAGGTCAGTGAGATCACCATTTCCACATTCTCTTTTTTTTCTTCCTGTATCTGGGGGAAGGAAGGAGATAAGGGAAGAGGCCACACCCAGCCTCCCAACCATCCCAGGGTCCCCAACATGGGGCATGCTCTGAGGGTCCTGCTCAAGAGGTTTCAGTTGTTCAACAGTTCTGAATTATTGCTGATCTCGCCACTCCAAGTACGATAAAATCTCTCCAGAACCCATTGGTTGACGTAGTCCACCTTAGAGTCTCCATTTGCCCAGATATTCACTGCCAACTCTTGGCTAGAGTAGTTGATCAATTTACTCTGTCCTCCATCCTCTGTTATGGTACCAGTTGTCCTTTGCGGACTGAAATGTACTACCATATCCCCCATGTGCACCTGGACATGCTGTCCACTGCTCTGTTTAAGCCATTGAGGAGGCCCAGCTCTGACACATGCACTCCACGGTCAGACCATGGAACCTGCAATGCTTTCCATGGTTGCGGTTCTGAGTCCAGCAATTCAGCTGGGGGTGGTCCCCAAAGAAACTTCATCTGAGCTGATCCCAGACCTGATTCTTGTGTGTGCTTGCCAGTGCAGTGTCTGGCACAGTCCTTTGCCCCAACTTATGCACATGCTGGTGGTTGCAATTGTTGGGTCAGTTCCCTCTCCAACCCTGTCTTCTACACAAACCAATGGGTGTTGGAGCCCAGCCCAAGCCAGCTCACCACACATTCCTGTAAACCAGTGGGAGCTGCAGCCTAGTCAGAGTGACCCGCAATAACCCCCATTAGGACTACACCCTGCACTGGTTCCTGTGCTTTCCAATATGTACAGCAGACCAATCCAATCTGTCCCACATCTTGTTAAGCTCTCATACATGTTAATGGGCATTGAAACTTAGTTCAACCCTACCAGCCCCAGTATGCAGCCCACACATCTGGCAGCAGGTGGCATTCTCTGTCCAGCTAGGCCTGCCCCAGTCCTGATTCTTATGTTCACCAGTCAGAATGGCAACCCAACAGGGAAGTGCCCACTGTTTTTCTAATGGGCCCACTCCCATTCCTGGATCTTGCACTCTCCAGGTGGCTCTGTAGTTTAACTGGACAGAATTTGTCCCCTGTGCCAGCATCTGCCAGCTGATTTATTTATGTATTATATATGATTAAGATTTTATATGTTTATGTGTGTGATGAAATATATATATTTATGTTATATAATATGATTTATTATATATTTATGTATCATTAAGGTATATATATCTTAATTGTAGATTACTCTCTACTGAACTAGATTCTTTAAGATATTTGCCTTTCTATAATTAGAATCTGTTCAAGAAATATCCATTTTTAAATTTTTTTTATTTATTTATTTTTTTAAAGATTTTATTGTTATTGGAAAGCCGGATATACAGAGAGGAGGAGAGACAGAGAGGAAGATCTTCCGTCCGATGATTCACTCCCCAAGTGAGCCGCAACGGGCCGGTGCTGCGCCGATCCGAAGCCGGGAACCAGGAACCTCCTCTGGGTCTCCCACGCGGGTGCAGGGTCCAAAGCCTTGGGCCGTCCTCAACTGCTTTCCCATGCCACAGGCAGGGAGCTGGATGGGAAGCGGAGCTGCTGGGATTAGAACCGGCGCCCATATGGGATCCCAGGGCGTTCAAGGCGAGGACTTTAGCCGCTAGGCCACGCCGCCGGGCCCAAATATCCATTTTTTTAAAAAAATATTTTAGGTTAAACTTACTTTGTGGATTCCTATTTTATAAAAAAGGTGTTTTAATTATTTTCTAATTCTCTTTTTCTAGATTTCTGAGGCCAAAGGAACACACAGTTCTGATCAAAATGAAGTCTATAAACTTCAGTGTATCATTAACGTAAGTCAGCTGGCTGATAATGGTTACTCTGCATATAAAAATCTGTGTATTAAAAGCATTCTGGGACAGACATTTGGTGCAGTGTTAAGATATTGCCTACAGTGCCCATCTGTATTGGAGTGCCTGGGTTCAAAGCCTAGCTCTGCCCCCCAGTTCAAGCTGCTGCTTAGCAATACACACCCTGGGAAGCCACAGGTGATGGCTAAAGTGCTAAATAAAATTTTTTTCAAGTTTTAATTGCACATAATAACAACACTGAGTTTTTAGTATGTCAAATATTGTCAGATTTAGAATTTTTTGACTTTTCCATTGTTACAATCCAAGTATAGGCTTGTTCCAGAGTCAGATGTGGGTTTGAATCCTGGCTACACTACTTTCCTTCTGGGCTGCCTTGTGCAGGTTAGTTAAGCCCTCTCCAGCCTCTGTTTTATTATCAGTAAGGTAGTGTCATACAGGATTGTTTTGAGATTTAAATGTGGGCCCACTGTGATAATTCAGTGGCTAAAACCTCGCCTTTCACACACTGGGATATCAAATGGGCACCAGTTCGTGTCCTAGCTGCTCTGCTTCCCTTCCAGCTTCCTGCTTGTGGCCTGGGAAAGCAGTCGAGTGTGGCTCAAAGCCTTGGGACCCTGCACCCACATGTCCTTTCAGGAAAGCGAGGCTAATTTATAGACGAGGATTTTTGGTTATAAACCACAAAATCCTCTCTGGCTTAGTAAAACAAAAGAGGGTTTTACCAGAAAGTCCTGGGTGGTCCTGCCAGAGAATTAAAGTTGCACATTCTCGCCTCTGAAGGACGGGAGCAAGAACAGCAGCAGGATTCTAGATTCTTTTTAGAGATTTTTTTAAATACAGAGACAGAAAGGGAGAAACGTATAGCACACACACACAGCCCCACCACCCTGATCTTTTGTCTGCTGTTCGTTCCCCAGATGGCTGCAATTGCTAGAGCTGGGTCAGACCAAAACTAGAAACCAGGAGCCTCATCAGGTCTCCCACCTGGGTGTGCAGGCCCAAGTACTTGGGCCGTCTTCTGCTGCGGTCACAGGTGCATTCGTAGGGGGCTGGATACAGTGCAGAGCAGCCAGGACAAGAAGCCATACTCTTACAGGAGGCGTTGTCATAGGCAGCTTGCAAATCAATGAGTCCTGCACCACAACGCTGGCCCCAGGGGCAAAACTTGAGGATATGGGTTTTGGTCCAACTAGTCGCCTGTTAGGGACTCTCCTCCAGATAAAGTTGCCGGGAAGTACACCACACTGATGGTGTTGACAGGGATGGCAAGAATGTTGGTTTCCAGACTGGCAGTTCCATCAGGTTGATGGGAAGAAAGCTCAGTGAGAGTGTGGGGTGCTGGGAAAGTTCAGACCAGCCCTGGGGCAGCTGCTGGGTTCATTCTTTGCTTAGGAAAGGAGCTGTTCATGGTCACAGGTGCCAAGGAAGTGATGCCTACACTCCTTCTTTGTTTCACTATTCCCTGCTGATATTCCCTGGCTAAAACAACTGTTTCTAAGTGCTAAGAAAGGGAAAGCTGGAATCTGTCAGGATTGTTCTCATTTGGGGGCTGTCTTAATATGTTCAGAGAATTAAGACTTAGACCACAGTGAGTTAGGTAAATTCGTTAATCATCAGCATATTAAAACCTTGTTTTTCAATTTTTAAGGAACTTAAACAAAATCAAAGTCAGGAAATTGATAACTACCAACATGAAATGGCGGTATTGCAAGACACGTATCAGGTGAAACTGGCTGAGGTAACTCGTCGACATCGAGAGGAAATCCGTGGCCGTGAGGAACGCATTGAGGAGCTTGAGCAACTATTGGAGCAAGGTTATTAGTTTTGTTAACTTATTTCATGGTGTTATTAGATGATAACCTTGGTGATCTGCCGACCTGGACGATGCTGTGAACTTGAACTGAGTTCTAAAGAATGGGGAAATGATGAATTCTGCTTGTCTGCCAGAGGTTTGCAGTGGCACCACTATTTCTTTCCTTTATATTTATAAAATATTTTTACTTATTGTTTTTCTTAGAAGGGCAGATTTTTACAGAGAGACAAAGAGAGATGGGTGAAGGGTTTTCTTCCATCTGCTGGTTCACTCCCCAAGTGATCACAGAGGTTAGAGCTGAGCTGACCTGAAGCCAGGAGCCAGGAGCTTCTTTCAGGTCTCCTACGTGGGTGCAGGGTCCAAGGCTTTGGGCTGTTATCTACTGCTTTCCCAGGTCAGAAGCAGGGAGCTGGATCAGAAATGGAATAGCCAGGACGTGACCTGGCACCCATATGGGATGCCAGCGCTTGCAGGCAGAGTAGCAGCCTGTTGAGCCACTGCAGTGGCCCCAGAACCACTGTTTTTAAGCCTCTATAAAAATGAAAAAGTCCTTTGCCTTTGTGGTAAAAACTTAGAATTTATAGATTTCTTTGCCCTGTTTGGTGGTGGTATTTTGGTAATAAAGGATTGGCAATATTTTCACTTTTGAATTCAGATCCATTGGCTTTTCGGTGCTGATTCAAATCTTTTCCCCTTTTTCTTTCTTTCTTTTTTTTTTTTAAAGATATATTTATTTTATTACAGCCAGGTATACACAGAGGAGGAGAGACAGAGAGGAAGAACTTCCGTCCGATGATTCACTCCTCACGTGAGCCGCAACAGGCCGGTGTGCGCCGATCCAAAGCCGGGAACCTGGAACCTCTTCCGGGTCTCCCATTCCCCTTTTTCTTTATTTAAAAATGATTTTTTTCCTATCTCACCTTGTCTTTCCCAGCTCTCCAGGTTGCCAGCTCTCATGGGTGTCTCAGTGGTACTAGCGAGCTGCTGAGGTTACGGTGTTTGCCCTTGTGTCTGTGTTGCAGGTGGTTCAGGAGCTGACCACGCTAAAGTCTCCGAGATGCAAAAGTCCATTGAAGTATTACAAACAGAAAAAGCTGAATCCTCCCAAAAAATCAATGAACTGGAGGGTGAAATAAAAGACATAACTCAAAGATTAACTTCCGCTGAAAATGACAGGGATATTTTGAAGAGAGAACACGAACAGCTGAATGTAGAAAAGCGACAAATCTTGGAAGACTATAAGACCTTGCGAGTGGAGTTTGAGAGGCTGGCGTCGTATGCTGAGAGACCCGTGGAGCTTGCGGCGGGCGGGGAAACCGTGCCGAGTGCAGTGACGGAGGAAGTGCTCAGGCTCCGGCAGGCCCTGGCTGGTATAAAGCGCTTGGCTCTTGCTTCCACTTGGCCTTTCTCTGCATCCCAGGTGTTTTAGAGACCGACACTGAAGCACTGACCACTTCGTGGAAGTGGTGACGAACATGACTCTGTGTTTGAATACGGTTGTTTGGCATGGAGTTAGTGCTTTGGTTCATAGATTAGAAATAGTGCCTTTCTACTAAAAGGGCTCAAGTATTCCCTAGGTGCCTTTCAACTTCCCTTCTTTGTCCTTTAAGTATTACATGGAACTCATTGATTTGCAAGACCATGTAGGTTTCTGGGAAATGTGTGTAGATCTTGGCATTCCTGGGACTGGGGGAGGAGTGAGCAGGGTGTCTAGGGTTATTTCTCTTATCTGTTCAGAATCGAACCCTTCTGTGAGTCCCTTAAATAGGGAATGCAGTTGCCTTCTTCAAACACTGCTACGTGAGAAATGCTCTCCTGTGTTGAAGCCAGGGCCTGCATGATCCACTCTCAGATCTTAGCCCGTTGTCTGTGTTGTGGATGACGTCTAGTTACTCCACCAAAGTCTTGTGGTGACAAAGTTAAATATCGAAGGCAGAAGGCCAGGAGAGCACAATGGGAGCTCTTCAGCTGGAAAGACATGTTTTTATGTTGTCCTTTGTCCTCTCCTTACAGCGTAAACTCTCCCATCATAACTGAACACATTCATTCCTGCTGCTGGCGTCTTCTAACTCCCCACGTTAACTCACCCAGTTGTTTGTCCTGAGCTCCTGATATGGATGACCAACTCATCCTTCGTCACATGGGCTTTGTAACCAAAGTCAGGTTCAAAGTCCAGCCAGCGTGTCCTCCTTTGCTCTTTCTCCCCCACCTTAGTGACAGCTAGCATTTGCCAGTGTCACAGATACCCGTTATTACTCACAAATCTGCAGTTTCTGTTTCCTTAGTGTGTCTGGTTCAGGGATGTTTCAGGGTTTTGAACCAGAGGAGCTTGATGATGTCACAGGGTCCCCTAGAGTGTTGTCAGCCCCATGAGTTGCCATGGTGGCAGAAGAAAGGCAGGCAGTGGGGCTCTGGTCCCTTGGGTTTGACTTCAGTGGAAGTAAATCTGCTGTTTTAAAAAAACATGTTTGTGCTTTGGGGTGATCCGTCAGAGTTTATTGTAAAAGGCCAGCCTGCTTCCAGCCCTGCTTCCTTTTGTCCGTTGACACAACATTCCTTCAGCAGGTCGTATGTGTTCTCTGCCCGTGCTAACTGTGGACAGGCTCATCCTGGGGCAGAGGCGGACATAGCTGGGTTGGAATCCAGCGCCGTCCCTGACTGACCGACCTTCAGCCACTTAGCAAGCAGCTCTCTGCCTTGGTTGGGTTCTGTGCATGCGTTTGTGTGTGGGTAGGTGGGAGGGTAGGGTGTAGATAACAGTATCTGTCTATACTTCAGTATTGAGGATTGTATGAGATTTTAGCTGTAAGTTTCTCTGTAGGACAGTGCCCATATTGTTAAAAAAAAATGTTAACTATTTTAATCTTGTGGTCTTAATGATTCCTTCAATCTCTTTTTTAACCCTGTGCTACAACCAGGAAAAGCTATTCGGAAGTGCAGAGCAGGTTACTCCCCTGCTTTTTGTGCCTGTGGTTCCCTGTGAACTTCAGAACGAAGTCTGAACGTCCACGTCACACATAGACTGTCCATCACGGTCCGGTCCCTGTCTACCAGTGTCACCTTTAGTCATTCTTTCCATTTTAAACTAGCGATTTCTGACCGTGAGTCAGCCCTATTGTCTCTTAGCTCTGTTGCCTTTGCTTTTTTAAGATTTATTTTATTAATTGGAAAGGCAGATACACAGAGAGAAGGAGATACAGAGGCAACGATCTTGTGTCCACTGGTTCACTCCCCAAATGGCCGCAATGGCCACAGCTAGGCCAGAGCTGAGCTAATTTGAAGCCAGGAGCCAGGAGTTTTTGAGTCTCCCATGGGCATACAGAGTCCAAGGCTTTGGGCCACCCTCTGCTGCTTTCGCACAAGCAGGGAGCTATATGGGAAGCTGGGCTGCCAGGATTAGAACCAGCACCCATATGGGATTCTGGCACATGCAAGGTGAGGACTTTAGCCACTAATCTCACCAGGTCCTGTTTGTACATTTCTTTTAGCCAAAACTTAGTGTCTTAGAATGCAAGAATCGTTCATATAGTTCATGGAAAATGAAAGGTTAATTTTGATACAAAATAAAATCTTAAATCCACACCTACCTCCCCCCTTACAATTTAGTTAGGCACTTTTTTTTTTTTTTTGAGATCACTTAAGGTGTCATGATTCAACAGGCTAACCTACTTGCAAGCATTGACATCCCATGTGGTCACTGATTTGTATCCTGGCTGTTCCTCTTCCATTCCAACTCCTTGCTTATGTCCTGGGAAAAAAGCAGAGGACAGCCCAGCTTTTTGGACCCCTCCACGCGCATGGGAAACCTGGAAGAAGTTCCTGGCTGCTGGCTTCTGGCTTCAGATCGGCTCAGATCTAGCCACTCCGGCTATTTGGGGAGTGAATCAATAGATGAAAAATCTTTCTGTCTCTACCTCTCCCTGTAAATCTGCCTTTCAAATACAAATAAATAAAATTTGGAAAAAGAAAAGTATTTGTACGTCAGAGTCAGAGAGAGGGAGAGACAGGCACAGATCTTCCATCTGTGGACTCGGCTGATGGTTGCAGTGGCCTGAACTGGTCCCGGCTGAAGCCAGGAGCCTGGAAATCCCTCTGGGTCTCCCCTGTGAGTAGAGCCCCCCTCCCCACACACACACACTTGGGCCAGCTTCAGCTGTTTCTGCTTCAACTTCCAGGCACATTAGCAGAGAGCTGGATTGGAAGTAGAGCAGCTGGGATTTGACCTAGTAGCTATATGGGATGCTGGTGTTGTAGGCATTAGCTTAACGTGCTGAGACACAACGCTTTTTATTTAAAAGGCAGATTCACACAGAGAATGATCTGCTGGTTCTTGCCCCAAATGCCTACAATGGCCAGAGCTGAGCCCGTACAAAGTCACAAAGCCAGGAGCCATGAACCTTTTCCATGTCTCCCACATAGACGCAGAATTCCAATATTTTGGGACACCCTCTGGTGGTTTTCCGTGTCACAGGCAGGCACCTGGGTCAGAATTGGAGCAGCCAAGACACAAACCGGTGCCCATATGGGATGCTAATGTTTACAAGTGGAGGATGAGCCAGTTGAGCCATTGCACCAGTTCCTATAATTCACTTTTTAATGAACTTGTTGGAGACCTCTCTTGTGGTCTCTAATGTAGAGATGACCTCCCTGGGAGCTACCCAGCACTGCCACCTCCTGGCTGTCTTGCTTCCCTGGGTTAGGGATTCACCATTTTGCCTCTTGCCACCTTGTATTGGGTGCATCACATTGGGCCATAGCCGTGAATTTACTTCTTTAACCCTGAACTATCAGCTCTTTAGGAAGAAAGGCTGCATCTTCCATCTTATAGTCTAGCACCTAGCCTGTATGGTCAGTATTTGCTGAACTTATGTTAAATGAGTGACTCCAGCTGGACTTAGGGGTTTCTTTGTGGTCCTCTTCCAGATCCTCTTGTGTTTATGGATCTTGCGGTAAGACCAGATGATGGTCATTTTATCAATGGACGCTTCAAAGATCATTGCACGAGTATTGTTTGGCTATAAATGCATGTTTTTCTTTTTGGTTTTTATTTTCAACTACCTCAGACCTTTTGCTATTTCCTGCTGCCCAAACTAAGCAACTCAGTTTGAAGGGTTGTTAGTGTTTTGATCAAGGAAATAACTTTATGACTCATCCAATGTACAGTTGTAATGGTTTCTTTTTTTTTTTTTTAAAGATTTCTTTATTTTTATTGGAAAGTGATAATTTTAGAGAGAAGGAGAGATAGCTCTTTCATCCACTATCTCACTCCCCAAGTCACCACAATGACCAGAGCTGAGCTGATCTGAAGCCAGGAGCCAGGAGCTTCTTCCAGGTCTCCCACACAGATGCAGAGGTCCCATGACCTTGGGCCACCCTTGACTGCTTTCTCAGGTCACAAGCAGGGAGCTGGATGGGAAGTGGAGAGGCCAGGATACAAATTGGTACCCAAATGGGATCCTGGGGCATGGAAGGCGAGAGGACTTTAGCCATTAGGCTACCATGTCAGGGCCCTCTTATTGACATTTGTATTATGATTTTTTGATTTAGGCAAAATTAAAATATAAGCAAAACATTATGTTCTGAACTGTTCTGCTTATTAATTGTTTATAAATATATTTTGTCTTATTGAGTTGACTTTTTAGTAGATAATTATTCTGTATAAATAATGTCAAATTCATTTGTTATTTTTACAGATGCTGAAAAAGAAAACACCAGGCTCAACCAGGTAAACTAATAAGGGAAAAAGCTTTTGGCATTGTTTTACTAAGAAATGTATATTTGCTAATTATACTTTTTTTTTTTTTTTTTGCAAATTCACGTGAATTTACTGTAAGATTGGTCTCAATAATTTTATGTTTGCTAATTAATAACAGAAACAAGCATCTAAAGTATTTATTTATTTGAAAGAGAAAGAGACCTAGAGAGAATCTTTCACTCACTGGCTCACTCCCCAAACGGCTGCACTAGCTAGGTCTGGGCCAATATGAAAGCAGGAGCCAGAAACTGCATCCGGATCCCCAGCGTGGGTGGCAGGATCTCAAGTACGTTCTGCACTGCCTTCCTAGGCTCACTGGCAGGAAGCTGAATCATAAGTGAACTAGCCAGGGCTAAGACCAGCCCTCCATGTGGGATGACGGCATCACAAGGGATGCTAACTACCTGTCCTGTGATACTCACTGTAGAGCCAGAAACCTTTTGTTTGACCAATTAGCATAATTGTAAAGTGTTGTAGCTGAAGAATGCAGGTATGCCTGACTCTTGGAAGATGACTCAACATATGTTACATGTATAGATGATAGAAGCAGAGAAATATATTTTGATTTTCCTTAAAAAAATTCAAGGACTTGTTTCCCAATCTAATAATTAGAAGTGATTTTGTATATATATTTTTTCAAATTAATTTCTACATTGAATGTCTAAAATGAGTGACTAACTTTAGATGGGCCACTGTTGTTGCATTTTTATAATTTTTATATGTCACTGAAGAAATATGGCTTGTGTGCTTTTATGTAAACTGGAAATTTCTTGTCTGAAGACGCTGCTGTAATATTTCTGTAGGATAGCAGTCTCAGGAAATGGAAGCACAAGTTTTAGAAAAAGAGAAGTCATTATTGTGTCAGGAGAAGGTGGGTGCTGTGACAATGGGGACAGAGCTAGAGAGATGTGTGTGTTGCAGTTCTGAGGGCCTGTGCTGCCCAGGGGAATACCTGGTGGTTGAGAGTCCTAAGGATAAAGGTGATCTCACTGACACTTGGCAGGCCAGGCTGTAGTACCTGGGCAGGGTTCACACAACTCGAGGCTGCCCAGAGCTGACATGTAGAGATAAGCTGGTATGCACACACCTATGGGCAGCGAAGATAGGTAAGGCCTTTGGGTTCCCAGCACAGTGCAGTCAGCGGCAGCAAGCAGGTGGGTCTGGAGGTGTTGGGGGTGTACTGCTGCCATGCTGCTTCGTGTGTTCCTTGTGGTGGCTAGGGATTCTTCAGTGGCCAGCAGTTAAGCAGGGACTTTGGTCTTTTTATGTCTATTGGCAGCAATAATGGCAATAATGTTTAATGCATTGTTGGGCACGGGAAGAGGTGTTTTTATGTTTGCTACCACTTGAGGCTGCTTCCTTATTTAAGACAGGTACTTAAAGGTAGGACACTTGTAAGCTTTTATTATTAAGGTCCAGTATTTCAGCGTGATTTAAAGCCCGTGTATTTCATAATGCTTGCTGACAAACGAGATAGCACAGGTGGAGAATCCTTCGCGTCTCTAGTCCTGGACCTTTTGCCCAAAGTTGGTCTCTTACCAATCTCTGATACATCTTTCTAGACCATGTATGGGCTATATATAAATGGATGTGTATCTGTTTATAGAGCTAGATATAAACTGACCATATGTACTGACCTGTGTACCTTCGCTGTGTTTTCAGCTTCTTTCCGCATTAGTTGACACACAGTGCTTCTCAAAGGGAGCACTCTTAGCTCAAGGGGAGGAGTTGTCCCTCACCCTGGCCTTCTGACACCACTCCTGCTCCCTGCTGGGTGCCGCTACTGTCTGCCAGGTGTTACACACCTTCCTCGGTTGTTTCTCTGCCCCATTATCGTATGCTCTCTATCTCCCTCCGTTGCGTGTGTTTGGTAGTTTTTAGACCTCTTTGCATGTGTCTAGTAGAAGTGGCAAGATTTTTAGGATGTTGTTAGCAGTTAGATGATTCATTGAAGCTCCTTGAAATTTGTCTCCATGAATCTGCGCATTGATTTTAAAACGCCAGAAGTACATATAAGACTGTGTGCTCTTTACGATTCACCAGAAAAAATGCATGTGGTGTCCTGAATGAGCAGATAACTTTAGAAAGACATGAGCGTCTCTAAGTTATAGTTGAGAATGAACTTTTGAACTGGAAGGAAGTGGGATTGTGATACAAATGTTACATGATACAGTGCTTATTAGTCTCTTATAAAAGATGTTTAGGCTCTTTGAAAGAATCTGAAATCCTTCTTTACTTTGAAGTAGATTCCCAAAATTTGATTGGATTTTTAAATATGTCGAAAAAGGTTTTACAGTTATATATGGTAAACATTGCAACAGAATCATGGGGCCGGCATTGTGGCATAGCAAATTAAGTTGCCGCCTGCCACCCCAGCATCCCAAATGGTCTCTGGTTCGAATTTCAGGTGCTCCACTTCTGATCCAGCTCCCTGCTAATGTGCCTGGGAAGGCAGCAGAAGATGGCCCAAGTACTTGTTGGGCCCCTGTACACCTATGGGAGACACAGATGAATTTCTGGCTCCTAGCTTCAGCCTGGCCCAGCCCCAACCACTGCAGTCATTTGGGGCAGTGAATCAGTTGATGGGAGATCTCTCTCCCTCTCTCTGTATCATACTCTAAGAGTAGGATAGAAAAGTCTGCCAATTGGGAAAGGTCTTCTCGAAAGAAGTTGAACCAGAAGATAAATTTAGAGTGGATACATTCTTAAAATTAATTTTAAATTAGTTTATTGGAAAGGCAGAGACATGGAAGTAAGAGAGAGGGAGGGAAGGAGGGGATATGGGGAAAAGGAGGGGTATCTCCCATGTTCTGGCTTACTTCCCATATAGCTGTAATAGGGCTGGGCCGGGGGCAATCGGGAGTCTGAAACTCCAACCAGGGTGTGCACTAGCAGAAAACTGGGATTGGGAGCAGATCAGAACCTAGATATTCTAGTGTTGGATGCAAATTTTTTTTTTTTGAACTTTTATTGGAAAGTCAGAGAGAGGAGGAGGGACAGAGAGGAAGATCTTTCAAAGGTTGATTCACTCCACAAGTGGCCACAACAGCCGGAGCTGCGCCGATCTGAAGCCAGGAGCCCAGAGCCTCTTCCAGGTCTCCCACGCAGGCACAGGGTTTCAAGGCCTTGGGCGTCCTCTACTGCCTTCCTCTACTGCCTTCCCAGGCCAGGAGCAGGGAGATGGGTGGGAAGCAGGGCCGCTGGGATTGGAACCAGTGCCCATGTGGGAGCCTGGTGTGTGTAAGCAAGGACTTTAGCCAGTAGGCTACCATACCAGGCCCCAATTTTTTTCTTTTAAAACAAGACTTATTTATTCATCTGAAGGAGTTACACAGAGAGACAGAGAGATCTTCCATCCACTCCCCAGAAGGCTGCAGTGGCTAGGACTGGGTTAGGCTGGAGCCAAGAGCTTTTTGCAGGCCTCTTACATGAGTAGAAAGGGCCCAGACACACAAGCCATCTTCCGCTCCATTTCCCAGACCATTAGCAGAAAGTTGGATTACAAATGGAACAGCCAGGACTAGAACTGCTGCCTCTCTGGGATCCTGGCCTTGTAGACAGTAGCTAAACACACTCCACCACAGAGCTGGCCCCTGGGTACAGGTGCTGTAAGTGGCATCTTAACTACTACTCTAGGCGTCTGCTCCAGTTGTTGCATCTTATTTATAGTTACAAAGATGTTTTTCTTGAAGCTGTGAATTAACTAGCACATAAATGAGGCATATGATTTGTGGAATCTTTACATGTCATTATTGAGATATTGTTGAATAATGTTTCTGGTATAGACTATTTAAAAGAGATTCCTCAGGGCCCGGCGGCGTGGCCTAGCGGCTAAAGTCCTTGCCTTGAACGCCCCAGGATCCCATATGGGCGCCGGTTCTAATCCCGGAAGCTCCACTTCCCATCCAGCTCCCTGCTTGTGGCCTGGGAAAGTATAGAGGACGGCCCAAGGCTTCGGACCCTGCACCCGCGTGGGAGACCCGGAAGAGGTTCCTGGTTCCCAGCTTCGGATCGGCGCAGCACCGGCCGTTGCGGCTCACTTGAGGAGTGAATGATCGGATGGAAGATCTTCCTCTCTCTCCTCCTCTCTGTATATCCGGCTTTCCAATAACAATAATAATAATAATAATAATAATAATAAAAAAAAGAGATTCCTCAGGAGCTAGCACCATGGCTCATGGCTTGGCAGGCTAAGCCGTGCCTGCTGCACCAACATCCCATATGGATACTGGTTGAAGCTTACCTCCAGTCCAGCTTTTGCTAATAGATTGGGAAAGCAATAGAGGATGACCCAGGTGCCTGGGCTCCGCACCCATGTGGGAGACCTGGCTGTTGGCTTCGGATTGGCCTCGCTCCTACTGTTATAGCCATTTGGGGAGCTAACCAGCAAATAGAAGAGCCTCTCTCTCTTTCCTCCCCCCAGCATAATTCTGTCTTTAAAATAAATACATCTTTAAAAATCAGATTCTCTAGTTGTGTGTGTGTTTGCATGTGCATTGTAATCTTTTGATGTCTCTTCAGAAATCACTTGCAAAATTAAGCAGTGAATATGAAGACATTAAAAGTATAGATGGGAGAAATTTGAATTCAGAGTTACATAATCTAAAACTTAACTTGGAGGCAAAAGAACGGGAACTCAATCAGAGTATTGGTGAAAAGGAAATACTGATGGCTGAGTTGGAAGAATTGGACAAGCAGAATCAAGAAGCTACAAAGGTAAGATACGATACAGTGAGTTGGCACATTCTGTTTTGGATTTACCTGCAAAACTAATGGGTGCAGTTTAATTTTGTGGTGAAATATTTTAGTTCATTGATGCTGTAGCTAATTTTTTGTGCAGTGTAAGGTGGCAAACATTTTCTCTCTCCAAGCTGCAGCATCCTCTCGGCTGCGTCTCTCAGCAATCCTGCTGTTGCGATCTGCAAACAAATCAATGTGGCTAGCCCTGTTTCAGTCAAGTCTCATTTATGAAACAAGCAGTGGGCCTGGTTTGACCCATGCTTTTAACTCCTGCTCTAGTGTTTCAGAGTTGAGAATACTTATAACTTACAGTTTACCATTGTGTGTATGTGGTGGTGTTTGTTGGTTGGCTTGTTTTTTTAAGATTTATTATTTCAGAGTTACAGAGAGCTTTCATCCGTGGATTCACTGACTATACGGCCACAACAGTCGGTTGTGCTGGGTGATGCCAAGTCCAGGAGCTTCATCAGAGGGTCTCACAGAGTGGCAGGGGCCCATACACTCGGGCCGTCTGCTGCTGCTTTCCTAGGTCATGAGCAGGGAGCTCGGTCAGAAACGGAGCAGCTGAGGTGTGAACTGGTGTCCACATAGGATATCACATCACAGACTTGACTGCTACGCCACAATGCCAACCTCTTCTCTGGGCTGAAAAGAAGGACTTGCTGAAAGATATTGTAAGATAATTTTGTAGAAGATATTGAAATAGAAAAGAAGTTGTTTTTAAGAAGGGTTTGACATTTCTGAGGATTGTATTGTGTGTGAAATCTACAAGTTAAATATTAAAATGAAAAGGTATTGTAAAGCTATCAAGCAAATTATTTTTTCTTTCAGCATATAATTTTAATGAAAGATCAGCTGTCAAAACAACAAAATGAAGGCGAGGTCATCATCAGTAAACTGAAAGAAGATCTGGATCATGAAAAAAAGAGAGTTCACCAGCTTGAGCTTGACAAGGAAAACATCTCTGAAGAGTTGGAGGAGGAGAGAAAAAACTTAATTCAGAATGAGAAGGGACTGTGTGCTTTGCATTTAACCAAGCAGGAGCTCGAAGATAAAGTGCAAGATTTAGTTGATCAACTAAATAAAGCACAGGAGAATAATGAAGGCATCCAGAAAGAGAATGTTGAGCTCAAAGAATGCATTCGACAAAATGAGGAGGAGCTTAATAGAATTAAAAAAGAATTAGTTCTTCACCAAGATTTAATTAGTAATAATTGTAGCGATAATTTACTTAAAGAAAAGGAAATTGAACTAAGAAACTTAAAGCAGAAACTTTCAGAAGTACAAGAATGTGATGAAAATTTACAGAAAATTGCCTTTGATCTCAGAATAGAAAATGAGAAGTTGATTTTGGCATGTGAACAGGTGAAACATGAATTGGAGGAGTCTGTTACTGTAAACAATCAGGTTTCTTTAGAAAAAGACATGATTGTGGAGACCCTGACAAGGGAAAAGGAGCAGCTAGAAGCTCAGTTACGTGGCGCTGAGAAGAGGCTGTCGGAGGAGGCCGGCAGGCACAGGCAGAGCCTCGAGGAGCTGTCCAGCGCACACGCGTTGGATTCCTCTGCCCTTAAGCTGGAACAGGAACGTTTAATGAAACTCAATCAGGAGAAAGACTTGGAAATAGCGGCTCTGAAAGCGAATATTAAGCAAATGGACACCAGTCATAAACATACCGAAGAGCTTTTGTCATCTAGTTTAGAAAAGCAGGAGCAGTTGACACATGTTATAAATGAGCAGGAAAATTGCATTGAAAATCTTCAAGAAAAAAGTTCAGAGCTGCAGGCGGAATTGGACAAATATATTGAGACTTGTAAAAAGAATGAAGTTTTACAACAGACCATAGAGGAAAAGGATAGAAGCCTGGGCTGCATGAAAGAAGAAAATAATCATCTCCAGGAGGAGCTCGAGCGGCTCAGGGAGCAGCAGAGTCGGGCTGCGCCCGGGGCCGAGCCCAGACCCCCCGACAGCATGGCCGAACTAGAGTCAGAGGTGACCCAACTGACCATTATCAAGGGACAGCTTGAAGAAGAGATTAAACAACATCAAAAGATCATTGAAGATCAAAAGCAGAGTAAGAGGCAGCTGCTTCAGTCTCTGCAGGAGCAGAAGAAGGAGATGGAGGAGTGTAAGTACCAGTATGAGCAGATGAATGCCACACATACACAGCTGTTCTTAGAGAAAGATGAGGAAATTAAGAACCTGCAGAAAACAATTGAACAGATCAAAACCCAGCTGCCCGAGGAAGGACAGGATATCCCACCCAAAAACTGTGATATCTTTCCTGTAGCAAAAGTTCAAAATGTTAGCGTGGAAAATGAAAGTGAAAAGCATGATTTATCTAAAGCAGAAACAGAAGAGTTAGTAAAAGGAATAAAAGAGCGAGAATTGGAGATTAAGCTTCTAAATGAGAAGAATATATCTTTAACTAAACAGATTGACCAACTATCAAGGGATGAAGTAGGAAAGCTAACTCAGATTATTCAGCAAAAAGATTTGGAGATCCAAGCTCTTCATGCTAAAATCTCTTCGCCGTCCTACTCCCAGGACGTCCTTGACCTTCAGCAGCAGCTGCAAGCCTACGCTATGGAGAGAGAGCAGGTACTAGCTGTTTTGAGTGACAAAACGAGGGAAAACAGCCATCTCAAAATGGAGTATCACAAAATGATGGACATAGTGTCTGCCAAAGAGGCAGCCCTGATTAAACTTCAAGATGAAAATAAACTAATGTCCTCCAGGTTTGAGAACACCAGCCAAGAAATGTTTAAAGAAACGGTTCAGAATCTATCACGGATCATAAGAGAAAAGGACATTGAGGTAGAGGCATTACAGCAAAAATGCGAGACTTTATTGACTGTCCTGCAAACCTGTGGCACCAGTAACGAGGCCGGGGGTGTTAACAGTGATCAGTTTGAAAAGCTGTTACAGGAACGTGATAAGTTAAAGCAACAGGTAAAAAAAATGTTTGAGTGGAAACAGCAAGTAACGACTACTGTCCAGAATATGCATCACGAGTCAGCCCACCTCCAGGAAGAGCTGCTTCAGGTTCAAGCTCAAATGTTGGTGAACAGCGACTGTAGTGATAAATTACAAGGGAACTATGATGACCTGATACAGAATTATGAACAAAATGAAAACAAACTAAAAAATTTGAGGCACGAGTTGGCACAAATGCAGCACTATTTTGGGCAACTCTGCAATGCCAAAGACCTTTTCTTAGGAAAACTTGATAGCATTTCACCCCCGCCGTTTACTGGGTCATTGCCTCCTTGCGAGGCAGCAGGGCCTCATGGAGCCAACGAATCTGACAGAACCAGGGAGACTTCCCCATCACTTCAGCAAGAGGTAGAAGAGCTAAGGAGATCCCTGAAAGAAAGAGAAACCTGCATCAGAACTCTGCAGGAGAATAACCAACACCTGTCTGACTCGGTCGCTGCCGCCGCAGAGCTGGGAAGGAAGGAACACGAGCAGCACGACTCGGAGCTCGGGCAGCTGAAGCACAGGTATGATGTGCTGCAAAACCTGCTCCAGGAGAAAGACCTCCTCCTCAAGGACCAAAGCAGCCAGCTGCGCTCTTCCAGTGAAGATTTGACCAACAAAGTGAATGAGAATGAACTTTTGAGGCAGGCAGTAACAAACCTGAAGGAGAGAATACTAATTTTAGAAATGGAGATTTCAAAACTGAAGGACGAAAATGACAAAATAGTAGAAGAGGCTAGGGGGAAGGAAAATGAATATCAAGCATTACAAGAGGCTAACATGCACATCTCTGTGATGCTGCGAGAAAAAGAGGCCGAGTGCCACTCACTGAAGGACAGAGCTGTTGCTTTTGAGCAACTGCTGAAGGAGAAAGAACAGGTATGTTCTGGGTGGAGCTTCTGGAAGGAGGCTGGGACGGGAGGAGAGGTTAATGTATTAGTTACTTTCTTGGTGTCTCTGAATAGGATTACAAATTTGTTAATTTAGAAATATTTATTTCAAGGTAGTGTGACTCATTCGCAGTAATTTTTTCTGAGAGGCATGTGGAAGTTTCTCAAATTATTAGATATTCCTTGGTATTTCTAGTAGAAGGTTACTTAACTTACTAGTTTCTAACTAGACAAAAAAAAATGGTAGCAATTACAATTTTTATTTTTAAAAAAAGTTTGGGTTTTTTTTTAGAAAGCAGAAAAGTACTAGAAAAGGGAGTTTTGAACTCACCTCAATTAACCAGATTTTAGGCATATTTCAGTAGCTGCTCGTGATTGAATGTACACAGTGTTGTATGTGAAGAGAAGCACTGTGAACACATTGCATCTTTGATGATGATCTGTAGTGAGAAGTAGCATTTTGCCCATGAGCTGCTCTGTGTGTGTGTGTGTGTGTGTGTGTGTGTGTGTGTGTCAAAGCTAGCAGCTACTTCAGGAACCAGGAGCTAACTTTACATGCAATCTTCCATTAAAAAGAAAATAGTAGGTGACCTATGACATTGCCTTGTTCGGATTTGATGTTAGTCACAGCCTGGAATTTGAACAGTCATGGCCAAGAGTACAGAACAGGCTTAGTAAACAATTCTAATCCCAGCTCAGTTACTGGTGGCATGCTAGTTATGTTTTGACCTTGTCAGTTGATTTTTTTCAACCAGGAAATATGGAGGGCAGTGCAGTAGGTTGTGCAAATATCAGTAGTTTGTGGTGCAAATTCTTTGTTTGTTTGTTTGTGTTTTAAGATTTATTTATTTTTATTGCAAAGTCAGATATACAGAGAGGAGGAGAGACAAAGAGAAAGATCTTCTGTCTGATGATTCACTCCCCAAGTGACCTCAACAGCCAGTGCTGCCCTGATCCAAAGTCAGGAGCCAGGAGCTCTTCTGGGTCTCCCACACGGGTGCAGAGTCCCAAGGCTTTAGGCCGTCCTCGACTGCTTTCCCAGGCCACTAGCCGGGAGCTGGATTGGAAGAAGGGCTCCCGGGATTAGAACCTGCGCCCATATGGGATCCCAGTGTGTTCAAGGCAAGGACTTCAGCCAATAGGCCACGCCGCCGGGCCCATATAATTTTTTTTACAGATTTATTTATTTTTATTGAAAAGGCAGATAGATGAGAGAAGATGACCCAGAGAGAAAGATCCTTCGTCTACTGGTCAGTTTACTCTTCAAGTGGGCGCAGTGCCCAGAGCTGAGCCAGTTTAAAGCCAGGAGCTTCCTTCCCCCACAGTGCCCCACCTCCCCATGTGGGCACAGGGTCCCCAAGCTTTAGGCCATCCTCTACTGCTTTCCCAGGCCACAAGCAGGGTGCTGGATGGGAAGTGGAGCAGCTGGGACACAAGGCAGCACCCACGTGGGATCCTGGCGCATGCAAGGCGAGGGCCACTAGACCATCGCTCCGGGACCTTTACATCATTTTTATAGTAATTATTGGAGATCTGTTAAATGTTCCTGTAGGGCTTTTTGGTGTGCCCTTTTACTGTGGTTTCTGTATTTCTGGTAATAAAAGTTTGGAAAAGAAGTGATAGGTGAATTGATGGAATATTCAGGAAGTCTGAAAATTTGTGTGGTGCTAGGTAGGCATGAGATAGGAATGGTTCAGCTCCTGTTACCTGTGAGTCTGTGGTCGCAGGGTCCTGTGTTGAAGTTGAGAAACTGCCTCCTCTTCCCTCTGTGCCGTTCAATTGAGTGGGGACACAGAGTGTCAGTGTTGGGCTGTTCCTGTCCTTCAGCATGAGTTTTTAAAAATATTTGTCGGGAAGCTGGGGTTGTGGAGAAAGGGAGAGACAGATTTTTTTATATGCTGGTTCACTCCCCAAATGGTTGCAATGGCTAGGCCAGACCAAGTCCAGGAGCCTGGAGCTGAGTCCGGGTCTCTGTGTGGACTACAGAGCCAGGTGCTTCAACTGGTCCACATTAGCAGTAGCTGGAATTGGAAACAACCCAGACTGGGCCGGCACGCTCATGGAGGATGCAGTGTTCTGGTGGCGTCTTCGCTGCTGCGGCCAATGCCTGTCCTTGTCTGTATGTTTTCATTGACATTTATACATGCGAAGTGTGCACATTTTATGGAGATTCTCCTACGTTATAGGAAGCGTCCCTCAGCTAAGTAGTACTAAAGTATTGCATTACTTGAAGCAGTTAACATGATTATTTTCTTCTAATACTTCATATGTAATTTAAAAGCACTTTTAGGTCCTTTTAACTTTGAAAGGCAAAGTTAAAAGGAAATACAGATTTTTTTTTACATCCCTGGTTCTCTCTCCAAGAGGCCCACAATGGCCAGGGCTGCACCAGTCCAAAACCAGAAGCCTGGAACTCCTCAGGTCTTCCACTTGGGTGGTATGGGTTGAGCCCCTTGGGCCATCTTCTGCTGCCCTCCCAGGTACATTAGCAGGGAGCTGGAGAAGAAGTGGAGCAGCCGGGATATGAGTTGCTTCCAATATAGAAAGCTGGCATCACAGGGATGTGGTTTTACTTGCTTTGTCACGATGCCAACCCTAGATTGTATGTTGAATCTAATAAATCTTTATAGAAGTCTTGTTTTAGGGATGAAGGATAGTCTCAATAGGAGACCCCTAAATCAGAGCCGTTTTATTTCTCAGTCATTTGTTCTACGCAAAAAAAAATTAAATTGTAAAACTATTGGGAAAATACCTTCTTATCAAAGAGGGAGAATGGAGATAAAAGTAACAGTTTTATGTTTGAGTTTCTGTTGTCCTGGGGATCTGTTGTGCGTTAAAGAAATGGAAAGCTTGTATGAGAAGAGTTGGCTATAAACAACCTGATACTTCTTTTGTGTGCTTTTTAAAATTCCAGCTGTCATCTGAAATCCATAGCCTTGCTTTTACAGTGAAGTATTCCCTTCACTGTTCTCTTTAATGTGTTGTACTGTGTGGGATACATCTAAGAAGAAATTCACATTACTATCTAGCAAGATGCCAAACTGTTCTTTCGCAGTAGGCTGTGCGTTCCTTGCTGACCGCTCAGTCTGTGCTTTGTGTAACTGCGGTGTGGGTGGCGGATGAATACCCGCAGGTGCACATAGATCTTGGTACGACTTGCAATCTAGGAACACCTTGGTAAATAACGGGATTTTTGTTTTTTGAATTCTTTTGCAGCCATTTCCCATAGACATACCTTTTCATTTAGAATAGTTTAAGATTTATAGAATAATTGCAGGGATGGTGTGGAGACAGTTCTCAGCTATCTTACACCATTTCCGGAAACTTCCTGGTAGCAGGTTTGTGTGGTGCCCGAGTCAGGCTAAGGGGCCGCTGTGGAGTGTTGCAGTGTGCTAAGGTCACCTGTGAGCCGCTCATTTCCCTTTCTACAGCAGGTCCCTTGGTGCATGGATCAGGTTAAGCCGCTGTTGAGTGTCACCGCAGTGCCATCAGCATGCCACTTCAACCCCCACTTCCCTCCGCTCCCTCCCTCCACTGGGGCAGTTTCTTGAGCTTTCCTTGGTTTTTGTTTGACTTTGACGTAGTCGATTTTATTTTAAAATTTTTTGATGAAGAAAATAGTGTATTTTTCTCTAACGCTAAAGTCACTTTTTCCCCTAAAGGGCAAGGCCGGAGAATTAAATCAACTTTTAAATACGGTTAAGTCGATGCAGGAGAAGGTGGTAACGGTCCAGCAGGAGAGAGACCAAGTCCTGCTGGCCCTGAAGCAGAAGCAGATGGAAACCAGTGCCTTCCAAAATGAGGTGTGCTTTCTCTGAAGGGAACGGGAGAGAACACTGGGAGCGTGATGAGTCACAGTGCATTTCTTGGGTGGTTTTCCTTAGTTTTCCTCTGATGTGTGGTTGAGGGATTCTGACCTCCTAAGGTGCCTTTTTTTTTTTTCTCAAAAGGGAAAACCCTGGTTTATCATGTATGTGAATTTCCCACTTACAAAGTATGAACAAAATGAGGCTTACTAAAAAAGTGTTCAGTCCCATTTTCTGTGGGAGCCACAGGGAGTGAGCTTGTACAGAATACACCTGCCAGATGAATGTTCAAGAGGATTTCAGAATTTTCTCCCAAGCCTAAATACATCTTGCAGTATGTGAAATTAGTGTACAGTTACTAACTTGAATAACGGGGAAGAGGTTTTTGTAAGAGTGCTTTGTCAGCAGGGTAGGCAGCCTGGAACATTGTGTGGAAGAGAAGTGAAGAATTTGTCATTTTCTAGGTTCGACATTTACATGACAAAGAAACGCGGTTAAACCAGGAACTAGAGCGGCTGCGGAACCACCTGTTAGAATCAGAAGATTCTTACACAAAAGAAATTTTGGCTGCTGAACAGAGAGAGGCCAAAGTTAGAGAAAAAGTCACGGTTTTGGAAAAAAAGCTAGTTTCATCCTCGAATGCGATGGAAAATGCCAGGTGAGGTCTTCGTTTGTTTTCCTCACCTTCAAGAAAAAAATTCTTGAGTGTCCAACTCGACGGTTTTTTCTGCCTTAGCTCTGTTTCACAGGTGATGAGGTCAGGCACAACGAAGGTGCGTGGCTCTCCAGCGGACTTTCTGAATGTCAGCCATCACTATGGGTGATTGCCCCTTACTGTTCCAGCAGTAGGGGCGGAATTCTGACAGCTGTGGTTAGCTGTGTCCAGCTCACAAAGAACTGATTTCGTTTCATTTCTTTTTGTTCATCAGCTGATCAATCTAAGGTTGAACTAGATGCTAATATTAGGAGGAAATAAAGGTAAGATGAAGTGCTAGGTCAGTGTGAAGAATTAAATGATGTTTAGTTTAAGAGACATTTTAGGTGACTAGGTCTCTGCTTATATATTTAAAATTTTTATTTCTTCCAATAAAATATTTTTCTCACTACAGAAGCATTGTATACTCCACTTCAGGAAAATCACACAAATGAAGATGCCGTGACAGAGTTCCACCCACACAGCATAATCCTTTTCGTATTTTTAAAATTTGTGTTGTGGAACTATTTAGAACAACGAGGAGTATGATCTGGAAATCCCCAGGCTAATGTATTTTTGTGTTGATGACAGTTATTTCCATAATATGCATTCTGAGAAATGAAACTTATAGGTCAAGGAGCATTTTAAAACTTGGAATTGTACTGCAAAGTTATTTTTGAGAAAAAGATTCTCACTACTATTTTCACTAGTGGTTGTACAGCATTTTCTCTTTTCCCTGCATGTTTCTGTGGGAGATTTCAGGAAGCAGTGAAGACATTCGAAGGGTGAACCCTTCCCCTGGCCTTGCAGGGTGGATTTTTCTACCTTCAGGGTCAAGTGAAGATGGGGATTACAATAAAGGATCGTTTCTGTATATGCTTCACATTGGCAGGAATGCCGAAACACTGTCGGGCAGAAACATTGCATGTTGTAATTCTTCTTTGCAATTTTCAGGCCCTGATGTGCTTTAATCAAAAGAATTTTGTCTTCAGCCCCTTTCGTGTACCGTTACTAATAAGGGTACAGGAATGATGTCACTGAAACAGAGCTATAATCTTAATTCTTTTTCAGAATCAGTGTTGACTCCGTGTTGTGGAAGGTATCCTCCCCCGTCCACTCGAGAGATGAGCTCAGAGTCGGGAAGGGCAGTGAAAGGGAGACTTTCTTCTGGGCTTGCAGGGTCAGCGTCGGAGGGCCAGGCACCAGACCAGCCACGGCAGACATTCATAAGCTACCACGCAGTCCCTCTCCACCCACCCCCCCGCCCTGTTTCTTCCCTGACGGAGTGCTATGGGCTATTCAATCACAGTGACCTTCATCCCTCTCTGTGCCTTAGTTCTCTCTTGTGATTTGGTTATTCCATAACAGCCTGTTAGCCTAGTGAGTTTTGCTACATCTGCAAGACAGCTCATAGTAATTTTCCATCCTGTGGTGAAAATGGACCCCGGAGGTTTTCTTGCAGCACCACTGTCCACGTGCAGCCAAGCCACGGTGGTCAGCCTGCTTTCCTGCTCTTCTTTCCATAGCGCTTCTTGCACATGATGAGTACATCTGAGCCCTGCTGCCTGTTACCCGCATCCCACCAAGTGCAAGGTGCTGCAGTCTCATATCCACATGTGGACTGTGGTGCGATTTTCCTTTGAACTGAAATAATAGCTTGAATACTTAATAGGGCACTTACTTTTTACTTGAGGGCGATTGCCCTGTTTGTACTGCCTCCCGTTCCGGAGAATGTCAACATGCTGTGGGTGGGAGATAAGCCATTCGTTCTGCACCCCTCCCTCAGGATCTCTTGCGCATAGTTTAATAGGTAGTATTTGTTGTATGAATAATTCATATCTGCAAGCCAGATTATGGTGTTTTGAACCTTACTTAATAGTAACACCTGGTATTTATTGACTTTTTGAGTGCTGCCATTCTTAATATCAAACCAGCAATACTGAGTCCAAGAACCTTTGAGGCCAGTTTGGATCTTCTGATTACCGGTTTGTGTTTAATCCACAAGAGGGTGCTAGTGGGCAAAGTCTCTTCAAGAGGAGTTGCTCTTTTTTTTTTTTTTTTTTTAAAGATTTATTCGTTTTATTACAGCCAGATATATACAGAGGAGAGACAGAGAGGAAGATCTTCCGTCCGATGATTCACTCCCCAAGTGAGCCGCAACGGGCCGATGCGCGCCGATCCGAAGCCGGGAACCTGGAACCTCTTCCGGGTCTCCCACGTGGGTGCAGTGTCCCAATGCATTGGGCCGTCCTCAACTGCTTTCCCAGGCCACAAGCAGGGAGCTGGATGGGAAGTGGAGCTGCCGGGATTAGAACCGGCGCCCATATGGGATCCCGGGGCTTTCAAGGCGAGGACTTTAGCCGCTAGGCCACGCCGCCGGGCCCAAAGAGGAGTTGCTCTTGACTCCAGTAGATTACTGTTGAGTAATAATTTAAAAGGATACTAAGAAGCTAGAAAAACCATTGCGATATTTTGAATGTGATCGTTATACATGAAGGAGGTTTACCCATGATACAAGCCTGGGTAGCTGCATAGAAATAAAGCTTGCTGTGACCACTGGATTGTGTTTTGGGGCATGTGTAGGGGTTATTGTACTTAAGGTAGGTGGAAAGAGTGCTAGCAGTCACAGATAACCCATGCAGTTCTTCAGTGGGGTGGCCTTTGGGAAATCGAGAGTTCCCTGTTACTGCAAGGTGTCAAAATCAAGATGCTATCAGGAAATAAATTCCTGTTTAGGTTGGGAGATGGACAGAATGACATCAGAGATGCCTTACAACTTTAAGCTTTGTTTGAAAATTTGTTTTATTGTTTGACAAAGCAACATAGAAGTTGGGGCCGGCAGGGGGTAGGGGGCAGAGGTAGAGAGAGATCTTCTATTCGCTGGTTCACTCTCCAAATGGCTACAACAGCCAGGGCTAAGCCAGGTTGAAATCTGGAGCCAGAGGTTTCCTCTGGGTCTCCTGCTTGAATGCAGGGCCCGAAACACTTCAGCCATGCTCTGCCTTCCCAAGCACATTAGCAAGGAGCTGTATCAGAAGTGGATCAGGGAGCCCAGCACAGTAGCCTAGTGGCTAACCTCCTTGCCTTGTATATGCCAGGATCCTATATGAGCGCTGGTTCTAATCCCGGCGGCTTTCTATCTGGTTCCCTGCCTGTGGCATGGGAAAGCAGTCAAGACAGCCCAAAGCCTTGGGACCCTGCACCCGTGTGGGAGACCCAGAAGAAGCTTCTGGCTCCTGGCCTTAGATTGGCGCAGCTCTGGCTATTGCAGCCTCTTGGGGAGTGAATCAATGGACAGAAGATCTTCCTCTCTGCCTCTCCTGCTCTCTGTATATCTGACTTTGCAATAAAAAATAAATAAATCTTAAAAAGAGGAAGCAGTGGTGCAGCCAGGACAGGAACCTGTATATATATGGAATTACATCTTAGAGTTTAGCCTGGAAACACAAGTTGTTAAATAGTCTGTAAATTAAGCTAAACATTTCTTATTTACATAATTATCAAGGCTTTTTATTATTATCATTTTTATTTGATTTGAAAGACAGTGTTTATTTACTCCCCACATGTCTGCTCCAGCCAGGACTGGTTCAGGCCTGTGCCAGGAGCCAGGAGCTCTGGCAGGGCTTCCCATCCGTGTGGCATCTGCTGCCTCCCCTGCACACATTGTAGCAGGAAGCTGGAAATGGAATTGGAACTCAGACTCAACCCAGGCACTCAGTGCGGGCTGCAGGCGGCCCTGCCGATGGCTCCGGTGCTGTGCTCCATGCCTGACCCCAGTTCTTGGTGTTTAGAAGGTCTGCCCAGAGACTGACGTTGTGACGGAGCAGATGAAGCTGCTGCAAGATGCCAGCATCCTGAATGGGTACCGGTTCATGTCCTGGCTGCTGCACTTCCAGTCCCGCTCTCTGCTGATGTCCTGGGAAAACAAGACAGGTGGTCCTGTGTTTGAGCTCCTGCCTCCCTCGGGCGGGCCCCGGTCCCAGCCCTCACTGTGTGGCTGTCTGGCAAGAGAACTAGCCAACATGCAAGCCCTCTCTGCGTAACTTTCTCAGATAAATAGATCTAGTAAAAAAAGTGCTTTGTTCAAAATTTTTTTTTTTAAAGATTTTATTATTATTGGAAAGCTGGATATACAGAGAGGAGGAGAGACAGAGAGGAAGATCTTCCATCCGATGATTCACTCCCCCAGTGAGCCGCAACGGGCCAGTGCGCGCCGATCCGATGCTGGGAACCAGGAACCTCTTCCAGTCTCCCACATGGGTGCAGGGTCCCAAAGCTTTGGGCCGTCCTCGACTGCTTTCCCAGGCCACAGGCAGGGAGCTGGATGGGAAGTGAAGCCGCCGGGATTAGAACCGGCGTCCATATGGGATCCCAGGGCGTTGAAGGCGAGGACTTTAGCCGCTAGGCCACGCCGCTGGGCCCTCAAAATTATTTTTAAAAATATTTATTTTTATTTAAAAGACAGAGTTACAGAAAAAAAAGTGGGGACAGAGGAAGAAATCTTCTACTTTGCGTTTCATTCCACAAATGGCTGCAAGAGCCAGAGCTGGCCAGTTTGAAAAAAGGAACCTGTAGCCTCTTCCTAGTCTCCCACATTGGCACAGGGTCTTATAGGTGCCCAAGCACTTCGGCCGTCCTCTGCTGTTTTCCCAGGCCACTAGCTAGGAACTGGATCAGAAGTAGAGCATCTTGGACTTGAACTGGGTGCCTGTATAGAATGTTGGCCACTCAGGCAGAGGCTTTGCCTGCTAACCCATGACACCAGCCCTCAAAATTTCTTTTGCAGAAAGATAACTGAATTAACAAAATGCACTATCTGAGGGAATCTATAAGCTTCTTTGAAATCTGATTTGAATTTAATGCAGTAAAATGTAGGGAAGGACAAAATCATAGAGAAAAGTAGAATGGTCGATGCCAGGGGAAGGGGAACTTAAGTAATGAATATACCAGTTCAAGGAGAGGGAAAGGCTCATGAGGCGTGGATGCTGATGATGGTTACACAGCAGTGGGAACGTATTTGCTGCCCCTGGACTGTCCCCTGGACAAACGTTAACATGATAAATATTGTGCATATTTTACCAGCATAAAAATATGTAAGAAGATGTTTCTATAAAGTTGTTTCTTCTACTGAAGTATCTAAGCAGATAGAAGCAGTTTGCCTGTTATTGTTTTGGTTTGAAGGCATCAAGCCAACGTGCAGATAGAGTCATTGCAGGAGCAGCTGAACACAGTCTCCAAGCAGAGGGACGAGGGTGCCGTACAACTCTCTGCGGCTCAGGAAGAGCTGAAACAGTCCGTCGTGTCCATCAGGAACCTGCAGATGGTGCTCGAGCACTTCCAGCATGGTAAGGCTGTTCTGCTTAGAGCCGCCATGGCTCAGGCCCGGGCAGGCCTGTGAGAGCTTACCCCGTGTGGTGAGGGCAGCGAAAAGCAAGGGGCCATCAAGTCCGGGAGACTGCTTTTACAGTTAAAACAGAACTGACGACATTGAGTATTGGTCAAGTTTGTCTTGGTATCTCACTGCCAGTTAAGGTGGGAATTGAGGTGGGGTGCAGAGAGCCCCTCTTGGAGCACAAGGTGCGCTTTGAGCTCCCAGCTGGAGGCTCAGTCCTTTACAGAGTTTTACTCATGGTGATTGTTGGAGACATTCACCAAGCTGCCCCTGACTGCCGTGTCCTTGGAGAAGCACTTTCTCCCATCGGGAGCACCTTTCTGGAGAGCAGTTTGTCTTGAGACTTGTGGTGCTTTTTCATGTTCCTCCCATCCCGAGATGAACCCACTTCAGCTCATTTGATCACCCATTTGTTGATTCATTCATTTGCTAGTTACTGTCCATGATGTACCTACTAGTGTGGGTGGCGAATAGGGGACTGAGAGTAATAGCAGAATAGGGTGTTATACTTGTGTGTCCAAGCAGAATTTAAGTTTATTCCTGTATGTCCCTGCTTGGTTACTCATATGGTTGGAATTTATAACTACAGGAAAAATTCTAAATCTGCTGTGGGGAGGCTATAAAGAAAAAATTTTGCCACAGAGGAAAAGCTCGAGTGGAGATGTGAAGGGAGAAAAGAATTCGTGAGAAGGGCAGAAGGGAGAAGCGAGAGGCAGAGCCGACACTGACTGTTCGGGTCAGGGCTGCCCGGGTCACCGCACAAGCACGTGTCTTTCCTTACTCAACTGTCTCTGTTGATTTAAAATTTCAGCTGGTTTGCTTCCAACTTTATGCCTCGTTAACAGAATACTAATGTAACTTTTCTTTTTTCTTTAGAGGAAAAATTTAGGTATTCTGCTGAAGTAGAAAAACAGAAGCAGCTTATAACTGAGTGGAAGGACAAGGCAGAAGACCTGCAAGTGAAAGTGAATGCTTTACAAGTATGTCAGGATGGTTTGCTCTTGTAGACTTCATTCTTCGTGAATGGCCGCTCGTGGGGTCCCTGTCATGCAAGTGATCTGTCAAGCCATGCTTCAGTGGCTGCTGCGTTCCTGCCCCAGGCTGGCCCTGACGTGAGCAGGTGTTCAGGCGCGGACAGGGAGGGCGATGGAAGCACACTGACGTTGTCTTGGCACGGGCAGGTATTTTAGAAATCTACAAGACGCAATTCCAAAGTCATATAAAACTTCTGTATTTTTTTTAAACTTGAATCCCCAAGATGTCTTTGCATGGCATCTTCTCTTTTCCTTTGGTTCCTGTAAAAAGGCTTTTTTAAGAGTGGGCTGCACCTTGGGGTTCTTAGTAGCATGAGGTCGCAAAGGTGCCGCTTCCTCAGCTGCGGCGTGAAGAACTGGCTCAGCGCTGTTTTGGCACTTTGGGTTATGAAGCAGGCTTTACATGCTACTTTTTAAATAAGCTTTTCTCCTTCAGGAACGTTTGGATGAAGCAAATGCTGCATTGGAGTCAGCATCAAGACTGACAGAACGATTAGAGCTCAAAGAAGGAGAAATTGAACAACTTAAAAACCTAAGTAGGTTTGGCTTTTCATTTCCTCCTCTTGCCTCAGTACGAGTGCTCAGTCAGGTGTCATGTTACATCATGCATTGGCAGAGTGGGATTAGACCAATTCCACGGGGGACTTCCATGTCCATTTCCCGTGACTGGTTTGCCTCGAGTGTGTTGAGTTTTCCTGGGTGGTGAGACAGTCCTGTGGTGTGGGTTGTCACTCTGGATCATCAGGAGAGTTAACTTAGGCTGATGCGATTGTTTACAGTTAGGCTCTTCCTGGTCAGTTCATGTTGAAAGCCATCTTACTTGTTAGGATTGTGTTCGTAGGTAAGAGCAACATTTGCTTTTGTGGGAATACTCAGCTTTTAGAATTGTAGATGGTGATTCACACCATACACTCATCGTGTCTCTCTTAGCTTTCTCTGTCAGTTCCTTAAGGTGTGTCCTGTGCTTGGGGTTAAGACCTGAGGTTATTGGGTTGTTCCAAGTGCTTGGTTGAAGCAGTTGACAACGTGGTGGGTCCTTGAGTCTGATTTCGGGCAACCATGAAGTTGAAGCTGTTCTGAGACTGAATATCTAGGTAAGGATTCAAGGTTATTGGAAAAGTGGTCTTGGAGCCTAGGACTGCACCAACCTTACGTGTCCAGAGTAGGCAGTAGCAAGATGCATAACTGAGTCGAGAAATACATAGCATATCATATAAAGTAAAAATTAGAAATAGGCCGAAAACAAAAACCCAGATATAATGTTAAAGAGTATTTACAGTGCCTGGATCCTCTGGGCAATGTAGGTGAGAAATCCTGGTGCCTGGGTGCTGGGGACAGAAGCCTGAATCCAGAGGGAGGGAGGAGATGCGATATTTATAGGAATACAAAGTAAGAGATTTGCAATAAGGTTTAGTTGGTCTAGGTTCCTCTTCGTGTAAAAGCAAAAAAAAAAAAATCGCAGTTATTATTTATCATAAATACATAGGGTTCATCTGGAGCACTCACTCTGAGCTAGAGAAAAATCTGGAATTATGCTTGTACAACTGGTGTTTGAAATGGCAGGCAGGAAGCCAGTGCTGCCCAGACAGGAAGCGGAATGAAGAGGCAGTTGGTTCTGCTGTGGCTTCTCAGTGGTCTGTTTCCTTACATTAGCTAAGTGTTTGGTATCACTTTTATATCTCCAAACACAAATGTGATTTTGTTTCTCAAAGCTGCACTTTTGATTTGATAATATAAACAAAGTTTGATTGCCCTGATTGTTTCAAAAGAACTCTTGTATATTTTCTTTCCTGGATCATTAAGTGCTTTAAATGTTGATTGATGTTGTAATACTGTACTTTATTTTTAACACAAAACTTGGCCAGACAGCCAAAATATTTGCCAGGAGAAACAAATTTGAAAAAGACAGATTGGCTTTTGATGCAAGAAAGTACATAGAGATTTAAGTTGTAGAGGCAAAGTATTGTTTTGTCTCTGAGTATCTGTAGTCTAATGATTAGTTGATACACTGTTTCAACATTTAAACAATATTAGGAAACTCACTTTAGAAAATAGTATTTTATTCACAATGGCTGCTGATCTCATTGCTGCCAGAGATGCGGTGATTCCGATTGGTCAGATGTGAAAAGAGAGCTATTGCCCACGAGCCCAGTGTTGAAGCATTTGATTGACGTCAGGCTCGGGAAGTGAGTGTTGTGTCTGTGCAGCCGTGGCCGTGGACCGAGCATATCTGCAGGCCTTGCATTCAAAGGATGAGGCTGGATGCCTGGCCAGGGTTAGTACTTAATGAGAAGCGACTGGTGTCATGTTAGGAGCTGTGTGAGACACTAGTTGTCTGTTTATGTATTGATTGATCTGTTTACTTCTTTAAAAGGCAGAGTTAAAGGAGAGATGGATCTTCTACCCACTGTTTCACTCCCCAGGCCAGACTAAAGCCAGGAGCTTCATCTGGGTCTCCCCTATGGGTGCAGGGACCCAAAGACTTGGGCCATCTTCTGTTGCTTTCCCAGGTGCATTAGGGGAGCTCAATCAGAAGTGGAGCAGTCAGGACTCAAACCAGTGCCCATATGGGATGCCGGCATTACAGGTGGCAGCTTAACCTGTTATGCCATGACACTAACTCCTTCCTTTTTCTTCTCTTCTCTTCTTTTCTTTTCTTTTCTTTTCTTTTATTTTCTTTTCAAGAGCAGAAAGATAGATAAATCTTCTATTTACTGGTTCATTCCCCAAATGTCTACAATAGCTATGGCTGGTCCAGGCAGAAGCTAGGAACCTGGACTTTAATGCGGTCTGTCATGTGGGTTGCAGACACCTGAGCACTGGAGCTGCCATGTGATGCCTCTCAGGGTGCACATTAGCAGGGAGTTGCATCAGAAGCAGAGCTGAAAGTCAAACCCAGAGACTTCAGTAAAGGATGGCATCCCGAGCATGGGCTTAACCACTGTGCCAAATGCTCGGCTACACAAGCATTTAAGGTGTTTAGATAAAGAAATGACATGTGAGATGCTGGACCCTATGCTTGGTATACACTTGCAATGAAAGAATCTTGACTGAATCTGAATTGTAATGCAGCAACAAGGTGGAGGAATCCACCATGGGGGGATGGTATGGGGAGGGGTTGGGGGAAATCCCAGAGCCTATGAAACTGTGTCACATAATGCAATGTAATTAATTGAAAAAAAATGTATGTGTATATATATATATATATATATATATATATGTATATATATATATATATAATTTTTTTTAAAAGTCATTTAAAAAATGTCATGTGGTTTAGATACATCATGGATTAGTAATTTAAGATAGTACTTTTTTGGGCCCGGCAGCGTGGCCTAGCAGCTAAAGTCCACGCCTTGAACGTGCCGGGATCCCATATGGGTGCTGGTTCTAATCCCAGCAGCTCCACTTCCCATCCAGCTCCCTGCTTGTGGCCTGGGAAAGCAGTGGAGGACGGCCCAAAGCCTTGGGACCCTGCACCTGCGTGGGAGACCTGGAGGAGGTTCCTGGCTCCCGGCTGTTGCGCTCACTTGGGGAGTGAAACATCGGACGGGAGATCCTCCTCTCTGTATATCTGACTTTGTAATACAACATAAATAAATCCTTAAAAACAAAAGATAGTACTTTTTTAATTCCTCTGGAATCTCATTGAGTTCTCCTGTGGCATTTATTGAAGGAAAGAAAGTTCAGTAGGACTGTATGCCAGAGGTAGGCTTTCAGCTACAAGTTTAAAACTGTTTAGGACCAGCTTTATGGCATGCATATTAAGCACCCACGGGGGGGGCCAACGTCCCATATGAACACACCAGTTTGAGTCCCAGCTGCTTCACTTCTGATCCAGAGTGGAGGATGTTTGAGCCCTGTACCCATGTCACTGGCAGGGAAGAAACTCCCGGCTCCCAACTTCGGATCAACTCAGCTCTGGCCATTGCAGGCACTTGCAGAGTGAACCAGTGAATGGAAGATTTCTGTGACTCTCCTCTCTCTGTAACTCTGCCTTTCAAATAATAAATAAATACATCTTTAAAAAAATAAAATGAAAGCCATCTCTTTCCTCCACAGTGAGCAAATAGTGAGGAGAGCAGTCTGTAAGCCCCTACAGGTGCTGTGATGAGCCCTGCTGGCGTGCAGCAGGGTCACAGCCGCTGTCCTCTTGCTGTCAGCATGCCCGCATCCTTCCCGAGACAGAGGCTGCTCTCCCTGTGCCGAGACCTTCCCACGCAGGCCCATGACAGCGTGATATCTTCCATGAACAAGTCTGAGTTAGAGTTGAAATTTTTTGTGAAATTGTTATTGATAAGTAAATGCAATTTATAGTCATAAGTGGTAAATTTCATTGTCTGCAAAGAAAAATACCTTTTCATACACAATTCAGATTTAGTTATAAAATTTTGGTCTGCTGATTTGTATCTGTATCTTAAAGGACCTTGTCACTTGTTTTTTTTTTGTAAAAATGATTTAGTGATTGCTTTTTGAAAAATCTATGATTAAGAATGGAAAGTTTCCATAGAGTAGTTCTTTTTGGAAAAAAAATGTAGACGAATATATAAAATCAGTCCCAGTAAAACCTGCTGTAATATGAAGCATAAAGACATTTTAGAACTAGAAGTATAAAAAGAACTTGAAATGGTTTTCATGGAACTACCTTTACGGTGCTGGATAGTAGAGTTTTTATTTTAAATAAAGACATTCCATTTTCCAGAACATGATTTATACAAGAAAACATATAATGTCCTGTTGAACATAGGCCAAACACATTCCCAGACGCTTTGTTACCCAAGCCTTTTGAGGGATTTTTTAATAGATATTTTTGGCAGAAGTGGTGATTTTAGAGGAAACATATAAGAAGTACCAGATGCAGTTTTCTAAATTGCCATAAATGGTTAAAAAGTTACTTGTGATGATAGAAACATCTGGGTATACTAGACAGTGCCAAAATCTGAATGAAGAAATAAGTGTGTATCAGCTAGGTAAAAAGGCTCTTACTCAACTGGAAAACTTTACTTTTAAAATATTTCCTGAATATTAATATCTAAACCATGTTTTAGAAATTGGAATTTAAAATAATCCTCTAAAGGAAAAAATAAATTACATAGTAAAGACAATGTTTTGATTTTATGTATTTTCTGAACTTTTCATTTCTTTATGGATGGATGCATATTTGAGAACATAAATTGTTTTTGTTGTCCTTCCCAGATGTTTCCTATCCCAGAGAAAATCAAGCGTTGTTTTGCTCGATTAGCTGCTATACCCCACGCCCTAAAGGAGGCAGGCTGGCATAGGCAGCAAGGGCCCTGCCTGCAGAATCATGGAGACAGCTGATGGAAGCGGGGAGGGGTAGCACACTGTCTCAGGAGAGGGCTAAGTAGTGATGGTGGCTTGGAGCAGCAGGGCTAGTGAGAGGTGTGCTGACGTGCAGGTAAGCAGGCCGGCGGAACTGCTGGGAAACGAACTGCCATAATCTGGAAATTGACTGATGATGTGACTGAATGGTAATAGCCAAAGCATGTGGGTGTGGCAAGTGTTGATGCAGCCTGCTGCTGAGCAGGTAGGTACTGTGCGGGTGGGTCGCTGAATGGAAGAATGAAATGCTTGGGTGGGGGAATCATACAGGCCAGTGGTAAACTGGGGGCAGGATGAGCCTGGGAACCGGCAAGCAAGACCATGTGGGGCTGCATGAATTGAAGAGTGTTTTGTTGGAGGATAGCAAATCCTCAGCTCCTCCCACTGGCTGCTACACAGAATATAGGCCCAACATTGCCCAGTGTTCGAGAGACATTGAAAATCTGGATTTTTATTTGAAATATCTCACTTGTTTATAATATAATGGCTGATTGAAATTTCTGTAGAAACCCTGAGAATGCTGAGTGTGGGCCCTGCTGGGTCGCTCTCCTCCAGCCATCTTTACCAGCGTGTCCTCAGTGTGGGCCCTGCTGGGTCGCTCTCCTCCAGCCATCTTTACCAGCGTGCACTAAATGGGAACATTACCATGATTTTACTTTTTGCTGGCAAAATTGCAATCCTTTCTTTTGGGAAAAAGACTGATCTATGTAAATCTTATAGAATTAAATGCTGCATAAACTATACTATTAGCTCCTTAAAAAGTTTTTCTCTTTTGTATGAAAAATCATAGTACAGATTATCTGGATGTGTAATAATGGATTGAGAGAAAATAGATTTGGCTTGGTTACATTACAAATATTTATACAAAATCTCTTTCACACAGAGTATTTCCAATTAGCTGTCTACTTAATCTAGTAGACCTCATCCTATCTTGTTTTAATCACAAATTGTGATCTAAAGAATTCAAAGTAATGAAATTACACTATATTAATAAAATTCTTTCACTATGAATTCATTTCCAGTGTAGAATTTGGAAAGTTAACTTGTGGGAGCTTTTCCCCAGGCCTTAGATGCTCACGTGCCTTGTTGTAGTGCCTGGGTTCAGCACGCAGCTCTGGTAACACAGAGCAGGGAGGCGGCAGCGATGCCCCACGCGGTTAGAGTCCTGCCACCCCGGAGACTAGGACTGAGCTGCCAGCTCTGGCTTTGGCCCCAACCAGGCACCATTGCAGGTGTATGCATAGCAGGCCAGCAGATCCAAACTTCTGCTCCGCAACTGTCTCTTCGGTGTCTCTGCTTCTCAGATAAATATATAAATTTTAGAAGTTGGTCGAAAAAAGAAATTAAAAAATAAGTTTATTTTGGTATAAAACATTTTGAAATTACATGTGATGTTTCCAAATACGCATTTTCCATGAACTTTTTAACCAACTTTCATCTATCAACTTCAAAATGCAAATAGATAGGATGACATTTGTTTATTTAGGAATGAGAGAGACACACACAGAGAAAGAGCTCTTCACTCCTGTCTCACTCCCCCCAGGTGCCCACAGCAGCTCGGGCTGGACAAGCAGCCAAGACTGGAGCTGGTAGAGCTGGCCAGGTCTCCCATGTGAGATGCAAGAACCCCACTGCTTGAACCATTGCCACTGCTTCCCATGATATATTTTAGCAGGAAGTTGGAGTTAGGAGCAAACTATAGGTATTGAACCTAGCAGATATGATATATTTTAAAATGATATCATTTGATATTAAAGTGACGCTATAGAGGCTGAAATTCTGTAGTAAAAGCTCATTTAATATCCAGCTTTGGTGTTGGTTGTATTGAATTAAATGAAGAGGCTTAAGTTCTTTATATTAATCTTAATATTTATCAGATTCAAATTTACTTCTAGATAGTTCATACAAAGGGGACAAAGAGCCCACTTTATGTACTGACTTTTCAGGAATGTAAGAGTTTTATGATCTTACTCCTGTTGGCTCCTTTGCCTTGGTTCTTAAATATGACAACTAAGCAGAGGGAAAGTCACAGAATATTAATATTAGCCAAAGTGATGTATGTGAAATGATTGGGGCTGTATTTTCAAAGGATTAGTTATTTGAAAGGAGTAGTTAGGGAGAGAGAAGGAGAGACAGAGCGATCTCTCATCTCATTCAGCTTCCAGTTGACCACTATGGCCAAGGCTGGGCTAGGCCGAAGGCAGGATCCAGGTGTTTCATACAGGTCTCCTGCAGGGGTGTCATTTTCCACTTGGGCCATTCTCCACAGCTTTCCTAAGTGCATTAGCAGGGAGCTGGATTGGAAGTGGAATAGCCTGGACTTGAACCAGTGCCCATATGGGATGCTGGTGTTACAGGTGGCTACTTAACCTTCTCCACATTGCCAGCCCCTATCCAGATTATATCAAAAATGAATTCTTTGAGTATTTTCAGAAATCAAATGAATGAGTACTGTTGCTTTGTATAAAGTGACTGTAGAGTAAACCCAGGTATGGGGCTTGTGTTCGTGGGAGCTCAGTCATGAAACATCCAAATGTCTTTGTAAGAGAGTGTGACTGATTAAAGATGTTGTTTGAAGACTGCTGTTTTAGTGCACTGTCACTAGGTACAGATTTCCAGCAGTCAGTTATGCTTTTGTATTCAGTTTTGATTTTAACTGAGGTGCTGAAGTTCCTGGCTGCACCACTGGCATCTCCGCGATGACGCGCTGTGCCCTGCCGTCAGAGGGCTTGTCCCCAAGTGGACGCCATCTCTGTGGCTTCAGTGCTGCCCTCCAAATGGCCTCCTCTAACTTCCAAAAGAATTATTGTGGCATGTGAGACTATTTCATAACAATACTGTATTTGGATTAAAACCATTTCTGAATAACTGTATTTTGCCTGTCCATGCAAATACAGTTCAGATTTCAAATTGTTAGCCTTCTTTTTCTTTAGTGAAATCATCGGAACCTCAGGGGGTGAGGATGCCTGAGGAGGAGTCTGGGTGCTTTGAAGTGGGTGCTTGTCCTTTTCCACATCTCTCAGAGTTAGTGACCATCCTCTCGGGCCCCTTCCTAAATGCTGGGGTTTTTGTCCCTGAGCTCAAATATCAGAACATGTGTAAAGCAGCACTTGACTCTGAAACGGCCCTTAGCACTGAGCATTACTTCATGGCCTAACTGCATTCTGGTAGTGTGAGAAACATTGGTCTTGTCATTTTGACCTTCGGATAGTTTTAGCCCTTCCTTTCTGCTAGAGAGGCTTTTTTAAAGGAAAAGATTATTATTTTTTTTTAATTCATGTTAAAAATGAAGCAGACAGAGCTCTAACTCGCTCCCCAGATACCCAGAGTGGCAAGGATGTGGCCAGGCAGGGGCAGGAGTGTGCAGCCGTCACAGTCGGGTCCTTGGGCTGGGCAGGAATCTGCCTCTGCGGATCTTAGTGAGAATTAGCCCAGCTGTGATGAGCTTGATCAAGAAGGCATTTTGTTTTACATTTTAACCACTACCTGAGAATTGTATGTATTTGTAGGGGGCCATGTATTGTTTCAACACATGCTTGCGTTGTGCAGTGTCCAATTAAGGGTAAATGTGCCTGTCTCCTCAAACCTCTGTCATTTCTTTAAGATGATAATAGTCTTCCCAGCTTACTACAAAACAGTATCCAGAACATGACAGGCCCGCTGTGGAGGAGAGCACAGACCTCCCTGGGGCCTCTTGGGTGTTCCCACCTCCCCAAGAAAATAGTCCTCATTTCAATTTTGAAGTAGTTTGACCTTTTGACCAGTTTTTCATAAAGAAAAACATTCCTAGCTTATTTGACTGAAGTAATTTTTATCACAATTGAGTCTGTAAATTTTATTCTGAAGAAGCTTATCCTTCAGTGTTGTGTCTTAGAAGGGAGACAGTGCAGTGCACAGCCTAGCAGCACTAAACAGTACTGTTTTCCAGAAGTGCAATATTACTCATGTGTCATTTTAAATTTTTAGTGACTACAGTTAGAAAAAGTACATAATGGTGGATGAAATTAACTTTGATGTATCTTAAATAATCCAAGTGTATCCAGATTGTAATTTTGACGTGTCATCAGTGTAGCAGTTGTTAGCTTTAGAGGGAAGTGGGGAGTGGAAGGGAGCGCTCCTCGACAGGGCGGGCTGAGCAGAGGAGTTTGGCTCCTGTGTCTCACTTTTCTGCAGCTGTGCGCAGGGAGGGAGGGCGGAGGAGACCTTGCCTCACTCCGGCTTGAGAGATACTTGAAGCCACCAGAGACAAGCTTCCTCACTGGCCATGCTTCCCCTGAGTAATCAGGAGTTCTGTTTACAGTCAGGATGTACTCGCAGTTCTAGCAAAGCCCCAGCTGGGGCCATGTGCCCATAGTGGGTAAACACACACGTCCAGAATTGACTTCGGCTGGTCCTCCTTCTCTCTCTCTGATCCTTCTCCATGTGCTTTTCTGTATTCAAGTTTAAACTCCTTACAGGAAAGACAGAAAAGTTGGCAGTAGATTTTCCAAACACAAAACTGGCTTTATGATTATGACCACCAACTTTATTTTGGTAAATAGCCTGATTAGCCTATCATATGAATGGCATTTTACATTCTTCTAAGTGACAATTTAGATTTTTGTGTGTGTGATTTAGAAAAGCTACAAACTATTGCTAACAGTTATGTTAGATATTTCATATTTGCTTTTATCCTGTAAATCAGCATTCGGGTGTTGTACAGAAGTGCTGCCCAGGACGTAACGGCGTCACGGCAGTGCAAAGCAGGCCGACCTGGCCTGCTCCAGAGAACGTAGAGGAAACTGAGGAAGTGAGGAGTGAATAGGAGTCAGCAGCCAGAACTGCTGCAGAAGAGCTTTCCCAGCAGCAGCAGAATTCTTACAGTGAGACTTGAGGCCAGGAATTGATTTTTTTTTTTTTAACAGTAGAGCCAAAAAATTAGTTTTGTCTCCGAACGTCGCAGGAACAATTGAATAACTCATGCAAAAAAAAAATTAGCCCCCTGATTCATACCAGGTACAAAATGTAATTCAGAATGAATTGTAGACCTGACTTTGAGAGTTACAACTCTTTCTTGAAACATAGGAGTGAATCCTTCAGCTGTTGGGTTAGGTAATAGCATCTTAAGATGCAGAAAGCACAAACAGCGAAAGAAAAACTACATTGGAAGACTTCATCAAAATGAGTTCAAAACTTGAAAGGGTACTGTCAAGAAAGTGACCTGTCAGTCCATGGGAAAAGGCTTTTCCAAGTTGCATATCTGAGGAGGGAACTAGGGAACTGCAGCATCACCCAGAGCAGGCCGATCAAGGTCTAAGTCCGGTGACTTCCAGTGCGAGTATTGCTGGGTCTGAAAGGCGGTGTCCTGCTGGCCACGCAGTCTCCATTTCCTTCTGAATAAAAGCTAATGACATTGCATGAGGTCAGTAAGTGTCTCCTTGAGCTCTGACTGTCCCCAGCTCAGGGAACGGGGTAAGCGCCATGCGCACACGCCTCAGAGTCCTGCAGCCCAGGAACCCGTGGCACTGGGGCACACACAGTGTGGGCAATGCAGGACCAGAGAATCTCCTGCCATAATTCCAAACTTTCCAACTGACATGACCCACATTGCGGCTGTTCTTCCAAGATTTTACAACTCTTGCTTACTTTTTAAGCTAAGAATATTGACATAGATGACGCATTCTTTTAAACTGTCACTTGATCAGGGATGTTGAATGGAATTTCTCTGTTCCTCGGGAATACGGTGCCGTCAGTTGTGTCTTGAGCCATGGTCTCTGCTCTGTTCGATTCCCTTAGCTTACCAAAGCCAGACTCCAGCTGGGAAAACAGAAAAAGGAAAGCCTGAAGCTGGTGCTTTTCCATTTGCTCTGGTTAAAGAAGAGTGCTTCTGGAAACATTTCCTGCAGCGAGGTCATGATGAAAATTCTTTCTCTGCTGTTCGTGTCTAAAGAAGATGAAAACCTTTTTTGCTTTTTAGATTTTCTATTAAAGAATCAGTTATTTATAGGGGTTAAACCATGTGAATTAATGCATACACTAGCTTCTAGGTAATTTCTACATCAGCCATGTTCCCTGAGTTAAAGGGAAGACAACTGATAGAATGTTCCTGTTAGGATAAGTGCGTATATCAAGTCATTTAATAAAAAATGGTGTAGCTTTCATTATATATTTATCAGATTATTTTAATCAATCAATTAATGGCTGTCTTTATTCACTTATTTTAATGCAGATCAGCTTCAACAAGAAATGTTGGATGATGTACAAAAGAAATTGATGAATGTGTTAAACAGCACAGATGGAAAAGTGGATAAGTATGTTTTGCCTTTTACTCTTCACTCTGAGTATTTACATGTGATTGCATTTTAAAGGCCTTTGGCTTGTAAGATTGACCTGTGTATTTGAAAGGCAGAATGGCAGAAAGAGAAGGGGAGATCTTCCGTCTGTTGGTTGGTTCCCCAGATGCCCACACCAGAGCAGGGCCAGGCCACATTCAGGAGCTGAAACTCCATCTGTGCCACACGCACAGGTTACAACTGACTGTGGACAAGCTGTCACTTGACTCAGACTGGCAGTCTGTTCTGGGTGGAGGCGTCCTAAGCACCAGCCCAACCAGTGCTCCACGGTGCCCACCCCAGAGAACCTTCTTCTTACAGAGTGATAAGTTGGAGGATCTTCCTCTCTGTCTCTCCTTCTCTTTGTATATCTGCCTTTCCAATCAAAAAAATAATAATAAATCTTTAAATATATTTTATATATATTTTAAGTTTAGTGTTTAAATATTTAATTGTGGGCCTAGTGCAGTGGCTCAATTAGCTAATCCAGTCCTCACCTTGCCAAGCATTGGGATCCCATCTGGACACCAGTTCATGTCCTGGCTGCTGCACTTTCAATCCAGCTCCATGCTGTGGCCTGAGAAAGCGATACAGGACAGCCCAAAACCTTGAGACCCTGCACCTGCATGAGGGACCTGGAAGAAGCTCCTGGCTCCTGGCTTCTGATCAGCTTAACTCCAGCCACTGGCGCTACCTAGGGAGTAAACCAACAGATGGAAAATCTTTTTGTCTCTGTCTCTCCTCCTCTGTGTAAATCTGCCTTTTAAATAAAGATAAATAAATAAATGTTTAGTTGTTTGAATATAACTCAGTGTTCATATTTTCTCATGTGTGCACTCAAGGCTGAGTTAGCCTGAGCTGTTTCCATCTGCTTTGTTGCAGAGTATTGATGAGAAACCTCTTCATTGGACATTTCCACACCCCGAAAAGTCAGCGGCCTGAAGTGCTGCGTTTGATGGGGAGCATTCTGGGCATGGAGAGAGAAGAGATGGATGAGGTGAGGTGACTGGGGAGCCCGGGCCCTTCTCAGCACGCTCCTCACTTAGCAGTCGCAGGACACCATTTTCTTTCACTGTGGATGGTTTTTATCAAATATGATTTTCCTGTTCATGTGGAAATGGAGTCATTTCATACTGTGTTGGAGAAGTGGAGTTTTCTGGTTTTGAGTTTCTATGATGTTAGCTTTAACTGTTCTGTAGCTTAAAAGCCACTTGTGGTGTGAAGATGCTGAGATTTTGAGATGTGACAATCCCACACCTGTACTGTGATGCTTGGGGAGGGGAAGGTATTTGCAGCGTTTATTGGTAGGAGACAGTTGGTAGGAATGGGGTGGGCACAGCGTGGTTTGCTACTATCTGAAATCTTGTAGGAGCGGTTCTTGCACTGATCATAGTTTTCTGTTTTAAAATAATCTTCCAGTTGTTTAAAGAAGACCAAGGCGGCGTTACAAGATGGATGAGCGGGTGGCTCGGAGGAGGATCCAAAAGTGTCCCCAACACACCTCTGAGACCAAACCAGCAGTCTGTGTTAAACAATGTAAGACATGCTTCTGGTTTTTCAGACTAGTTTATAGAACCCTTTTATTTTGGAGTTTTGGAAACTGACCCAAAGAAATGATTAGCTGACATACGACAAGATGGGTATCAATCATTTAGTTGCATGTAGGTTATCTCTGAATGTTTGTATATAGTACTTCCATTTTTCAGAGTGTTAACCAGGTCTTTGTTTTTGATCATGCTAACTACTGGCAGTCTTGCTAATAAATTGGGACATTTTTATAGAGACTTTCTTTCGTTCATGTGTGTATTCCAAGTCACTTAGCCAATTGGTGACCCTTAACTGAGTGCCGACTATGTACCAGAATGTTCTCGGTGTTGGGCACACAGCTGCAGACCACACAGACAAGGTGGCTGCCATTACCAGTCGGCAGAAGAAAGCATTTGGTGAACATGAAAACACAGTGCCGGTGCTCTGGAGGCTTTAGATAAATAGTCACTGCATTGAGTAGATTAAGTTGTTTGCTTTGATGTTAGTAAGGAGGATGCTGAAAATAGATGGGTTACCCAGAGCTAGTTGAAAGATAAGACTTGGATGATATAAAACTTAAGATAGAATCTCTAGTATGTTATTTTAATCTAATAATGGTATTGGTGATCTTGGTGTATTTATTGGTTTGATCTTACTTTAGGATATTATCTGTGATGTTTGTTGTCTATTGATATTATTTTTCATGTTTTTGCAAATAATTATTTAAAATGGTTAAGACTTTATGTCATAAGTACTAGTGAAGGCAAGAACTCTGAGTTTACCTTTTCAGTAGGCGAATTCTGACTGGAAGCTGTTGGGAGTGCCTTGACCTGTTGATTGGGATCTTGTTAAAGGCAGTTTCAACTAAAGTGCCAACGTTTTCTGTTACTCATAAAGCTGATTTATAAAAGAAGCAAACAAAAAAGATGCAATCATGAGTAGTTTTTAGTTTGTAATGAAACAAGTTAGTGTATTTTCCTAGTTGTGTAGAATACAGTTTTCATATCCTAACTAATACAGCCAAAATATTTTTCTTTAGTCTTTTTCAGAACTTTTTGTCAAATTTTTAGAAACTGAATCACACCCATATGTTCCACCACCAAAACTTTCTGTTGATGAGATGAAACCTCTAGGTTCCCTGGGAACAAGACTGGGCACAGAAACTCTTAAAGGTAAACTAAATTACTTTTCTACAATGTAAAAAATGGAAATGTATAGTTCACAATTATTCTTTACATTGATGTTAATTTCTCCTAAAATCCTAAGAAGATACCAGATTTGGCTTCCATGTATTTTTGTAGTAATTAGCTTAGATTAATTTAAGTTCTGTGAAGTATTTTCCCTTTTCATGAAGAATAGCACTTCTCCTTTTACATAAGCCACTTTGAATTTCTGTTGAGGAAGAGGTGGTGAACCGGTTAAACCTGTGCTTGGTCACTTGCATGCCTTCCTCCTGATCAACAGCTCAAACTCGTAGTTTGAGACAATTTATTTCCCCCTCAGAAAATCCTGAGTGTCCCCCTCAGTAACTAAGCCTTGACCTGCAAGTAGGCTGCGTAGACGCATAGCTCAGTCTGTCGGCTGCGGCCTCCGAGGACGCCGTGTGGAAGCCTGCCCAGCTGAAAGGTCTGTGTGCGTGTTGTTGGACCGCACCGGGCCGGGAGGGTCTTGGTCATATTCATATCCCTAAAAACCATGCAGTGACATTTCTGGAGTTGAAATTAAATGATAATACATCAGACTGAAAACAGATCCTTTACTAGAAAGTCTTTTCTGAAATTCTCGTGGTTTTTTTTAAAAGATTTATTTATTTGTTTAAAAAATGGAATTACAGAAAAAGAAAAGAGCGTACGCTTGCATTCCTCTGGGGCTAGGTCAGGCTGGAGCCAGGAGCCAGGCGCTCCTGCTGGGTCTCCTACAGGGATGTCAGCGGTCCACGCACTTAGGTCATCCTCTCTTGTTTTCCCAGGCACTTAGCAGGGATCTGGGTTGGAAGTGGAGCAGCTAGGAATTGAACCAGTGCTCATATAAGATGCCAGCCTCACAAGAGAGGGCTTAACCTGCTCCACTACAGTGCTGGCCCCTAAAGCCACATATTCAATAAGATGTTTGTTAGTGGAACTTTATATGTTATATACTTTATATTACTATCACATGTCAAATACTTAAATTTGGATAAAATAGTAAAGAATTACTATTCTGGTAATTTCAAAATTCCTTAAATACTTCTAAACATTGACAGAGGATACAATGATAAAATTTATCTGTCATTGGGATAAAAAAAATTGGGCTGCTAAATTGAGTGAAAATTCCTGGCTTTTTCTATATGTGTTACTATCCTGAAAGCAGTTGTTTGCTATTGCACTAGATTCTGTGGCATCTCGAAGCAGATTGTCAAGTTCATTAGGGCAAGGTCTGTCTGCCTTCGCTTGCTTCACTCCCTTCCTCCCTGGCTCCTTTCTTTTGTCCACTGCTGCCTGGTTTGATTGATAGTCATCAGCAGCACTAGCCAGAGGTAGTCTGGGCTGAGGCCAGTTTTGCAAGAGGAAAAACTAGTTTAGTGTCTCAGCCTGGAGTGGGAAGTCACACCCAAAGCTTTTCCAGACTTGGAAAGTTGCACAGCAAGCTGCAGCTTGGGAGCCCCCGAGCTGAAGGGGCAGGTATGATGACTTGGCCTCGGTGCTGCTTTTGCTGTTGGAGGCCTCTGCTGTTTGAATTTCCCATTGCCCAAGTGGACATCTTCAAAGAGAGGCTTGTCTCTTGGCATTGAAGTTCTTGGTGGTCTGGGGAGATAGAGCAGAATTGTGCCCTGGCAGTCATTAGATCATAAGCAAAACCTTCTTCCAGTAAAAACTGGTTGTTGCAGGTTAACTTCACAGAGAACTCAGGTAGCCAAGAACTCAAATAGGATGCCAGATAGATAACAGTACTATAAGCGAACATTCCCTATATGTATTTTGTTGTTGTTGTTGTTGTTAAGCTAATATTAGTACTAATTGTTATTACCACTGTAATACAGTTGACTGGTTTAGGCGTGGTTCAACCCTGGCCATTGCAGCCATCTTGGGAATGAAACAGTGGATGGAAGATCTCTCTGTCTCTCTCTCTCTCTCTCTCTCTCTCTTTTTCTGTAAAGCTTTCAAATAAACAGGTGAATGTTAAAAAAGAAAAAAAAAATGTTAAATCCCAATGAAGGTGGAGTAAGCTATAATACATGATAGTTTACATGTATGTGTTCATGTGTGCTTCTCTGTGTGCAAACTAATCAACATTACAATAACTTATATAAAGAAAGTTGTTTCGCTTCAGTGTCTTCGTAAAGAGAGGTCAAATTATCCCTCTTTTATTGTTTAGATTCAGCCAATTCCAGGTCTGGTAGAAGTGACGTGAAACCGTTCTTGGCTACCCGCTCGGATGCTGTGCCCCTTACTAGCCCTGCTGGACTTGGTCTGGGCAGACCCGGGCACCTTCTCCTTAAGCCCCTTACGGACGTGTTACCTACATTTACGCCGCTGCCAGTGTCGCCAGACAACAGCGCTGGAGCTGTGTTAAAAAATCTGCTAAAGCAGTAGAGAGCTCTGCAGACTGAGAGCCTGCGTAGCCCTTCTGTTTCTGTTTGTTCTTTTTTGGTTTTGTTTTTTTCTTTTTTGTTCATTCTTTTTTGGTTCTTTGTTTTTCAGGGTTTTTTTCTTTTTGTTTTAGTTTTTTGGTTTTTAGTTTTTTCTTTTTTTTCAAGTATTTTTTCTTATTCTTTTTGTTTCAGTTTTTTTCTTTTTTGTTTTGTTTTTCCTTTGTTCTTTTTCGTTTTTTAGCTTTTTCTTTTTTGTTTTAGCTTTTTTTTATTGTTTTTGTTTTAGTTTTATGTTTGTTTTTTAGGGTTTTTTTCTTATTTTTTGTTTTAGTTTTTTCTCGTTTCATTTGTTTTTTTAGTTTTGCTTTTTTTAGTTTTTTTTTTCTTTGTTGCTTGTTCTTTTTGTTTGGGGGGTTGTTTTTTTCTTTCTTTTTGGTTTTTTTGGTTCTTTTTCTTTTTTGCTCTTTGTTTTTTTGTTTGTTTGTTTACAACATAGCACTTTGAAGAAGGTTTGTTAACACTATGCGATGTCTGTTTTCACCAAGTGCCCTTTAAGAGGTTTATTATTTAGAACTGTCCAACTCCAGGTACAATAAAAACATCCAAATGCTTTTGTTAAATTACAGGAGTCTGAAGAACAACTGTTCTTTTACTTCTCTAATTTGACCTAATTTAAGCTAGATGTATTTTATCATGTTTTATGTTAATTTACAAACATTTTAAAAAGACAAAATGCTGGTAGCTGTGTATCAGCTTTTTATTTCCTTTCTCTCAAGCTTGTTGAAGCAAGAGAAGTGTGATGTACCTGTTGCAGGTCAGAGAGACATTAATACCAGCAGTGGCTTCTGTGCACAGTGTGGGCACAGAGCGGAGGCACTGTGTGTAACAGGCTTGCAGCTCGGCTGTCTGGGGAGGTTCCGGTGCCCGAGAGGGAGCGTACACTTGGTTCTGTGCATTTAAAAAGACCAGTACCTGGCTCCAGCTGTGAATGCGCCCATTGCAGCCTCCCTGTGCTGGCTGTTGGTGATCAGCACAAGCCCTCAGCTTGGTCCCCCTGACCCCCTGACAGCCACTAAGTGTTCTCAGCAGGTTTCACCCAGCGAGCTCCCCTGGTGCGGCTGCACCACTTCTTGTGAATGTCCAAAGCCACATGTCTCCTCACACAGCCAGGCAGAGCTTTCAGCCACACCTGTGCACCTGCAGTGAGCAGTGGCACTGGATGCCGATGGAGCTGCCTCCTGCCTCTGCGTGAGATGCTGCTACCAAGGCAGGGGGAGGAGCCAGGAGGGTCCCTCCCAGTCAGGAGCTTCCTGAGGATGACCCATCACCGCGCCAGGTGTTCAGAACTTAAAGAGTAAGAATATACTTAAATTTTACATGAGCCAGATATAAAAAAATCCTGACTTGAAACTTAATTGTATCAAGATATTCATATTTGTGTTGGTTGTTGAGGTTGTGCATTTAAAAAGACACTTCTTGCGTATGTTGTGAATTTCAGTATGCCTTTAAAATAGCAACATTTTGTAAGCAAGGAAAGGTGAAAATAAGACTAACTGTGTAAACAGCCCGGCTGTGAGCGACTCAGTGTGGCTGGCTGCACGCTTTGCCGTGGCTAACAGGATATTCCTCATGTACTGACATTGGCTAAAACCTCTGTCAGCCCCACAGCATAGCCTTGTGGGGAAGCTGGCGTTCAGATCCTGAGTCAGAACTGTTGAGCTTCCGCTTGGCTCACATGGGGTGGTATGCTTTGAAACCCACCGGGTGGAAGGCACCGTGGATCAGCGCGGCAGGTGACACACCGAGCCTCCTGGATGTCCCGGCCCCGCAGCATGGTGCACTGCGGGGGACGGCGCTGCCTCATCATGACCACATCCCAGCACGTCACATTGCAAGAGAACTTGGGGCCGCAGACCACCAGCCTCGGGCAGGAGCCAAGTTTAGACTGAATCATGTGGCTTTCACAGTATCGAAAGTTGAAGAATCAGAAGCGAAACCCTTGTGGGGTGGGGACCGAGTGTCACTCTCTGAATTTTATATGCTCCTTTCAAAGGTGCCCCCGCTGACTGTCCGGAATTATTTGCTGCTCACCACTGAAGTTTTATTTCAGCATGGAGCAACAGAAATACTAGATTATAAGTAAAAAAATGTTCATTTTTGAGAACATGCAGAAAGTTTTTTATTTTGTAAAGGAAGCACATGGTGGATATGTCATATTTGAAATGTATATTGTCATATTTGAAATGCCTTTTATGACATTCTGAATATTCCTTTCCTGCTCAGAACAGCCTGTCTCCCCCACCCCACCCCACCCTAGCACCAACCCCGGAGCTTCAAGTCAGTTTGGAAGCTGTTGCAGATGGATTGCATAGCCACATATCACAGAGCATGCTGTTACAAAGCCTCAATTGAAATCAGTATCTCCCAAATAATGTCCTGAACTCTAGTACCCACATGCTTTCTCTGTCACTGAAGTTGGAGCTGAGTGACCCGAATACCAGACATAACTCATGGTTTTCTGGAGCTGAGTCGTGTCAGAGATGAGCCATCTGCTCAAGGAATCTTTCCTGTCTAGGTAGCAAGGAGGCCTAGAAGTCCGCTCCTTAGCCCTCAGCCAGCCCAGCAGAGCCCTGGCCGTGGTGCTGCGGCCATAGTCATTATGGAGTTTATTCCAAGTGAGCGGAATCTGGGGTTGGATTCTTCCTGAGCCGCCAGCTTTTCACAACATTCCTGATGATTTTCAGCTGTAGTTAGTTGACCTGTGCTGTAGCACAATGTTCATAGGCATTGGGTTTTGATTTCCTTGCTATAATAGCTTAGCTTTTGGTGGTTTGAATTTAGTTCCTGTCATTCTTGATTTAAAATATAAATTTCAGTTTTAAAAGGCACAACAAAACCATAGGAAAAACGAAATGGCTTTTTTTGCAGCGAATCACTTAAAGCATTAACTGTCCCTGTCCCCAAATCCCCAAATGGAGGCTGCAGCCTTTGCCTCAGCCTGCTGCCCGCAGGACCAGGGCTGGAGAATGACTCCAAGGACTGTGCAGCACCGGGTCTCTCAAGCTACTGAAGCTGTTCATGTGGCAAGGCATTGAAAACATCTCCCACCAATGAAAACTTAATTTTGTAAATTCCAAATGAGTTGTGATATTTATTTTGTATATTCCTATGGAAAAAAATAATAATACTTGTAATGCTCTGATATTTGCAATTATTTGTCAGTCTTTATTTTTTAGCCTATTATAATTTTTCTATTGAAAAATTATACGTTTTTGGAGCTGCCATTGTGGCACTGCAGGTGAAGCTACTGCCTGTGGTGCTGGCATCCCATGTCGGTATTGTATCCTGGCTGCTCCACTTCCAGCCCTGCTCCCTAGGGAAAGCAGCAGCAGATGGCCCAAGTGCTTGGCCCCTGGGGCACCTGTGTGGGAGATTGAGACGAAGCTCCTGGCTTTAGCTCTGTCTGGTCATCTGGGGATGGAAAATTCTTTCTCTCTGTAACTGCGACTATCAAATACATAAAAATAAATCTTAAATAGAAATTATAAATTTTCTGTTGATTTTTAGGGAATCTCTAAATATGGAGAAATTCCAAAGCAACCTTAACATTAGGTTGTGTTTTTTTTTTTTTAAAGATTTATTCATTTTTTATTACAGCCAGATATACACAGAGGAGGAGAGACAGAGAGGAAGATCTTCCATCTGATGATTCACTCCCCAAGTGAGCCGCAACGGGCCGGTGCGTGCGGATCCGAAGCCAGGAACCAGGAATCTCTTCCGGGTCTCCCACACGGGTGCAGGGTCCCAATGCATTGGGCCGTCCTCGACTACTTTCCCAGGCCACAAGCAGGGAGCTGGATGGGAAGTGGAGCTGCCGGGACTAGAACCGGCGTCCATATGGGATCCCGGCGTGTTCAAGGCGAGGACTTTAGCCGCTAGGCCACGCCGCCGGGCCCACATTAGGTTGTGTTTTACAGAGCTAAAGCCAGGGCATCTTTAGTTTCTCAGGAGCACAAAGGAAGGTGGTCTACATAGGTCGCCAGTGTCTGTTCATTACACACACACACACACATATATATATAATTTATTTATTTTTATTGCAAAGCCAGATATACACAGGAGGAGAGACAGGAAGATCTTCTGTCTGATTATTCACTCCCCAAGTGGCCGCAACAACCGGTGCTGCACCGATCCGATGCCAGGAGTCAGGAACCTCCTCCAGGTCTCCCACACGGGTGCAGCGTCTCATGGCTTTGGGCCATCCTCAACTGCTTTCCCAGGCCACAAGCAGGGAGCTGGATGGGAAGTGGAGCAGCCGGAATTAGAACCCGCACCCATATGGGATCTTGACAGGTTTAAGGCAAGGCCTTTAGCCGCTAGGCCACGCACTGGGTCCTAAATATATATATTTTTTTCCTAATAGCTGCTGATTTTTCTTTGGAAGAGGAGAGATGACTTGCACATGTTGTTTACAGCAGTGGTTGATGAACTATTGAAGCTAGCGTCTTCAAGTACTCACTAGATGCTTGAAAATTTTAAGCATGAGCAGTTTAAAAGGTGTTCCGGGAATAGGCATCTGACCTGGCAGTTAGCACACTGGGTGACACTCACACGCCACACCAGAGTACCTGGGTTCAGTACCCAGCTTCCACACATGACTGCAGCTTCCTGCTAGTACAGACCCACAAGCTGTTGGGTCCCTGCCATCTGTGTGGGAGAGCAGGCCCGGCCCAGCATCAGCCACCGGGACCATTCGGGAAATGGGCTACGGGGTGGCAGCGCGCTTGCACTCCTGTCTTTCAGATGATTAAGCAGAAATGTAGTGTATATATGCAGTACATATTACCTATACACTGGACGCTGTATGGGAGAGCTGAAGGCTTGGCAGCAACCGCCTCTCTTCCCTCAGAGGTGTGCTGTGTGTCAGCAGGCGTCCTCATTTCGATGTGGAGCCTGCCTGGTCTTTGCCGTTTAGCTGGTGGCAGCACTGGGAGGAAGATGGGCTGTAGTAACAGCCACATCGGAGTGTCAGGCATCTAACCCCTGTGCAGCCTTTCACAAAGTCACCTTGATCCTGGGCCCCAGTTTTCCTCAACTCTGAAAAATCATAGTCACCTCAGTGGTCTCACGGGGTTGTAAGAGCCAAGGGACCCGTGTGTCATGTGCACGGGATGAATGAAAGTTGAATGAGATGAATGGGAATGTTGGCTGGAGTCCGCAGGTCCAGACAGGTGGCAGGAATGGCAGGGTTTGGAGTGCCAGCGAGGGGTGTTCTCAGGAGGGAAGGAGAGGGAAGAAGCATATGGTGAAGGGGTCGGTGAAAGACCCGGATGTTAAGAGCCTGCAGGTGCTCAGCATTGACTGGAGCAGCTCAGGTGGAATGGTGGGAGAAAGGCCACGTCACTGCTGGTGGTGAGCACCCGCAGGTGTCGTCACAGGGAGCTGTGCTGAGGTGCTCTGTTTTTAGAGCTAGACAGGAGGCAGGTCGGGTGGAGAGAGTTGCTTTAAGCCAAGCAACTTGGGCATGGACACAGGGAGGACGCAGCATGGGTAGAGAGCCGGAGCAGGCATGGCGATGGGTCCTTCCTGCACAGAGAGGAAGTGGCCTCCAGCTGAAGGACCCTTTCCCTGCAGTGGGGGAGGAGAGCACAATTAGCAGGTGGAGGTGGGCTGAAGAAAGTTGTCAGAATTCTGCTCTGGGAAGTTGGACAGCTAGAAAAATGAAGAAGAGGGCAGGGAAGTTCATGGTCGAGTGGGAGAGACGACTGCAGATCCAGGTTATTGAAGGAATGAGAAGAATGCTGGTGGGGCTTGTGCCAAGTGCTAGGGGCCCTGACTTGGTTGCCGCCTGGAGACAAGGGGAGGGAAATGGCTGGTAAGCTCTTCTAGAAGGAAGTAGCATGGAGCGCTTCTGAAGGAGGCACATTCCGGGCAGCCTCAGGTCAGGGGTTCTTGCCCTACCTGAGTGCAGTGGGATATAAACTGCTACTATCCTGACCTTGGCCTCCTGTCCCTGGGACTCAGTCATGCGAGTTACAACAGAGCCAAGGCTCTTACAGCAGGTTGTGGTCCTAATTCAGGACAGCTAATAAATTAGTCTACTAACATTGCAATAATATTTGTCTTAGAGATAAAATTTTTCAGATTATTAATAAGTGGATGACTTAAGGTGAACATTTGACCCTGCAGTTTGCTTTCTGCCCAGGCTCTGAAAATGGAATCTTCCTGTGTACCCCTCTTTTGGTCCTTTTGGGGTGAAGAAATTAATCATTTCCATTTTAACTATATATTTTAACTGTGGTCATTTTCATGTTAAGTGTTTTTACAAGAGTAATCTTCTCAACTCTTTGACTTCTCAACATTCTTTGACTTGAGTGAACTATTTTTGACCCTCGCAAATTAAATCTCAGGGATTGGAAAATATGTTGACTGAACTTAAGAGGAAGAGTTTGGTGACGTTGTTTCCTATATATCCTTAGATTCTCAAAAGGTGCTCCATCCCTTTTGGTAACAGAGGGAGTGTCGCAGCTAATGGGGGTCACCTTGGAAGCTGGCATCCAGCAGGATGGGTCAGGCTTGGCCCTGGAGAACAGGGAAAGGGAATGTGTTCTTCAATGCAAGAATGAGGTGTGAGCTGAAACATTTGCACATTTGCTTCAGGTGTATCCTGCAGTTCCTTCCATTGAAGTGAATTTTTATTGTTAGATTTTTTAAATGATGTATTTGAAAGGCAGAGTTGGACCTGTGGCTTATACATGCAACCTAGCCTGGCTTTCCCCCAATGCAGCTCACATGAGGCCAACAGATGTTGTAGCCCTGCCCAGCCTGATCTGCTCCATCCCAACTCATGCTCACCAGTGTGAGTGGTGGTCCAGCAGGGGAGCCCCATGGAGCCCCCTTAGAGTCTTCGCCCACTCCCTTCCTGGGTCTTACGTGTGCTGGTTGGGTGCTGCGGCCCAGTCTAGCATGGCCCGCCTTGCCTCAGCATTTGCCAGTGGGTGCTGTAGCCTGGCTGGGCCCGGCCCGCCCCCATTTCCAACTCGTGTTGGTTGGGGCTACAGCCTAGTCCAGGCCTTAGGCATTGTCTAAAAAGCAGTCTTTGCCCCAATCCCTATGGCCACAGAATCAAAGTCCGGAAGTAGGGCCTATTATGGGGGCTTTTACAAAAATATTGATTGACTGATTGGTAGACAGGTAGACTGACCCTGCTTTACTTCCCAAATGGCTGCAAGAGCTAGGGCTGGGACAGGCCGAAGCCAAGAGCCTGGAGCTTCATCCAGGTCTCTCACGTGTGGCGGGGCCCAAATTACTTGGCCCATCCTCCACTGCTTTCCCAGGTACCTCAGCAAGGAGCTGGACGAGAAGTGGTGCAGCCAGGAATCAAACCAGTGCTATACCAGGGGATGCCAGAACCACACGCGGAGGCTTAACCCTCTGCATCACAAAACTGGCCCCTGGCGTGGGACTCCCAGCAGGCTCTCGATGCTCCTGGTGCACGCTGGCTTGTGAAGGCACCTTGAGCTCTTCCACGCTTGTGTAAAGAAAGAACCGGGGAGGGCTTGGGGGAGGGGTGAGCCTGGAAGTGGAGCAGAGCTGACACATGTGTCTGAGCATGTGTTTATCACGTGCCGTGCAGGGCTGTGAAGCTTTCGTCAGCCCACTACTAAATGAGGAAAGTTAGAGCAGCGATGCTTCATGTAGACCAAACATTCAAGTTAGGAAATCCTGTCTCTCCCCTCCACCCACCCCCCCTTTTTTCAATGAAATACAAGGATATGGCGTATAATAACGATATTTTTTTAATTTTCTTTGGCAAAATTGGAAGTCGGCAGGGTAGTGTTGTCCCCTCCATCTCTTAGAGGGGGGTGATTTTATTAGCTTGGTAAATGCAATCATCTAGGAGCCACTCATGTGGTCTATTTCATGTGGATTAAAAATAGGAAATGAGGTCATTGAGCATCATGCCATTTTACAGTTATAGTAGATGCATTAGGCTTGCCCCAAACCTCAGTCCATACTGTCAGAAACCCAACCCGCCAAAACAGAACAGCGGTGGCAAATTGAAGCCATTCGCTGTTCGTAGAACACAGCGCCGGGACTCCATGGCAGCGTGGTGGTGTTTCCCATACAGATCCCACCCACTGTGTTCCAACTCCAGTCGGATCAAAGAAGCCAGAAGGCCAACCCTGGTGTTTGCCCCAGGTCGCGAGAGCACTGCAGACTCCAGGCCTGTACAGCGAGCCCTGACAGACTCACATGGCTTCACTCTGTGCAAGGCCATGGTACCCGAGGAAGGAAGCCCGGAAGAGGTTGGCCGACCCGAGGCCCAATCCTGGTTCTGCCTCTGACTGTGTTGGTTCTGGGTGTGGTACTCGCCCTGAGCTGAGTGCTCCCATTTATAAAGTGAATGACTTGCAGTAAATGACCAATCCACGGTCCAGGACTCAGTCTCCTCCTCCAAGCCGCCAGCCCTGTGTGCGTGCTGCTTTGGCCTGGGCACATGTCCTTGTACCGTTGGCTAAATTAATGCCTGGTAGCGAAAAACAGGGGTGTAAACCAGCTGGGCATGTGGTACAGCAATTGTAATGCTGATGTAGATGCCAGTATCCCATGGCACAGTGCCTGGGCTGGGCCCTGACTCTGCGCCAGCTCCAGTTTCCTGCTAATGGGCACCCATTGGAGGCATCAAGTGATGACCCAAGTGGCCTGGCCCGCTCCTGGGAGCTGCGGGCATTTGCAAAATGAAGCAGCTTAAGGGGATCTGTACCTGCCTCTGTCTCCGTCTCTCAGTCTTTCAAATAAAATGAAATAAATAGCAAGCAGCACGGGACAAGGGGCCCTGGCCTCGGTTGAGGACACACTGTGTGTGAGCACCCGTCTGCTCTTCTGTGAGCTCTGTCTCCTCCACAGCGCCACACTGTGGTGGTGCCGCCTTTTCACAGCTGGAAGCAAATGAGGGTAGAGTCAGCTTAAGGTTTCACAGATAGTAAGCAACAAAGAAACCAGGCTCCGCTTGGCCTGATTTAAAAAGTCCAGACTCTCAGAGCTGCTCTTAAAAAAGTTTAAATACTTGATGGGTGCTTGTCCATGTAAAGGGATTCCTGAAGCTTCATGTAGGCTGAACAAAAGCTGAGTAGACGGACAGGCCTCGCACGTTCACGAAATGAGAATTCTCTCCATAGGACTTGAAAAGGTGAGTACAACTCCAGTCCACACTCAGCTGGGTTGTTTTGGAGCATGGGAAAATCATGCTGAACCTTATCTGGAAAAATAGCAGCAGTGCAGTCAGTACGGATTTGGGGAAGAGTAAATAGCAGGAGTGGAGCAACCACTGTGATTACACGATAGCCACGCAGTGCTGTTTTTGCTTTTTAACTTATTAAAAGACATATGTGTTCATTTAAAAGAATTACAGGGAGAGCAACGGAGAGAGATCTTCATCCACTGGCCACTTCTCCACCACTGCAGTGACCAGTGATGGGCCAGACCAAAGTCAGGAGCTTCTTTCGGGTCTCCCATGTGGGTGGCAGGGGCCCACGCATTTGGACCATCCTCTGCTGCTTTCCCCATTGCATTAGCAGGGAACTGCTTAGGAAGTAGAGCAGCCAGGACACGAACCAGTGCCCACATGGGATGCTGGTGTTATAGGCAGCAGCTTGACTTGCAATGCCACAACGCTGGGCCCTCCTCACCCCATATTGTAAAAGTTACAGTAGATAACAGTGATTCTGGCACAGGCACACACATGCTGAACAATGAGGAATGGATGGAAACAGGAGGGGAATGTAGAACTCACTGCGGTGGGAAAGGGGCCTTATTTGATTGATGAAGTTATTTCATGGGATTAACCATTTGGAGAAAAATTAACTAGATGCTATCCGTATAGTCTCTCCTAACAAAATCCAGATGAGCTAGAGATTTAAGGATAAACATGCAGAAACCCAACTATTAGAATTAGGAATGTACTTGTTTATAATTTTTTAAAGAAGTTATTTATTTTGAGTTACAGAGAGTGGGAGAGACGGAGAGAGATCTTCCATCTGCTGGCTCACACCCCAGATGGCCACAACTGCCAGCACTGAGCCAGCCCAAAGCAAGAGCCAGGAACTTCATTCGGGTCTCCCACATGGGTGGCAGAGGCTCGAGGATTTGGGCTGTCTTCTGCCGCTTTTCCCAGGCCGTGAGGAGGGAGCTGGGTGGGAAGTGAAGCAGCCGGGGCTTGAACTGGCACTCACATGTGGTGCCGCGTCACAGGGAGCAGCTTTATCTGTTGTGTCATGACAGTGGCTCTGCATGTTTATAATTTTCTTTAGGGTCGCCCAGCTAACGTGGGCCGTTGGTGAACTCCTCATTCTCACCTGTTTCACGCCAGTATCTAGGCTGTTGGGGGACGGCCAAGCATCTCTGCAGACAGCTTGTTTTTCCAGAAAATGCCTTTGGAGCAAAGGGATTTTGTGGATTTACCTTTAAAGGGCACTGTCTGTTCAACCCAAGCACATTGCTGAGGGCAGGAACGACGGATGATGAGAGTAGACATCCAAACACAGACACATGCAAGTGCACCTGCTTCCAAAGATGTGCTATGTGGGATCTGAAACTGACGGAGCCTTTGCAACACATGTGGGAGTGAATCTGCATCTTCAATACAAACACGCAGCTAGGGCCTTGCTGTTTTGTCTCGTCTCTCCTCTCCTCTTCTCTCTTTTTTTTAAAAAGATTTATTTTTATTGGAAGGCAAATTAATGTGGAGAGGGAGAGACAGAGAAAAAGATCTTCCATCTTGGCTTGAGCTGAGCCAATCTGAGGAGCCAGGAGCTTCTTCCAGGTCTCCCACATGGGTGCAGGGTCCCAAGGCTTTCCCAGGCCACAAACCGAGAGCTGAATGGGAAGTGGAGCAGCTGAGACACATAGCGGCACTCCTATGGGAGCCTGGCACTCGCAAGGTGAGGATTTAGCTACTGAGCCATTGTGCCGGCCCTCCCCGCAGTTTCTGGTGGTGGCTGCTGCTTGTCTTCTGTGTTCTCTGCTCTCTCAGTTGGAGAATAGACAGAGCCAGCCGCAGATCTCCCATCCACTTTACCCTGTAAATACCGTTAACAGCCATACCAGGGGTATCACGGCTTGAACTCAAGGCTCGGCTCCCATGTGGCAGGCCCAACTGCATGAACCATTCCCTGCTGTTCGCCAGGGTCTGCTGTAGCAGGAAGCTAGAATGGGGCAGAGCCAGACTCGAACCCAGGACTCTGGGACTCTGACAGGGCAGGCGGGCTTCCTGTGTGGGGTCTTAACCACTGAGCCAGTGCTGGCCCTGAGTGCTGGAATGTTGAGACAAGCCTGGACATGACTCGACAGAACACAAACCACACCTTCCTGCGTGCCCTGCTGGAGAGGCCTGGCTGTCATCTTTTTCCCTGCTTGCTGCATGTGGGGGTGACGGTGGGGAGCCTCCTTGGACCATGGAGAGAGGAGGTCACCACTTTGGGAACCTTCAAGGACAGAGATGCCGCAGTGATGGAGACCACCAGCCTACAGTAACATGAGACTGCTTCCTGACCCGCAACCATCCAGCCATTCTGATTTGCAAATTAAAGCACCCGAACCACCAGCCCCACACACTGCAAACAAGCCTCGCCGTGGGTGGGAGGGCGGGGTGGCATCACGGGGAAATGGGTTGGGATCAAACGTGCAGATGCACCGCAAGAAAGCAGTGGCGGGTAGATGATGGGAGGGCTGACAGCCGGGAGATGGGGCCGGAGAGGCGAGACACGTGGAGGCTGGGCTGAACTTCTGAGGACTCTAGCTAGCATGGAGGAAAAGGAGAAGGGGCTGGAGGAAATGCCATCAGAGTCATAGAGGGCAAAGCAAGAAAATGTAAAGTTAGGGACATAGGTTGAGCAGCTGGGTCATCAACACGAGCCACTCCAGTTAGAGACAGAGAGCACTTAGGGTGAGGGGCTGAGCTCAGCTGGGCTCCAGGGCGTCGAGATGGGGTCTCAGGCAGGAAGGCAGCGGCTGAGATGGGCAGGTAGAAGTCTGAGAGGGAACTTCTGGGACATCAGGGATTATCGCAACCTGTGTCCCCCAACCCCAGGAAGGGAAGCTCCTGGGAGCGGAGCCATGCCCCACACTGATCTTAGGCGCGGGCTGCCAGTTTGGTTTTCAGATTGTTTGGGGCCAAGTTGGAATCGGTGGAGTTACTGGTACTTAGGAAAGAAAAAGAGAAGGTGGCAATGGACAGGCCCCCCTGGCTCCGGAGTGTTCCGAGGGGGCTTGACTCAGACGAGAGGAGGGCAGGAGGTGGAGGTTGCAGTCACTTGGTGGTCATGTGAACGCCTGTCCTGGGTGGGGTGGGCACTGCTGCTGGACCTCACGGTGGCTCAAATCCTTTGGGGTGGCTCCTCCTCTGTGGATGGCAGATGGGCTGCCCTACTTTGCAGGATTGTTGTGGGGGACAGAGGAGCATGTGGAGGGTCACAGCCTCACAACCATGGCATTTGCTAACATCCCTGGCCCTGCTCTGCATTCACTCCCACAGAGGTTCTGTGATGCAGTTATTGGGGGGCAGTGAGAAAATATCCCTCTTATTTGTAATGGTCACAGTGGGTCATCAGATGCCCAGCTTGGTGAGTTTGATATCTTCCCACCCAGGCACAGTGGGCAAACCAGCATCCCTGGGGACCAAGAAACCGGCAGCAGGTGACATGGGTTCATGTGCATGCTGCCAGTGGCACGTGGTGAGGTTGTGTTGCATGTGTGGTAGCGTTGGCTTCTGGCGACAGGAGGGAATGTGCAATGTGGGGACCCTATGTTGCAGCTGAAGAAGGCGAGAGCTCAAAGAAGGTGAGACCGCGAGCAGCCAGGGTTCCTCAGCAGCTTCTGCCGAGAGACCTGCGCCTGGTATTCTAGAACAGGCTTCGCTGTCCCCAGCTTGGGGCCGGGCCCTGACATCAGCGAGACAGGCATCTCCCACGGTATGTTGTAGAAAGGGAGGAGCTCGTGGGTCCAGAGAAGCACCTTTCCAAAAAATTATCTATTTATTTGGCAGAATGTTGGAGAGAGAGAAAATGATACTCTTCTACCCACTTGCTCAGTCCCCAGATGGCTGTAACAGGTTTGAACTACGTGGTAAACAGGAGCCAGGAACTCTATTGGGGTCTCCCAAGGGGGGTGGGGGCAGGGGCCCTGAGGACGTGGGTCATCCTATGCCACCTTCCCAGTTACATTTGAAAGGAAGCAGGGTCAGAAGGAGAGCAGTTGGCACTTCCACCAGCCCTCTGGTTGCACCTTAACCAGATACATCTGGAACATCAGGTACAGAGAGATTTACAGCAACCATGAAGAGCAGAATGGGCCCACCATGACTTCATACCATAATAAAATGGTCAGAATCACTACTCACTGAGCCTTGGGGGCCATCGCTGAGTGTAATCAAGGCTTGAACACAAGCCCTGGGGTATTGCAGCAGTGGCTGTGGTAGCCGAGACAGCCTCCAGATAAATCCAAGGCAGGGAGTGTATACTGCATGGAAACTGAGCAGAGCCATAAGTCACGATTCCTTACCGGATGGATGCCAGACAGGACTCCAGTTTCAAACTTACAAGTGGATTTCCGAAGTTTTCCACTTAATCTTTTCTGACCCTGGATAACAGGGGAACAGTACAGGCAAAGGGTTCAAGGTGGTTTCCGCGGGCTAAAACCTTGTCAGGTGGGAGAGGGAGACATGAGCGACTGTGCAAGGAGGAGAATCAGGGTTGGTGGAAGGTAGCCTTATCAAGAAGCCCACCGCAGAGGTTCATGGCCGCACAGTGCTTGGAGTAGGCATCCAGCCGGGCACGGAGTACCACATCCCACATCGGAGTACCTGGATTCAGTCCCTGGCTCAGCTTCCTGACTGCTGCTTCCTGCACGCAGACCCTGGGAAGCAGGGACAGTGGCTCACGCCAGTGTCCTGATGTCCCCTCTCCACCACCATCTTGCAGGAAGTGAGGGAAACGCAGAAGGTGAGTTAGTGTGTTTACTGATCCTGCGCCTGCAACCCCTCCGAGGTAACACACAGTCCGGGTATAATACGCAAAGTTTCCTGAGCCGAGCAGGGAGCAGCGGCCAGTTCCCAGCCTTCTCGCCTGGGCCACAGGTGGGAATGTCCCCAGGGTGACAGGCAGACGTGGAGATGTGGGCGAGAAAGCCACTGAAGAGTCATGTTTTAAAGAAGGTAGGGCCCGGGGAGAGTTGGGCACACACACCCTGGCCTCCCTTCTCCTCCCTGTGCGCCCCGGGCCCCAGCCCGCCCGCGCCCCCTGGCCACCCCTCGCACCCCGGGCCCCAGGCCCGCCCGCCCCCCTGGTCCCCCTTGCGCCCAGCACGCCCCGAGCCACGCGGCGCGCGCGTGACAGCCCCGCCCCGGCCCGCCCCCGGCCGGGCGCTCGCAGCCCCGCGCAGCAGGGCCGGGCTCGGCTCCCAGCGCCGCGGAGCACTCGGCCCTGGCAGACGCCCCGAGATTGTTGTGAGGAGTCGCGCCAGTGGGTGAGCGCCGTAATCTGAACCAGCTGCGTCCAGACCGAGGCCCCATTTGCATTGTTTAACATACTTCGAAAATGAAGTGTTCATTTTTAACATTCCTCCTCCAATTGGTTTAATGCTGAATTACTGAAGAGGGCTAAGCGAAACCAGGTGCCTGCGGCCAGGGCTTGCAGTGGCTCCCAGCAACCCCGGCGCGCTCCCCGAGTCCGCGCCGCCCGCCCGCCCGCCCGCCACTCGCTCGGCCCCTCTGGAATAGAAATTCCCGCGAGCCCCAGGGGCCCCGCGCAGGCCGCCGCGCCGCCGCTCCTCCGAGGGTCCCGCCGGGGAGAGCCCTCCAGACTCCGCGCCTTGGCCTCTCCGCGCGCGCCTCCGGACATGCCCGGCTTCGGAAGGTGAGCTCCGACCGCCGCGCTTTGCTTTGCTCCAGGGGTCTGGAAACTTTACTGCAAGACCTGACGGATTGGAAAAATAGCTGTGGCTGGGATTCAGGCAGTGTCAGGATATTGGAAAAGGCATTGGCTAGTGATGCAATGATACCGTTAATTATAAAAAGCTGCGTCTGTGTGATTCGCATCTTGAAGCCTTGTTGAGGGAGTGGGTGTTTTTCTCACACCGTTTCGGGACCGGGAGATTCTCAGGGCTTTGCATCTTCCTTCTTTGGGTAGGGGGCGGTGGGGGTGGTGGTAGTCAGGCAGCAACTTGGTGCGCCTTTTTAGACTTTTTAAAAACTATGTCTATATACATATAAATAAATTTGGGAGCCCAATTTCTAGTTCCCTAGAGATGATCTTGTGTATCAGCCGTTGCTCAAGCCGCCGGGCTCGCTGCTCGCCGCGGGAGTGCCTCTGCTCCGTGTCTGTGTGGGACCCTGGAGTTTCCAGCAGAGGTGCATGGGGGCTCCTCTCGGCTGCTTCTAGGGACACCGCAGTCACAGCGCAGTCACCCTGCAACCTGGACAGGCTTGATTTAGGTGGCATCTACGCTGTCCCTTCTGTGGACTCGTGAAGACATAGCTGCCATTGGCAAGCAAACTGCCTGTGCCCCAGTGTGTGTATGTGTGTGCGTGCGCACGCAAGCAGACCACTGAGATGTCTCCGTGTCGTCTTGGCCCCGGGATCAGACCTTGTCTGGCTGGAAGTTCTGAACTCTGCTGTCCTCCTTCTGTAGGGTGGCGTGCAAAACCAGTGATCTCACCTGCTTTACAAACCTCTTGGGACCACCCTTCCCGCCCCCGGGGTCCTGCTCTTGGTGCTTTTTTTTTTTTTTTTTTCTTTTTGGGTTTTTCCTGACAAGGTGCAGCTCTTGGTCCAATCGCAAGAACAGTGGTGTTGGCTATTTATTTCCTTTTTGGAAAACCTTCTCTGTGAGCCTGGAGCTGAGTTGGCCCCCAGCACCCAGCTGTAGCTCTTCCAGGAGGTCGGGCTTGCGAACTGGCCCCGGCCAGTCCCTGGGGCTGCTTCCAGCCAAGGGAGCAGGGAGAAAGGGGGAGACGCGGGGTTAGCATGCCTTTCCCACCAGCTCTCAAAGCCCACTGCATGCAGTCAGTCTGTTCTGTCTCCAACATAAACGAGACAGGATTTTATAACCCACCAAAAGGAAACTTCATGTGAAGAAACAGGAAAACATTGAAATTCATAATATACAGACTGGAAAATAAATTTGTTACTGTTCTTTCATTCCTTCCAGATAGAAATCTCACTTTTGCAAAAAAATCAAAAAGTCTTGGGATTTGGCTCTGCGCTCTATAAGGTCAAGGCTGTCTCCAGTCTTCTAGAACCTGGCTCATGCGGGAGTGTAGATGGGATGGAAGCCTGTGGGTGCGCCGTCTGTGTTTGGTTTGGTGGGGACCAGAAGCATGAATGGGCTTGCAACTCTCACTCAGCCTCAAGGCTCTGGTCCCTCTGGATGGCTCCTGACTCCAGTGTTTCAAGTACCCCCTCCCCGGGGTGCCAGCTCAGGCAGGCTGTATGTCTCAGACATGAGGAAGCTGTGTACTGTGGTAGAAATTCTTAGAGAGAGAGAGAGATTGCAGAGGGCCCTGGCTGCTTTTGGCAGACATAGGCCACTGAAGCCAACCAGGACCCAATCTACTGCCCCACTGAAAAAGTCTGTGATGTCACCTCCAGCAGGAAGTCTTCCCTGATTTGTCTGGTGGCAGTTCTACCTAGCTCTCTCAGCATCCAGTGGGCATTTCTGTCCGTGCCCTCCCTGGGATGTAGGCACATGATCCGTCCATGTGGCCCTGGAGCACAGTGGCCAGGTCCTGCTTTTGTAGCTCTCTGCCCAGTGTCCTTGGCTACAAGAGGTGCTTGCTTGGATCAGTCACCACTGACCCCAGCAGAAGTTATACTAGACAGCGTAGCATTTTGCATCTTAACCACTCTGAAGCAGCCAGCTCAGTGGTCACTAACAGCCAGCACTGTTTCCATCTTGTAAAACTAGAACTCTAGTCCCTGTACACAGAAGTTCCTGCCTTCTCTCTGCTGAGCTCCTGGCAGTCACCACTCTCCTCTCTCCACCTGCTCCACATACCATGTGAGGAGTCAGACAGTGCCCGCCGATGGCTGTGTGCTGCATGTGGCATAGCGTCCTCTGAGTTCCCTATGCGGTCGCCTGTGCCAGGATGTCCTGCCTCTTGAAGTCTGTGTCTTGTCCCCTCAGATGTGTAGACCACAGTTACCCTTCCCTCTGGCTGTGTGTTGGCCTTGCGGCCGTTGAGACTGTCTCTGCTTTCTGATCTTGGGAGCGTGTCCCTTGAGGTCAACTTGCTGGATTTCATGTTGCTTCCATGCTTAAGTTGGGGAGGACTCCTTCGTCTTTTCCGTAGTAGCTGCATTGTCTACCTACCCATCATCACATTAAAATGACAGTTTCTCTCCATTGTCTCCAACACTTGTCATCGTTGCATGACCATTGTAACAGGCACGAGGAGGTACAGGTTTATATTTTTCTGGCATATCAGTGGCCACGATCTCACTGGACGAAAGCCTGTGGATGAGACAGGGCAAGGGGACAGGCTTAGGGAGGGTTAGAGGCTTGGGACGGCCAGCACCAATGGCCCGTGGTTTCCAGACCACTCTGCCTACGGGATTTGTTCCTCTTCCATCTGCATGGGGTCTCTGCATGCTCCCCTCCATTGGAACTTGCTGGGGCAGCGTGTTCTGGCCATATCCAGAAGAACCGCACTGGGGGATTGGGCTGTCCCAGCCCACCCATGGTCATGAACATGGCCTGAGGGGTACAGCTCTGGCCAGGTCACACCTCTCTCCATTTTCCACTTTTCCTTTCACAGTATGAGGTGTGGTTTGAGAAGTTTGCCATGACCATTGCCAAGCAGAGGGGTTCAAAATGCAGAGAGATCTTGCATGAGGAATGGGCACTAACAACACATTGTGAAGCCGACAGTATGACTTTCAGACTTTTTGGTGGGAAGAGAGGAAGAAGTTAAACCCTTTATTTAAAATTTCATTCAACTCCTTACTGTAGCATATGAAGCCAGCAGAAGATAAGAGGCTGTGTGGGATGGTCAGGGTATCTGGAAGTCCCTTTGTCCTCCTGGGAGAGTGTCACCCCTCCCACGTGGTGACATTGCCACTGTAAAATCATGGCTCTCCTGACAGGGAAGCTTCCCCAGCCCTGAAGAAGCCATAGGACTCACATCTGATTTCTCGCTCTCTGCAGGATACTCACTGTCACTATTCTGGCGCTCTGGGTGCCCAGTCCCGGGAAGGCTCAGGTAAGCATTCTGTGGTTTTGGATTGTCTGGGGATCTGATCGGAAGCCAGGCCAGGGGACACCAACCTTGCTTGTGGGAGATCCAGGATGGCAGAGGCCGGGGGCCTTGGCAGGGTACCTAACCCGAGCCCTTGATTGTACAGAAATGACAGTGGTGTTTCAGACAGATGCAGACTTGGTCCAGGAGACACAATTTCTGAGTGGCAGGGCTCACAGCAGGACTCAGGATTTTGACTCCCAAATCCAAGGCTGTCTTAGTCAAGGTCATGGGCAGGTTGTGGGCACAGCAGCTAAGATGCTGGTTGGAACACCTGCACTCCTCACCCAAGTGCTTGGATGGGAGTCTGATTCCACAGCAGGCCTGGCTCAAGTTCTTGGATTCTTGCCACCAATGTGGGAGACCTGGGTGGAGTCCCTGATGCCCAGATTCAGCCTGGCTCAGCCCCCGCTGCAATGGGCATTTGGGGAATGAACCAGCTCTAAGTGATTTTTCTTACACGTTCAAACCAAGACATGATCTGGTATTTCTGGGCCATGATGTCCCCAGGCTGACTGCTGAAGATACTTGGTGGCTCTGTGTCTATTCCTACACATGTCCCCTACTGCAGCAGGGGTAGTAGGGTGGGGCACACTGAGTAATGCAGCTCTAGGGCTGGGAGTGCTCTTTGAAGGTTGGGGGCCCCAGGGAGGAGTGTGAAGGGGGTGGGTGGGCCTTGTTCAGGGCAAGGGTTTAGAAGCACCTGCAACAGCCTAGTCTTTGTAATGTGGTGGGAGAGGGAATCCAGGTGGGCCAGGCCCCTCCTGCAGGCTCAGGGTGCCCCACCCCATCTATGTCCCCAGTCTGAGGAAGCCACAAGAGGAGCCCCATGTCAGAGCAGCGCCAGGCTCTGGACAGGAGGGGACACCTTTCCCCCCATGCTGGGAGGCTGAAGCAGGTGCAGGTCATTGGAAATGGCAGGGCTCTTGGAAAGAGAAACGTGGGCTGTTAGTCCTCGGAGGACCCATAGAGCTGCCCCCTCCAGCCCGTGAGACACCTTTGAAGGCACTGAGTGGGGCTCAGATTGGGCAGCAGTCACAGGTGTGTGTGTGTGTGTGTGTGTGTGTGTGCTGTGGGTGGCCACGTTGCGCGTAGTAATACATTGAGTACTTACGCTGCTTAGAAGTGAAGACCATCATCCCATTTTATAGACAGGGAGGCTGAGGCATGGGAAAGTTCTGCAGAGGGTATGGATGAGAGCTGATTATGATGTCAGGTAACCCAGTGGACTTTTTAATAATTTGACAGGCAGTGAGAAAGACAGAGTGAGGGACAGTGCTTCCACACACTGGTTCACTGCCCGAATAGCCACAATGGCTGGAGCTGGCCTGGTCTACAGCTGGAAGCCAGGAGCTTCTTCCAAGTGCAGGAGCCCAAGCATGTGGGCCATCCTCTGCTGCTGCCCCAAGCACGTTAGCAGGAAGCTGGATTGGAAGTGGAGCAGCTGGTACTCAAACCAGTGCCCACAGGGGATACTGACGCCATGTTCCAGCTTTATCCACTGCATCGTGAGGCCTGGCACCCTGAGAGTGAGGACCTGTGATGCCCAGAGCCCTGGCCCTTCAGTGCAGTCTGTCCATTCCCAAAAAGAACGGACACCTGGAACATGTGGTGCCTGGATGTGGGCAGCATCACTTCTCCTGAGAAAGAATGAATAGCCTGAGGAGATGCAGCTATGTTCTGGGCTGTGAAGGCTCCATTCCCACATCTGTGTGCCCAGACTGCCTGGCTCCTGACGGATTAGCTTCCTGCTAATGCAGACTATGGGGGCAACAGACTGGCTCAAGTGCTCGGGTCCCTGCTGCCCACGTGGGAGCCCCGTATTGAGCTCCTGCCTCCCAGTGTGGGCCTCTGGGGAGTGAACCAGAGAGTGGTGGTTGTCCGTCTGCCCCTTCTAAACATCTTTTTCTAAAGATGATTTGTTGTATTTGAGAGAGGGAAAGAGAGTGAGGGAAATTAAGATAATGATCAATCAGTTGACTAATCTTTCATCCTCTGGTCCCCGAATGCCTGCGGTAGCAGATGGCCAGAGCTGGGCAGGAGCCAGGAGCTCCATCAGGGTCTCCCACATCGGTGGCAGGGCTCCACCTCCTGGGGCATTCCAGGTGCATGAATGTGGAACTGGGTCAGAAGTGGCACAGTCAGCACTCAAGCTCTGATAGGGGAGCCTGATGTGACAGCTGGTGGCTTGACCTGCCGTGCCACGATGCAGGCCCCTGCAAAAATCTCTTTTTGAAAAGTGATAAAAATGGGGAGTGAGGAGCAACGATGTGGAGGCTGGAGGGTGATGCTAAGGATGGAACGCCTGTAAGGGGAAAGTGTAAGAAGAGTCCGTGGGAGCTGTAGTGCGGAGTGGGGGTTTTAAACTCCATCCCCTGGATGCTCCGCCATGCAGCCCGGATGCTCTGGTAGCAGAGGACGGCAGGACATGGCGAACTGACCTTGCGTGTCTCCTCTCTCTTCTTTCCCACAGCAACAATGCACTAACGGCTTTGACCTGGACCGCCAGTCGGGACAGTGTTTAGGTAGGAGCCCACGCAGATCTCTCTCTGGGCTGGGGCGGGGGAGGGACAGGACTCAGGGCCAGCCTGTGGTGGCTGAGCAGGGGTCAGGTGTGTGCATTCTTTCCTCAGTTGTTCCATCTTGTCCAGTCCTTGATGGCCTTGCCCATGGCCACCCCGGCGACATGCAGGGATGGAAAGCAGAGGTGCCTTTCCCTCCTTTACCCGCTGAGCGCAGTGGGGGCTGGGAGAGCTGACCCCTGCCTGCAAGGGGCTCTCTGGCTGGTACTGCCACTGTACCATGATCACAGACTTGGTGGCTTGGTCAATACCCACATTAATGACCTCTTAGTTTCCTAGGCAGGGAGTTCAACCTGGGTGTACCACGCTGACCATAGCAGGTGTCAGCGTGGCTGTGTTGTTCTCTGGGGGAGAAACAGAGGCTCCACTGCCCCACTCACTCAGGGAAGCTTGGTGTGGCTGGAGCTGAGTCCCTCTTTTCTCACTGAGGATCCCTCCCAGCTTCCCCTCTTTCTTTGCTGGTGGTCCCCTGGTCCATCCTGAAAAAGACTCATAATGAATCAAATATACTTTGCATATCCACTCTCTTTTTCTTCCCCCTTGGAGCACCTCTCTGGCCAATCCTCTGCCGTGTCTGCTGCTTTTAAGGACTTGGATTCCTTAGGGCCCCCCAACCTCTGAATTGGTACAGGATAAGCTCCCCAGCTCCAGGGCAGCTGACTAACAACCTAAATTTAGACCGCTGCCTTCATTCCCCTTTGCCTTGTCACTTTAACCTACTCACAGGGAACAGGATGGTTTGGGTACACGTGTCTCCGGGGTGGGACTCAGCATGGCATGGGTTTCTTAGGCAGGAGGGCTGGTGGACAGAGCTTCTGTCAGGCCTCCTCTGCCCAGGAAGCAGCCTCTGAGGCTGGCCACTGGGCCCAGGTTTTGGAAGGGGCTCAGCTGCTGTTTGTCTCCCCCATCCCCCGCATGCCCCTGCCAAGCCAACATCATTTTCCCGGCACCACTGGGGACTGTAGGTGCTGCCTTGTGGGGCCCAGTGGATGCTGCCTTGAAAGCAAGGCTTTGGGAGCTCCTGTCTGTCACCTGTGGGTAGCAGGTGCTGACTGGCTGGCCTGGCGTGTCTTGAGGTCTTCCTCACGCATGGCTGTTGGTCTTTGGAGCTCCCTTGCCATGCACACGCATGTGTATGGCGTGTCTTTGGGGCCAGCTAACACAGGGTCCCCGTGTGTGGCCTCAGCAGATGTGGACGAATGCCGGACCATCCCCGAGGCGTGCCGCGGAGACATGATGTGTGTGAACCAGAATGGTGGCTACCTGTGCATCCCGCGGACGAACCCTGTGTACCGCGGGCCCTATTCCAACCCCTATTCCACGTCCTACTCGGGACCCTATCCAGCAGCTGCCCCACCTCTCTCAGCACCCAACTACCCCACGATTTCCAGGCCTCTCATCTGCCGCTTCGGGTACCAGATGGATGAAGGCAACCAGTGTGTGGGTGAGTAGCTGCCATCTTCCTTCCTCCCCGGGGTGTGACCTCAGCCCAGGGTGACACGTTCTTCCCATGGGCACCTGTCACCCTGATAGACTGTATTGCTGCTCCTGTCCCATCCCTCAGGTGCACTTTGCTGTGTCAGTCACAGCCCTCCAAAGGCCACTTGTCCTCTGTCTCCTGACTCCCCTCTGTATACTCAGAAACTACGCTCAGGCTTTTCCCAGTTAACCGACACTTGTGTCTGCTCAAACTTGGTACGTGAATTCTCTAGAGTTCTAGAAAGGGCCAGAGCTCCATCTTCCCCTCTCCCTTGCTTGATGTCCACCTGCAAAAGAAGCCTGGAAGGCCCAGGTCAACTGCCCTGGAAGGAAAGCTGGTTCTTTTGGTGGGAGTCAAAGTAGTTCTGATCAAAAGAGGTCGCTTTGATGGGAATTCACAGCAAGAGACCCCAGGAAGTGGCCAGGATGTACTAGCACCCACTGACCACTGTGGCCCTCGCTGTGGTCCCGTTGGCTGTGATCAAAGCCTTGTAGCCTTGAGTGGCATTGGGACATGTTCTCAATGAAGGCTGTGGCCTTTTTGGATCACATACTCCCATCTGCAAAGTCTCTCTGTGCTTGCATTCCCATTCTGTGCGTATCCTATTATCCGTATCATAACATCTGTGCGTATCCTGTGATACTCTACGGTTCAGAGCACAGAGCACTTACGAAAAATAGAAAATTTAAAAGAATTTGACAAAATAAATCTGAAGTTCTGTTATTTTCCTTCCTATAGCCCTAATCTTGGGGTGACCATTGGTTTGTCTCTGACTTCAGGGAGTATTTGTTGGTTTTAGGGTTCTGAGGGTTCTGCAGTAACCAGCAGGTAGAGACCATGTTAGCTACATCATGAGGCCCTCTTGTATAAATGTGTACTCACACTCACATGCATGTGGATGAGATGTAGAGCATAGGGAAGATCCATACACACACCCGGACCCCCAGGATCTGCTTGCACTAGTCTGCAGTGTGTGTGTGTGTGAGGGTGTAAGGGTGTGGAGAGTGAATGTGTGTGTATATGGGTGTGTGTGGATGAGAATGCGTGAGGGTGTGTATGGAAGAGTTGTGAGGCTGAGTGTGAGTGTGTAAGAATGCTGCGTGTGTGTGTGGGAGAATGTCTATGTGTGTGTGTGAATGGTGCTGGTTGGTGTTCACCCTGAACACAGATGCATGTGTGAAGGGCTGAGCGGATCTGGTTTGCCTGTAAGCCGCTGCAGCCTTGTGGGGCAGCAGGGACCATGGCCATTGTAAGTGGCAGGGGTTTTTCAGCCTGTTGGCCCTTAGCCTCTTAAGCCCCTGAGAGTGGCGAGTGATCCCACAGGCGGGAGGCAGGTCCAGCCCCACCTCTCCAAGTAGCATCCCCTTTCCCATCAGGTGGAAACCATCCCCAAAGATAATGTGGCTTAAGATGGGGTGGGGGTAGGGTAGAGGCACCACCCCTCCAGGGCTCAGGGCCTGGCACCCACACACCTTGGGTGCCAGGCTTTAGGGCAAGGCCTTGGGGGCTGGCAGGGCAGGCCATGCTGGCTGTCTCGGCCCTCCTGCTGGCTGCTTTTGCACAGCAGTTGGGAGCTGTTGCTGCCAAGCCTTCCCTCTTGCTAGGGTCCCCAGTGCCCTTGGCCATGAGGACATGTCTGGGACATCTATTCATACCCGCTCCCTGTGACGTCATGCCATCGAGGGCTCCGAACCTGTCCCCGAGGAGATGCCAGGCCTTCATAATGGCCCTTTTGTAATGAAAACACAGCCCAGGAACCCCGGGCGAGGACTGGCACTGGGCCGTCCATTGCAGAAATGCCCAGCGTTATGCTTTCACGAGTTGCAGCTCCTGCTGACTTCCCTCCGGCCCACCCCAGCTTCCTGCCCGGCCTGAGGAGGTCCCTCAGGGCATTGTGAGAGGGGCCCCAGGGGGCAGAGCGCAAGAGCAGGGGGCAGAGCTTTCACCCTGTTCTTCCAGGGACTGGGCTGGGATGGGAACAGGCCATGGGCAAGCAAGGCACCGAGGGGGCAGAAGAGAGCAGGGGAAGATGGGGCATGGGGGCATGCCAAGGGAAGCCAAGGAGGTGAGCCCCGAGGGGTCACTGCTCCCACAGGAGGGGGCCAGGCTGTCCCGGATGCAGCTCTGGGTGTGGTGTGGCAGCACCCTGTGAGCCCTGAGAGAGTTTGGGAAGCCTTGCTCCTCCCCCATTTCCTCCTCCAAGTTGAAGCCAACCCTCAGCAGTGACTGCAACAGCATTAATGGTGACTGCGGGGACTGTTTGATGGGAAGGGGGGGATGCGTCAATTACTGACCTTATTGTGTTGATTTAGTGCAAGGTGCCTCGTTCCTCGAACATGTCTCTTGTTCCTGCCGTAAGACCCCTTACAGCCCTCACCCTCTGGCTCCCTTCTGTCCCTTGAAATGAGCTTTCATATTACCAACCTTGTAGAGGAGTTGGGGTTTGTTTTAGTTAATTAATTATTTGAAAGGCAGGGCCTGGTGCAATGGTTCAGTGGTTAAATCCTTGCCTTGCATATGCCGAGATCCCATATGGGCGCCAGTTCGTGTCCTGCTGTTCCACTTCCCATCCAGCTCCCTGCTTGTGGCCTGGGAAAGCAAAGAAGGCCCAAACCCTTGGGACCCTACACCTGTGTGGGAGACTCTGGAAGAAGTTCCTGGCTCCTGCTTTGGCTTAGCTCAGCTCCGGGCATTGTGGCCACTTGGGGAGTGACCAGCGGATGGAAGATCTTTGTCTCTCCTTCTCTTTGTAAAGCTGTCTTTCAAATAAAAATAAACTTTTTTTTTTTTCAAAAAAGAAGCAGTTACCGAAAGAGAGAGAGCGAGTTTCTATTCTCTGAATTTCTTCCCAAATAATCACAGTAGCCAGTATTGGGCCAGGGCTGAGGCGAGGTGTGGGGAACTCCAGCTGGGTCTCCTATGAGGGTGCTTGGGCTATCCTTTGCTGCACGCCCAGGTGGATTAGCAAGGATCTAGATCAGGAATGGAGCAGCGTGGACGCAAACCAGTTCTGCAATATGGAATGCTAGCATTGCAGGTAACCCACTGTGCCACGTAGCTTGCCCCAAGGGTTGACTTTCTTGCTGCTTTCCAGCAGTAGAAATTGGGGGCCAACCTGTGCTTCCAGGGAACCTCAACAGAGAGGCACCACAGGAAGTTGCTGAGAAGAGCTGTCCTCAAATGCCAGTGTGTGGGGGACTCGCCAGGAGAAAGATTCCAACTCCAGGGACCTGGCGAGTCATCTCACAGGTGAGGTGGAGCCGCTGGCTTGGGGACCACACCTTGAGTAGTAGGTCCTGCTCCATCCAAGTCTCAGAACTGCACTTAAAGAGAAACAGAAGGCTTACTTTGTGTATGTAAGTCCTGAACTGCTTGAGCTTGTTAGTAGAACAAAACACACAAGGAAGGAATAATTTTTAAGTCTTGGGAGAGGCAGCATAGTGTGGCAGGGGGAGGGACCAGGTGAAAGGCAGGACTACCGTCTTTGGTGCTGCGTAGCTGTGTAGCACTCCTGGAGTTTCTTCCATCTTAAGACAAAGGGCTGGTCTCGCATCAGGAGTCTCACCCTGGGGTCAGTGGATGGAACTCCAGGGATCTCTCCAGGTCGCAGGCCACAAGCCACCAAACTCTTAGCAGCACGTGGGACAACCAAAGACTCAAATATTTACATCTGGCTTGCCAGCAGCGGCAGCTGTTTTGAAATACCTTGGTGGATTTTAAATGTTTTGAAATACCATTCATGCAAATCACAACCTCAGAATGTGGAAGGTACTAGATCTGCTGCCGAATTTTTGTTAATGTTTATTAAGTTAGTTAATTATCTGTTTGAAGCACACACAGAGAGAGAGAGAGAGAGAGATCTGGTTCATCTGCTGGTTCACTTCCCAGGTGTCATAATAGCAAGATCTGTGCCAAGCTAAAGGCAGGTGCCAGGAACTCCACCCTGAGCCATCACAAGGGTACCAGAGATTCAAGCACTTGGGTTATCTTTTCTGCCTTCCTGGGCACATCAGCAGGAAGCTGGATTACAAGTAGAGCAGCAGGGACCTGATCCCTGATGTGGGCTGCCAATGTGGGATGCGTGCATTGCACGCCTTGGCCTGCCAGGCTGCACCACAGCCCTGACCCCGTCTTGTTATTTGATGCACTGGGCAAGAGGCCTGCAAGAGCTTACCAAAATGCATACTAAGAGAAAACTCTGTAAAAGATTTTTTATGCACCAAAGTCAACTTCTGTTTTCATTGCATTCTTCATGACCTTTTTGAAGTTCCCTCGTGTGACTGTCTATCTGGGTGTAACTTTATGACTCGTTTTAAGAGGAAGTTTCCATAAATGTCTTTCAGTCAGCTTGACCTCCTGGGCCATCCTACGTGTTTTATTTTGGGCAGTGCACAGTGTTTTTTAAGGAAAGGGTCTAGGGACTCAGCAGTTAGCTTGGTAACACCTGCACCAATGGCCTCAGCTCTCTGCCCTGGGTAACCTGAGAATGTTCACAGCCCCTCCAGTCTTCAGGGAACATCACTTTTGTGTCCAGACAGTCTGGATTTCCTGTTAACTCTTTCTCACCTGGGTGGCCAGGGCCGTGGTCTCCTCTACGGGTATTTTAGTCCGCCTACATGCTCGGTGACATCTTCTGCTGGATGGACGCCAATTCCCCATTCATAAGGAGGTTCCTCCTACCCCAGCTGCAGTTGGCTTTGGTGGCTGGCTCGCAGCTTGATGAGGTCAGGGCAGCCATTGGCCTCTCCTGTGTTGGGTGGGGTCCCTCTGGTGGGACAAGGCCAGCCCTCGGTGCCTCTGTGCAGCTGGTCACTTCCCCATTGCCTAGCGTGGCAGTTTTCTCAATGACCTGTAAGTTGTTCTTGGTTCATGCTTCTTGGTATGGCCCTGTTCCTTTTTGTTATATTCCACTATGGAATCGGCCGGTTGTGTGGGAAAAGCAAGGGGCCAGGTGAAATGTGGATTTTTCACAGCAGGGCTGTCCAGCTCTGCTTCTACTGGTCCCAGCCCAGATACCGAGTTTCTGGGACTCCTGTGAGTAGCAGGCAGGGACAATGAGTGGCAGTCCCCTGCTCAACAGACCACATGGCCCTGTGCTTGCCAAGTTAGTGGGAGGGTGTGTTCAGGTGTATCTGTAAGAGGTGTATTGGGTCGGCCTTCTGTTCTGGTTGTAGATGCTTTTTTCCTGAACATGTATTTACTTGAAACACAGAGAGAGCAAGAATGAAGATCCTGCATCTGCTGGTACTCTAACCGAGACTGCAATATGGGAGCAGGGAAGTGGCTCCCAGCCATGACACTGGACACTGCCCAGTCCTGTTTTCAAGCATCCCTTTGGGAGTGGATTGACTGCGCAGCTAGGAGTGGGAGCACAGAGTTGCTTACACGGGCTCTGTGTTCCTGCAGCGGTTCCTCTGGCCCTCATCTGCATGTGACTGGGGACCCCAGGATATCCTGCCGCTCTACCCCACTCAGCCTTGATCTCAATGCAGAGTGATTTGGGAGGGAGGCCTTTGTGTTATCAGAAATGGTAGATAAGTAAAAAGACCTGGAGTTTTGTGGCACCAAGGGTTAAGTTTGTAATGCTAGCATCCTATAGTGGGTTGCTAGATGACATCCCAGCTATTCCCCTTCTGATCCGGCTTCTGCTGAGCAGCCTGGGGAGGCAGCACCAGCACCTGTTGTGGCCATTTGGGAAGTGAACCAGTAGGTGAAGATCCCTTTGTCTCTCTCTCTCTCACTCTGCCTTTCCAATAAATAAATTTCAAGAAGAAATCAATTAAAAAGACAATAGTAGTGAAAGGCATCTGACTGACAGAGGATCCTTACTCCCCAATCACTACAATTGACTGAAACCTTGGATTAGGAAGCGTACATGTTGTTGCCAGCAATGTAAGTCATGTGTGATGGGCCCAAGATGTCAACCTTGCTGTTAGGAGAAGAAAAGTAGCTCTTTAGTTTCCCAGAGACCTGGATTAGCACCACCCCAGCATTCACTGTTTATCCACAGCAGCTGGGGGAGTACTTAGCAGGTGACAATCAACAGGTGGGCAGCAGGCAGCTAGAGGGAAGGAAGGAGAGAGGAGGATGGAGGGAGGCGGAGTGGGTGCTGTTGAACATGTGCAAGTAAGGGGGAGCCTTCCTGCTTCTGTGTCTCATCCCTCACTTTCCTGCGCCCCCTGCTCCAGCCTTGCCTGGTGCCTGGTGCTGGGTCTGTGCCACACCCTGCATGGGGCCAGGGTCTATCAACTCCAGTGCTCAGCAGAGCTGCAGGGTGATGGAAAAGATGACTGGGGACACCTTCCAGGTTGAATGAACTTGCACGCATCCCTGGAAGGTGTGTCTTTTCATCCTCGGTAAGGACTTTGCTTCTCCGGGAGCTGAGAAAGCAGCTCCCGGGGGCCTGCCACCTGCCAGGGGCACCTCCTCACACAACTCCAGGGACTCCATTGAGTGGGACTGCATGTCATTGTCATCCCTGGAGTCCCGCCACCACCCCAAGACTGCTGTTATTGGATTTGGTGGAACACGCTGGAGGGGCGGAAAGAAGACATTCACAGGATTCCTTCCCCTTAGAGCGCCTTGGACGGCACACTGCATGTCCAGGATTGACCCTCCAGAGTGGCTGAGCCGGGCTAAAGGGGAGTTGGGGACAGCCAGGGCCCAGCCCAGGCCCCGTGGACTCCGGGGGATGACTGGAGCACTGTGGCTGGGGAAGCAGTGATTCCTGGCGGCAGGGGGCTGGGCGGGGGGGCGGTTGTAAGAGCTCTGTGACCTCCCTTCCAGCCCAGCCGGCTGCAGAGACCCAGCCAGAGTTGATTTATGAGCTGCACATATTTCACGGGTCTTTACAGGTCCCCGGGGACGCGGTGAGGTCAGACAGAGCAGCCTTTGCATCCGGAATGGAGATGAAATTGGCATCTTCTGCTGTTCCCAGGGGGTGGGGTGGGGAGTGGAGATAATGATTTGCGGGAGATTATGTGAAACAAATGCAAAGACTCAGCGATGCAAACACCCTGCTTCATGTCCTGTCATTTGTTTGCTGATTGCATCTGGGTGGAGTGAGGGGTTGGCCATCCATGCCCTGGAACCACTGGACCCACAAGCAAGCTTGAGGGACCGGGGTTGCTGGGGCAGCGGCTGAACTCAGAGCATGCTTAGCCGTGACCATTGCATGCCTTCCTGTGCGCACGCCGTAACTGCGACAGACATTTGGGTTTGTTTATCTAACGTCTTTCCACCCAGCAAGAGCGTCTCATTGTTGTGCTTCCAGTGTCTGCTAAAGATTTGTTCGCTGAACAGAGAAGCCACACGCGGTGGTGACTCCAATTAGGAGAGAAACAGATCATCACCCAGGTGCAGCTGTCCCATTGCTGGAATGGGCTTGCTCACTCACCGTTTGGGGGGTGGGTGGTCTGTGCACCCTGAGATCAATCAGACATCATCACTGTGATGAGGAGTGTCACAGTCCCAGTGGGGGTGGAGTGGGTTTGGGGGACACATGGAGCCCGGCAATCAGATGATGAGGTTCTAGGAGGAGTGGAACTGTGGTGACGTGGACACAGGATACCACTTGGGCCTAGCTACAGTGGCTGGAAAAGCTTCCAGGAGGCGAGGCCGGGCACATTTGTGCATCCATTTGACCACTTCTCTGTGTGGACAGACACTGCCAGATGCTGGGAGCACAGGGTCCCCACCTTCAGCATCTCCCAGATGAGTGGGTGTGAGCGGGGGTGGGGCAGAGAGCCCACCCATTTGTACTCAGCATCTCTCCACATGCTGGAGGGTGAGATATGACAGATGAGTGCAGGTGCTCCTGGTGCCTGCCGTGGGAATGGACAAGCTGACCTGAAAGTGTGGAATTGAGGAGGACGTTGGTCTTGAAGGTGGAGAAAGCCATCTGGATGGGCAGCAGTGTGAGCAAAGTTGCAGTTTTGCATGGCAGTTCCAGTTTGGGCGCTGCTCGGGTTGCCCACAGCCCATGTCAGTGCCAGAGGTCCTGGGGCTGCCTGGCTTGCAGCCTCCTGCTCGGGTGCATCCTGGGAGGCAGCAGGGCATGGCTCAAGTTGTTGGGTCCCTGCCACCCACGTGGGAATTCCCGGCTTCAGCCTGGTCCAGCCCTGCCAGTTGCGGGCATTCAAAGTGAACCGCTAGATACCTTTCACAAGCCAAGTTCCTGGAGTGATGAGGAATGCTGCTGGGAGCCCACTGCTGGTCACCTGCTTTGGACAACACCCCGCAGCTTGGCCACAGGCCGCAGGCAGGCAGATAGGCATGGGCTGAGTGAGGAGGCTGAGCAGGGGTCTGGGGCTGGGCCAGGCATTGATGGGGTTGTCATGTGAGTGCGATCTTAAGTGGGGGGCAGTGGCAGGTCTCCCCCTGTTGGGAGATTTCTGGGGTCTTGGCCTCACCTGAGCACAGCAATGAGCTCATGAGGGTGGGGATGCATCTCTGGTTTCTGCTCTTTCTGGGGTTCCCTTTTGTCATCTGTGCCAGAGGGGCCATGCTGCACTGTCTCCAGTTCCCTGCAGCCCAGACCACTCAGGACATGAAGATGCAGGGATGGCCCAGTGGGGGTTGGCTCCTGGGGTGGGGGTCTGTCTCGTCTGTGCATTAGGGGTGCTGGTCCCAGTCATCCTCTACGCTAGACACAGAGGTGGTACTTGAGTAAAGCCCCTATCTTGCCTCCCCCAGATAGGCGTGTGGGGAATGGTGATGGAGGTGGCCCTGGGCCAGATACCAGTGCCAGGGGCTTCAGGAATCTGGGGCTAACCCTGTGATACCTGGCGAGAATTTGTGGGCAGTCAGGATAGAACATAGGAGCCCCCTTAAGTTCACCAGCCTGCGGGACCCTGACAGTGCTGGGAGAGACCCCCGCTCCCTCCAGCAGAGTCTGTTTCCAGGACCAGTTTGAATCTTCTTCAGCCACAGAGAAGAGCACTGGCCAGGGAGCAGTGACTGGACCTGCAGTCCACTGGTTTCTCCCTGTGGGAGGTTGGATGCTGTGGTCACATCCTTGACCAACTGCCTTTGCTGTAAGAATTCCAGCTTGGACACCGCTTCTCACTCCCCCAAGGGCTCCCATATCCACCGCCTCAGTGAATTCTCAGGACAGCCCAGGAAAGCAGATACCATGGTATCTTTTTCTCTGTCTCAGAGAGTCCTTGGAAGGCCCTATGACTGCCCCATGTCCAAGAGTTTATCTGTGGTTGAGGCTGCCCAAAGCATTGGGCCTTGTCCACTATTGGATCCTCCTTGTTCCAGCAGTGCCCTGGGGATGCATGGGCCATGCTGGCTTGTCTTCTCTTTCTCAAAGTATCCCAGTCCCTTCCCTGCCCCAGGGCCTTGGCACATGCTGCCTCCTACCTGTGTTTGGAGCATCTGACTTGTTCTCAACTGTTTTCTGGTTTCTGCTCTGTTGAATTGTCACCTCCTGGATGGAGGAGGATTGCCCTATCTGGGCTTGGGGACACCACAGTTGCTCCCTGCTGCCAGCTTTCTCATTCTTGATTACAACCTGCAAGCATGTGTGAAACCATCTTCAGGGCTTTGCACAGGACCTGCTAAGGCTCTGATTCAGGTAGTCCGGGGAGTGGGAGCGGGGTCTGATGATGCTCCTGGCAGGGGCTGGGGACCACACCTCGTGGAAGACTGGCTGACAGCTCCCTTTTGTGTGCCTTTTGAAGATCTTAGCTGCCAACTTCAGAAAGCAGAGAGACTTGTCACTGTGTTCCCACACTGTGCCTGACGCTGTGCTGCAGCTGGATGAGTATCTGGGTACTAACTGCTCCGTAGACTTAGGCATCAGGGTCCCTGGTTCGGTACTGACCCTCGGTGTTCAGGCTTAGGATGTGCTGGGTCCAGGAGCCCCCACGGACACTGGACTTTGGGAATGTACAGGTCCCTTGTGGCATGTGGCAGAGTGTTTGTCTGTACCCCATGCCTCTCCTTGCAGCCTTTGGTCCTCTCCGGGCCTAGCAAGACCTCAAGGGATGGGAGGCAAGTAGTTGTTGTGCTGTGTTGTTTTAGGGAGGAGTGTCAGGTACAAGTTCAAAAATCATTCAGTCCAATGTTGACTGGCCTGGGTACATGGACCCCTCTGGAGTGGACATGAAAGCTCAGCCTGTCATCCTGCCCCAAGAAGGAGGGAGATCAGGTGTTCCTGGGAACTTTGGGAGCTATTTGGTCTGATCTCTCCACTCACTCTCTTCTTCCCTTCCCTTCCCTTCCCTTCCCTTCCCTTCCCTTCCCTTCCCTTCCTTTCTTTTCTCTTTCTCTTTTAAGATTTGTTTATTTTTATTGGAAAGTCAGATATACAGAGAGAAAGAGAAAGATCTTCCATTTGCTGGTTCACTCCCCAAGTGACTGCAATGGCTGGAGCTGAGCCGACCCGAAGCCAGGCTTCTTTGGAAGAAGTCGAAACTTCTTCCAGGTCTCCTACACATACAGGCTCCCAAGGCTTTGAGCCATCCTCGACTGCTTTCCCAGGCCCCAAGCAAGGAGCTGGATGTGGAGTGGAGCAGCTGGGACAGGAACCAGCGCCCATATGGGATATGATGCTTGGAGGTAGAGGATTAAACAGTTGAACCAACATGCCGGCCCTAGAACTGTTTTCTGACAATTATTATTATTATTTCTTGAAAGAGTTACACAGAAAGAAAGGAATAAACAGATTTTCCATCTGCTGGTTCACCCCCAGAAGGCCACAATGGCTACGGTTGGGCCAAATTGAAGCCAGGAGCCAGGAGCTTCATCCAGGTCTCCCTTGTGTGTGGCAGGGACCCAAGAACCTGCAACATCTCTTGCCTTTTCCACACACATTTGGTAGGGAGCTGGACTGAAAATGAATCAGCAGGACCCAAACTGGCTCCGCGTGGATGCCAGCATCATAGGCAGTGGCTTTCCCTGCTACACTACAGTGCCAGTAGGGCTATCCTTTTGAAGTGGGCTTGTGCCATGGCTTGGATTGCTTTAACCACACTCTGGTTTTGCAAGAATTCTGCCTGCTGTCTCAGTCCTCTTTGGAAGTCATTAAGCTCTGTTCTCTCCAAATTCAAGCTGAGCAAAAACTTGTAAATGTGGCTGTTCAGGCTCTCTCCTTCCCAAGATATAAAACCTGGGGTGGGGGGGCCCAGGGCTGCGGCAGACAGGCCACAAATGAGTTAATGGACTAGAAAGTCATTAAGACCACAGGAGAGGGTGCGGCTTGGCTTGAGCCTTCAGGAGGAAAGGCTTGCCAGGACCACATTCCAACGCAGGCGACTGACTGTGAAGAAGAGAGCGTGGGTTCTGGAATCAAGTCCAGGGAGCCACAGGCACGCTCGGGGTCTCATCCACCAAGACCCCCGGAGCAGCCAATGAGGGGTGCAAGAGGAGGGTGAGGCAGTGCAGTCCCCTCGGGAAGCCTGGAAAGCTGTCTGGAGGACGGGGGCAGGGGGTGGAGTTCATAGAATGTTCCAGACCTCTTATGGTCTGGCAGTTGTGGGGGGCTGGAATGCCCAAGATTGATGTGCTGGTGGGGTGTTGAGGGAAGCTGTGTCCTAGCCCTGTCTCCTCCACTCGCAGCTGGGCCTGCTTCCCCCAGAACTCCCTTGGCTTTCCCTCTCTGCCTGTCCTTGTCCACTGCTCTGCGTGCTGTAGGGACACAGGTCAGGTCAGCCTTGGCCCCACCTCCTAACATTGTGTTAACTGTCGCCGCCCTGCAGCGACACTAAAATGACGAGGAATATTCTTGTAGGTCTGGGAAAAATTGGCAAAAGCGGCTGCGTTTAAAACCTTTTCTCCACTGCTCCTGTCCCCGTCTGTCTAAATTTTGCTACCCGCTTCTTCGCCACCCTTCTTCCCATTTTCCACCACCCTTCTTCCCAGTTCTTCCCGTTTCTGTATCCCCCCATTCCCCATGTAAGAGCCACCAGAATGTCACGAACCAAAGAGACCTTTATTGCCGAAAGCGAGCTGCTTAAATATAGTTCTTCCACCAATCACTCTGCACGTGGTCCACGGGGCGCTATCTGATAGGCCAGCAATCGCAGCCAGGGAGAATTAGCCTATCCTTGTGACCTCCTGCCTGCCCACTGGCGGGACAAGTCCCGCCTCCTGGCACTCAGCCAGCCGCCATCTTGAAGCCCCTCATCCGTGTGGGGTCAGCTGCTCCCCACAGTTAACTTCAGCGCCTCTTTTAGACTCGGGCTCCAAATGCACCTCCACTGCGAGGGGATGGGATTTCAAGCTGTGAGTCAGCAGGGGACCTCACTCACTCTGTAGAAATACATGCAATCTCTTGTCCCTGGAGGAACCCTCCAAGGTTGGACACCCCTGGGAAGGCTGTTCCTCTTCTTGCTTCTCAAGGGTAATTGTCACCTCGGAGTGCATGCCTATTCCCTTCCCTTCCCTTCCCCCAGGCCTCAGTTATCTCAGGTCCCTTCCCCCTCCTGAGTCGCATACATGGTGGGCTCTTCAGAAATGTCATGAGAGACAAGGATTCAGAGAAAGCTATGTGTGGATTTCAAAAAATCTTTTTGGCACTCGAGTTGACTTGTCTTTCTTCCCACGCCTCCACGGACCATTTGAAGTCCCCTGGTATGCCAGGGTGGATGCCGGCCTGGTGGTGGGCCAACAGTCCAGGGAGGTTGGATAATAAGTGCTGGATGAACGGGAAGATGGAACTGTTTGGAAAGCAGCAGCAGGCTTCCCAGGGGGCCTGTGCACTCACCTTCCACACAGCCCAGCTACTGCACTTACAAGGGAAGGAGCCTTTTACTCTGGCTGACCACATCAGGTCAGCAGAAGAATCAAGATGGGAGGTACTCATTCTTAAACTCCTAGAGTTCAAGTTTGAAGACAATGACTTCTCCTGGCCAATCTTGAAGAAACTCTTCAACCATTTCTTCATGGTGTTCCCTTGGCCCTGCTCTGTGGCCACTTCTCACTCTGCCCCCAGAACCCGTGACCTCCTGTCCCCTTGTCCTTGGTCAGAGGTCTGGTTCTGCAGCAGTGAGCAAGGTCGTTTGGACAGAGCTGGGGTCCTTCCCGTGGGTCCAGAGCCACACAGCCCAGAGAGTGTGGCTGTGCAGACAGCTGGGTTGAGGTAAGCGGGGCTGTACAACTGTTCGCCATGGAAGGGTATTGACCCAGAAGCATGCGTGGGGGAGGAAGGGCACTCTGTGAGGCAGGCAGCCACCTTGGCTAGTCGGGAGAAGGTTCGCTGAGGATTGGCTCTGATATAGTCTCTTACCTCTTCTCTGGACCTGGGCTTCCTGCCTGGCCCCTGACTGGTAGGTGAGCCTAGCCATCGCCTGCTGCCTGCCAGGACATTAGCAGGGAACTGAATCAGAAAAGTAGAGCAGCTGAGCTTCAACCAGTGCTCCCGTTGCGGGGTATTGGTGTCACCAGCAGTGGCTCGATCCACTGCCCCTTAAGGTCAAATAGTTCTTCCCTCAGTCACAGGCTGTTAAGGCAATGGCTCCCTGGATCCTCCTTCTGGAGCTATCAGATGTTCCCATGTTTTGGGTGGAGAGGATTTGTCGAGTGCCTGGTCCGGTTCTCTGTGCTCTTTTATCCTACCCTGGGAGGAAAAAATAAAACACTCAGCAAAGACTGGTAGATGTATAGCCTTTATCATCTTCATATCCTCATCCCACATCAAAACGCTTCCTGTGTCTGCCCTTATTCCATGTCACTGTGGCAGTGCCTGGGTTTGGCTTGCTGCCTTCGCTCACAGAGCTCTCGGCCCGCTCTATCTCTGGCCCCTCTGTTGGTGCAGATCTTGGGAACAGCCAGGCTTTCCTTATCTACAAAGCAGAGGATTACAGCCCTGTGGGAGGATTTAGATGGGAGAATGTATACAAAGCATGGAACATTAGGTGGTGCTCAGCAAGTGACATGCATCACTCCCCAGAGCCATGCATTTTCCCAAACTTAGCTGGAGGCACGTTTGCCCTTGGGAAAAAAATTAGTCCTGTTGGTCACTTAAAAAGTATGTGACAGTTTCTGAGAACATGGCGTGAAATGACATTTCAGGGGTCCACGCCTGCCCTGTTGGTGGTGAAAGACAGTGTTAATTGACTGAAGAAAACTTTTCTGAAAATATATCACCTGGACCAAAAATCAGGCTGAGAGCTCAGAACTTGATGTCTGCCAGACAGTTTGGAGTCTGCCTTGCAGGTGTCCACTGGAGAAGCAAGCAGAGAAAGGCCTTGGGGCCAGAGGCAGGCTCTGTGAACCTGGCCCCCTCTCATCAGCTGTGTGACCTGGGACGGGTCTTGAACTCCCCAAGTCCATTCTCTGTGGAGTGGGAGAAGACAAGCCCTGCCCTGCCTGCCTCACAGGTGTGGTAGTGATGCCCTAGACTCTCTGGTTCCTGTACAACCCATGGTTCTTGTTTGTTCTCAGGGCGTTTTTGAAAAACCATCTGTTTTGAGGTCTTTCAGATTTGGGTTGTAGCTGTTGACTCATCTGCTTCAATAAACTGTGAACTGAGCTCTGCCATGTTTGCCCATTAGCTGGAGCCTGCACGTACGCCAGGAGCTAAGGGATCTCATTTCGTGAGAGCCAGCCCCGGGGCTGGGCATGCCTGTGGGAACAGCCATCGCCTCTCCACCACCGCGTCCCAGACCCCCTTCAAGTCCCAGGAGACGTGCTCATTGCACTTGATTCCTAAGGCTCCTGTGGATGTTGTTGTGGCTGAAGTCTATTCTTTGCTTTTGTGTCCTTGTCCACTGTGAGATGCGAGTATAGCAGTCTATTGATTAGTGATCTTGTCAGGAGAGAGTTGGGTGGTTTTAAGTTTGTTCACTAGTACAAAGAATGGTGTTCTGGGTTTTTCTTCTGGGTGACACACAGTTGGACTGTAAAGTGGTCATTTCAACTTCACAAAACTGTGGCTTGTTGCTTTCCAAACTAGTTCCATGAATGCACACACTTCTTGGGAGCGCAGAAGGGTTTGGTTTGGTCCACAAAGTCACAGACACGTTAGTATTGACGGACTTCTTAATTTTTGCCAAGCTGATGGCTGTAAAACGTTTCCCATTGTATTCTTGATTGCACCACACAGGTTACTAATAAAAAGTAATCATCTTTTAGCAAGGTTAAAGGAAATGTGTGTTGCCTGATTGTGTTTTGCTGCTGCTTCTTGTTTTTCACTGCAGTTTCTTTACTGGGGAGGACTGAGGTGTAGGGAAAATTGGGTAAACTCATTATTTCCAAATTTGCTATTTCTTCTTGTTGTTCCTGGGGAAAGGGGAGAGACAAAGGGGAAGCCACTCCTGACTTTCCACACGTCCCAGGATCCAAGAATAAGGAACTGCCACCTCATGTCAACCCGGAGTCTCAATGTGTACATATTTCGAGGGTGCTGTCCAAGTGGTTTGGATAGTTCTGAAATGCTGTCTATTTCACCGATCCAAGGATGATGTCACCCTTTCGATGTCCATTGGCTGACATAGTAAGCCTCAAGTCTCCATTCACTGAGATTTTTTGCTGTCATCATTTGATTGGAATAGTTTTCCAGTTTGTCCTGTTCTCCTTTTTCTGCTACAGAATCAAATGAGCTGCCATATTCTCCTTTTATAATAGGACCTGTGATCACTGCTCTAATTTTTTTAAAGATTTATTTTATTTTTATTGGAAAGGCAGATATACAGAGAGGAGGAGAGACAGAGAGCAAGATCTTCTTTCCGCTGGTTCACTCCCCAAGAGGCCGCAACGGCTGGAGCTCAGCCAATCCAAAACCAGGGGCTCTTCCAAGTCTCCCATACAGGCAGGGTCTCAAGGCTTTAGGGCATCCTCGACTGCTTTCCCAGGCCACAAGCAGGGAGCTGGATGGGAAGTGGTTCCGCCGGGATTACAAGTAGTGTCTATGGGATCCCGACACGTGCAAGGTGAGGACTTTAACCACTATGTTATCAAACCAGGCCCTGCTCTAATTTTTTAAGGCTTATTTTTTTTAAGATTTTTTTTTAATGTTTATTACAAAGTCAGATATACAGAGAGGAGGAGAGACAGAGAGGAAGATCTTCCGTCCGATGATTCACTCCCCAAGTGAGCCGCAACGGGCCGGTGCTGCGCCGATCCGATGCCAGGAGCCTGGAACCTCTTCCGGGTCTCCCACGCAGGTGCAGGGTCCCAATGCATTGGGCCGTCCTCGACTGCTTTCCCAGGCCACAAGCAGGGAGCTGGATGGGAAGTGGAGCTGCCGGAATTAGAACCGGCTCCCATATGGGATCCTGGGGCGTTCAAGGCGAGGACTTTAGCAGCTAGGCCATGCCGCCAGGCCCAAGGCTTATTTTTAAGGCCCGGTATAGTAGCCTAGTGACTATAGTTTTCACCTTGTATGCACTGGGATTCTGTTTAGGCACCGAGTTATGTCCCAGCTCCTCCACTTCCCATCCAGCTCCCTGCTTGTGACCTGGGAAAGCAGTCAAGGATGCCCTAAAGCCTTGAGACCCTGCCTGTATGGGAGACTCAGAAGAGAAAAAGCTCCAGGCTCCTGTCTTTGGATTGGCTCAGCTCTCGCCATTGTGCCACCTGGGGAGTGAACCAGCAGATGGAAGATCTTGCTTTCTGTATCTCCTTTTAATCGGTGCCCATATGGGATCCTGGCGCATGCAAGGTGAGGACTCCAGTCACTAGGCTACCGTGCTGGGCCATGTAAATTTAATTTTTTAAAATTTAATTTTAATATTATTTACATAGTTGAGAGGGATGTCCACCAATGTGGGCTTCCAATGGACAGGGTGGTCGAAGTGGATGGGGCAAAAGTTTCTTTTTTCTCCTGTGTTCGCAGGAGGGACCACTTTGCTGTCAAACTACCTTAGCACCCGGGGATGAGAGACAGTCATTTGATCACATCTTAGAGACCCCAAAGTGGAGAAGAGTGTTCTGAGGGTGCTATTTGTGTACTTGCAACTTACATGAGTTCTTTATATATCTATCTGCTAATCATTTTTAGTTGGATGGGTTGCAGATACCCTCTCCCAATTTGTAACTTAGATTTCCAGGATCTTTGTGATGTTTTTTGAGCACCAGATATTCCCAATTTTAATATAATGGAATTTACTTTTTCCTTTGTAATTGGTGTTGTTGTGGTAGCTTGTTTGGGAAATTCCATACCCTAAGATCATGAATGTGTTTTCTTACATTGGATTTTCTTTTTTTTTTTTAATTCATTAATTACATTGTATTATGTGACACAGTTTCATAGGTACTGGTATTCTCCCCACCTCTCCCCAAACCCTCCCACCATGGTGGATTCCTCCACCTTGTTGCATAACCATAGTTCCTTACATTGGATTTTCAAAGTTGTAAGGCTTTACTTTCCCATACAAATCTTGAATCTATTTGGAGTTTATTTGTACGTCTATGAGAAGTTTCACGGGCCAGTGACTTGCTGCTCTTTTACCATGGCTCTGGAATGCCTCCTTCTTCCCTGCCCAGTGTCCCCCACACTGCCCCATCTCCCTGTGTTCTCTCTTCTCTTTTGCTACCAGTGTGTGCGCTAGCAACTCTTGGTATTTGTTAGTACAACTTCCTAAGAAGTCGTGTTGTCTGATAGGTTTTTTCTCTCTGTGTGTGTCCTCGTTATTTTGGGGCCAGTTCCTTTAAAAAGGCCGGGGAGACTTTGGTTGTAATCGCTTATAATCTTTTAGAAAAGCAAATATTGCCAGAAACATACCACTTTTATCACTGTCAAAGAGCCATTTTTTGTTTTATATATCTCTTTTCTTTTTGCTGTTAACTTCACCAATTCTTGCTTTTTGCATTTTTATTTGTTTTCACCTTATTTGAAATCCAGAGAGACAGAAGGAGGGAGAAGAAGGAGGGGAGACAGAGAGAGAGAGAGAGAGATGTTGACTCACTTCTCAGAAGCCATCAGTAGCTGGGACTGGGCCATACTGAAGCCAGGAGCCCAGAACTCCATCCGGGTGCGGTGACATGAATGTGAGGCCAGAACTTACAGGGTTGCTTGAACACAAGCACTATGACACTACGATACACATGGTGGCACTTGATGTGAGAACCAGGACAGCCACCAAGCCACTAACAAGCGGGAAGGACATACAGTGTGGATGTGCCAGATGCACGTGATTCACAGACTGGGCAGGATAGAGTCTAAACTTCAGTATCATTTACTTCCAGAACGTTCCAGTTAGGCCATCTGCAACTGAAACTGTGGGTAGGGGATGGGGAGGACTGTATGTGGTGTAGTTGGTGATTAAATTAGTGATGAGTTTTCTACACATTTATGGAGATTTAGTTTGTATATTTGTTCCTTCTGACGTAATTCTATTTTCATCAGGGCATATGGTCTACGTGGACACTGATTCCCTGCTTGGAAAATTATTTCCTTGTTTTATTATCTTTGCTGTCTACACCCAGTACCAAGAAGGAAACAATTCCTGCTGACGTAATGAGTGACAGATGATAGCATGTTTAGGGAGCAGGCCTCCCAGCAGTTCCCTCTGCTGCTGATTGGCCAGTCCAGCCAGCCACGTGTATTCTGATATATGCTGGTCAATGAACAGGAGAGACAAGCTCCCCCCGACTGTGGTGCGTCCTCTCTTGGTCTGGGAAGCAGATACTTGCTGGAGGTGGGGATGAGGCTAGCGAGCCTGGAACTGTGGGACCATTAGGCGGACCTTAGATACAGCTCATCTAGACGGCGGAGTTCCCAGGGCACAATGGGGTTTCTTCGGTGGCCTGGAGGTGAGCATTTCCTCTCAAATGGGAGCAGGTGTCACAGAGAGCTCGGAGAGGTGGTGTTTTCTCCAGTGGGTTCTCCTACTGACTTCTCAGCCTCAAGCATGACACCTCCGTCTTAAAACAGGGCAACTGTGGTGAGGTACAGTACAGGTGAGGGTGCTGTAGGGCATCCTGCCCCATAGCAGAGGGCTGCGGTTTGAGTGTCAGCTCTGTTTCCCATTCCACTTGCCTACTTATGCTGTCTCTGGCAGGCAGCTGGGTCCCTGCCACCCGCGTGGGAGGCTCAGGGGGCCTTCCTGGCTCCTGGCTTTGGCCTGGTGCAGCACGTGCTGCTGTGCATATTCAGAAAGGAACCAGTGGAGGAAACATTGCTTTCCTTCCCTCCATCCCTCTCTATGCCTCCTTCACCCCAAATAAAATGAAAACAAGTAAAAAATTACAAACATATAAAAATCAGAGAGGCAGACACATACCCAGCTCGTGCCAGGCTGGTTGAGTTCCTAATCGACCTTTCTGTTCTATATGCTAATCAGCTCCACCTCATTTTGTCTTTTATAGTAACAGGGTGGCAACATCTTAGCTTTACCTAAGGGAATGTAGGCAGACATAAGCTTCAGACTGAGTTTTACTCATGAAGAATATTGGGAGACAAAAAAGGACAAAGACAAATCCGTTTGGCCAGTGCACACTAGTTCAGTGGAGGGATGAAAGATGCACACAGGAGCAATGGACCAGTCCTGATGTTGAGTTTTTTTCCTTGGAATTGACACTCACTGTGGCAGGTTGAGTAGGCAAAATGGGCAGTTAATGCCTGACTGTCCCTGGGTTCCTGGAGCGGCGTCTGAAGCAGATCGGGAGAGAGGCCCCAAGGGAGCTGTGGCAACTTTTATTTCCTTCCCCAGGCAGGAGGGTAGTGTCTACAGCTTACTGTGACAGTTATACATTGTAACACCTTTTGTAACAACCTTCATTGCTGGCCTTGTGTGATCCTAACACTATTCATTGGTACCTGCTCACAGCATGTCTCCAGTAGCCAGTGGGCACAGACACGGTGTAAATAACAGACCTGGGGAGTGTGCCCCTAATACTTCCAGACACAGTGTTGGGTTAGGAGCTTTCTGCCATTCTGGTGACCTCAGCACAACAAGCACCCTCATGTGGTGTGCAGACACAAACCCTGGGCCCATGGCAGCCTTGTGGCAGCCCCGTGGTACCTTTCCCTCCTGCGCCCTCCTAGGGGATCCCTAGCTCTGCACAAGCAGCAGGAGGGAGGACGGGCATCAGACAGCCCCTGGCCACATGTCATCCCTGTGTGCCAGCCTGTCTGGATGCGGGAGACCGAGAGCCAGGGCCACTGTGGTGCTGGTGAACCTAGCTTTCAATTCCTTCCTTTTCAATTCCTTTAGGAGGTGGGTGTCTCCCTCTTCCTCCTGTCCCTCCTTTCCTTCCTTTTCGTCCTCCTGGAGCTATATTCATCCTAGACCAAGGGCCAGCCTGTGGCTAGCTCTGTGTTAAGGACCTGAATGACCTGTGCAAAATTTCTTGTTTAAGTGCTGTCATTCATGCCTTTTACGGATGATGAAGCCAAGACTTTTAGAGGCTGAAATAATAATAATAATAATAAGTAAAACGTTTAAAACCTCACAGCTTAAAGTACAGGGCAATAGAATTTGAACTAGGTCTGGCTTAAAGCCTCTGTTCCCAAACAGCGGGGCTGCACTTTGAGCCAAGTGCCCAGGGGCCTGAAAAGCCCCATGTCGTCATCCAGCCGCCTTTGTTCTGCCCCGCCCCCCATATCCCTTCCCTGCCCTTTTCCACCTTTGTCTTTCCCCCCTATGCCCCTCTCATCCCAATTCTCTCCGTCCCCTGTTCCTTGGCAGGGATGGGGTTGCAGCAAGGGGTCTCCTGGGTGGGGTGGGATTGTAGGTCACAGCCTGAGTGTCACTTTGTGTAGGAACAGTTTATAAAGTCTGGAATGGTATTCAGTGAAGCAACAGGCCTGGAGCCACAGCTGCTGGTTTTGTAATTGTGGTGACATACACAGAACAGAAAGTTTCCCAGCTCAGCCATCTCTTAGGGAGAGGCTGCGTAGCACTGATTGCAGTCACATTGTTGCGAAACAGATCTGCAGAGCTTTTATGTCTTGGAAATCTGAAGCTCCACAGTGACTCCTGCCTCTCTCGGCCCCCAGGTCCTGGCCATCACCATGGGGCTTTCTTTGTTTCTGTGAATCTTTAGTTTCTTCAGGTACATGGAACTATATTCATCACTGGGCCATGTCACATGGCCAAATGTCCTCAGGAATCACCCATGATTACTGCCTATGACAGCCATCTGGTCACGCTTCCAACCTGCCCTAAGGCAAGGGGGGTGAGTTGACTCAAGTCCCACGAAGGTTTACCAGGTGGCAGTGGGTGAGTGTGGGCTGTGGAGCCGAGGTCAAGCTATGCCATATTGGATGCACTGCCTTCTTCATCCTGGTCTCAGGGTCCTTACCCATTATATGGGGACAGTGGTGCATGCAGCGAGCTTGGGCAGGTGATGCACATGGCAGGTGTGTGGCCCCGGTCATGCGTGGGGCTGTGTTCTCACTGGGTTAACCGCTCAAGCATGGCAGGCAGCTTGCCAGGGATACAGAAGGAAATAAGCTTCAGTCTCTGCTCCTTGTGTGCTGCGAGGAGGAACAGCCTGGAACAGGTGCTGGTGGGAGCCACTGCTTCCGGGGCTTTTGCATAGCTCCTTGTCCTGCTTCTGCGGAGGACAGCGCCATGGGTGGGGGAGCGCACGGGGGCTGGCCTGCCCCCTCGGAATGTTCAGGTCAGCCGCGCAACCTGACAGTGGCTTTTGTTCATCTTCTACTCAGATCCTGAGTGTGTGAGATGGGAGTGGGCTGTCCTCAGGGTGGACAATCCATCAAGTGCACACATGTACACACACACACACACACACACCCATCCAACTCCCACCTGGTGCTCATGACACTGACCGGGCTCTAGGCCCCATCTGCTCGCTACTGGTGGCCAATGCAGGTTTCTATAGGTGATGCCCGGAACAGGTAGCAAAGGCAGGGTGTGAGCCCGCTGGAAAGAAGGCAGGTTTGAATCTGGGTACAGGTTGCTGAGAGCCTCCTCTATGGGAAATGGTGATCAAGGATTGTGCAGAGAGCAGTTACTGCCTTCCTCCTCCTCAGACACAGAGAGAGAGGAATGTTAGTTAACCCTTGCACTCGCATGACTCCATGTAAATCCAAGAATGTCAAGACTTAAACGTTTGGGTCCTGGCTTTCCCACCAGGCGATTGTTTTGAAAGTTGAGGCCAGTAAGGCAGGCAACAGCTTAATCTGATGCACCACAATGTGAGCCCCAATCTTCACAACAATTCTTGAAGGAATGAGCCTTGGCAGCCTGTTTCCCTCATGAGAAAATTAACAGCCAGTGCAGGCATACCTTCCTAAAACAGCGGTTCAAGTCCTGGGTGCTCTGTTTCCAATTGGGTTCTCAGGATCTGGAGCTGAGCCAAGCCAAACTCCCTGGCGCTCCCACAAGGGTGACAGGATCCAAGCACTTGCTCCCAGGCACGTTAGCAGGGAGCGGGACAGGAAGTAGAGCAGCCAGAACTTGGACTGGTGCTTCAATGTGGGTCACCGACATTCCAAACAGCAGCTTAATACACTGCACCACAATGCCAGCACCTGCCTTAACTATATTCAAGTGTACGTTTCAGTAGTGTTAAGTAAACGCATACTGTTTCCCAGCCTCTGCTTCTTTCAAGCCCATTGAAGTCATCATCTAGGTTTCTGTGTCTGAGACTGTGTCTACTTGAGATGCCCATTTAAGTGAAATCCCAGAGCCTTTGTCTTCTGAGGACTGGCTTATTTCACATGGCACTGTGCCCTTCGGCTTAACCCTGTGTGGCACATGGCAGTACGCCCTTCCTCCAGGAGGGTGATGGTGCTGCGCCGTGTGGGAGCACATTTTGGCTGGCTGTCGGTTTGTTGGTAGACATTCAGGCTCCCTCTGCCTCTTGGCTGTTGTGGATAACAGCAACACTTTGCCAGAAGGATGCAAGCATCTCTTTGAAACCTTATTTTCCGTTGTTTCCTGTGTCTGCCCCAAAGTGGTTTTGCTGGATCGTGTGTAAGTCTGGATTTAGCACACCCTGATCCCTGGGGCACCCTGAGGCTGCCTGAACTAAGAGCCCTGCTTCTGTTTTGTTTACCAAGTTTCCCTACGAGCCTGTGTTTAGCCCTGGGTGAGACCAGCGGTTCTTGGTGTGTCTGCACGCCAGGAGCCTGTCTGCGTCCCTCCCTGCCCTGCCAATGGACCTGCTGTGAGCGGGTTCCTGGCTGCTCTCAGCATGTCCCAGTACATCCCAGTGACTGCAATGAGCAGGTGGGTAGAGGAATAACAGTTGCTGTGATGTCTTCTGGCTGAGTTTCCCCTGAACATCACTCTCGGGTTTAGGATGTGATCACTGACTTAACCTGGGGTTACCTAGGGTTCCTGGTGCCCAGGACACCCTCCCAGGTGGTCTCCAAACCAAGGGTGCAGGGCATGGTAGCAGCATGATGAGGAAAGTCTGTAAAGAAGAGGGGAATGAGGAAAGTGCCAGATGTGACTGAAAGGGTGCGAGGGAGAAGGAACCATGGGGCTTGACCTTGAAGAAGTCGTTGGTGACCTTTATGACAGACACTTGAGTGGAATGTGGGATCTGGAAGGCTGCTGGGGTAGAGTTGAGGAGAGTGGGGAGGCAGAATGGGGCGGTGACTGAAGGTGGCTACTGGGGGCAGGGGCAGCTGTGGCAGAGGAGGACAAAGAAACAGGTTGGTGGGACAGTAGGTAGCTTCGAGTTTTCCTCCACTCTGGCTGCCAGCACTCAAGGGCAAAGCTGAGTTTCAGAGTCCAGTTGAGTGAACACAGCCAGGCAGCCCCAGTCTGGCCCCAGTGATTTGATTTGATGGCAGTAACTTGGGAGAGGGGCTCACCTTACTGTGGCTTTTGATTTTTCTTATTTAAAAGGCAAATATTTGGACCCAGTATAATGGCTCAATTGGCTAATCCTCCTCTTGCAAGTGCCAGGATCTCATAAGGGTGCCGATTTGTATCCTGGCTGTTCTACTTCCCATCCAGCTCCCTGATTGTGGCCTGGGAAGTAGTAGAGGATGGCCCAGAGCCTTGGGACCCTGCACCCACATGGGGGACTTGGAAGAAGCTCCTGGCTCCTAGCTTCAGATTGGCTCAGCTCCAGCCTTTGTGGCCACTTGGGGAGTGAACCAGCGGACAGAAGAGCACTTTTTTTCTCTCTGTAAATCTGCCTTTCCAATAAAAATAAATAAATCTTTAAAAAAGAAACAGTAGTAGATTTTATGAGCTTCAGTCACAAATATTTGAGTTTATAAAAAGAAAGATTTATTTATTTATTTTAATTGAAAGGGCAGATTTTTCAGAGAGGAGAGATAGAAAGAGAGCTCTTCCATTCACTGGTTCACTCCCCAAATGATTGCAGTGGGCAAGTGGGCAGAGCTGAGCCAGTCTGAAGCCAGAAGTCAGGAGGTTCATCCGGGCCACTTACATGGGTGCAGGGGTCAAAGGACTTGAGCCATCCTGCACTATATTCTCAGGCTGTGAGCTGGGTCAGAAGTAGAGCAGCTGGGACTAGAACTGGTGCCCATATGGGATGGCAGCACTACAGGCAGAGGACTATCTTGTTATGCCATGGCACCGGCCACTTACTACAGAGTTAGGGCTGCTGTGAGGGGCTCCCTGAGGGAAAGGGCAGCTGTGAGTGTCTTCCTGGGGGAAGCAGTTCCTAAACCTGAGAGCCAATTCTCACGAGCCCCAGGGGGGTTGGGATATCATCTCTCATCTCTCTCTGCTTCCATCTCTCCCTTCCGCCTCCAGACTTGTCTCTTCATTTTTCTTTATCTTCACCCCATTCTGAGCCTTTTTCTCTTCCTCCAGACTGCCCATCCTGACACGCAGCTTCTCGGTGCTACCTACTCCAGTCAGACGCCTCTTGGCTCTGTGCCCTGCTATGTGCAGTTCTGTCTTCTTCCCTTCTCCCGGAGAACACACTGGGCTGTGGTGGCAAGGAGACCTCCAGTCATGGGTCCAGGGGTCCAGGGCCGATTGGGTGGTGTGCATTTAGATTTCACCTCTGGCCCTGACGTGATTACTGCAGCTGTCACCATCTCACCTAAATCCCAGGAGGGTTATGGAAACCACACTGCCATTCTTTAGAAACACATGACAGGTGTTGGATGCACTAATTTGGCTCACATCCCACAGGCCAGAGCTTACCCATGTGGTCTTCTGCTGGGAGAATACTTTCTGGGGGGTTGCAGCCTCTACCAAGTGGTCCTCGAGGCCAGGAGTGAGGAGCGTCCTACACATGGGCCATGCAGGGCCCAGAACATCTTGTGGTCTGGCCCTGCCAAGGCAAATGCAAGCAGGACTCAAAGTTCAATAAATCTATAGCAGGCTGGGTTTTATATATATATATATAAAGATTTTAATTGTTTGAAAAGCAGATTTAGAGATCAGGAGATAGACAGATCTTTCATCTGCTGGTTCACTCCCCAAATGGCAGTGGCCAGGACTGGGTCAGGTTGAAGCCAGGAGCCATACCTCCCATGTAGGTACAGGATCCCAAATGCTTGGTCCATTCTCTACTGCTTTCCCAAGCACATTAGGAAGCTAAGTTGGAAGTGGAGCAGCTGGGACTCAGCCGACACCTGTAAGGGATGCCAACACTGCAGGTTGCAGCTAAATATACTATACCACAACACCAGTCCTGTATATCAGGTCAATTTTTATCTATCTATCTATCTATCTATCTATCTATCTATCTATCTATCTTTGAAAGGCAGACTTGAAGAGAGAAGGAGAGAGAGAAAGATAGAGATCTTCCATCTGTTAGTTCCTTTCCCAAATGGCCACAGTGGCAGAGGCTGAGCTGATTGGGAGCCAGGAGCTTCTTCCAGGTCTCCCATGTAGGTAGCAGGGAACCAAGTGCTGGGGCCATCTTCTGCTGCTTTCCCAGATCATAAGGGAGCTAGGTTGGAAGTGGAGCAGCTGAGACATGAACCTGCACCCACATGGGAGTCCAGCGCCACAGGCAGAGGATTAGCCTTTACGCCATTGCACTGGCCTATGTATAGATGATATTTTGAATGTCCAAGTGGCTTTTGGTAGAAAACAGGTGACCATCCCAGCTATAGCTTCCTCTCCGCACTCTACTCAGAGAGCTCACCCTCCTGGGGCTGCCCCTGCTCTCCCCAGCATGGTGCTTGCTGTGTGGAACCGGGGCTTTGGGTGGCTCGTCTGTTCTCTACCAGGCTGTGAACAGATTTGGTCCCTGTGTTATTTAGAGTTCACGGCAGGTGAGTATTATGAGAAACCTGTACATGGATTTCAGATACTTTTTTGCACCAAAAAAATCCCCTTCTAATTTCCTTTCACGGACCTTTGCACCTTTGTGCAATAGTGTTGGCCCATGGTAACAAGTTCATAAACAGATGTGTGCTTGGTACTGGGACGCGAACACGGTGCCCCATCAGGGTCTGGATGCTCCGGCATGTCAGCCCGTGGGTTTGCCCCACACCAGATTCTGTCACCTCCCTCCCTCTGCTTTCTCCACTGGGAGATACGGGAGTCTGCCTATGGTCATGGGGGGCTAGGGAGATGAGGCAGCCCCCCATTCCACCAGCCAAGTAAACATGTAGTCCCTGAGAAGCCATTAATTGGGTCACTTATTTATTTTAGGCTCAAAGAGGGTGGAGGGAGGCTGGGCATGAGCCAGCCCCGGGGCTCAGGCTGTCAGTAGGTGGAGCCCTCCTGCCCTGAACCTCAGGGTCTGTGGCCGCCTTGTCGCTAGGAGGCGGTGTCACCCCAGACGGTCTGGGCTCTGGCCACTCCTGGGCGTCCACTTACCTCTTCTCACCTCCTCTGCTGTCACAGCCTTGACAGTTGTCCTCTGACAACCGGGGTCCTGCTAGAGGTGAGAGCTGGGAGCTCGGGGCCGTCCACGGTGGTGGGGCGGGGGTCTCAGCGGAGCCCCGTAGAGTGGACTAGCGTCTGGAAGACAACTGTGTCCTTATGACCGGCTGGCCTGCTTCTGGCCACTTTGATATGTTGAGAGAGCCACCTGCCTCCTCCCTTGTCCCAGGAGGCTTTGGGTTCAGGCAAGCTGCACTGGAGGGAGCACTGTGCCACTTACCTGCCAGCTCTCTGAGGGCAGGTGATGGTGGCTCCGACTTAGCGATAAGGAGGCCGCTCCACAGCAGAATGCCCGTGGCGTGTACACCCCCACCCTTGGGAGTTAGCAGAGGAGGGAGCAAGGGCCACTGACGGCACCTGCAGGTCATGCGCTGAGAGTAAGCCAGCAGGCCGGTGTTGGTTCTCCTGGGGATCCCTGGCAGGGGCGGATCTGCATACCTGGGATTCGCACAGCCAGCCCCAGGCTGTGGAGGCAGGCCCAGCCTGAGATCTAGCTTGAACTCCCCAGTTGTGCCGTGTGGAGATCTTGTTCCTGCTGAGTTTTAGGCCAGGAAGAAGGTGTGTATGTGAGTCTTCCCTCCTCTGGTGTTCCTCCCTCCTGCACTCAACTGCTTTCTCGTCTGGCATGTTGAACCCTCTGGGGAGGAAAGAGGAGCTGTAATTACCCTACCAGGCCAAGTGCCTCAGCAGGAATGTCTGTGTCAGACTCCAGCTCGTGTGTTGATGTGCTGCAGCTGCGGAGTGGAGCGCCTTCGTGGCCAGTGGAATTTACTTCAGTGGTTTTAGCATGCTGGGTTCTGCATAGGATACAAACGTGAACAAGGTGGGGCTGATATGGCGCCACCTACCATGCCAGCATCGCACATGGACACAGGTTCAAATCCTGCCTGCTCCACTTCTGATTCACCTCCCTGCAAATGGCAGAAGATGGGCCGAGTCCTTGGGCGCCACATGAGAGACCCGATGAAGCTCCTGGCCCCTGGCTTTGGCCTGACCAGTCCCTGCTGTTGTGACCACTGGGGGAGTGAACCAGCTGATGGGAGGTCTCTTTCCTTATGTAGCTCTGCCTTTCAAATAAAGGAAATACATCTTAAGGAAAAAAACAGCCTCCTGTGAATAAGGCCCATGTGCTGCTTTCAGAGAACTGGAGCCATGGCTGGGGCCTCCTGCAGCCCACTGTATGGTAACGGGGTGAACTGCTGTGAGCTCTGCCCTGCTGTGCTTGAAAAGGATGTGGGACACATGGTGTTGCCGAAGTGTATAAAGAAGACCGCACAACTTTGGAGGAGGAAAGCTGAGACGGCACAGCTGAGCCCCCAGCTGTTTGGGGGCTTTGGATGTTTCTGGAAGGTTGTGTGCAGTGAACTTCCAGGCCCTGGAGGTGGGCAGTAGAGCTGAAGTTAGTGCAGAGGTTTAAAAAACAGCAAGGCCCTGGGGGTTAGAGGCATCAGAATTGCCTGGCCTTGGTGGTGCTGGGAGGGTGGGGAGTGAGAGTGAGGCCCATGGGTGGCTGAAACTTGCAGCTCAGCATTCCTGGAAGATGGTGGTGCTGTGGACTGAAGGAGTGCTGGATGTGGGGGGCTGGAGTGGGGATAGGTAGGAGGGGCCGAGAAATCCCGACTGTGGTAGGATGGCAGAGATGGATGAAGGCCAGGATGTGTGTGAGGCTGGTTCGGCGAAGGCGAGGAGAGGGAGCCCGTTGGGAGCTGGGGACTCAAATAGGCCTCGGAGGGAAGGATTTACTTTGTATTGTCCAGAAGGCATTGACCTTGCTCAGAACTGCGGTGCTCTGTACCTCTCTTGTCGTCACTTTGGAGGATCTGTTTGTAAGAACTTGAAGAGTCCGGGACTTGAGTTCAGGTGCAGGGAACGGAACACCAGCCTGGGACCAGGTGGAGGGAGAGCTTTCCAGAGCACAAGTGCCAGGGCTCCAGATGCCCCTACAGTGGGCAGCTGCCCCTGCCGGGCAGGACAGCTGCACCTCAGCTGCACCTCAGCCCCAGGGGAGCACTCCTTGTGGGCTGGGCCGCACTGTCTCCTGTCAGCCTCCAGTATACGCAGCACCATCATGAGCAGGCTTTGTCCCCTAGAGGGAAGGGTCCAGCTCCACTGCCTGATGTCTGAACACTTCCATGCCCTCCTAAGCCATCTTGAACAGCTTCTGCAACCCGCAGCAGGCAGGCTGCATGGATCAGGATCAAACACACTTGGGCTCAGAGTGGCTCCTTGGCCAGCAGCGTTGGCATCACCTGAACGAGATCTGAGGGACCAGAGTGCCTCTCAGTCAGGTCTCCACTGACAGATGTGCGTGTGAAAATCCGAGAAGTCTTGCTGTGGCTCAGTGAGTTCCTGAGAGGGTTTGGCACTGGATACATTTACGTAATCTTCAAATAATATCACTTTTCCAGTATCAGCCCCAGACATTCAGGTTTAGACAGGCAGTTTTTGGATGGTTAGGTTGGGAAACAGCTGATTTATATACACTTAAACATCTTGGGGCCAGCAATGCGGTGCAGTGGGTTAAGCCGCCACTCATGACACCAGTATCCCCTATCAGCCAACTTGAATCCTGGCTGTTCTGCTTTCTCTCCAACTCCATGCTCATGTATCTGGGAAGACAGCAGATGATGGCCCAAGTACTTGGGCCCCTGCCACCCCCAGGGGAAACCAGGACAGAGTTCCAGGGTCCTGGCTTTGGTCTTGCCCGGGGCCAGCTGCTGAGGCCGTTTGGGAATGGAACAGTCTCTTTTTTCTGTTTCTTCCTCTCTCTCTGTTGCTTTGCCTTTCAAATAAGTAAATCTTTTTCTTTAAACAAACTATTCTGTGGATGAACAAACAACAAGAACTTTAGTAAATAGGAAGCAACTTTGAGCTGAGCATTCTTTGTTTTTCCGGCATAGTAACAACTGAAACTTTATGTCCTTAAGGAAGAAAATGCTGAGCATGGCAATGGCAGCTTTGTCTCCTTACGCTCGGGGCATCTAGACAACAGGGCATATCCTGCTGCCACCTGCCGTTTGTCTGCCAAGTGGAAATTGGATGCACTTAGCTAATGCATTGCTCTCTCTGAAAACAACGGGGGCCTCTGTTTACCAAGCACTCCCTGTGTGAAAACAGTTACCTGGAGGCCAGTGGGGTGTAGTAGGTTAAGGCACCGCCTGCAACACTGGCATCCCATGTGAGCACCTTCTAATTCATTTTCCTGCTACTGTGCCTGGGAAAGTAGCAGGCAATGGCCCCAAGTACTTGCACACCTGCCACCCCTGTGAGAGACCCAGATGAAGCTCCAGGCTCCTGGTAGCAGTCTGGCCCGGGCCTAGCTTCTTCCAGGTCTCCCAAAAGGATGCAGGGGCCCAAGGACTTGGGCCATCCTCTGCTGCTTTCCCAGATGCATTAGCAAGGATCTGAATTGGAAGTGGAGCAGCCAGGACTTGAACTGACTTTAGTTGCTACACCACAGCGCTGGACCCATTTGTCTCTAGATAAAATCGTAGCAAGATGGAGGCTTTTCCTAAGCTCCCAAATTATAAATAGGAGCATAGAATGTGTGGCAAGGTTAGGGCCTGAATTCCAACTGATCTCATCCAAGAGGCATGGATATTTTTGTTGGGAAGGTGACCCCTGTATTTGCTGTCTAATTAGAGGCACAAATTGAGTATGTCTGGCCTTCCGTGCTTGTTCTCAAGCATGGGGTAAGTACTGTAGTCATGAAGCCACCTGGTTGCTCACAATCACTCAGGACCATCACAAACACGCAGGGCAGATGTCCTGGGAATTCAACATGTAGTTTCTCCAGTCTCAGGCCTTTAAATAAGCAGATATTGGGGAGCTAATCCTGTGTAGTTTCCAGTCTGGGTTGGGCTTGTCTAACTACAAAATGGCACTGACCCAGCCAAGCAGCCAGCCCAAAATGGGCTTTGCTTCACGTGGAAATGGAGGAATGCGCCATTGTTATTTTCTTCTTTCTTATCAAGCCCCATTAGCTGGAGCAAGGAAGGAACAAAACCAGGCTGGGAAAACATGTTGTTTCACTGGGTAAAAATTTACTACAAAGGAAATAAGTTTTGCCATGTCCAAAAAAGGAAGAATGGCAGCCTGGAGAAGGTGTAGTGTTCCAAGGCCTTTGGAAGGCCCAGCAAGAATGTCCCTCCCTTTGGCTGGTGCTGTTCCTGTTGCAAGAACAGAGAGATTTGGCCAAGGTTATGGCTGCAGGCTCTCAAAGCCAACTGGTGCCTGTTGAGCCTGCTCACAGTACTGGAGTGAACATGATGTGGGAAAGAGGGAGGAATCCCAGACTAGGTTAAGGCTTCCTCTTCCTGGGAATTCTGTACACACCCACCGTTCACACCCTTACACGTGCATGTGCCTAGATCTGTTGGTCACAAATGGGTGCATGGTGCCAAAGTGGAAATGGACACCTCTTCCTGCCTCTCATCTCAGTCCACTAGTGTGTGGCAGAAGGTGGAGGACAAGTCCTTGGCTTTGGCTGTGGCTAAACCAGAAAACTATTGTAGGTCCGGAGTCCTGGGCTGTCATGTTGGAGTCTGGTGAAATCCAGAGTAGAGTTTCCAGAAGACAGGCACCAAAGATCCCTTATTGCCCACAGCTGTTACAAGGGAAGGACACAGTTGTCACTGGGAAGGGAGCTGAAATTTCCTGGGCACCCCTGTGTTTTGGGCAACAACGAAGGGACCCACACCTGTCTTCATTTTCCAGTACCCCTGGCAACCTATGTGGCTACTGCAGCAGCAGCTCCCACATGCAGGATAACGGAGCTGAGAAGCCAATGAACTCACTCGTTACTATCCAGTGGCTGAGGGCAGGAACCTGGGTTCACATGGGCTCAATTCCCAGTGTTCATCTTCTGTGCTCCTTTTTCTCATTGTGGAAGTTTCTGTCCTTCCCTCTTTCTTTCTCTTAGATTGTCGCTGGGAGAATAGCTCAGAGTGTGTTCACCCTAGGAGCATGAAGGAGCCCTTAGCATTTGCTGTTTTGTTCAGTGGTTAACGGCCATTTTATTCCCTTTAGAGCTCATGTTATGAAAACACAGTAATAGCAGAGAAACTGTATCATACATGAAAATGTATATTATAAAAAAATTGGATTTTAATATTTTTCGCTTCACCAAAATAAAATCATACTTTAAATTCCACAGTCTCATGAACTTTCTGCAGTGCCTGTACCTAGGAGATATATATATATATATATATATATATATATATATATATATATATATATATATATATTCAGATATGACTCAAGGCTGATAATGTGTGTGTGCTATTTGTATATAGATGTATTTATGCACATTTGTATCAATGCAGTATGTCTCATGCCCACTTACATGCAGGGGTTTTTGTGGAATAATGTCTGAGTTAATGCTAAGACCATGCCTGCAATGCTAGTTTTCTGTGGGGCAGAGAGGTGGGCTGTCTGGTGGGTTGTTCTAGGTGGGTATAGAACGGACACGGGCATTGATTGGGCTGCCCAGGTCAGTGGAGCTAAGCCTTGCATGCAGAGCGGTCCTTTCTGGGCAGGCATATTGCCAGGCTTCTCCAGGTTCCAACAAGTTCAGCGAGGGCTGCTTTCCTCCAAGTTGTTAGGGCACTAATTTTCCAGACAGCAGCTGGGCATTGCCCTGCCTGGAGAACAACCAGCTGTGATTGATAGGGCCGAATCCCTTGGGCAGCAGAACTCAGTATAGGCCACACTAGGGCTGCCCAGGTGCCCCTGGTGCCTGCTTCTCTCCTGGTGTAGGGAAGAAAGCCCTGTCAAAGAATATCCTTGGAATGGCTCTGTACCTGTCTCCTCTGTACTCTAAGTCAGATGTGTTGAGTAGAACAAGCTGGGCTGTGAGCCCCATGGGGAAGGACATGGTGTGGGTGTTCCCAGGTGGAGACCCGGCAGGTGTGAAGGCTGGCAGTGTAGCAGTGTGTGGAGTTGTTCTCACAGGGCACACAGCAATGTGCACTTGTCAGCTACTTGGCTGGGCAAACCCTGTCCAGGGAATTCAAGGCACTCACACATTCATTTGTTTGAAAACCACTGAGTATTGACGGTGGATGTGGCATTATGGCAGGTTTGCTGCAAGGACATGAGGATGGGAAACTTCCTGCGCAAAACTCCAGACTTAATGAGCTCTCAAAACACATGGTACATGGCCCATTGAATGAGCTAGTCAAGTTGAAGTTTAGTTTTCAAACAGATTTTAGTAGAAAGGGCTACACCGAGTTCCTTCTTTAGCTCAGCCAAAGTGTTGGAGGTTTTTTTGTTTTAACAAACTTCATAGATTTTTGTTTCTGGGCTCAGATGCTTCATGCATGCTTGTCTGCATCTGTGTCTATGTAGGAGAGTACATCAAAATGTTGGTGGGAAAAAGTCACCTTTAGGGGCAGGTATTTGGCCTAATGGTTAAAATATAGAGTCTCTTGTCCCTTGTTGTGCAGCCTGGGTTTTATACCTGCCTTTGGTTCCTGACCCCAGCTTCCTGCTATTGCAGACTTTGGGAGGTCACAGTGATGGCTCAAGGGACTGGGTCACTGCCACCCACATGGGAGAATCGAGTTGTGTTTCCAGCTGCTGGCTTTGGTCCAGCCCAGCCTTGGCTGTTGTGGACACTGGGGAGTGATGGTTCGAGTACTCGGGTCCCTGTCACCTATGTGGGATGCCTTGCTGAAGTTCCTGTTTCTGACTTCAGCCTGGACCAGCTCTAAGTTTTTAAGCATTTGGAGAATGAACCAATGAATGTATGGAATCTTTCTTTTTTCTCTCTCTCTCTGGTGCTCTGCCTTACAAATAAGTAAAATATGTATACAAAAAACAGTGAAAATTTAAAAAATAAGCTTGTGGGGGGGTCTGGTGTTGTGGTATATAGAGTTAGGCTGCCACTTGCCATGCCACGTCAGAGTACTTGGTTCAATCCCCAGCTATTCCCCTTCTGATTAGTTCTCTGCTAATGTATCTGGGAAGACAGCAGCCATCCAAAGGGGAGACCAGGATGGAGTCCCTGGCTCCAAGCTTTGGCCTGACACAGACATGGCTGGTGTAGAGCCATCTGAAGAGTAAACCAGTTCATGGAACATGAAGAAAGTGATACACACACAAATTATTTTTTTTGCACCAAAAATGAACTTGCCTTTTAATTCTGTCTGACATGAACTTTTTGAAGTCCCTTTGTGCTCATGGATCCACATTTGGGTCTTCTCTGTCTTTAGAGATCCGTTTGGTTCCTTGCATGTACTTGGTTTCTCCCTGAAGGACACACCGTGCATTGGACATGCTGCATGAACCGTGTGTCACACACACACACACACACACACACACACGGGCTATCACAGGCCCTCCAATATCTCTTCACTGGGGAACCCCTTGCCCCACATTTCCCCTCAAGGCAGGAAGAAAGAGCAGAAATTCCCAAGGCAAGGCTGTTCTCAGGGCACAATCGCCATCTGTCACTCCCTGCTGGGAACATGTCAACATGCGTTGGCTGATAGTGGCGTTATTTATTGTCACAGTCTTCAATACGAATTTGAGCGGGAGTGGCTGTGAGCCAAGCATTCTTTACCCGCTCCTGTGGGACACTTGGCCCAGTGGGCAGAGCTGGGGTGGAACAGGTCAAGGGCAGAGGCAGGAGTCCCTTGCAGGGCAGGCTGGGGCTGGCTCTTTGCTGGAGCCAGGTGCCTGTGGAGAGTGGTAACACCTGGCTCCCATGTGGGGCCCAGACACCCAACCACTCAGGGCAGGAGATGAGGATGCGGCAGTGCCATCAGTATGGGTGGTGGGAGGTTTCACATTGTCAGGTGTCCTTGATTTCGTGCAGGTATAGCATGCAGAACCCTATGCCACACAAGGCCATTGTCCTCAGGAGGCTTGGCGCTGGACCCTGGACAGCCCACACCTCCTGCAAAAGGGTCATCTGGGTGGCAGGTGACAATAGCCACAGTGTCCAGTGGTGGCAGCTGGAGGTGGAGTGGGACAGAGGCAGCCAGAACGCTATGCTCCCTGCTCAGCTGGCCCTGCCAGCTGCTCCCGATCCCGCTTGGTCCCAGAGGACGTGGCCTCTGTTATTCCTGCATGGAGAGTGTTTAGCATCGGCTTGGTGCTTGGTGCTGGTTAGCTCTGTGAGCTCCATTTTCCCATCTGGAAAGTGGAGGTCCTGAGCCCACCTTGCAGGGGATGATTGTGAAAATGAATGTATCAGAAGTGGTGTCAAGCGCACCACATGATAAGTTGCAACTTTGAATGTGACTTCCAGGAGCAGTGGGCCCTGCACTGGAGTTGGGGAGAAGATGAGGAGGAATAAGACTGAAGCAGGGATCAGGGTGGGGGGTCGGGCAGGTGAGGGCAGGACCCACAAAGTCAACAGGCGTGGGGGAAGGCCAGGCGGATCCGGAGCAGTCCTGAGACTAGGCTGGTGCATGGGTGTCTCATGACAATCTCTCCTGCTAGGTCACAGCAAGAGGCACCTGGAGGTCCTGGATGGGGAGCCTGGGTGCTCCGCCCTGAAGCGCAGGGCAAGGTGACAGGGAAGATGTATGCTTCAGTTTGAACACATTCTTAACAGTGACTGTGCCTTGTGCCTGCACTGCACGCCCTGGGAAATATGAGAGTTGTGAACACAGACCCAGCTCAAGTGCTGTACACCAAAGTTGGCTGCAGAGCAGTGGGAGATGATCCAGGCACAGACACCTCACCCCAGGAGTGCGGTGGGACTAGAGGGCTCCTTGGAGCTCTGGGAAGGGGCAGGAACCCAGGCTCTGAGATTCCCCTGGATGAATACAGCCCAGCAACTGGACTGCCAGCATCTATTGGCAGGGAGCACTCTTTTTACTGTTAAATGCTCCAGGAGGGGAGCTGGCATGGCAGCACAGCAGGTTAAATGGTTGCCTGCAATGCTACCATCTCATATAAGCACTGGTTCGAGTCTTGGTTGCTCCACTTTCCATAAAGCTCCCTACTAATGAAAATTGAAAGGCAGCAAATGACAGCCCAAGGACTTGGACCCCTGCCACCACATGGGAGACTTATCTAAGCTCCTGGTTCCTGGCTTTGGCCAGACCCAGCTCCATCTCTTGTGGTCATTTGGGAGATGAGCCAGCAGATGGATCTGTCTCTCCCCCCACCCCATCCCCTTCTCTCTGTAACTCTGTCATTGAAATTTAAAACAAAAATCAGTATTAAAAAAAACGTGCTCAGAGATGCTTATTATCCAGCACCTGCAGTAGATATTTACCAACCTTTGTTTAACACATGGATGTTTAACACATGGACTAGCAAGCCTAATACGACATGCCTTTGTCAATCAAATAATGGTTTCTGTCAAGATAATGGACTTCCAGAGTGTGATGGCATAGAACAGCCAAGGGACACTGAGAGCAGATGTTCCAGGCTTTCCCATCTCTCCTGATTCTGGTGATCTGAGCTGCCATGTCCCCTGCCATGGGAGGTTGGTGTCTCCTTAGATACAACCTAGTGACATCACCAACTGTCCACCAGCTGAGACAAGCAGGTGACTGGCACCTCTGGCAACTCGGAAGTTCTGGAAACATGTGGGTGATGTTCTCTGGCATGTTTATGTGTGTGTTTGTATTTCAGATGTGGACGAATGTGCAACTGATTCCCACCAGTGCAACCCCACCCAGATCTGCATCAACACTGAAGGAGGTTACACCTGCTCCTGCACAGACGGATACTGGCTGCTGGAAGGCCAGTGCTTAGGTACCAGCTGTCCAGGGCTCCCAGGCACTGGGAAGTGAATGGTTCCAGGCCTAGTGTGAGATGTGGGTATGGTTGGGTGGTGGTTGGTCGGGGGTAGGGGGGAGTCAAAAGCTATTGGGCTTATGGAAATCACCAGCCCTTTTAAATCAGTTGTTGCCATCACTGTCATATCATAGACTGGGAGAAATAGGCAAAGAATGCCCATTGACTGCTTTAGTCCCCCAAATGCCACAAAAGCTGGGATTTAGGCAAGCCCAAACCAGGAGCCAGTTCTGGTATCTTGTGTGGTTGGTGGGGACCCAGCAATGTATGTACGCCAGCCCCATGGCCTCCCATTAACAGGAGAGTGGAGACAGAAGCTGGGACCAGGAGCTGAGCTCAGGCACTTGTATGGGGCATCATGGCATCTCGGCCACTTTCTTCATGGCTAGGCCAGATGCCTGCCTCATCATCACAGTTCCTGGATGTGTATTTTAGGATCATATCCAGGCTTCCTGCCTGCCCTCAGGAAGTTTATCCTAAGCCGGGAAGGGATAGAGTGAGGATTATTCTGCCCGTTAGAAATCACAACGAAGAAAAATGAACACTTTGCCTTAGAAGGAAACGTTCCAAGTCTCACATGTGGACGAATAGGGCCAGACAGACAGCACCTCATCTTTGCCTCCCTCCGCCACCCCCTCTCCACGAGCTATGACCTCGCCTTTTCCTCCCAAGGAGTTGGTCATCAGCCCTTAAGGGTTTTGTCTCTCCCGGTTGGCATCATGATCCGATCTCTATTTTTGCTGGAGAGCTCTTCGCCTTTCCTCTCTTGTTTCGGGCTCTGCCAAATGAATGAATTCATATCTAGCTGTCACTTTGAGTTCTATTTCTAGGGTGTGACTTCTGTGCTGCATTTTCTTGGAAAAGCACTGCCAGTTTAAGTTGTCTAGGACACTAGTCTGTGGCTTGAATGTGAGTGCTAGAGGAGCAGAGAAGCAGATCCAAACAGCATCATGGAAACAAAAAATGAAAGGAGCCTCTCTCCATGCCTCTGTTGATTCAGACTGAGCTCGGGTGTGCCCTCAAGGCCTGGCTTGGCGTGCTTCTGCTTTCCAGACAGCATGGAAGAGCTGGTGTACACAGACATTGGAGAATATGACAACTGCAGTGCATTGAAGCAACCTCTACTCTCACAGAACCTTTTATACTACTGATTCAAGGAATTTACGATATAGAATTTCTTGGAGTCAGAAGGGATGTGGATCTTATGTCATCCAACTTTGATAGAGTTAGAGACTGGCTCAAAAAAAGCAGAGTGCTAGCTAGCCTGAAGATGGGTTGGTTCCATCTCTGGTCTCCTGTGTCTCTGGCCAGTCTTCACTTTCAGCACAGGCGGCACTAGAGAGACAGAGGCGACCAGACTACACTGGCTCCATTCTAGAGACTTTGAGGTTAGGAAACCCCTCCTGCCCTGGACATTCCTGTGCCTGGGAGGGGTTTTCTCTCCCACAGAGCCCTCACCTGGGGGGCGCTGCTCCCCACCGGTGCCATGGCGCACAGTCAGCTCACGCTACATGGCAGAAACGACCCTTCCTAGTTGTGGGTGAACCCATGATTTCCCCCGGCCAAACTCCTTTGTGTTCTAGAACACACATTTCATGGCCACCCACCACCCGCTCTACGTACTTAGGGAGGCATTGCTGCTTTTGCAAACAAACAAGGAGCATATGACCAACTGCACCCTGGGAAAAGCAGCAACCCAGTGGGCTGTCCAAGCTGGGACACCTCAGGGCTCAGGCGTTAGGCCGGAAGTGGCTGGAGCAGTGGTGGGTGTTTGACACAGCAGTTAAGAGATACTATTTGAGACACGCACATTTGCCCTGAGATGCCTGGTTGGAGCCCTGGCTCCTCCATTTCCAATCCGGCTTCCTGCTAAAGTGCACACTCTGGGAGACAGCAGGTGGTGGCCCAAGTAGCTCATCTCCTGTCACCCACGTGGAAGACCAGATGACTCCTGGCTTCAGTGTGGCCCGTCCCTGGCTGCTTGTGGGCATTTGGAGAGTGAATCAGCAAATGGATGTTCTCTCTCAATCTTTCCTTTCTCTCTCTCTCCTCTCTGCCTGTCATCTTTCAAATAAGATGACAATAAATAAATTAAAACTTTAGACAGAAGTAAGAGGACCTCAGGGGCATGGCACAGAATCAAGACAGAGACTGGGAAGCAAGGGGCCATCCTGGCACAGCCTTCAAGGGTCTGAGCTTCTCACCAGAGGCTGGGATGCCTGGGCCCTGGGGCCAGGGAACTGGGGTCCCAGGGAGAGCAACGTGGGCAGTTTGTGTGTGGGCAGCGGGGAGGGAAGGTAAATTAAGGATCAGTAACAAGCGCAGTCAGGTCAACTGGTCTCAGCAGGAGCCAGTTCAGGTGAGGACTTTGTCTCCCCCTGGAGGCCAGAGGTTCATTCAGGAGGCCCTACCGGAGGGGCGTGAATTCTGCCAGCCATTCAACTCAAGGAGTAGACAAGTGCTTTGCTGGCAATGCCAGGCACCTCGTGGATTGACTCACGTGTCCGCTAGGTCTTACTGTCCAGCTCTGCTAGAAGGGTGCTCTCACCCCCAAGGCTGCTGCTTCCCCTGGCAGGCCAACATGGCTCGGAGGATGCACATTTATCCAGGGTGTTCTGTCTGCTCTAGTGCAGGGAGGAGATGCAAGGTGAATGGCAGTGTCCTTGGGTTCCTGGACCCAGAGGCTCCGGACAGTGGTGCAGCCCGGTCGTCCTGGCCGGTGCTGCCTCTGGTTCCTGACCGCTGAGCACTTTTATTGTTAACAATGCTCGCGGGGAGCCACATATGGTGCTGTTGTGGCTTCTTCTGATATGTCAGGCTCACTTGTCCCTTCTCAGAGTGGTGAAAAGCCCATATAGAATCTTCTATTTACATTGTAAGAGTTGATGGAATCCAATGGCCCTGGGTTCCACTCAGGCATAAGTTCCACCTACAGCTGCCAACTTGCAAGAAGGGTCCGGGGTACCTCAGGGTTCAGAGAGGAAGGTGGAGAGCAGCCCTGAGACTTGGTGGGAGCTTCTTGGCACTGGATGCTCCTTCATTTCCCTGGGTGAGCCTGTTCTAGGAGAAGTGGGCACAGATGCCACGCTGGCTGTGGCATCGGTGAGATAGGAGGGGACCCGCCTCACCCTGCCTTGTGTTTCTGTTTGCAGACATTGATGAATGTCGCTATGGCTACTGCCAACAGCTCTGTGCAAATGTTCCTGGCTCCTATTCCTGTACGTGCAACCCTGGCTTTACCCTCAATGAAGACGGAAGGTCTTGCCAAGGTAGGTGACGTGCAAGATTGCTTGAACAGGCTGCCAAACCCTGAATGCAAAATGCCACCTTTGAGCTGTGCCCAGTTGCCTGTCACCGCCCAGCCATCCCCACTGCTTACAGAAAACTGACACCTGAGCTGGGAAACATCACAAGCAGTGCAGTGAGGACTGTTGAGAGTAGACCCATCACCTGGCCAGGGAACTTAGCGCTTCAAGGGCTTAATTCATCTGGCACCTCCTCCTACAGGTACTCTCCATTCTGGGCCAGGGGCCTGGTAACAAAGACCCCCAAAGAATGCCCAGCAGGTTCCAGAAGACAACAAAAGCATGCTCTGTTTCCACCGCAATCACTGATAAGCAAGAAAAACAAGAATCTGTGCCTGTTGCAGCTCCAGCTTCCTCCGCCCTCAGTTGGAAGGCTTCTGGTGCTCAGGAAGTGAATGAGGGACTTCACCCAAGGAATTAGTGCAAGTCCTGGCTCTGCCTCCCCTTCCTGCCCTGGTCCCTACCCTTGGGGCCCTGCTCTGGGCTTCCAGGCCCTGACAGTCACTAGGAGGTGCGGTGTGCAGGTTGCACTGGGGATGTAGAATGAGCGCCTTGTCTGGCGTCACCACCAGGTCACGCAGAGCCCCATTTCCTTGTCACATCACTTGAGCTCTGGCCAGTGGGCCGTCAGCCAGCTCATTGGAGGCTGTTTTGTCTCTATTAGCTTCATCAGATTGCAAATGCTGGGTAAACAGGAAGGCATCAGAGTGGCAGAACCAGAGCCAGGCCTTCTAGAGTCAGTTCTGCCCACCGTGCCAAGACATCTCTCAGCTGTGTGCCTGTTGCCAGCAGGGGCCATTTTCTCCTGAGAGCAGAGGCTGGTCACAGGGTAGGAGCTGGGCAAGGAAGCTGAAAGAACAGGGCCCTTCCTGCCCGCTGGAATAGGGAGCGGGCGCCTGGCTTCCCTGCCCTTGAGATACGTGGCTTAGAGCAGCTGCAAGCTTCTCAGTGCCCAGGCCAGCGGGTGGGACTGGCTGGCAGGTTCTCCCTGCAGGGTGGCACTGTGTGCCCAACACCTCCCGAGGAGCAGCTATGCGCAGCAGAGCCAAAGGGGATGAGTCTGTGACCTGGAGCAGGTGGCACACCTGGCAGTGCCAAGTACAGTGGTAGGATAAGGTGACAGCACACTCCCAGGCCTGAACATGGAGACCAGGCTCTGCAAATTTCGTCAGAGGGGCCCCTGGGCTGCAGAGCGTGAAGCCTTTGTCATCCTAATGCCTATTGCATGGGCTGGTCAAGGTCACAGGACAGCAGCAGCCTTGTGGGAAAAGACAGGCGGGAGTTATGGCTTTGCAGCTTCAGGAGATTGCCCAGCATGGCCACAGTCCTCTCCATAACCCACTTAGCCTGTGCAGTGAGGATGTGGTCCTGGAGCAGAGCTTGAATGTGAGATCCTATATAATCCGTGATGTGATTTAGATGAGAAACGGTCATGGTTCTTTGTTTATGGGAGTTGATGAGAGTGAGAGAAGAGCTGGTGGGGATGGCATGCAGCAGGTGTGGCCTGGACATCTTTGTGGGAGTAGACTAGCAGGTGGACATGCACACACATAAGCACTCTATAAAACTCATGGAAATGGGATGAAGAGATGTATTTATTTTGATTCCCCTTGAAAGTGAAGTCCGTGCATATACTATATGCTTTTTTTGTAATATTCATTTTCCATGAACTTTCTGCAGACCCCTTATTTGCCTGGATCTCAGATGTTTTGCAAGTGACACCTCTGGTTGAGCTCCATTTGATGCAATCATGGCAGGTGCCATCTCGACAGCATGTATCTGAGATGTTTTCCTTGGTCCCAGGGAGAACCTTGGGGCCGGAGCTCCTCGCCCAGTGCGTCCTGGGGTTGTGGATGCTGGGGCCCGTCTCATGGTGGTGGAGAGTCTGTGCCATGCCTGGCTGATGGCCAGCGGTGTGCTTTGGCTTTCTGCAGATGTGAATGAGTGTGCCACAGAGAACCCCTGCGTGCAAAGCTGCGTCAACACCTATGGCTCTTTCATCTGCCGCTGCGACCCGGGATATGAACTGGAGGATGATGGTGTTCGTTGCAGTGGTAATGAGCTTGCCGTTGGAGTCTCCTGCTGAGCTGGGGGACCCGGGGGGTGGGGGATGGCAAGGGCTTCCTGCACAGGTGTTTCCTCTCATTTCCTGGACACACATCCGGGTTGGGACATTTCCCAGTGTAAGAGGGTCCAAAGCACACAGAACAGAGGTGAACCACTCCCTGGGAGGGGAAAAGGGACGGGGAAGCCTCATGTTTCCTGTCATCTGATCCCTAATGCAAAAGTCAGCACAGCCACCTTCAGAGACCTGAGATGGAGTTGATGAGGGTAGAGAGGTGCTCCATTTGGCACGTTAAGTTGAGTTACCTGTCCTCACTGGCACTCAAGTCCTACTGACCCGGAAACCATGGCGTATCTCATCAGATAGGGCAGGTGGGGCGTGGGAGGAATGAGATCATGGACATATAAACACACACACTTTTGTGAACTTCTGAAATCTCTCCAGATGACCAGGGCCTAGCTCCAAGCCTGGCAGATCATCAGCTCACAATAAGTAGGGCCTGAAAATCCGTGAATGAAGGATTGAATGGCCAGTGCATGAAGTCATCATCGTTTGTTGTGCGAACATAGACGTGGTGGCTGGGTTGACCTTTCAGAAATTCCTTCCAAGCCCAAAGGACTGCAGGTCTCTCCCTGCACTTGTTTGCTGACTGTATTCAAATTTTCTTATTAACCACCTCTGTTTCCTCTGGAAAGTTCCATTTGAATTTCCTAGACAGTGAGAAAGCTGTTATGGGACTGGCAGCTCCTAGAGAAGAGGAAACACACTCCATTCCTGTTTGTCTCACTCACATCCCACACAGAGCTGTGGACCACTCCATCCGCTTCCCTTCCATTCCCACTGTATTTCTGCTTCCTTCTCTTTCCTTGTTTTCTGTAAACATGGAAGAAAACGTCCTTCCTCCACTTTGGGCATTGTTGGTGGTTGTGAATTGGAAGCATCCATGTTTTCTGCACCTCACTGGACTTTGCAGAGGAACTGGGCCACACTACAGCCAGGAAGTCTTGCTGTCTTACAGGGTAGCATTTCCTAAGCTGGGGTTTTGCAGTAACCGGATTGATCTCCAGAGAGTCCTAGGGACTCAACCCCCCAAAACAAAGGAGTACTTCTCTCTGAGACCTGGATATCCGGTACACACAGGCAACCACAGTGCCTTTAAATATCAGTCCAGGAGCAGAAACCAATGCCTTTGGGCAATGAGAACCAGCCAACTGCTTCTCAAAACTGGCCTCCCACCCCCCAGCATACTGCTGGGTACTCCAAGTCCAGTGTTGTGAGATGGATCAGTTCTTCCTCCAGACTCCCTGTGGAGCCACAGCCGGAGGGAGCCATCTGCAGGGGCCGCAAGCATGGGAAACTGCGTAGGCGCTGAGTGGGGCTGAGTTTAAATTGGAGCTTAACCCTGACCCACTATCCTGAGCCAAATCATTTCCTTTGTTTAAAAAAAATCCACTGACCAACCAGTGGATGCTTAGACAGATCGATGGACCGAAAGCAGCATTTCATCCGTCTTCCTGAAATGGAAGGATGCGAGGCTTCGGTTGCCTCCAGGAACCTGCGTCCTTGCTGGTCAGGCATGCACTTCAGCTGACTTGCTTTACACCTCTCCCCGCGGCGGTCGCTGGGATGCCCTTTTTCCTTAGGACCTTTCCTTCTGCTGGAGCTTGGTGAATAGGACTGGCTGGGAGGGAGGGTGTGTCTCTGGCTCTTCCTTCCTTCCTCCCTTCCTTGCTTCCTCTCCAGGGCAGACACAGCTGTGTTATCACAGCTGGTGTGGCAGCAGACTGCTCCTGGTCCTCCACATCTCTCAGGGATTTGCTGAGCTGAGCCCAACCTGTAAACCATGGTGGGGTTTCAGTGTCCAGCCAGAACAGGGTGGAGCCACAGCCCTTCAGGGGCAGGTGGGTGGGGCCCTATCAGCCCCTCCCTGCCCAGTGGGAGACACTGGCCCTCTCCCTGCTTGGGGCATTTCCCCAGTCCCTGGACTGCCGGCATCCTCCCTTCCCTACCCTGTTACTCCTGAGCACTGTTTACTCAGGGAGACGCTGTAGCATCCTGCTCTGTGTGTGAGACCCAGAGGTGGGCCGGCTGGGTTCACGCTCCAGATTTTCCACTTACTGGTTGTCATTGAATTTGGGCAAGTGACCTAACCCTCTGCAAGCTTCTACTTTCCTTCTGTAAGCTGTGGACATGGGAATAGCACCTGTCCCACAGTGCTGAGGTGGGGTTGAGAGATGAGGCCCAGAGAGCATTTACCCTGGTGCTTGGCCCGCAGGGAGCCTCCAGAGTTGACAAGTGTCACTGCCACTCCGTGTGTCATCAGACCCTCTGCTGTGACAGGCTGGGGTGGGGACCTGGGCCTCTTACAGCTTTCTGGGGGAGTTGGAGGATGAATGAGAGATAGATTCCACCTGTGCACGCCTCCAAATGGCAAATCAGTATGCTGCTTCTGCTGGTCCATCACCCAATGCCTAAAGATGCCTGATAGGAAACAGGGAGAAGTGTTCTTTCCCAGACATCACACGGGGAAGCAGGCTCGTGTGCGAGCCGAGCCACCAGTGGTCTGTTAGTGCAAGAGAGCAATCCAAGGACACATCACATGGGGAAACGAGGGAGAACAAGCTTTTGGGAAACAACAAATGCAAGAAAAACATGTTTTCTTTGGCTTGCTTGCCGAATGAGGCTCAAACAAGGGCTCTCTTGCCAAACTCTGCGTGTGGGGCGGGGATGTCTTTGCTAGAAGGCTTGCTTCTGCATCAACTGTCACAGCCCATGGGGACCACCGCAATTCCCCAGCTCTGCAGCCAGAGGGGTCCTGGTCCAGGCTCGTGAAAGGCACTGCCTCTGTGGGCCTGTCTGAGCTGGCAGGTCGCAGGGAGAGAGTTTGTCTTTCAAGGAAGGTTTTACTGCAGTAACTTTTTTTTTTAAATACAACTGACAGCCCCTCCTCAGCCTTCTGGGTGCGTCCCCTTTTTTTCTACGGGATTCCAGAAACTCTTTTGTTTCTTAACTTGGGGAGATGGGAATCTGCTACAATTTGTGGGTCCTGGGGAAGAGCTCTAGAGGCAAACAGCTGTCAGGTGCCTGACAGCTCCCAGGTGGGGGTGGACTCACTTGCACGGCAAAAGGACTCCGTTGGGAGCAACTGATGTGACTGGGCAGGGCTGGTGGGAGCTTTGTGCAGCTGGATTTAGGCTCCATGAAATGTCTTAGTAATTAGAGCTGTGTTCAGTAGGGAGTGAGCTTCCCACCAGTGGCAAGGCTCAAGGAGTGAATTAGGGCCAGTGCTGTGAGTGCAGTGGATTAAGCCACCACCTGTAACACCACCATCCTATGCAGGCACTAGTTTATGTCCTGGTTGCTCCACTTCTCATCCAATTCCCGGCTAATACACCTGGGAAAGCAGTGCATAAAAAAGCAGTGAACTCATGTGGGTGACCAGGAAGAAGCTGCAGGTTTCTGACTTGGGCTCAGCCCAGTTCTGGTAATTGTGGCCATTTGGGAAGTGAACCAGCAGATGAAATCTCTCTTTCTGACCCCACCTTTCAAATAAACAAATAAATATTTTTTAAAAAGAAGTAAATTAGTAACTTGTTGACAGCAAAGCTATTGTTTGTGTCTGGAGAGCACACAGTTAGCGTAGCTGGCTGCTAGTCTCCTGTTCTTGGTAGTTGTAAACAGCAAGTGTAACCTTGTCACCCCCCAGATATGGACGAGTGCAGCTTCTCTGAGTTCCTCTGCCAACATGAGTGTGTGAACCAGCCTGGCACATACTTCTGCTCCTGCCCCACAGGCTACATCCTGCTGGACGACAACCGAAGCTGCCAAGGTAAGGCTGTCCTGGAGGGCTTGGCTGGGGGAAGTGCAAGGTGGTGCTAAGGGCCATGTGGGTGTCCTCACTGACAAATCCTGTGCCAGGGATGAGGTGGGAGTGGATGCTGGCGGTGCTGGGAAAAACAGGATACCTGGGGTGGTGCCTTCCCCACTGTGACCTGCCTCTTAGCCAGGACCTGGCCGCTGCCACTATGGTCATGAACTCTGCACGTACAGGTGGCCACCTCTAAGGGTCAGTTCCTGCCTTTACAGGCTTGTCTCTGTGGCCCCTCCATGGTCTGCTCCAGACACAGCCATGTGATCCTGGCTCAGGAGTCAGAGGCCAGGCTGTCTCAGGCAGCCTGCAGGGCAGCTGGCTCAGCCTTCCTCTATTGATAGATCTATTGATCTATCCTGCTTGTTTTCTATTTGTCTCCACATGTGCAGAGAATGGATGCTCAGGAGACCTCCTGCATCTGACTCTGTGTCCTGCAAGGGCCAGGACAAAGGGGCTAGGCTTCTCCTGATAGGTTGCTTGGCCTGATTGACAGCTGTATACTCCAATCACTGTGGGATCAGTGCAGAGGTAATGGGGCCTATTTTCAGCCTCTGTGAGCCTGCCTGGCCCCCAAACTAAGTGAGAATTCTCCCTAGCAGTGCTGGGCAATAGGAATACTGCACGAGCTACCAAGGTGAACCAGCAAAGTTATGTTTTCTGGCAGCCACACTGAGTAAAACTAAGCAAGTAAAGTTCCATATAATGCCATATTTTATTTAATGCAATGTGATCTAAGAGATTATCATTTCAGCACATACTGAATATAAAAATGATTGAGGTGGTTCACATTCGTTCAGAGCTGTATACATCTGGTGTGTGTGTTGTCTGCTTACAGCACATTGCAGTTTGGACTTACTCACTATAGGTGGCCACATGTGGCCACTTGCTCCTGAGTAAGACTGGGGCAGGCCTGCCCTGGCCCCTGCTCCTAGCGCTGGGCTTAGCAGAGCACTGCCTCACTCCAGCTTCTCGTCTGCCCTGCATTTCAGACATCAACGAGTGTGAGCACAGGAACCACACGTGCACCTTGCAGCAGACCTGCTATAACTTGCAGGGGGGCTTCAAGTGCATCGACCCCATCCGCTGCGAGGAGCCTTACCTGCGCATCAGCGACAAGTAGGTCATGCTGTCCCTGAGGGAAAGGGACGTGTGGGTGAGGGGCCTGCTTCAGGAGGCTGGCAGAGCCTGAGTGTACCTGCCGGGGGACCCAGGAGGCCTCGCGTAACTCCTACCATACGCCCAGCTGCTCTGCGCCATGCCTCCCCAGTGCCATGGCTGAAGGCAGAGCCTCTAGAAACTGACCCAAAGAAACTGGCACGTTCCTTCTCTGCCCTTTAACAGTCATTCTGGATAACATAGGGACTTGCCTTGCTGGGCCTCCCTTGCTGGGGGGATGTTGCTGGATGCAGGTTCAGGGCCCATGAGCTTGGGTGGGTAACAAGCTCCCAGGTGAAATGCAGGCTTCTGGTTTCCTGGGACCACTTAAGCATCAAGGAGCTCAAGTGTTTGCTGAAAAGTTCTCAATACCTAGGAGTGTTGAGCTCGGCTCTGATCAAGATTCTGACCTTCCAGTGGGCAACATTTTATGAAATCATCAGGTGGCACATGTTAGCATTGAGAAGATTAAAGTAGAAACAGCCTTCACAGGGTGCAGGCACCAGCATTGTGGTTTTGTGTCCTTGGCAGCCTAGAAGTTTCTTTTCATTTTCTTTCAGCCCCTGTTGATCTATCCTGCTTTGTTTTCCATTTGTCTCCACATGTGCACACACATGCATACAAACACAACATACACATATTCACACACAGGATCATGAGTATATACAGGCAAGCACATGTGTGCACACACAGTTTCTGCACCCCTCAGGCACTAGCCCCATGCAGCACCAGGCTTTCCCCTGGGAGGGATGGGCTGCAATGTATGTGCTGTCCTACCCTCTCCAGACCCAGCATCTGACAGGGGAGTTCCTGGCTTCCACTGTGGTCCCCACTAGGATTAGAAGCCAGCAGGCCAGGGGCACAGTGGGAAAGGCGCCTGGCCCATGGTGCCTGAGCAGCCCGACTCTGCCTTCTGCTTGAAAGGGCCTTTGTGGTGAGACAGAGCTGCAGGCTGCTTCGCCAGCATCCATTCCCAATTCTCTCTGGTTAGCTGGGTTTCCGACTGTAGCCTTGTGGTCCTGCCAGGCTGAACAGAACTTGCTGTATCTCCGCCCTGGCACCCCTGGCCACACTGCTCTGTGCGCATGAGCCTGCTGCCATATGGAAGGCATCTTCCCATGTCTGTGAGGCCAAACCTGCCCCATCCTGTGATGGTGGCTTCTGTGCCACTTCCCCCGGCTCTGGGTGATCTGCTTCAGCTGGGAACCATCACTCTCTTCTCCAGAATTCTTTTAGGAAACAGCTCTTTCCACGTGACACATGACATTTTAATGTGGCCATCTTGATGAAGCCTTTAAAAGTGAACCGTCAGGCGCTGTCTTTATTCAGTTGTTCAGTGTCACTTGAGCTCCCACTGTGTGATCAGTGCTATGATCCTTGCTCTTCTCTCCCCCAGAGCAATGTATCTATTCATTTAAAAGGCAGAGTGACAGGGAGGGATGTAGAGAAAGAGATCTCCCATCCAGCAGTGTGTTTTCCCAAATGGCTGCAGTGGCCTCAGTTGAACTGGAACAAAGCCAAAGACTTGGAACTGTATCCTGGTCTCCCATATGAGTGGCACTCTGAGTCATCTTCCACCACTTTCTCCAGTGCATTAGCAGAAAGCTGGATCGGAAATGGGGTGCTTGGAAGCAACCGCTGGGCTCTCACACGGTCTCCTCCTTTCCCCCAGTCGCTGCATGTGTCCTGCCGAGAACCCTGGCTGCCGGGACCAGCCCTTCACCATCCTGTTTCGGGACATGGATGTGGTGTCGGGACGCTCTGTTCCTGCCGACATCTTCCAGATGCAAGCTACCACGCGCTACCCAGGGGCCTATTACATTTTCCAGATCAAGTCTGGCAATGAGGGCAGAGAATTCTACATGCGGGTAAGAGATTGGGGGAGCTGGACTGTTTGTCTTTAGCGATGACCTTGTGTTGTGTCACCTGGGAACCTAGTTATGGGTAAGAGTACAGGTACAAGGGACAAGCTTGAGAAGAGAAGCCTGGAGGGGGTGGCAAGTAGGAGTTCCAGGTTCTGCTTGCCATCACTGTCTGTGTGGCCTTGTGCGAGATACCTGTAACCCTGAAGACCCCTGGCCTGTGAAATGAGAACTTGGGCCACACTGCAATTGTAGGTCCCTTTTGTTCCAAAAAGGCTGTGGGAGAGGCCTTCACACCTCCCTTGCCCATCCATTAGGCCAGTATTTATCAGGTTCTAGAAAATAAGGATACAGGGTTGGAGAACTGCCCCTTAGCTCCACCTTCATGGTGCCCTGTCGACCCTGGCTTGCACAGGTGACCTCTGCCCTCTTTCTCCAGTGCAGTGGCCACGGTGCTGTTTAAGTCACAGTTCAATGAGATGGAAAATTGGGCTCTCCCTTGGTGCTGGTCCCGTTCCCAGTGCTCAGTGCATGGCTCCTGCCTTAGCTCGCGCAGGTACAGAGCATGCTTATCACGATAGGAAGTGTGATTAGGCTGCACTTGTTTTGGGGTGCGAGCAAGATCATAAGGTTTATTAAGGAGTCTTTATTAACCAAGCTTGGTAATAATAGAGCACACTAGAAATAGCAAATCACACATCCATACAGCAATCCAGCCAATCATAATCCAACCAAACATAACCCCAAGAGGAACAAATGCTCATTATCCTTAAGTCCATCTGTGAAGCTGAAGACCTATGTCTCAGCTTCCCCAACGATATAAGAGACGTGCAACGAGAAACGTGGACACACTTACAAAGCTGCAGACATTCGCCTTTCCCTGGCTTCTCTGCTCACCTCTCCTGGAATTCCTGATACTACACAACCCAGAAACAACATTGTTATATCCATGGTCCCATCTAAGCAGTACATGGGGACCATGCTCAGGGGATTACCTGTCCTGGGTCAGCCAAGAGTCAAGGTGCCAGAGTAACGGAAGCACCTGGCCAGAAAGAGAGTGAACCCCTGCTTCACAGGCCTTTTAAAGGGGCTTGTAAGGGGAGTGGTTATACAACAATGCAATACCATCCCCTCTCCGATGATAGGTGAGTCACAGGTGGGCAGGAGCGAATACCTAAGTGGGGAGGGGGAGTGACTGAGGATGGAATTAACATTTCATTGCTGTTAGGACCCACCTTCAGGACAGAGGGTAGGGGATACAGCCACATTTCACTTACCCACCGTCGATGGGTGCTGGCTATCACTAGCTGAACCCCATAACACGCTGACTCACCACTAGGATGCAACATGTCTAAGCACAACATGCTCACTGTCTTGCAAAGTGCAGGCAGGTATCACTCACTGCCCTGCTGTGTGTCACTCAGCTCCTTTTCCGGCTGCCCCAGGAGTGGTCACACCTCCCTAGAGACACCATTCAGTGTGAATGCAGCCGCTTAATCTCCCAGCATCAGATCCCTCCCAGAGCACGGTCCAGAGTTGGGGTGCTGCTGTGTCTAGCTCAAGATGGCACAGAAGTGTCCACTCAAGGTTCTGCAGGGCAGGCATCTGAAGTTGGATTCCCTGGGCTGGAGTCTGGGCATGGGCAGGGCCACACGCCCTGCCAGGCTATGGAGGAGGAGCCAATCCTTGCCTCCCCCTGCCCTGGTGGCTGCTGGCATCTTGTGAACATGCTCACACCCCTTGAATCTGCCTCCTTGTCTGTGTGCAGCAAGTCTCCCTTGCTTCCTTCACACAGTGACACTGGTGGCTTGGGTTAGGGTCCATCCGCATAATCCAGGACACTTCTGCAAAGACCCTGGCTCCACACGAGGCAGTACTTACAGGTTCTGAGGATTAGGCACCTGGGCATGTCTGGGGAAGGGTAGTATCACTAAGCCAACAACACCCCAGGAGCCTGCATTTCCAGTAGGTACTGCCTGTGATCCTCCAGGGTCACTGTGCGGAGGCCGTTGGATGTTTCTCCCTTTTCCCAAGAGGTTAGTCCAAGGATAGAGAACCACGTGTTGGAGCTCTCGAGGACCCCTCTGCACTTTTCCAGATTTTGCCTCTGCCATAGAGATGCACTAAACACAGGACAGAGTTGGAAGCAAGGTTAGAAATTACCCCAGGGACAGATAGGTCCAGAGCCACGGGAGGACTCTCCCAGGGAGGTCCCTTGTAGTGAGTGGTTGGATGTGGGCTCTGGGGCCAGGCCTGCTTTGCTCCACACCCTGGGATGTCCTAACCTGTGACCTTGGTCTCAGCACCTGCCCTCTTGGAGTCACTCACTTCCTCATTGCTCCAGGAAGAGACAATAACCATGTTTACTGTGGGATCATCTGCTTGATGCCATGTCTGCCACATAGCAGGGCATCTTATCAACCAGGTGACGTTCAGTGGGGCTGAGACAGCCAAGAGCTTCCCTTTCCTCCTCTGCTGGCCCAAACCCAGGCATGCCTTTCTCTTGCTGCTGGCTGCCTTATTCTGCCGTGGTGTCAGTGGACATGTCAGCCTCTCAGTCCATGGCAAGGCTTCCCAAACCCCTCACGGTAGGGGTGGGGAGGGGCAAGGTCAGCTTCTCCATGGCCCTCCTCTTCCACTCCCAGCCATGGCACTGACTTCAGCCCCAGCAGAGTTGGGGATGGGCTGAGGAGGGCAAGGGACTCTACTGCCACCATTGGAAACAGGCGTTGATGCCATCTCGGGGGCAGAAGCCCAGATAGATGCTGTCACTTTCATAGGAGTGTTGGGCAGATTTGTCCGATAACCTGGCACTGAGCCTCCCTGACGTGGGTGGTAGGGCTTCTGCATGACCATCTCTACCCAAAGCCTCTTTTCAGAACCATGTCCCACACAGAGTCTCCATGGTGGTGGTGGGTCTCATTGTACTCTCCCAGATGGCCCTGACACAGGACACCTGTCTCCACTCCCAGCAGCTCTTCTGCTCACTGCTCATGGGATCACCATCTCTAGACTTCTTCAAGAGAGCCCAGTAGCACTCTCTGTGACCTTGAACCCCAGGGGACCTGCATCTGTGAACAATTCTCTTGAAACTCCTTCTGCTTGCTCACAGGGGTGATAGGCACATCTGATAGTGGGTATATAGACTGGAGGTGGGGGAAACAGCTGGTTTTAGGTTCTGCCTTGTAATAGGTGTGTGGTGCCTACACCTAGCATATAGCAGCAGGAGCCAGTCGTGGGGGGGCCCAGAACACATCCAGGTGCCTACTGGATACTGGTCCTCTGGTCTGCACAGTAGCCCTAGGCTGGAGGATCACTTTAGCATCCCAGTTGGACAAAAAAAGCACTGCTCCCAGAGACTATGCAGCCTGCCCCTGCCCTCACCATAGTTAGTGCCAGAGCAGGATTCAAACCCAGGCAATCTGGACCAACACCTGTTCTCTCACGCTGCTCTCTAGAATGGAGGATAGTTTGAGCCTTTCTGCTAGCCTTGGGGTCTCAGCACGCCCTGGGCTAACAAGAAAGGTCTCTGTAACAGTAGAGAGTATTCAATGAACGTTGCCACCGTTAGAAAGATGTTATTATGGCTGCCACCACCACTGCTGTGGTTATGGGATCCTGAGCTCTTGTGCCTTGGAGAAGCTGGGAGAGCTACCCAGAGTGCTAGATCACTGAGGACTTTTGCTGTCTGACTGTGAGATTCACTGTTTATTACAAGTGTTTGTGTAGAGCTGATCTCACCCAGCAGGCAGACCATACTCACCCACACATGGACGTAGCATGTGTATGCATGTGCACACCTCAGCTGTACACACATGCATGCATGCTGCCACACATATACACACATACGTACACACACTTATCACAAGCCATGTTGTCTGTCTCACATCAGTCCATGGACAGAGGACAGCTGATGGGCTTTGGCCAGGTAGCTCAGGGATACAATTAGGACCAGAAGAAGGAGCAGGGTCATGGGGGTTGACTGTTTACCTTGTGACACACACAGATCAGGTGGAGGGCCCAGGGAAGCTGACTTGCTATGGCCTGACTGCTTGCCCTGTGCCAGACATTGCCACCCTGTGTGGTGAATCAGAGCAAATGCAAGTATGTTTGGGGGAGCAGGGCTGAGAAGAGAGATACCTGCTAGGCTGCTTGTAGCTGCCTCTCACCCAGGCTTTGAGCATCCAGGTGCATTCTTTTGTTATCATCATTGCTACAGCACAGGGCATGTGGTCTGAGCTGGGCACTGTGGGTTCAAGGAGAGAAGAGGCAACATAGCAAGTGTAACACAATGTGATGGTTTGCAAACCAAGTGTGTGCCCTGGGACTGTAAAGAAGACTCACCCTAGAGCGTGCTGCTGAGCAGCAGGGTTTCTGTGGTCTATGCTATTTTCATGGCTTTGTGTTGTATTCTCAGCTCATCTGTGTCGGGTGATGAGGACTGTTGAGTATGAAATGTTTGGAGGGGTCTCACCAAATGCCTGACACCCTAACTGCCACCACCACCTTCATCATCACAGCCACCACTAACCTCCTCCCCCTCACTTCCTACCCATGGCCACCAAGGACCAGGGACTCTTAGGAGATCTGTGCCAGACTGTGCCCTGCAAACCTAATGGGTGGGCAGTGGTTGCCATCTGCTCTTCTGGTGGGCACTGAACCCTGCTTGGTGCTTATAGATGTGCCACCCTTCTTTCCTTCTTAAAAAGAAAAAAAGATTTATTTTCATTGGAAAGACAGGGATTCCATCTACTGTTTCACTCCCCAAATAGCCATAATGGCCAGAGCTGAGCTGGTCCACCCAGACACCAGGAGAATATTCTGGGTCTTTTATGTGAGTGCAGGGTCCCAAGGCTTTGGGCCATTCTCTGCTGCTTTCCCAGGCACATTAGTGGGGAGCTGAGTTGAGAGTGAGGCGGCTGAAACATGAACTGGTGCCCATATGGGATGCTGGTGCCGCGGGCAGAGGCTTGACTCACTGGGCCTTTCTCAGACCCAGCAGAGACTGGACTCCATGACCTCTCAGGTGCCTTTCCACAGTTTACAAGGAAAGCCCAAAGGAGCAACCTGGAAGTCACCACTTGCTCCATTCTCCCTTCCAGACCCCAAGAAGATCCCCTTCCAGTGTGCTGCCTTCAATTTAGGAACCCCAACCCTCAGCTTTTGTTCCTTTATGCGCACAGTGAAAGCTAGCCAGGGTTGCAGATGTCAATGCCAGGGCAGGGTTACAGGGGAGGTGGGAGGAGAGTGCTCCCCTATGAGGCTGTGCCCTCTGAAGTCCTGGCCCTGGGCCTGAGGTTGTGCAAGGGCTGACAAGGAAGTCCCAGCTATCGCCCGCATGAGCAAGTGCCAGTTACGCCAGCGCTGACGGGAATGGATGGAGCCACTGCCAAGAGGAAATGGGCCAGCTGTCAGCTGCCCATTGCCCAGTGCCCAGTGCCCAGTGCAAGAGGACAGGGTGGTTCCATTCTTGGTCTGCACCTGTCTGCCCACCAGCCTGCCCTGCCTTCAGGCCTGTCCTAGTTCTTAGGGGTGTTCAGAGCTTTGTGGGGTACCCTGCCTTTATGGAGACAGGTGTAACCTTCAGTTCATCTAGCCCCTTGACTGAACAGGAGCCCCATGCATCTTGTGGAAGCCTTTGTCTTGTATTGTTTCTGTTACAGGTGCCCTCTAGCCACCTTCGGCTGCCTGCTGTACCACCCACTACATCTACCCTCTGGGTCTGGGCTGGCGATAACAGAACTTTCATCATTCTGCTCTGTTGTTATGCTGTGACAAAAGCCTAGGGCTCAGTGCCAGCTGGAAATACCAGATGGAAGCCCTCAGCTCTGCCAGAATCTCTGAGTGACCCCAAGCCATTGCTTAATCTCTCTGGGCCTTAATTTAGTTATTTATAAAATGGAGGACTCATGAGACAGACCACAGAATAGCCCTCAGAGCAGCTGGAGTCCCTCACCAGGGTCCTGAGCCTTTATATTGACACTTAGCACTTTTCCTTCTTAAAAGATTCATCTTTTTTATTTGAAAGGCAGAGTTAGAGAGAGAGGGAGGAGAGAGAGAGCTTCCATCTGCTGGTTCACTCCCCAGATGGCTGCAACAGCTGGGGCTGGGCCAGGCTGAACCAGGAGTCTGGGGTTTCTTCCTATTCTCCCATAGGAATGGCCGGGACTCAAGCCCTTGGGCCATCTTCTGTTGTTTCCCAAACCATTAGCAGGGAGCTGGATTGGTGCCCATATGGAATACTGGCATTCTGGACAGCGGTTTTACCCACTGTGCCCAACATTAGCCCAGGCATTTTGTAATTTCCGACGTATACACGAATCAATCCAGGGTTGTGCTACCCTGCAGCTCCTGGCTCAGGCTATCCTAGGTGGAGCCCGAGCTCCTCTACTTGTCGTGACACTTATATTGCTGGCCCGGAGTCCACACTTGGAGTAGCGAGGCTGGTCAGGGTTTTTATGGGGAGTAAATAAGCAGATGTGCATCATGGCTGGAAGGATACGTCAGCCTGGTGGCTGCTCAGCATTGTCAGGTCTCTCTGCGTGCCTCCTTGCAAGTTTCAGAAACAGTCCATGGAGGAGCAAAGTTCACATGGGCAATTAGATCCACGGTGAGGGCTCACGGAACACAGTGGCTATCTGTGTGCTGCAGGCTGCTGTGTAAGGGCCCTTCCCAAGTGTCCTCCACAGATAGACTGACCTGGAAAACCTTGGATCGGGCCCCTGTGAGTGTGAGGATTTCAAAAGTTGCCTGGGTGCATCTGATGCCTCATGTTTGGAGTTGCCAGTCTGGTCCAGTTTAGAGGTGTGGCACCAAGAGGTATAGGAAGAGCCTTGTCACGCAGTAAGTTCCGCTAATTGCTCACTCATTCATCTAAGATACAAGGTGGTTCTTTGGTGTCTACAGAGGACTGGTTCTAGGACCCTGCAGATAGCAGTTCTTTAGGATGCTTAAGTCCCCTATATAAAATAGTGTAGTATTGATGTCAGCGTTGTAGCATACCAAGTTAAGCTTCTGCTTGGGTGCTGGCATCCATGTGGGCATATGTTTGAGTCCCAGCTGCTCCAGTTCCAATCCAGCTCCCTGCTAATGCACCTGGGAAAGCAGCAGAGGATGGCCCAAGTCCTTGGGTCCCTGCACCCATAAGAGAGGCCCAGAAGAATCTCCTGGCTCCTGGCTTCATCATTTAGGAAGTGAACCAACAGATGGAGGTTTCTCTCTCTAACTCTGCCTTTCGCATAAATAAAATTAATCTTAAAAAGGTCCAATATTTTAACAGAACCTGTGCTCTGCTTCCTGGCGTATTTCACATCACCTCTAGATGACGTGTATGGCCTCACGTAGTGGGTGTATGTTGTGAACAGATGTTCTGCTGTATTGGTTAAGGATCAATGACAAGAAAAACAGTCCGCACATATTCAGGTTGGGTGGAGTTGGTTTCTGAATCATTTTAACTTGTGGTTGACTGAATTGGTGTATGTGGAACTCATGGGTGTGGGGTCCTGATCCTGACTGTACCCCTCAAACACCTGCTATGTTCCAGGTACCTGGTGGGGTCCTGGGGGCATTCACTGAGGAGCCTGACCTTGACCTTGATCCCTTATGGGGCTCATGACTAGCCAGGCACAGAGGAGATAGGCAGTTACACGCAGTTCAAAACCTTTTAGTTCTTCACAAGGGCAGAGGGGCTGGGGGACCAGGGTTAGACTGGGGGATTGCTTATTTGGAAGTGATTTTTTAGGTTGGCAGGAAAGAGCCAGGGGGCGAGTGGGCAAAGCTGGGGTAGGAGTGTGGCACAACTGAGGCAACAGGCGGGCAGTTGGTGGAGGTGGGGGTGCTGTCAGCCAGGCCTGGTACTCCCATCGGGCCATCTCTCACTGCTGTCCCCTGGATCTGTCCACAGCAAACGGGCCCCATCAGCGCCACCCTGGTGATGACACGTCCCATCAAAGGCCCCCGGGACATCGAGCTGGACTTGGAAATGATCACTGTCAACACCGTCATCAACTTCCGAGGCAGCTCCGTGATCCGACTGCGCATCTACGTGTCGCAGTACCCATTCTGAGCCCCCGGCGGCGGGAGCCTCTGACACTGCCCCTCGCCAGCACCCAGGGACAGCAGGAGAGGGAATGAGAGGGAGGAGGAGGGCGAGGCAGACTCATTGAGCGTGTCCCCGAGGATTCAGTCTCCCCACCCCTGCCTGCACCATCGCAGACCTGTCACCCCGAAGGACACCCCCATCCTCAGTTGCTCTGACACAGTTGCCCACAAGTATTGTCCTTGACCCTGTGTGGGAGGTCCCCAGTGACCTCTACACCCATATTTTTCAAAGAAAAGAGATGAAGTTGGCTGGGGTTTGAGTCTGCGTTCGAAGACTGTGAACAGCCCGCTCTTCCCCTCTGCCAGGCCTGCTTGTTCCTCTCGCTGTGTGGCTGCTTTGCAAGTGCCTGCTGGGCCATGCTGGGCCATGCTGGGCCATGCTGGGCCACGCTGGGCCACGCTGGGTCATGCTGGTTATAGCTAACTGCCTTCTCGCTCATACTGAGAAGCCAATGCAGTAAACCACAGCAGGATGGAAGAGTCACTTTCAAAGCCATGCCTGATATTTTCTGCCATCAAAGAAGTTTGACTTGTCGTTAAATGTGTATAGCTGTTTAATCCTTTCTGTTTTGAGTAATTTTTAAAGTAAGTGGTAGCATTCTTTAAAAGGCTTCAACACATATTATGTTCTGTCTTCCCACACCCCCATCTGCTCTTCATTTTACCCCAATGTTTTCTTGGCCACCCGTCCCTCCACAGCCCCATCATGCTTTTTTTTAAAAAAGAATTTTATCTAACTGGGTTGGAAGGCAAAGGTCTCCAAACCAATTAAATATTTGAAGAGATCTTGTGTTTGTTTTATTTTGACACCCCAATGGGTTCCATATATGTGGGTTGGTTCTTGCTCTGATTAAACCTGCTTATTGTGGCCTGGCATGGAAGGCTCCTCCTGGGGCACAAAGGCTTGAGTGGTGGGCAGAGGATGGGGATGGCCGAGAGGGTAGGAGGAGCTTCAGTTCCAAGGTCTGTTTCACTCAACCTGAAAGAAGCCTCTTTGGGGGTTAATCTGAGTACTGTCCTGAAACACAAGTGTATTTGTGTTCCTCTAAACCCAGGCTCTGGGGGATACATAGGAGAGCTAGTAGAACTTTGAAGAGGAAGAAGTGGATTCCTTGGGACCCTCTTCCAGAGACCCTAATATTATTGGTCTTAGGCAAGGCCTATACATCAGCATTTTCAAAAACTAAAAAACTACTCAGCCCTGGCTGTTGTGACCACTTTTTAAAAGATTTATTTATTAGTTTTATTGGAAAGTCAGATATACAAAGAGAAAGAGAAACAGACAGAAAGATCTTTCGTCCACTGGTTCACTCCCCAAATAGCTGCAACAGCTGGAGCTGAGCTGATTCAAAGCCAGGAACCAGGAGCTTCTGGGTCTCCCATGAGGTTGCAGGATGCCAAGACTTTGTGCCTTCTTCATTGCTTTCCTAGGCTACAAGCAGGGAACTGGATGGGAAGTGGAGCAGCCAGGATACGAACTGGCACCCATATGGGATCCCAGTGCATGCAAGGCAAGGACTTTAGCAGCTAGGCTATTGCACCAGGCCCTGTTGTTGCCATTTAAGGAGTGAACCAGTGGATGGAAGATATCTCTCCACCTATACCTGCACTCTCCTCTTGTAACTCTCACTTTCAAGTATGTATAAATCTTATTTTTAAAAAAACTCATAAGTTGCCAAAGTTGAGAATTCCTTATTATACATTGCATTCACTTTTTTTTTTTTTTTTTTTGCTCTAATGAACTTCCTGAGACAGGCTACTTAGAGAAGAGCTTTATGTTGGCTCAGGGCTATGGTCAAGGGCCATCTGGTGATGATCTTCTCGTTGGCCAAACCTCAAGGCAGCACAGGGCATCTCTTGACTCATGCGTGTCTGTGTCTGCTCCAGCCTCTCCCGCTCTTCTGATGCCGTTGACCGGCATCCAGTGCTGGGGACTGCACCCTAACAACCTTATCTAAAATCAACCCCTCATTGATGTGCCTCCTGTAAATACCATATCTGGGCTAAGCTTTACTCTCTTAGCTCATAGTGGAAATATTTTTGTTGTTGTTAGATTTATTTATTTATTTGGAAGGCATGGGGAGAAACACAGTTACCTATCACCTACTTGTTGAAGTCCCTTCCATATCCAGGGCTAGCCAGGCTGAAGCCAGGAACCAGAGCCTCCATCCAGGTTTCCCATTTGAGAAGCTGAGATTCAAGTACCTGGCCCACCATCTGTTGCCTCCCAAGGGCATTAGCAGGAAGCTGAATTGGAAGTGGAGTAGTGGGGACTTGAACTGGCACTCTGGTATGGCATGGGGACAGTCTAAGCCATGGTCTAATCCGTTGTGCTACATCCCCTGCTCTCACAACAGCAATTAAATGCCAACCTGGGTTTCAGGGAACAAACTATGTTTAAAGTGTGGCATAAGCTCTAGAAAGAGCAGTGGATAGAAAGGGCCTGTGTCCTGAGTGCTCTGCCCTCCACGTCTTTTCAGTTCATCGTTGGATTCATTGTCCCTTTCCTGAGTAGGGAGTCTGGATTTCCCTCAAGCCGAGGAACCCCAGGCAAAGGCACAGGGAATGTTTCAGGTCTCAGATTGGAGAACAGGTCAGGACAGCAGCTTGCCGTCCTGGCTTGAGGTTTCAGACACTGACAGCATGGTGCCATCTCCCTGATCTGTCTGTGAAGCGATATGGACAGGGAGTTCAAAAAGTTCATGATAAAACAAAAGTGTATGAGTTTACTTTGGTAGAAAAGAAATTTGGGGCCCGGTGGCATGGCCTAGCGGCTAAAGTCCTCGCCTTGAACGCACCGGGATCCCATGTGGGCGCCGGTTCTAATCCCGGCAGCTCTACGTCCCATCCAGCTCCCTGCTTGTGGCCTGGGAAAGCAGTCAAGGATGGCCCAAAGCTTTGGGACTCTGCACCCACGTGGGACACCAGGAAGAGGTTCCAGGTTCCCGGCTTCGGATCGGCGCAGCACCGGCGCAGCACCGGCCTTTGTGTTAACTTTGGGAGTGAATCATCGGACAGAAGATCTTCCTCTCTGTCTCTCCTCTCTGTATATCTGACTTTGTAATAAAAATAAATATATAGGGGCCCGGCGGCTGGCCTAGCGGCTAAAGTCCTCGCCTTGAAAGCCCCGGGCTCCCATATGGGCGCCGGTTCTAATCCCGGCAGCTCCACTTCCCATCCAGCTCCCTGCTTGTGGCCTGGGAAGGCAGTCGAGGACGGCCCAATGCATTGGGACACTGCACCCGCGTGGGAGACCTGGAAGAGGTTCCAGGTTCCCGGCTTCGGATTGGCGCGCATCGGCCCGTTGTGGTCACTTGGGGAGTGAATCATCGGACGGAAGATCTTCCTCTCTGTCTCTCCTCCTCTCTGTATATCTGGCTGTAATAAAATGAATAAATCTTTAAAAAATATATATATATATATATAAAAGAAATTTTATTTATTTATTTCAAAGTGTAATAGAGACCCCATTTGCTGGTCTGCTCTCCAAGTGGCTGAAACAGCCAGGTCTGGGTCCAAAGCCAGGAGCCAGGAACTGCAGCCTGGTCTCCTATATAGGTAGGTGGCAGAGGCTTGAGTCCTTAGGCCATCTCCAGCTTCCTTCCCAGGAGCATCAGCAGGAAACCGGGTGGGAAGTGGAGCAGCCAGGACGGAAATCAGCATTTTTGATACGGGATGCTGTGTGTCACAGGTGGTGGCTTGATCTGTGTGCCATGATGCTGAGGCTGCAAAGCAAGCCTGGAAATCCACACTTAGGTTTTTCGTGATACATGTTTCCCATGTGTTCTCCTAACTTTGCCATAACCAATGCGGAGCACATGCAAAGCACACGCAGTGGTGGTTGTGCCGGTTCAGCCATGACGTCAGCAGCAAGCCCTCCCTCGGAAGGCTCTGCCCCAAGCAGAGAGGTGATTTCCTGCAGGCCTTCCAAGGGGTGAGCTGGGCTGGGGTTTCCTGGCGTGGGGAGGTGGAGGCGTGGGAACGGGGTGTGGAGTGGAGATGCTGGGTACTCCTGGGAGCTCAGAACCGCAGGGCTCCAGGTTTCCTTTCACTGCCGGAGCAGGAGCCTGGTCTCGGTAGTTTGAGGCCCCGAGGGGTTCCAACGTGCCACACTTGGAATCAACCCCCTCCTCAGGGCTGGGTGTTTTATGGGTTCGTGTCAAAATGCAACTTGCTGCTTCTAAGAAACAGGCCCGGAGAGACTCTTTAAAAGCAGGCTCGGAGGGCTTCTCGGCCCACGGTTTGCTCTTTCAAAACATGGTCTGGAGAGGCCAGCCTGAGTGAATCAGAAGCATGTGGGATCAATTTACCTTCAAACACACTGGGGCCTCAGGACTCAAGGCGAAGGGTGTCCTGTAAAGCCATGCCCCTGCAGCCAGGCAGAGAGGTTGCATGGATTCCCAGAACCCTGAAAACTTTGTGCCTGAGCCACACCTGGGGAACCCACAGGTGCTATCATTTCAATTGTTTTTCTTTTTTAAAAATTTATTTTTTATTTGAAAGGTGGAGTTACAGAGAAAAAGGGGGAGAGACAGAGATCTTTTATCTGCTGGTTCACACTCCAGACGGCCACCATGGTTTGAAGACAGGAATCAAGAGCTTCTTCCAGGTCTCCCATGTGGGTGCAGGGCCCAAGCGTTTGGACCATCTTCTGTTGCTTTCCCAGATGCATTAGCAGGGAGCTGGATCAGAAGTGCAACAGTTGGGGCTCCAATTGGTACCCATATGGAATGCAGGCGCCGCAGGTGGAGGTTTAGACTGATGCACTCAGCCCCTGTTTTGATTCTTTTTACAAGATTAGATTGGTGTTAGGTTTTAAACGCACTTAAAGTTCTTTGGTTCTTACGCATCAGCTAATTCCTGTAGCCAAGTCCTCTTTTCGCGAATGGTTTAATGTGGAATACCAGACACGATGAGATACTAGGAGGTCCTTTTATTTCAATGGGGTAGGAACGGGAGCCGGGACAGGGGGCAGTAAGGGGAACATCTCCTGCCATGGTGGCAGGATGAGGTCTTCCAAGGCAGGGGACAAGATGGAGAAGGCCAGGGGAAGAGACAGATAAATAGGGAAGGAGAGAGAGGGGGGAATAGAAGAGACAGGCTGTGGGCGGACCCCAGGGACTGGTGGCCAAAATTAGCTGAGCGTTAGGTAGGTGGGTGAAGACTAGAGGGAGGGGCCGCAGAGACTGGGGGCTGGGGTTCTCAGGTAAGAGGCCTTGAGATTACATTTCATTGGTGGATAATCAGAACAACGCGAATTTCACCGGCAGTGGGAAGGAGAAGCAGGAATTGGTACAGGGTCTAGCATGGGATGTTAGAATCGCTTCTCACAGGCTGGGGCCAGCCTGCCTGTGAGTCTTGCTCTGTGCCCCAAAGTGGAGGCTAGCCGGACCGACTGTTCCTTAATCTCTAAGGTGTCTAAGCTCCCCAGCCCTGGTCCCAAGCTCGTCTGCCCCAGGGTCCCTGAATTGGACTGTTCCGTGCTGTCCCAGAGAAGGAAGGAGACTGCTGGAAGAGACGCAGCAGCAAGAGCCAACACCTGCCAACATCCTAGAGGTGCACCTGGCCTTCCGTGTTCCAGACCCATGAAAACGTCCCTTCAGTTGTTTCTCATTCGAAAGTTTTGTAATTCCTTGAAACGTGCTTTGGGGAGGACTGCCAGCTTGCCCATTAAACTGTCATTTTAGAGGCTCTTGGTTTGCCAATCCTAACACTTTCTAACTGGCACTAACTCTGCCTATCTGTGGCCTCTCAGGCTTGGGTGACATGCTTAGAAGTTTTCCTAGGTAACAGTTTTGGCTGTTATTTGTCCAGATGGTAAAAATATTGAAGGACGCCTGATGACTTTGTTTTTGGCGGTTTCTGTGGGTTGGGGCGGCCTGTGTGTTAACTGTAACGTGCATGCGCTCTGTATGCTGAACCAACAGGGTCCCCCAGGGGGCGGTGACATCGGGGTGCTGTCTCTCACTTGCAGGATGAAGCCCTGCTCGTGATTGCTGTGCTTCAGGACCTATGTCGCTTGAGCCGTTGCTGGTTCCAGAGAGACACACACCAGGGCCCAGAGATAACAAATTTTTCCCGTGGTACAAACAGGCTGGGAGAGAAACAAGAGTAACAAGGCCAGAGTTGTGTTAGCAGTGTAAACAAAATTGTTTCACTTAGGTGTTCATCCCTGTGAAGACATACCTATCTCCTGGCATCAAAGTTCTTAGGAACACCCACAGACATATGTTTGACATTTAGAACACAGGCTGCTGCTCAGAATTATTAAACACCCATTGCTTCTTGTCCTTTGGCTAAGATCAAGTGCAGAATTATTAAACACCCTTCAGGGGAACACAAAATGGATGTGAGGTAAGGGCTATAGCTTGGATGCACATTGCGTGTTCTTGGAAATGCACTGTTTCCAAGGGGAAAGAGAAGCGAACATTTAAGGAGGCTGTTTGTTATCTTGGAATTGGCCAGTGCTCAGCTGCTACAAACAAATACACACATTGTTTTGGGGTTTGAAAGTTTTGTTCTCAGATTTCTTAATCCCTTTATTTAACAGATGGTTAATATCTTCATTAGAATCCCTGAGGGCAACTAAAAAATGTTTAAAACAAAAAAAATCATCAAGAGGCTCCAAGACAAGGGAGTGAGTACATAGGGCAAGATTTATTCTAAGGGGGCTTTTTTTAGGGGAATGACACCCCTTTACTTAGAATCTCTGACCTGCTCATGGTTCCCAACAGTGAACTGTAGCCAGCAGCCATCAGAAACATAAAAAGGAGAAGAGAGATAGCAGCCCAGGCATGAGCTATTAACACTGACATCATGAGTGTTCTACCCAAAAGGAGAGTAACATGTGAACAGGCTGTGACTAATGCACATTTATCAGGAATTTGGAATATTCAGGAGCAATAGTGCAAAAATGAAGGTGGGGAGGGTGGTTATACCCAGATATAAACATGCAGATCACACGGGTACCTCTTGGTGAGGAGTTGAGAAATCATGTTGACTTAAAGCCAGAGTCCTCAAGTGGCTTGATTCCACTTAAAAGTGGCTTTTGTTTAGAAAGGATTTTTTTCTAATTTTCATTTTCCAACCTACTCAGAAGGAATTTGACATTGCAAAACTGGCTCGTATCCCAGGATGACTATTATACCCCCTTTAAAACATGCATTTGGAGTTTTTCCCGAGAATTCAGGCACACACCCTTGCTGAAACCAAACTGTGGCATTTGCAGATTCCTTAGCTCTTTACGGTGATTCGGCTGCCTCTCTTGTTTTAGCCTTGTCTTCTTGTTCTGGTTTCCTGTTTTAAAGATTCCCAGTGGAGAGTCCTGCCTTGAGACTGACATTTCATCCCAGCGGTTTGTCAATCCTTCTGAGTGGCAGCTCGGCCAACCAATAGAACGGCTGCTAGTTGATTGTGCTGAGGCTCAGACTTTTCAATTAAATCATCGTTAGGGGAAATCCTTGCAGCTCAGAGTTTGTGCGTGTCTCAGGCAAATGAAGGCTCCCCGGCTTCCTGCTGGTTTTCCTGTTGGAATTTTGGCATATATTCTTTTCTTGAGGACTTAGTTACCATTTTAAATAAATTGCTCCAGCCTTTCATCACAAAAGCGAAGCTGGGAGCTGCGCGGGAAGCAGAGCATCTGGGACATGAACTGTTGTCTATATGGGATCCTAATGCATGCAAGGGAAAGATTTAGTCACTGGGCCATCATGCCGGACCCTAGATATTTTCTTAAAACTCATGACTGACACCCTCTCCACCCACAGACCAAAGTTCACACATCTGAACAGGCCTGGCCAAGCCTTCCATTAGTTTCCTGCCCAAACGGCTGTGGCGGTTAGGCATGGGCCAGGCCCAAGCCAGGAGTTGACAACATCATCTGGGTCTCCTACCAGAGTGCAAGGGCCCAAATACTTGGGCCATCTTCCACTGTCTTCCCAGACATCAGCAGGCAGCTGGATCAGAAGTGCAGCAATGGGGACCCAAAGCAACAGCACTTGTATGGGATGGTGGCGTCATGTCACAACACTGGCCCCAAAAGAAAAATTGCATTTCAAGCTTTCTTCCTTTAATTTTTTTTCCTTAAAGTATAACTTAAATTTAGTGCAATGCATGGGTCTCAGTTATACAGCTGGACACAGACTGCTGAATCTGAGTGTAAGACACATAAGTGGGGGTGGTGTGAAGATGGGCAGCAGGTTTGGGCTGAAGGCTGAATTTTCGGGGAGGGGAGGTTCTGTGAATGGGCAGATTGGGGGCCACCCGGGACATAAGAAGCAGCCGTGGGGGCCAGCCAGCCATTACGGGTCAGAGTCCACCTCTGGGTGTATGGGGACCTGGAATTCTCTCTCAGATCACTGGGGTGGTCCCTAATTTCTTTGTTTTGGCTGGGTTTGCCTTTGTGTTCTTGATTACTTGGGACATGCAAGGGTTAGAAATCTCTCAGGAGAGTTGGGGAGATGTGGAATGTGCCCATGAAGGTTTGCTGAGACCCACTCTCTGCCCTGCACGGCCAGATGTGCTCCTGAAAGCCGTGTCCCTTCTTCCACTCACATTTATTAGGTCAATAAATGGGCTCAGCCGGAGGTTGGCATCCATTTTTTCCCAAAGGACACTGCACTTAATGAAATGGACAGAATTTCTCCTGGCCAGAGCACCTAGGATGACGTGAAGCGAAGGGAGCGCTTATAGTCAGCCAGACTAGACGTCTTGGGCCTTTTTCCAGTTTTCTCGGCTGAGTGACCTAGGGTGAATCTCTTGGCGTTTCCAGCCTTGAATGCTTTCTCTTCTCTCTCTTTGGAATCTGTAGAAAATATAACACTGAATCCTGTATTCACTCAAGCCCTCCCCAAATATTTTTTTTCAGTTCTTACCCTGGATCTGGCTGTGACATGCTCAGTGGCTCCTGCTCTGGGCTCCTGCTCTGGTCCTTAGTCAGACAGCTGTCACTCACACTGATTCCCAAGTCTTACCTGCGGGTTTCACACCATGTTGGCAGGGCATGGCTCAAGTGCTTTTATGGGAATTTTGTTCTGGCTCTGACAATTGGGTGTACCAGTGTCAGGCTGCTGCGGTGGACATACCGTTGGCATTGGAGCTGAGTGTTCTGGGATTTGAGTTCCAGCTCTGCTGCTCACTTGTTTGTGACCTGGTCTTGGAGCCTCACTTTTCTTTTTTTCTTTTTTATGATTTTTAAAATAATTTGTTATTTATAAATTATGCTTGATGGTGTTTACATAGTTCACTAGGGTGAGAAGGATTGAGGTCAGGGGAAAAGTAGGTGAGAGACCATTGTTTCCAAAATTTCTTTTTCTTCCTTCTGTATCTGGGAGAAAGCAGAAGACAAATGGAGAAACTGCACCCAGGCTCCCAAGCACCCCAGTACCTGGGGATGGGTAATGGCTACCCAATGTCAATCCAGGGTCTCCAATGCGGAGCATGCTTTGAGGGATCTGAAATGTTGTCAATATCATTGTTCCAAAGATAAGGAAATCTTTCCAAGGTTTATTGGCTGACACTGTCTACCTTAGAGTCTCCATTCGCCCAGGTATTTGCTGCTGTTGCTTGGCTGGTGTGATTGTCCAATTTGTTCTGCCCTCCTTCCTTTGCTATGGCACCAGATGTCCTCTGCAGATCCCAGTGCCAGCCTCACTTTTCTGTTCAGTGGGGATGAGAATTCTCACTTCCCCTGGATGTTTTGAGAATTTGAAAAAAAAACCCACACATTTATTTACTTATTTGCCTTTAAAAAATGTATTTGAAAGGCAGAGTTATCGAAAAAGAGACAGAGATCTTCCACCCTCTGGTTCACTCCCCAGATGGCAGCAATGGCCCAGGGCTGGACCAGGCCAAAGCTAGAAGCCAGGAGCTTCATCCAAGTCTCCCATGTAGGTGGCAGGGACCCAAGTACTTAGACCATCTTTTGCTGCCTTCCCAGGCACATGAGCAGGGAACTGCAACGGAAGCAGTTGCGGTTTGAACTGGCTCCCTTGAGGGACACTAGCATCACAGGTGGTAGCTTAGTACACTGCACTACAACATCAACCTCTGGTTTGAGATTCAGATGATGATGTTTGGGAGTTGTTTGGTGTCTCTGTTTTCTATTATCCTGACAAGCAGCCATTGCCCCTACTTCCTTCTTTACCATCTGGGCCACAGTCATGTGTGTGATCACTTCCTGGCACTTGGAGAACCCAAGGGGCTCCACTCCCCTCAGTTTGCACTCAGCACTTTTCTTCTGCACGTCTCTGCATTTCATGTCTTCCAGACTTGTAGTTGGGCCTGTCTTGTCTCCACGGTCCACAAACCAGGAATATGGTCCTTGAATCATTTTTACTCTTTTAGCATGCTACCACGGCAGGAAGGGTCTAGAAATTATGCCCTGGGGATCAATTGCCAGTGCACAATGAGGACTCTGAGGTTGGGGCAAGGGGGCGGGCCAGCTTCAGGCAGGGGTTGAGTTGGTGGCAGCCTGGCAGGCAGGTCTCTTGATCTCACTGTGGTCTAGTTTCTTTCCCCGAAGCCACAGAAGCTTTTCCCTAGACCACAGAGTCATTCCCCCAAACCACAGTCTTTCCAGCCCAAAGCCGTGTTAACGGTGTGTGTCTCCAGTAATGGGAAAGCTATTGGCAGAATCTAGAGACCTCTCCTTGTTCTTTGGTCTGAAGGGATGGTCCCTAAGCCAGGACAGCCGAGGAACTTTCCGCAGGAATCCAGAGAAGGAAACTCAAGTACTGGGAAATGTGCAAAGCCCTTTCACCTTCAGGGTCACCTCTGACTCCTAACTCTGCACATTTTTTAACTTGTCTAGTACACAGACCATCTTACCACCCCACAGGCACCACCCTGTGGACCCTGACACAAGACTCCACCTCCTGCTTGAGTTCTACAAAAACCAGATGAGCTACAAGTGCAGAGCCCTGAAGAACATCCTCCCCAAATTCATCCCAGAATGTGACCTGCTATCGAAATAGGGATTTTGCACAGGTGTCTATACTGAAATAGGGTGATCCCTAAATCCTATGCCAAATATCCTTACAAGAAGAGAAGACTTGCAGAGAGGAAGATGATCCGGTGCCGATGGTGACAGAACTGCAGGGATGCCGCTGAAAGCCAGTGAGCATCAAGTACCTCCAGGAGTCACCTGAAACTGGGAAAAAAAACAGGGAAAAACTTGAACCTAATGCTTTTTGGGGAGGGGCCATGGTCCTGCTCACATCCTGACTGGGTTTCTGTCTTCCAAGTGGTGAGACAAGATATTTCTGTTGTTTTAAGCTCCCCGGTTTGTGGTGCACCACAGCAGCCTTATTGGAACAAGTCCATCCTATTATCCTTTGGATGTGTAGTCAGCTTTCCTAAGGATCTGAGAGTGGAGAATGAACCAGAGAGAAATCTATGTGTCAGCTCTCCAACCCTGCTCATCCACACTGCCTCTTCTGCCAGCTAGCCCTCCTCTTCCCAGCTCCATCTGTTCTTTATCCCTTCTTCCTGTGGTGTCCTAAAATCCTCAAGTCGTCTTTTGTGCAGAAACGCTAAGCCCCAACACACTTCCCTGCCCACCATGAAGGTCTAACCCCTCCAGATGCTCAGCAGCCCAAGAACAGCCTTGCAGAAGCTCCCTCCCGGGAGGGCAATGTAGACTTTAGTATCTGCCCTGCTCCTCTTCATGAAGGGTCTATACCTGCATCACTTCCTGACCGCCAAGCCCCAGGAGGCAATGGTGTAGGCCAGGCCAGCCCTTCCTGAGAAGGGAGGGTTACACTGGGGAGGTTGAGAGGAAGCTGCAGAAAATTGGACCCTTCTTCATGTCTGGATGCTGCCCTGGATACTTTGGGACAGTACTAAAGGACAATCGGAGGTTGTGTCACCTTGAAGAACATTCCAGAAGACCACGGTCAGCCTCTTTCAGAGCTTTGGGCAGTGGATGGGGCTCCACCCCGTACCAGGGTGCTGCTCCTAGTCCCTTCTCCATCTTTGCTGCAGCTTCCTGCTGGTGCATCCTGGGAGGCAGTAGAGATGGCTCAACTACCAGGGTCCCTGCCATCCCCGCAGAAGAGCTCCCAGCTTTGATCTGGCTCATCACCTGCTGCGTTTGAGGAGTGAATCAAAGGATGGAAGAAATCTCTGTTTCCATCTGTGTTCCTTTTAAGTAAATTCCAAAAAGTCAATGGAAGTTATGTTCTGTTGGCTTGTTCTTTGCCATCTTTGAACAAGGATCCTATGTGTTTTGTTTTGTCCCCCTCCTCTGTGTGTGCCCTTCCCCTCTGGATCTTCTTCCTGCTCCTCTTCCCTTCTGTGTCTATATGTGCAGAGCTTTAAAGTCCTATCGCGTTTATTATTCCGTTTTTTTTAAAGATGTATATACTACTAAGACCTATTTCAACTTTTATAGGAAGCAGGGAAAACTAAGACCATAAGTAAAACAAGATGCCCAAGATCACCCAGCGACAGAGCTTGCCCTATACCTCAGACCACAATGTCCTTTCTGTAAACTCGAAAGCCTTCTTCGAGTGCCTGTGGGCTGCAGCCTGCAGTCTGGAAAAATCCATTTAATTTTGACCAAACGTCTTGATAGAGCTAGAGCTCTGGATACTTAAGTTCGACTTCATTTTGAAACTACTCTGTGTTTTAAAAACAGATACCAGCCTAATTTTAAAGTAAAGTTATTAATCGGTTTCAAGAATTCTGTATTTTGACTCTGGCTTTAGAGAAATGTTCATACTAAGTTACATGAATATTTTGAAATTCAGTCTTTCCTGGTTTTTTTTTTATTCAATAAAACTTTGCACAAACAAAGCATCCCACAGGAGAAACTTGCGCCAGATCCCAGAAGTTTAACACATTTGCTTGAGATATTAGAGTTCATGGCCTCTTGTGCTTGTTAAACCAAAAAATGTAAGCCCATAGAAATGATTTTTAATAAACTAGGAGTGGTGCAAGGTCAGGCTGAATTCTGGGCAATCATAGCACTCCAACAACCTTTTGGATCACAGATTTTGTATGTACTTGTGCACGTGTGTATATGTGTATATGCTTGTATGTATAATATTTTTAAGCAGTCCAGGCAGGTTTCAATGAGGGGAAATATGAACTCTTCAGTTTTGACTCAATTCCAACCTCTTTTTGTTGAGTTTCACAGAAATATTGAAAAAAAAAAAAGCTTTTCTGATTCTGACATTGACTTTCCACTTTTTTAAAGATTTATTTTATTCTATTCTATTTTTTATTGGAAAGGCAGATATGCAAAGAGAAGGAGATACAGAGAAATAAAGATCTGCTATTGCTGGATCACTTCCCAAGTGGCCACAATGACTGGAGCTGTGCTGATCCAGGAGCCAGGAGCTTCTTCCGGGTCTCCTACGTGAGTGCAGGATCCCAATGCTTTGGGCTATCCTCCACTGTTTTCCCAGGCCACAAACAGGAAGCTGGATGGAGCAGCCAGGACCAGAACCTATGCCCAAATGGATACCAGCATATGCAAAGTGAGGATTTAGCCACTAGGCTCTTGTGCTGGGTCCCAACTTTCCACTTGTAATCACTTTCTTGGGTCTATCATTTGATGAATCAGCCACCTGTCAATGATTCTTGGGATTCAGAATAAACACCTCCTGGGGACTAATTATAGGTACCAGTCACTGTGTTGTTCACTTTGCACACAGGATATCAGTTAACCCTCATGTCTACCACCTTCCCCACCACCTCCATCGCAGATACCCTTTTGTCTGGGTTATAATCAAAGCCAGCTAGCTGGTCTCTTCACTTTCACCTCTGCCTGCCCTTTCTCCTTATCGTCTATTCTCAAACCAAAAATTGAAGTCATCCCGAAAAATGCTAATCAGTTCCTCAACTTCAGACCTGCCATGGGTGTCTCAGCCTAGTCAGAGCATAGCAGGTGTCATCACAGCGACCCATGTTATCTCCAGCCCCCTGGGCTCCTCTGCCCTGTCTTTCTGGCCTCCTCTTTCTCTTGCTCTTACTCTAGTTGTTCTGACCTCACACTTTTCTTAGACATACCAGGCTAGTGTCTTTCAGGTAGTTCAGTGGCCAAGTGAAGGCTGAAGCATACTGTTACTAGTGTCAAGAGAGCAGAGTGGGAGAGGATGTGTTTGAAGAAAAATATACAAGTGATTTATTGACTGGGGAAGACAAAATATTCAAAGTCCAGGATAACCCTTCCACTCCAGGCCCTCCAGCAATCTTTGCTGTAGAAAATTGGCCCAAAGTGAATTTTCATTAAAAAATTAAGGTCAAATTTAGACCCAAAGCATTTCTTTTCTCCATAGTCGGTGCCTGCTGTTGGGTGAGGGTTCATGTCTACCCGCTGGATAGTGTGAAGGGCCAAGATCTTTGTGTGTAGCCATCTAGTGCCTGTGATAAGTTTATCGAACTGCCAAATGAGCATTGACACGCCAAAGCTAAGGCTATCCTGGAAAAGGGATCATTTTGAGAAATACTTGTCACAAAGCCTTTAAAGCAATTTTAGTCACTTAATGACTATTAAAAGTGAAGTTCTGGCCACTTTTTGTTTCAGTATCAAGCTCTCCCAAGCACCAAGTTTTACTTGATAATGACTCAGGATTCTCATGGGCACTGTCAGTGGCCACACCCTACCGTGTTATGATGGGGTGTGCAGGTCTGTTTGCTGCGCCTCTGAGTGGCTCCAGGCAAGTCCTTATGTCTTTTTCCTATAACTTTATCTGGACAGCTAGAATGGGACAAAGAAGTCACAGCTGGGCAGTTTGCTCCCTAAGAGTTTTGTGGGTGTGGCAGCCGTTGTGGTGCTTTGATGCAGAGCTAAGCTTCCATGCTGATCATGAGTGAAAGGGCTCTTCGCTGATTTTTTTTAAAACCTCTGTCTTTTCCATCCTGATACTGTTATGACAGTGTCCAGCCACTCCTGGAGTTAGAAGGCTTGTTAATCTTTTAGTGTACTCCGGTCATTTTTCACACGAGTACATAGATCTAGAGAGGAGAAAGACCTTTCCAAGACCACCCTAAGGCCCTAGTTATTTCATTGGTGGTGATGGGAAAAAGGACATCAACCCTTGCCCGTTCCCAGAATGATTAGTGCATCCCACCCCCTCCTACCCAGTAGACTGGCCATTGTAAGAAAGCAGATATGAATATGCAGGCGACAGATGAAAATGAGGCAGGTGATATACGGGGGGTGCCAGGAAAGAGGATAAGGCAAGGTCAAGATCAAGGGGTTTTCCAAGTAGACTTTGAGAGCAGTCTAGATTTGTCTAGACCTTTCACTGGCCTTCTCAGGACAGTCCTCACCCTGTGCATTTTCTTCTAGCTATCGTATGCCAAGACTAGCCTATTTACCTGGCCCTTCCAAAAAGTGCCTTAGCTTGAAGTGGTTTTCTGATACCCATCCTGTCCCACAAGCACCAGCACTGTGGTTTGGGTCGTTAGCATCTAGTTAAGCAGCAGTCCTGATTAGTAAAAAGTTGCTTCATGTTTGTTCCCATAATTGTTCCAGAATGTCTGTGGCACAATTTTAGTCAAACAGACATGTGGAGAGGCCTTTTATTCCTGAGACTGTTTCTCAAAACCCATCCAGGGGAATCCCTTCTGTCCCCTCGCCTAATTTGCAGAATTGTCCCTGGAAGCCATCCCACAGTGACAACAGGAAAGAGATTGAGGACAAAGCTTTGATAATGCAGAGCAAAGGAGGGGAAGGAAAAAACAGAAAGGTTGAGTTGCCCACTCAGTAACTCTGAGAAGTGGCCTCTGGCGTTGGGCTTCTTTTTGATGGATCTAGTCAGTTCTCCATGGTAATGGAACAAAGCTTCCCCAAGCCAAGTGGCCTGTGAACTGCAATAAGGGCAGGGTTTAACAGGCAAGGCTTGCATCAACTCCTAAAGTGTCAGCAGGGGAAGCTCAACCAGGGCTGGACGTAGTCCTTGCAAGAGGGTGCTGTCACATACCTGGACCAGCGATGCTGGCTCACTCAGATGGGGGGCTCACGGCCCTATTGCTTTCACCTGGGCCTCCTCACGTGGCCTCCTCACGTGGCCTCCACAGACTGCTTGGGCTTCCTCAGGGCCAGTGGCTGGATTCTAAGAGATCTAAGTAGAAATTGTGTCCCCTTGTGTGTACTGGCTTGGCTGTCCCACAGCATTGTTCCACTGTACCTCCTGGGCCGACCAGTCACTGCAGTTTGCCTACACCCATTTTAAGGACACAGATTGCAGCTTTTGGCGGGAGGAATCTATTTCTGCAATTAGAACAGAATCCCTGAGACTGGTTACCTTGTGGAAAGTCCAAAGCCATGGCAGCAGCATCTGCTTTGCATCTGAGAGGGTCTTCCTGCTGTGCCGCTCCATGTCAGAGGGCATCCCATGTGAGACTGAGCAAGTGTGCCAGCCCACTGTGTCCTCCTTCCCTTTCATCTATTCTTGTTCGTTCCCCAGATGGTCACAGTGACTGGGGCTGAGCCAAAGTCAGGAGCCAAAAGCTTCTTCCATTCTCCCACATGGGTGGCAGCAGTCCAAGTATTTGGACCATCTTTAGCTATTTTCCCTAGCCTTGAGCAAAGAGCTACATTAGAAATGGAGCAGTTGGGTCTCCAACCAGTGTCCATATGGTTCTGGCATCACAGACAGCAGTTTTACATGCTATGCTACAATGCTGGTACCAACACATCAATTTGTTTTAAACTGCTTATTATTTACTTGAAACAACAACTGAGGTTGTTGGTTGGAGGAGGTGGAAAGCAAGAGATCTTCCACTTACTAGCTTACTTCCCAAATGGTCACACTGGCAGGAGCTGGGCCAGACCAAAGCCAAGAGCCAGGAACTCCATCCATGTCTCCCGTGTGTGTGCTGGGGCCCAAGAACGGGGGCCGTCTTCTGCAGCTTTCCCAGGTGCATTGGTGGGAAACTGGATCAAACGCAGAACAGTCAAGGTGCAAACCCGAGCTCGTATGTGATGACAGCATCACATGTAGTGGCTTACTGTGCTGGGGCACAATACTAGCCCCAAATCTGTGAATTTTAGTATTAAATTTACAACACATGACATTATCATTAACAAAGACTACAGAAAGAATTTTTAAAATATTGTGGGCATGTCTTAAACCACCATCCCATTGAAGCCATTTTTTTATGTTTATGGGCATCCGGATTGTATTTTCTGTTATTTGTATCCAAAGGCCTCTTTATTGGCACTGTTAGTGTCATCTCAGCTATGGGTACAGCAGAATCTCAAATTAACAGCTCGTATAGCTGCCAGCTTCCCTCCACTGGTTCATTTCCCAAATGGCTGCAACAGCCAGAGCTCAGCCAGGCTAAAGCCAGGAGCCTTTCTGTGCTTTTTTGGGGTGGTAGCATTCAAACCTGTACTCTGATATGAGATGCTGGCATTGCAAAGAGATCTGAGAGAGAAAGAAACCCACTCCCATCTACTGATTCACTATCCAAATTCCGCAATAGCCAGAGCTGGATAGGGTAGCAGCCAAGAACACAATCCCATTAGCCCCAGTGGGTGGCAGGAGTCCAGTTCCTTGAGCCATCACTGTTGTTTCCCAGGGTCTGCCTTGCCAGGCAGCTGGTGTCAAAAGCCCCAGACAGTGCCGTAGGACCCATGCACTCCAGTGTGGGGTTCAGTCTTCCTGTTTGTTCTACCCCTAGTTCTAGCAGAATTCTGAATGGGAGATAAATGAACGGAGGCAGAGCTGTAATCAGGCATGGTACATGGGCGGTCTACTCCAGGCTGAAAGCTATTGGCCCTCGTGTCTTTTTTTTTTTTCTAATGATTTTATATATTTAAAAGACAGAGTGACAGAGATAAAGGGAGGCACAGAGAGGAAAAGAAAGAGATCTTTTATCTACTGGGTCACTCCACAGATTGTCCCAGTGGTCAGGGTTGGGCAGGTATTATATGCTTGGCCTAAGCCTCCATACCACAGTGCCAGCAGTCAGCCCCATGCCTCTTGATAAGGGAGCTGAAAGAACTTTTGAGTTTTTTTTGTTGTTGTTGTTCAGACTTAATTCTCTTCCTTCCCCATCAGCAAGGGCCAAGGCTTGCCATCAGACATTTGATACGCTCTTTCTAGCTCTGATGACCTTTCTAGGGACAAAGGAAGGAAAAAAGAAATCCTTTATCTTTTGCATCTTCCTGTCCCAGAATGAGGTCTAACATTACTGGCTCTTTACAAGGGCCCACTCTGTTCTCAGTGCTCTGCTGGGTGTTGCAGTCATTATGCTGTAAGTGCAGGTCTAAGAGCCGGGAAAAAGAAACAGAAATTGAACAGAGCCATAGGTGTCTGTTTAAAATGAAGCGCTACACCAGCTAGGACAGCCTGGGAAAGCAAAGGAAAGTGAAGATGAGTGTGTACCCTCAGTATATCAGGGTGCTTCGCCACCCAAAAGCACCCAAAAGGTATGGCAGCAGATCCCTTGATAACTGCGCCAAGGCAAGCAACTCAGGGATGCTCAACCACAGACCACTCCCCCCCTCCCCCCGCAAGAAATCTATGCCTGTGTGTAGCCAGGCTGGGAAATAGAAGCTATGCCAGCCAGGAATGGGCACAGGGGGCTCCTGCCACATAGACGTTAACCATTAAAGAAGTCCTTAGGGAATCAGGTGTGGGCTGCAGCTGTGAGGGACTGGAGACCGAGAAGCTGGTGGGGATGTACAAGTGTACAGCAGCAAGAAGCAAGAGAAGCTGCAGGGGAGAGCTGAGCTTGTCTCAGCTGCTTCTGGTCCTGCGCTTTCTGACACCTGCTGGTTCATATCCTGTCTATGTCCCATTGCTTCCGTGTCCGAGTTAGGGTAGGACTGGAACACTGTCCCCCAGCCTTCCACTAGATCTAATTTGAGCGACTCCTTACAACCATCAGAACTCTGTCAGGAACAAGTCACAGACTGACAGAGGAGACATTTAGTGCGGCATCAAGGGGATGCTTGAAACACCTGCCCCCTTGGGCTCAAGTCCTCCATCTGCTCCCAATTCCAACTTCCTGCTTGGGTCACTACCACCGATGTGGGAGACGTGGATTTAGTTTCAGGCTTCTGCCTTTAGACTGGCCTGATCCTAGATACTGCAGGCATTTGGGGAGTGAATAATTGGACAAAAGAATCTCTCTTTTCTTGCCTCCCACCCTTTCCTCACCTTTCACCCTTTCCACACTTTTCCCTCTTTCTTTAAAAAAAAATACAATTTTGAAAAATTTACGTGAATACAGAAAGAGATGGGATTCCAATGGGTCTTGGGCAATGAATTGGGGTTTACGCAATGACATCACCTGTGTTTGGCCTTGGCCCACACAGTCTGTGGTTTAGTGAAAGCAACTTGGGCTTTAGAATCATACCCAGCCCTGGGTTTCAAATCTCAACTTTGTGATCGCTTTGTGATCTTGGAAAAGTTACTTCTGGGTGAAATTTACATAACTAAACATGAATTCCTGCAAGGTTGCTGCAAGCATTAAAATAAATCTGTGTAGAACCATTAGCACGTTGTTTGGCATTCACTAGGTCCATGGAGAATAACAGCTCTCAACCTTTCAAAGGACGTTGGCACACATTTGGACCGGGAAAAGGAAGTAGTTTTTAACTCTGTTCCCAGAATCATAGGATTGATTTTGATGGAAGGAGTTTCTCTTTCTGAACTTCATATTTGCAGTATATGTGTAGGGGTGCACACAGGCATGTTTCTTTGGCAAGGTCGCTGTTGGCTCCTCTTCCTCTCTCTCCTGCCGACATTGTATTTGCTCTTGTTCTCAGATGAGCATTGTTATTTATCAGGCCCACAGCCTGAGATGAACAGGGGTGATGAGTTGGATCAGAGAGCCAAGCATGTTCATGTTTTGCAGGAAACGCCAAATTATTTCCTGAGGGAATGTTTTTTAGGAATAGAAGGGGAAGCTTTGCTGGCCCTCCAAGACCCCAGCCTGTCCCTTGAGTGCTGTCATCTTGCAAAGTGATACCATGACCTTGAAAAGCCACTTTGTAAAGCTGCTGCCCAGCTGTGCTGGAAATGAACTACATTGTTTATTTGTTTGTTTGTTTTCCTTCTGGTAAATGTAGCCCACATCAAGTAGGAAATGGATTATAGACCTCCCACATGTCCTCAAAAAATATTCCAATATCATCTGTTCCCTTATAAACTGTAAGGGTGGGGGAAGCCAATGAAAGACAAAAGACAGGCAGTGGTGAAGAAAGAAGGAATGTCTGAAAAAGTAGGATTATAAGCATGTTTCGGGTCCCCCCCATGCCTCTAATTAACACAGGAACTAATACATACTCTAACAAACTAAGCATGCAACTGTCTTAAAAGTATGCCTGTGGATTTTTGGTTCATCTGCCAGCCACATTTCTTTGTGAATTCTCCTTATGGATCTGGAACAGATTTAAAGAAAGGGGAGGAAAGCTTTGGCTTCCCAATCTGTCTAGGGATTTTGCTGGGCGCATGAGTTTTCCTATTACTGAGATGAAAGCAAAAATTACAAATGATGGACTTCACATTTTATTTCCCAGAGTGATTCTGAGTGGTATTTACAATCATTCCTATTCCAAAGTAGACTTCTGAAGAGTTTATAAGTCTTTGGTCTGCTGTGATGAATGTTTAGATTTTACACCTACACTAAAGGACAGAAAATATTAAGTGAAATGTAAGAGGCTGAATCCTCTTGCCTAGCTTTGACCCCACGAATGGACCAAGTGATGTGGGGAAGAGGGAAGATTCCTGGGCACAGTGATCTGGTACTCTAGGGCCACACAGTTGGGAGTCAGAGCCTCTGTGCCACTCCAGCCCAGAAAACCATGATTGCAAGAGATGCCAAGTAACTATTGCTGTGTAACAAACATTCCCCAAATGCCATGGTTGGATAAAGCAGTCACCATCTGTTATTGTTCTCTGTGGGTAGTGGAGGATTATTAACTGATCTGGGCTTGGCCCTGTCTGCCAGAACGCTCTCCCTGGAGTCTCTCATTTCTGGGTCTAACGGTCTGGCCCAGGCAAGGCTTCTAGTGTTGGTTAGAAGCACAATAAAGGGAGAAGAAATACGTGAAGCTACTTAAAATGTAAGCTCAGAACTTACTCATTATTTCTTTCACATCCTCATATTGACCCCAACAAGTCACATGGCCAAACGCATTCAAATGCTAGGGAAATACACATCTGCAGTGAAGGACACTTGGAATTTGCGGCAAAAGGCCTGGGATAGAATGGGGGAAGAAGCTCTGAGGCCACAGAGAGGAAGGGGTGTGCTGTGCATGTGCAGCAGACTTTGACAGTCCAGCCGTTCTGTGATATTGATCATGGGTCTTTGTGTTCTTAAATGCTCAATATTCCTCCTAACCTTCCTAAGCGCCCTGGCTCTCCCCAGGAATCCTCATTATCTCTTACCTTCCTGGGTGGACACTTTTTTTTTCCCAGGGCACAGTGTTCTGGCCATGAGACACAAATGTCTGGGCCCCAAAACAATTCTGTTTCTTATTCTGTATGAATAGACAGGCACCCTATTGTCTCCTTCCTGGGAACCAGACAGAGCCTTCCTCTTCAAGAGAGATGGACTTAGGAAGGGGGAAAAGAGACACGTTTCTCCTCTGAACAGAGAAAAGTCAGTTCTGCAGCTGCAAACATGGAGGGCGACCAATTCGCCCTCTCTTGGAGGAGCTCTCTACCATGCTGTGATTTTTTTTTTAAATCCATATCTAGGGGCCCAGCGGCGTGGCCTAGTGGCAAAAATCCTCACCTTGAACGCCCCGGGATCCCATATGGGCGCCAGTTCTAATCCCGGCAGCTCCGCTTCCCATCCAGCTCCCTGCTTGTGGCCTGGGAAAGAGTCGAGGACGGCCCAATGCTTTGGGACCCTGCACCCGCGTGGGAGACCCGGAAGAGGTTCCTGGTTCCTGGCTTTGGATCGGCGCAGCACCGGCCCGTTGTGGCTCACTTGGGGAGTGAATCATCGGATGGAAGATCTTCCTCTCTGTCTCTCCTCCTCTCTGTATATCTGACTTTGTAATAAACTGAATAAATCTTAAAAAAAAAAATCCATATCTAGTTTCCATAAATAATCCCAGCACCTTTACCAGTGGAAGGGAAGGGAAGTACAACCCACGCAGTCTGTCTGTTGGGCAGCCGAGAGCATCCACAGCGTATGAGACAGGCTCAGCCACAGAAACAGACTTACTGGAGTCTGAGGAGGAATAATAGCTCACAGAATCTGTGGAGAGGGCTGGTAAAGGCCTGGAAGTGAGACTGCAGGATCAGAGAAGTCACTAGCTAGTCCTAAAGCCACAACGTAGGTGGACTTGTAGGGTCAAACCTTGTGGTGAGGTTTAGTAAGGGCATCCATGACATTGTTGTCAATTTCTCTTTGAAGCAGGAACCTGGAACTGCACCTGTTCTGTTGGGACACTGAAAAGATATTTGTTCTACAAGTGAGTGAATGAATGACTGGCTGTGGGCTTTTTTAAAAAATGTTCTTTTAAGGCAGAGAACAGGAAAGAAAAACATTTGGGAGAGGGAAGACAGAACTCTGTTTACCAGCTCCTTTGTATGCATGTGACCAATCATATTTGTGAAATTATTTGACAAGCATTCTAGGAACTCCTGTTCTTTTGAAGATAGGGTTTCACTCATTCAACAAATATCTGAGCACCTTGCATGTATCACCTGTATGCTGCAGGCTCAGGAAACAGAGGTACATCGGAACTCCTGCCCAGGGGAACTCACAGAATGAGTTTAGTGGGAAGAGGGAAATGAAACAAACAACTATAGCTTAGTTAGTATAGGTACTATAATAAGGGCACCTGTGAATTAGAGAGGGAACACTAAGAAAGTTTGCCCGATTTAATCAGAGGTGGGCGCTGTGCGGCTTCATCTCCCAGGAAAGACAATGCTGAGGCTGAATGGGGGACAGTGTGCCGGCTGATGCTTACAAAAAAGAGTAGAGTAAACAGTAAATGAAGTTTGACAATTAAGGAGACTGCAATTAATTTAGGTGGTCAAAAACTTGTAGTGAGGGGCTGGGACTGGAGTATAGTAGGCTGAGCCTCTACCTGTGATGCCAGCATCTCATATAGGCGCCAGTTCGTGTCTTGGCTGGTCTACTTGCCTTCCAACTCCCTGCTCATGGCCTGGAAAAGCCACAGACATTGGCTTAAAGCCTTACAACCCTACACCTGTATGAGAGACCCAGAAGAAGTTCTGGTTTCTGGCTTTGGACCCAGCTATTTGAGAAGTGAACCAGCAGATGGATGCTCTTTCTCTCTGTCTCTCCTTCTTTCTGTAAATCTGCCTTTCCAAGAAAAATAAATAAATATATTTTTTAAAAAATCCAACATAGTGGATGGTAACAGGGCTAAGACCAGAGTGGGCAGGCGTGGGTTGAGTCACAAAGTGTTGCATTAAATGAAGAAAGAATGTATAGAGATAAGGAATCAGGATTACTGAGTTGCCTATAAAATGAAAAGAATCACTATAGATTAAATCTAAGCAGTGCATTGTGTCAACCACAATACATTCCCCCATCCCCCAGATCTACCTCAAATAATACGAGACTGGTAACATTACAAAAGCTCACTCATGATACAACAACAGTTCTTTTATGGGAAGACGTTAAACACAAGAGCGCCAAGAAGGGCGTACAATGTCCTTCATTCATCTCAACAGCAGCCTTGCCTCTGAGAACCAAGCAGCAAGGAGGCCTCTGCAAGAAAAACACCAGGAGGGCTTGCACAGTTTCACAAAATCCGTGTCTACCAGCAGAGTGGACTGTTCTCTGGAAGAAACTGAGCAACAATTCCAGGAGCTTCTGCTCTTGAAATTTCTTTAAACTGTATTTATTTATTTTTATTTGATAGGTAGAGCAATAGAAAGAGAGAGAAGGGAGAGACATCTTCCATCCACTCATTCAGTTCCCAAATGCCCACAGCAGTTGGAGCTGAGCCAGGCCAAAGCTGGCAGGCAGGAGGCCCATCTGGCTGCCCACGTGGGTGGCAGGGACTTGAAGCACTCGAGCCATCAGCTGCTGCCTCCCAGGGTGTATAATGGTACAAATCTGGGTCAGAAGTGGGACTCGATTCCAAGCACTTCAATAGCGGATGTGCGTCTCAACCAGAGCTGAACACTGTGCCACAACACTCATCTCTTTCTTTTGAAATTTCTGCACTGGTGGAGAGGCTGTTGAAGTGTTTCAGCTAGAAAAGCAAGGACCCAGTTCCACCCACAGTTGCTGAGCTTTTGTGCACGCATCCATTTGTCAGGGAGCATAGTCGAGTGAGACTTCAGTGTCCTACACTAGGTTGGGTACCGCACACAAGTAAACGATAGACAAATATCCTGTCTTATCTTCACGCAGTTTTAAAGCACAGGAACCTGGAAATCTAACCAATGAAGCAGTCTCCTTAAAGGTCAAATGAGACCGAGTACTATATAGGTAGTGCTAAACACACTCACACGTATGTATGTATATACATACAGCATATATAAAGTCTTTAAGACTTTAAAGACATATAGAAATAATATATGCATATTTAGACAACGACCAATGGTTGGCGGAGTCTCAAATCTCAACTCTAAAACGAGGAAAAGAACAACCTCATCACTGTGGCCAGGATTAAATGACTCATAGGAAAGCTTTGTGTCAACAGCACAGAAGTCTGCAAACATTGGTGATAAGTTAACGAAGGTGAATGTTTTGAGAACTTCAAGCATCTATCAGAAACCCTCATGTCCAAGGATGGTGACAGGCACTTCTCAAGAGAAGCGTTCTAGGGTCCCATGCACGTGGAGAATGTGGTATGGAAGGACCACGTGGTTCCTGGGGCTGCCAAGAGCCTGGTGTGCCCTGTGGCTCTTGGGGAAGGCAAACATGCCATGTCTTTGTCCCCAGATTAATGCAACTTGGGGCTCTGTCCCCGCCCTCGCTGCAGCATAGATAGAGCCTGGAGACAGACAGAACTCACTCTGGCAAAGACTGCCCTGCAGCAAGAAAAGTATGAGCCTTCCCTCCTTCACTCCATCCGACAGTCTTTCCGCCTCTCCGAAGACGAGCTGTTCAGGTGATAATCTAGAAGTGTACCTGAAGGATATAGTTACTAAAGTGGGGGGTCAGCCAAGGTCTTGCCAGGGTTAGGTGGGGAATTCCAGCATAGAAGAGCTGGGATGCAAGAGGAGGGGGAACCTGTTATATTCCTTCCAAGGCACAATCTGATAGCAAGGTGGTAGCAGGTGTCAAGCTCCAAAGTAAAGAGACTCAGGCTGACTCTAGAACTTTCTAGTTAGACTTTCTAGAAAACTTCAAAAGGTCAAACAGCAACACAACACAACTTCTGCACTTTGAAGAAAAAGTTGAGGAGCTTCTCTGGTAACAAAGACTACTCCTCCCTGGCCAGTTCAGACAGACTCACCAGGTCACAGCTATCTGCCACCCCGGTCTCCCTTCTGATTCCTTCAGCACAAGTTGAACAGAAACCCAGGGCCTACCCAGGCGGGAGCGCCAAGGACGCAAGTGCAGCTAAGCTCACGGACGCGTGGCCTCAGTATGCACCTCCGGATGGGCGGGTAGCGTGAGGCGATAGGGGGCGGGGCCTACCTGGCGGGGGCGGGGCCGTGGACGCTGCAGCGCCGGGGGCGCCGAAGGCCTCGTTCCCGCCAGCGGCCAGCGCCGAACGCCCGCTCCCTGGAGCAGGTAACCGGCGGTGGCCTCGAGGCGCCGCCTCAGCGCGCCGGGGTGAGGAGAGGGCGCCGGCGGAGCGGAGCGGCGTGGCCCCCGGGGAGCTCTGCCGCAAAGGTGCGTTTTTTCTCGCGGGCCTCGAGCCGCCGGGCCGGGGTCTGGACTGTGTGTGTGTGGCGGGCGTGAGAGAACACAGCCCTGGCCGCCCCCGGCCTCGCGGGACGGCGGCCGCCCGCACTGTGTGTGTGTCCTGGCCTTGAACTAGTTTCTTCGAACGTCGCCCGGTCGGGGGTCCGCCTGCTGTCCCCGCGTCTCCTCAGCGACACCTGTCTCGTCGAGGCTGAGGGAGGGTTGGAGGGCTGTCGAGCGTCCGTGGGCGGTGGGCTGGCCCGGTGTGGGGCGACCCCAGGCTCGCGCCCCTCAAGGCAGCTCCCGGGGGGGGGTTCTGGCTTTCGCCGAAGGGACGCGGACCTCTCCACGGCGGGGTGCAGGGCAAGCCCGGGAGTTTTATCCAGGGTAGTTCTGAAACGTGTCAAGATGTCACGTTCCCACGGCTTCTGCAAACCACCACCTACACAGCTAGGTTTTAGGTTGACCTCCTCTTCTTTCGGGGCCGGGGTGGCAGTGGGGTCCATTTCCAGCTCTGCAGTGGTTTCCTTCATGGCAAGGGACCGCGGACGACCTGAGGGGCATAGTGTGTACCCCATAGACGTCCTAGATGCCCGGGTGTGGCACAGGCAGGTGCCAAGCCAGAGACCCCTATTCCCTTAGAATCGCTAAAATGTGGCATGTGGTGTGGCATTGCTTTCGTAATTAAAACGTTTTCGGATTCTCCTGGAGACAGATAACAGTGTTATGTGTTAAGATTGTAAAAAGAAAAAAAAAAGTAGCCTGGAAAATATTGGGAATTAAACCAGAACAGTAACAAAATCCCATTTACTCATTTAATATTGTGATGTGCGACTTCATGGTTTCTGGCAGGAAATGTTCATATTGTTTGTCTGAGAGCAGGGAGCCCAGGTGACCTGCCTTTTATCACCTGTGTTTTGTTGTTTTTGCTAATGGATGAGTTACTTCATATGTTGGGGAAAGAAACTTTGTGAAAGTTTATCCTGTGCAACCCCTCTGAGAACATTTTTCTCAAGTGTGTCTTGTGTTTTATTGGTTCCAACTGAATAGTAATGGTGTGTGAATAAAACTGATGAGCTGAGAGATTAATTCAGGTTGAGAGAAAATGAGCTGGAAATTCTTGTGGCTCATTTGGCAGCGTTGTCTGCTTGGCAATTAGAAATACTGCTGTCTGATTTTTCTGAAGTTCCTGTCAGAGCTGCCAGAAGCACAGTGGACTTGGGGCAGTGAATCCTGTCAGGGTGTAAGAGATCATCCAAGTAAGCGTAGAGGAAGAGCTAGGACAGGAACTGCCAGTATTTAGTGGTGGCGAGAGAAAGCTAGAGAGACCAAGGAGGAATGTTCCAGAAGGAAGAGGAAGACTAGGAACAGACCATAACAGAAGCCAGGGAAGGAGTTTTGTTTTACAAATTTATTTATTTGAAAGGCAGAGTGGCACACACAGAGACGGAACACTATTGATTGATTGATTTTGTATCTGTGGGTTCCCTACCCCAGATGGTTGCCATTGTCAGGGCTGGTACAGTCATGCCATCTGGGCCTCCCATATGGGTGGCAGGGGCACCTGCCATCACCTGGTGCCTGCGTAGGTGCAATAGCAGGGAGCTGGCTCAGAAACAGAACAGCCAAGACTGGACCTGGCTCGCAGTATGGGCTAGAGAAAGTCGACATTGCAAGTGGCAGCTTAGCCCACTGTATGGTACTGCTGGTCTGGAGGGGGATTTTAATGAGGAGAGAAGTCTAGGAGCGCAGTGAGGAACTTAGGGTCTGCTCAGGAGTGTTGACGTTGGTAGTTAGGAGGTGGTCAGTGGCTTCAGCACACTCGAGTGGCAAATTCCAAGTGTGAGCAGATGAAGACCTGATGTGTAGAATCCTTGTTTTTGAGGAGAGCTGGCAGGGTGATAGGTCGGGGGAGTTGATAATGAGACTGCCAGCTGTGTAGGGATTACAGAACTCCTTTAGGCTGAAGGGAGTCTCGTTGCCCAGCAGTTCCCCTCTCAGGGTGAATGAGCAGGAACAGAGAGAAGTGGCTGAGCATATAGAACTATTGATAATAGAATCTTTCATCTCCCTCTGTCCCAACTGTAACTACTTACTTTAGTGGTGTCAGGATGTGTTGGGTTCAGGTGTTACCAGCATTCACGTCACAAGTGTAAACTGTGCTGGGCTGTGTCTGCCCTGTGTTCCAGTGCCTGCCAGCTTCCAGCTTGTGCCCAAGTCACGTGATTTCTTTCATGACCGTGTCAGGGACTCTTCTAAAGACCTCATTCAGGGATTTTGACTAAATCCAAATCAAGGCACAGCTCTGTTAGGACCTTCACTTCCATTGTTACGCAGTCAAGGGACAGTGATCTTAGGTGAAAGTTGCTGGGTTTCACTTCAGGCTTCACTGACAGCTTCTTTTTAATTCTATAGTTCAGGCAGGTGGCTTAGTGGCTGTTTGCCTTGGGGATGTGAGAGGAATGATTAATGAGCATCTGGAACTGTCTTACTTTGGTGGTGGAAGTGTAAATTGGTGCATTTTAGAAAATGTTTTGGCCATATCTATTAAGATAAAACATGCCTAAGCTACATCTGAATATGTACTCAAAAAAGTTATGGAACATGTGAGCTAGTATGACAGAAACCCCATTAGTTATATGATTAGTGGCTGCTTAGGGATGGAAAGAAGGAGGAATGAGTTAAAGGGACAAGAGGCTGCAGAGAATGGTGGACATGTTCATTTTGTTCATTGTAGTAGATTCTCTCACTGGTGTATACATCCGTTGTACTCATTTGATTGTATGTTTTAAGTATGTACAACTCAGGACTGGCATGGTGGCAGGGCAGGCGTAGGCTCTACCTGAGATGTTGACATCTTGTGTGGGTGCCGGTTAAATCCCAGCTGCTCCACTTCTGATCCAGCCCCTTCAGGTGCATCTGGACCCCTGGACCCACGTGAGAGATCTAAAGGAGGCTCCTGGCTCCTGGCTCCTGGCGTGAGCCTGACCCAGCCCTGGCCATTGCAGCCATCTGGGGAATGAACCAGCAGACAAGACATCATCCCTCTGTTTCTCCTGCTTTTTCTGTAAGTCTTGCTTGCAAACAAAAATGAGAAAATATGCAGCTTATCGTAAGTCAGTTATATCTCATCATTGATGCATATTTGATTCCTTTAAATATTGTAGTTATCTCATCATGCAAAGATATTATGAGTACTTTTGTTTTTTTTCCATAAAGTTTTCTGTGTTTCTCAGATTTTTAACCTCAACCATGTATTTCCCTAATTCTTAATTGAGAAATTATTTCTTATGTATAAAATAGTACTTCTGATGCATCTCTGGGTTTGCATAATACAAAAAATAACTCTGTACCCAACTCATGTTTGGGGAGCAGCACAGATTTTGAAGCTTCTTTGTATATTCCCTTTGATTATGCCTTGTTTCACTTTTCTTGATTTTCTGTATAGTCTTACCATATACCTAAGCATTCCTAAACACAATGTGTTGTTCAGTTTTACCTCTTTGAGGGTGCTATGTAAATGTAATTATATGATTTTTACACTTGATCTTGCCCAAAAACCCGAGAAGCAATAATTATATGATTTTTATGACTTATGCATATACTAATTTGTATTATTTCTCCATGTTGATGTGTTATAATTTGTTTTTCCATTCTGTGACTTTCCTAGTATTTTTCCATCATTGTCTTGGTGGATGTTTTCAGTGTTCATTTTAAAGAGTTTTTACTTTTTGTTGTTGGAAGTTGTTTTTATTGTTCTAATCCACATCTCTGTGTCCATGTGCAGGGATTTCCCAGGCTTTTCCCTAAGCTAGGAGTCCAGTTGTAGGTTTTAAGCTTTGCTGGATAACGCTGAGTTGTTTCATGAAGTGGTTGTCCAGGTCTATGCCTTCCCGAGGTGTATGCAAGGGGCAAGTTGGAGCAACCCTTACATTGAAGACATCTAAGAATGCTATATTTAAGAAATTAAAAATAGGAATCAAATTGCCAAGATATAACAGAATACTGAAAGTATGAGAGACTAAAGGAACTTTCAGAAATATATATTTATTAATTTGAAAGACAGAGTCACAGAGAGAGGGGAAGAGACAGAGAGTTTCCACCTGCAGGTTCATTTCCCAGTTGGTCACAGCTGCCATGGTTGAGCCAAGCTGAAACTAGTAACCAGGAGCTTCCTCTGGGTCTCCACATGGGTGCACAGACCCAAACACTTGGGCTGCCTTCTGCCATCCCAGGTTCATTAGCAGGGAGCCAGATAGAAAGCAGAACATCCAGGACTTGAGCTGGCACCCATATGGGATGCTGGCACTGCAGGTGCCAGCTTAACGTGCTACGCCACAGCACCAGCCCCAACTAAAGGAACTTACAAGTCTATTTCTCTGAGAGTGCTTACTAACCTGGGGTCTTGATAGGTTTGACTAGAAATTTGGTGAATTTGTGGTAGTCTAAGGATGGTTGAAAGTTAACCCAAGGCTCATTTAAGGTACCCTGATGAGAAACTTCTTTATGTCTAGTTCTGGGATGTCGTGGGGCTGCCTTGTATTGAAAGTTCACTTTGCCTCCTTCAAGGGTCTGTAAGGACACTTGCTTTGTGCCAGGTAAAGTGGGTGGGAAAAGCCTGCCCTTGGGAAGCTGTGACCACTGAGGAGAGCAAGTGGCTGGGAGTTCACACCAGTTTCAAGATGTGAGTCTTCTTAAAAGTCGTATTTTCTTTTTTTTTTAAAGGTTGGCCATTGTGGTGAAGTAGGTTAAGCTGTTGCTTGGGACTCCAGCATCCCCTATCCGATTGCCTGGGTTTAAGTCCTGCAGTCACTTCCAGTTCAGCTTCCTGGTAGTGCATACCAAAGGGCCAGCAGATGGTGTCTCAAGTGCTTGGACTCTTGTGCCCAGTGTGGGGCACCACTGCCTCCCGGCTTGGACCTAGGCCAGCTCCAAGTTGTTGAACACATCTGTGGAGTGACCCAACAGATGCAAGAGCTCGCTCTCACTCTCTCTTTTTCTGTGTTGCTCTGCCAATCAAAATAAATAAAAATAATCTTCTGTGAAAAGGAAGGAGCTCAGCAACATTTTTAAAAAACTATATTTATATTTGTATTTATATACCATGATATTTCTTCAAGGTGTCTAATCGGTGCCGCTTCATCTACCCTCATGAAGGTGTGCAGTCATCATGACTGATTCAAAAGCATTGTTGTCACACGGGGGATCCAGCCGACAGCCCAACCCCCTGGCCCTACTCCCCATTTCCCCCTTGCTGGGTAGCACACAGTGTGTATGCGGGAGTGTTGTGGTTTCAAGGCTTACCATGTCCATACCTTGTTGCTTGTTGTGGTTGGATGTACAGTAATGTACTGTATGGATATAACCATGTTTGTTTTCCATTCGTTGCTTGATGGACGTTTGGGCTAGTTCCATTTGCGCTCTTCTGAGCAACATCACTGTGAACCTTTGTGTACAGGCTTCTGTGTGGAGATGTGTTTCCCAGGCTCAGCTGCATTGGCTTAGCCCTGGATTCTGAGTTCCAGGACAGCTGTGAGGCTTCTGAGGGGCTGCTCAGGTGTTTTCCAAAGCAACTGCGTTTTCTGCACCCCCAGCCTCATGTGAAGGTTCCACTCTGCCCGCAGCCTTACCAACATTCAATCTTTTTAACGAGTGTCTGTAGAGCTCATTGTCATTTTGATTGGATTTTCCTAATATTCAGTGATATTGCACACCTTTCCCTGTGTTCTTTGGCCATCTGTCTTCTTTGAAGAAACATGTTTGAATTCTTTGTCCAGGTTTTTTTTAAAAAATTTATTTATTTTCATTGGAAAGTCAGATATACAGAGAGGAGGAGAGGCAGAGAGGAACTTCTTCTGTACACTGATACACTCCCCAAGTGGCCGCAAAGGCTGAAGCCAAGCCAATCTGAAGCCAGGAGCCTCCTCGGGATCTCCCACATGGGTGAAGGGTCCCAAGGCTTTGGGCCGTCCTTGACTGTTTTCCCAGGCCACAAGCAGAGAGCTGGATGGGAAGCAGGGCTGCCAGGATACAAACCAGCACCCATACAGAATCCTGGCACGTACAGAGCAAGGACTTTTGCAGCTAACCTACCTGCTAGGCTCTTTGTCCAGTTTTAAATAGGTTATTTGTCAATTCTTGGATCTGCAATGAGCTGCTAAGCAAAAGCAAACCTCTGGATGAGTGTATTTCAATTTTGGCTTGATAAAGATCTTGTCAGTAAAGTTTTATGGTAACTCAATAATTTATTATTGAAAACTTATTGTCTAGCTGCACAAGGAAGTAAAACATGCTGAACAACAATCAGCAGAAATAATAAATAACGGAGAATAAATATGCAAAAGGTTGAATTATCGGACGTAGGTGGTAAAACATTCTTCTTATGCTGTAGTGTAAATTAAAGACAGTATTTCAAGGTGTCCTCACAAAATTCATGGAAAATGTGTAATGTGGATTTCTAAAAAGGAGTTTACACTTACCTTATGACTTCTAATTTCATGAGCTTTTTGAAGTTTCTTATATATCTGAAAGCATATGTATTTCCTAACTGTAGTTAAAGCTATTTGTAACTTTTGAAATATGCAGTAATTAAAAAAAAAGTTTGTTAAGTTTAACCGAAGTGTGAGCAATTAAGTGTAGCCTGAGAGAGCATACGTGAACTGGTGGGTCGGAAAGAGTCATTCGGAGTACAGTTGGGGGCAGGCTTTTGTCCTAGCTGTTAGAATGCCAAGCCCTCCACTGGAGTGCCTGGGCCAGCTCCGGTTCCTGCACTAGTGTCCTGAAAGACAGTATCCATTGTTGATGTGCTGAAACTCCTGCCTGCCTCCTGGGGAGTGAAGCAACAGATGGAAGATCTTTTTCTCTGTCTCTCCTTCTCTCCGTAAATCTGCCTTTCCAATGAAAATAAATAGATCTTCCTTTTAGATTTGGAATTTATTTCAAACTAATTCAAAGAACAGGGTGAGTGGCAATTTTAGATTGTAAATTTATTATTTTTTAAAAAGATCTATTTATTTATTTGAAAGACAGAGTTAGAAGATAAGAGAGATTCTGCATCTTATAGTTCATTCTGCAAATAGCCAAAATGGTCAAGACTGGGCCAGGCCAAACTAGGCGCCAGGAGCTTTGTCTGGGTCTTCCACGTGATTTCGGGGACCCAAGCACTTGGGTCCTCTTCCCTCTGCTCACTCAGATGCACTAGCTGTTGAACTAGTGCCATGTGGGATGCAGCTTTCTTGACTTAACCTACTGTGCCATAATGCTGACCACAATACTATGATTTATTTGCTGATCTCTAATGACACTAAGCATGGTCAGCTTAACTTGTCTTCTGTTCTGCCAACAGGTTCCTAATAAAGCTGGAAGTTTGTATCTTTTGTTGAATATTGGAAACTGAATGTAATGGCAGCAGAATTTATAAAGAGTTGCTGTAGAGGGTGCTTCTACGGCGAAACCGAAAAACACAGCTGTGAGTTTTATTTTGACTTCAATAAACATTTATTGAGATCCTTCTTTGCTTTTGGAATTTTGTCATGGAGATATTTCCTGATTTCCTTATTTCCACAAGGAGACTGAAGCATAGGTAAACTAGCTAAGTATCCAGAACTCCACATACCCTGGAGAGCAGGAAGGGGCACATTCCATCCCAGACACACCCTGGAACGGCTCCAAAAGGAAGACGTTTGCCCTGGGATCTGGGAAGCATTTATCCAAGTTGAATGGAAAAAAGGAAGAAAGAAAATGTGAGGCGAACATGAGCATTATATCTGGATGGTATGGTATTAGCAAAGGCAGGGAGAGAGAAAGAAGTGTGTTTGGGCAGAGTATTACTCTGGCCAGTGTTTGATTTATGTACAATGTATTTATTATTTTTTTTTAAAGATTTATTCATTTTATTACAGCCAGATATACACAGAGGAGGAGAGACAGAGAGGAAGATCTTCCATCCGATGATTCACTCCCCAAGTGAGCCGCAACGGGCCGGTGTGCGCCGATCCGAAGCCGGGAACCAGGAACCTCTTCCGGGTCTCCCACGCGGGTGCAGTGTCCCAATGCATTGGGCCGTCCTCGACTGCTTTCCCAGGCCACAAGCAGGGAGCTGGATGGGAAGTGGAGCTGCCGGGACTAGAACCAGCAGGGCCCATATGGGATCCCGGGGCTTTCAAGGCGAGGACTTTAGCCGCTAGGCCACGCCGCCGGGCCCCAATGTATTTATTATTATATTATTATTATTATTATTATTATTATTATTATTAAGGCAGATTTTTCAGAGAGAAGGAGAGACATAAAGAAAGATTCTCCATCCAGTGATCCACACCCCAAGTGACCACAACAGCTGGAACTGAGCCCATCCAAAGCCAGAAGACCCCTCTGGGTCTCCCATGAGGGTGCAGGATCCCAAGGCCTTGAGCCTTCCTCAACTGCTTTCCTAGGCCACAAGCAGGGAACTGGAAGGGATGGCAAGTGGAGCAGCCAGGACATGAACTGGCACCCACATGGGATCCCAGAGCATGCAAGGCAAGGACCCCAGCTACTAGGCTACTGTGCCGGGCCCTACAATGTATTTTAAAATGTTATTATGAATAAATAACCAAAGGGGAAGAGACCCGTGACTTTATCTAACCATGATTGTCAAGGACTCCTGGAGATGTCTCTAATGCGTGTCTCCCTGAGCTCTTAAGGCAATGACTAGAATATTATTTTTCTCTGAACTTTCTTTGTATTAATGTAGAGCAGAGCTTTGAGAGTTTCTGTTCTATCTAAATATGAAGATTTCTTTTTTTTAAGATTTAATTTTTTTTTATCAGAAAGTTAGATATACAAAGAGGAGGAGAGAGAGAGAGGAAGATCTTCCATCCGCTGATTGACTATCCAAGTTTTGCTGCAACGGCTGGAGCTGAGCCCATCCAAAGCCAGGAGCTTCTTCTGGGTCTCCCACATGGGTGCAGGGTCCCAAGGCTTTGGACTGTCCTCAACTGCTTACCCAGGCCACAAGCAGGGAGCTGGATGGGAAGTGGAGCAGCCAGGACACGAGTCAGTGCCCAAATAGGGTCCTGGCATGTGCAAGGCGAGGACTTTATCCACTAGGCTATTGCACTGGACCTGAAAATTTCTTTTTTATATGAAGATATATAAAAAAGTAACATATAGATTCCTAAAAATTAGTAGTTACAGTTCATTGAATCTACAGATAATGCTGCGTATAGTTTAACGTTAACTCCAGGTGTCCCTTATCACCCCATCTGAGGTAATGCAGCTTAGAAATCCCATATAATTCTAGTGAATGGATAAAATAAGTCATGAAAGCCAGGACAGGGTGAGTGAGTGTTGCATGTCTAGGGTCAGTGTGCATTTTATTTCATGATTTGGTAGAGGCCTGTGTAGATTTGGAGCACTTCATATATTTAAAACCCATGTTAATATTTAAAACCCATGTTAACCAGTCTTGTTCACCACAAGAATTGCCTATAGATAGTATCTTTACATAACTAGATTTTCCTTGACAGCGTTGTGGCATTAACCACAAAATAGATTTATTTTCCATCCGTAAATTGTGTGGGAGCAAGACTCCTTAAAGGCCTCTTTTATCGTTAGGATAAGTTAATATGCTTTGGCAGTAGCAGGTTAACTGCTGCAAACCTAACTGCACAAACTTAAAGTAGATTCTGGGGGTGCCTGGCAGGACCAAAGGGTAGTTTACATTCCAGTAATGTCTTTTAAAATGATTAAATAAGTACCTCAGTGTTTTAGGCTGAGATTATTATATGTCATATCTGGATCTGTTTGTGATTCCCTCCCCCCATTTTGTTTGCAGCATCTGGAGAAAGAGACTTGAAAGCAGCAGTCTCAAACAGCCCCAGCCCCGGTGTCTGCGTCCACCCTCTGACTTGTGCTTCTGCGAAGCCTCAGCTGGGCTGCACTGAGGATTATCTGCTTTCCAAATTACCATGTGACGGCAAAGAAGTGCCCTTTGTGGTGCCAAGGTTTAAGTTATCTTACATTCAGCCCAGGACACAAGGAACCCTTTCACATCTGGAAGGCCTTGAAGGTAAGCAGCACCTTGCAAGAATTAAAATAAAACAGGTAGCATTTGCATGCTGTTTTGCTCCTTTATACCTTTCGTATAGGATATATACAAAATGAAATACTTTGCTTTTTGTGTGTTTTGTTTTTGTCAGTAGGGAACTTAGTGCACAGTGTTTCTGAAAAATCTCATTGTGAAGTTGGCTCATGAAGCAACACCTCTCTGTATGAGTTTGACCTCATTTAAAGGGTAATATCCCAGGTGTTCCTCACATATGTAGAAAGAGTGTAATAAAGGAATTATTCTGTATTTGATCACCAATACAAGATGCGTAGTTCTTATCTACAGTTTTCTAAAAGGCAGTGCGATGAGAACTAAGGAAACAATCCCTGCTTTCCTTCCTCCTCCCCCACGCTCAATGGATTCACTGTCTGAATGCGGCACATGTTGTAGAGGCCAATCAGCTAGTGGAGATAATATGAATATGTAGTTCTTTTCTTTTTAAAAATATTATTCCATTTGAACACTGCCAGTCCAAATAACTTTTTTTTCCTTAAACTTTTATTAGAAAAGTGTCAAACACATAGAAAGGTGAAAAGAACTAAGCAGTGACTACCTATGCATCCAACTAAACAAATTCTACCATTAACATTGGACTCATTGATTTGTCATATATGTACCCGCCTTTCCATTCTTCTATCCATCATTAATCCACTTTTTTGGCAGGAGAAGGAATTCATTTTAGAGTAAATTGAAAACAATGGTCTTACCCATTTTCCTGTAGCCCTTGACCCTTAGTACCTTAATCAACTATGTAAGATTATTTTAAAAATAATAATAAAGAAAGAAAAAGAAGAAGAAAAAAGTAATGAGTCGTCTTTGATGCTACTATCTTGAAGGATTTCTTTTTTATTATTATTTTTTTTATTACAAAGTCAGATATACAGAGAGGAGAGACAGAGAGGAAGATCTTCCGACCGATGATTCATCCGCCAAGTGAGCCGCAACGGCCGGTGCCGTACCGATCCGAAGCCAGGAACCAGGAACTTCTTTCCGGGTCTCCCACGTGGGTGCAGGGTCCCAAAGCTTTGGGCCGTCCTCGACTGCTTTCCCAGGCCACAAGCAGGGAGCTGGATGGGAAGTGGAGCAGCCAGAATTAGAACTGGTGCCCATATGGGATCCTGACGCATTCAAGGCGAGGACTTTAGCCACTAGGCCACGCCGCCGGGCCCGAAGGATTTCTTAATACTGCTAAGTACTTTCTCATTACCACAAAGACTTGTAGCAGTGCTTGTATGTTAACTGACTTAACTACTAGCTTATAGGACATACAAGGTAGTGGCTGTTTGGTATCCTAACATGACTATTCACTTTGACAGGAATTTGATTCAGTCCTACTTTTCAGCCATGAGAGTCTTACTCAGTTATGAGATATAATAAACAGAGAAAATACACAAAACAGAAATATGTAGCTCAGTGATTTATTAGCAGTTCTGTAAATGTGTTCTCTTTTTTAGGTATCAAAGGAATGTGATTTAGTATTATTCGAAATAAAAATATTTTCGTTTGTATCAAATATGCAGTTGTGTGTTGGCTAATAACTTGGGGAAAAGAGCTTTGTAAAACTTTAGAAACATTCGCTTTTAGGTTCTGCCAGGGCATCCTTTGACGACCGGAAGACAGCACTTTCCAATTCACTCCAGCATGGTGCCGCCTACGATGTTTACAACCCCTTCTACATGCACCAGCACGTGTCACCTGACCTCAGCCGGCGCTTCCCTCCCCATTCAGACGCCGTGAGGCTGTACGGATCAGGTGCGAAAAACTGTGTGCGTGCGACACTCTGCTGTGTGTTTTTCTTCAACAAATTTAGAAGTCAGGTTAAGTTAAAGTCCCTGGAAGAAATTTTTCTTCCTGTTAAAAGCAATGGATAAAAAAGAGAAAATCAAGCTTTGTAACGTTGTGACAAACATTATGACTTCTCTGTGGTATTTTATTTGATAAAAAAATTAAAAGTTGTTGTTGCAGTTGTTCTAACTCATACCGGTTGTTGACCTTGTTTCATGGCTTCTCGATTATGGAAATGTGTGTAGTAATGGAGTACTGGGGTCCACCATATCCAGATGTGGGGGTATAATGCAACATTCATTCCTGCTTCCAGGCGAAAAATGGATTCCTGGTGAAACTGTTGGAAATATGTAGACAATGGGATGCTGGACTGTCTGACATTGTCTGTACCAGCAATGTCAGGGTACACTTAAATAAGAGACTGATGGAATTGTGATTCATTATGAAGGACTATACCATTGTAGTAAAATGGGGAAAATCTGTTGGGGGGTGGGAGTTTGGGGGGGAATCCCAGTCTATACAAAATTGTACCACATAATTCAAAAATTCAAAATATATATATATATATATAATATATATGAAAGTTAATGAGGTATCTATTGGTAGTTCCAAATTCTATTTTCTTTTTTCCCTTTTTTGAATGAATTTTTGTTTACGCATTATTTTGTATACATTTAGCAATCATCTAGTAACTTCTACAACAGATATTTTTATAGTATGTATATTCAATGTGTATTTCTGCTGATGTCAGTAAAAGAGTAGATTTAAAAAACCCATGATGTGATTAGAAATATGAGCGAAGAAAACACAGAAAATGCTTGAATGATTATAGAACTTTTGTAGTGTTGTATTTGAGACTGTATATACTATGTATAGTGTACCATTTATCTGGGTATTTTGAAAAGGATGGAAGATTGAATTAAAATATGTTTATTTTGGTGCCAGAAAGCTTAAATATGCGTTGTTTTTTTTTTCATGATACTCATTTACCACAAACTTTCTGAAGATCTCTCATGTATATATGTATATATATTTAAAATTTTTTTGTACCAAAATAACTGTATCTCAGTTTTCTTTGTTTTAAATTTTTTTATTTTTGAATTTGATGCAATTCCATAGAGTCTGGGATTTCCACTCCCCCGACTGATTTTCCCCATATTGTTACAGTAGTATAGTCCTTCATAAGGAGTTATAGTTCCATCAGTCTGTTATTTAAGTGTGCCCTGACATTGTTGGTACAGACAATGTCAAACAGTCCATCATTCCATTGTCTAGATATGTCCAACAGTTTCACTGGGAGTCCATCTTTGATTTGGAAATAGGGATGCATGTTGCATTATGTCTTCACATCTGGATATGGTAGTCTCTATTACTCCTTCACTATACATTCCAATTTGCATAATGGTTCCCTTATATTAAAGAGAACATGTGGTATTTCTTTTTGTGATTGACTTATTTCACTGAGCATAATGCTCTCTAGTTGGGGCCATCTAGTTCCAAATGGTATAATTTCATTCTTTTTAATGGCTCAATAATATTCCATGGAGTAGATACACCACAGTTTCCTTAACCACTCTCTTTGGAGAGGCACCTGGATTGCTTCCATGTCTTTGCTATTGTAGATGTGCTGCTATAAATATAGGATTAAAGATCCCCTTCTTATATGCAGTTTTAATTTCCTTTGGGTATATTCCTAGGAGTGAGATAGCTGGGTCTCGTTTTTATTTTCTAAGAACATTTTAAATGCCATATGTCACTGATTAATAAAATTTTCAGTATTTTTAAGGTTTTGCTACACAGAACTATCTCAGTCACTAAATTCAGGCAGAATTCAGTGGTTTTTTTTTTTCCCTAACTGTAAATACTTTTCATTTCCCATTGTAGTTTGTGATTTAAGGGCCAGCAAGCTTCCTAGTCCCTCTGGGCTAAGCAAATCTATGTTTGATCTTACAAGTGCTTCTCAACGATTCATTCAGGTAAGCGTGCACATTTGTCAGAAATCTGTAAACTGCATTAGGAATATGTATATTTCTTCTTTTTCTAAATTTTTATTTAAATGATGTTTACATAGTTGATCGGGGTGGGAAGGATCAAGGTCAAGTAAAAGTGCGTGTGATCATTGTTTCCAAGTTTTCCGTTTCATTTTCCTGTATCTTTACATTTCTCTGTTGGTATCCACTCAGGAATCTTGAGGCAGTTGTAATTTAAAATAGTGTAGTTACAAGTGCATGTTAATATAGCTGTCCTTATTGAACATGATCAGCTAGTTATTAAAAATAATGCTTTTATGGTGATGTAGACTTTATTCACTAATATTAAAACAGTATATTTTTAAAATGAGATTGAGAGGTTTTTTTATTTTTTAAAAATGGTTCTTTCTTTACTCAAATAAATTGCCTGTTTTAAACTAGAACATAGAAAAGCAAAGTAAAAGATTAATTATATTCCTGTCGGTGAGAGTTGAAACACTATGAAAATGTTGTGACGCTTGGTGGATTGTAATCCTTGTTTTTTTTCCATGTGAATATATACACAAATGCTTTAGAAAGTGGAGATGTCACTGCCTTCCCTTTCGGGTGGGGATCACGAGTCCTTTGTCCTCGCTGCCCTCTCCACAGGGACACCTGAGCAAGCCCCTGTCCTCATTCCTGCCACTCCCTGGGCTCGACCCTAATTGGGACCAAGGGCCTAGCCCCATGCTTACTCTGAAAACCGAGTGTCAGAGATGCCTCCTCTTCTTTTTGTTTTACTATTATAATTATTACCTATTTCCTTGTAATAGAAAATAAAGTTTGTACTTGGACTTAAAAAAAAAAAAAAGAAACTGGAGATGTACTCAAGTATTCTTAGTGATGCCTAGAGTTGTTTTCTAGACCCAATTCTTTAACGCACATCAGGATTATTTGAGAACTTTGGAACTGCAGGTTACAGTCTTTAAGCCGCAGCATATCTGAGCTGGCAGCCCTGTGCCAGGCCTGAGTTCACGTTTCTACCACACTCCCAGGTGGACCATGCTGCTTCACAGGTGTTTGAGAAATAAATATGGCACATCCAGATATATTCTGATTTTCACTGATAGTTCAAAGTATGAACTTAAGCAGTGATCTCTTTCTCCTTGTTATAAAATCAAGCAAAAAAATAACATTTTCCCAGTAATATACTGAAGATCTTTCTAATGATGCACACAGAAAGCTCTTTGTCCCTGGATTGTATCCTACCAGTAGCTCTGTCAGAATGGTTAGCATGCACTTTGTTACGAGGTGGATGCTGGGGCTTAAATGTAAAAATCCTTGAAGTTTGCTATGTAATTTCTGATTAAAGAATTTCATTTGTAGAGATGTGACTCATTATCCAGTGTACCCAGTAGTACTTCTTCAAGAAAGAATTCTCAAGGGAGTAACAGAAGCCTGGGTAATATTATTTTTATACTCTCAAAGGCATTATTTCTAGTTGATTATAATTTGAAAGCTTTATGAATTTTAGGATATTTCAAACAGGCTTATAACTCTAACAAGCCACATGTTAACGATTGAGGAGCAGAGCAGTTTTAGGAGGGGTGTGCAAAGAAATCTTCCTTTCTGAGGAGTAACCGACCTTTGTGTCCTACCTAGTAAGGTATATGGTAGTCCAAGCTGGCTTTTTCTTGTCTGTTCTAAGCTTTCCTTATTGTTCTCTCTCTCTCTGATCTAATTTTGGGGGCTCTGGAGCGACCCTGATGGTCATTGCAAGAGAGGGTGGGGAGCCAAAGTTGGAGCTATGTAAGGACCAGAAAAAGCTCCTCTCCAAAGTCCTGAAGGAAGTTGACTGTTCTTCTGTTTCTGAGGCCTGCTCAGGGCTCCTCGCTGTTGTTCTGATGTCATTAGACCCTGTGAAGAAGAATCTGGGCTGCTTCCATCGCATTTGGAAGATCCGATAGGGAATGGTTGACCTCAGAGTTCTCGGCCTACGAGGGCACTCCAATTCGCTGTGGTCTCTTTGGTGGCTGGATATAGTCCTTGGTGCCCATACTGATAGTCCTTGGTGAGGATCCGGGAGTCTCCGGGGTTGGGATACAAGCCTCCTCCTTTCCTCATGCTCCACTCTGGAGTCCCCTCCTGCTCTGTTCAAGCTTTAGTTTTAAAGTATATTAGTTAGGGACTTGCCAGAAGTATATTGCTAAGGGCTGCATACATGTTATTTGGGAAGGTTTTTCTCAAGTTGTATCTTAAATCCTGCAGATAGATATTTTGAGTTAAAATCTTAAACCACATCAGCTTTATATAATGTGTCTTCATCCAATTAAACTATTGGAAGCATAGTGTTGTTAAATAAGGAACTTTGAAAAATAATTGCAGCATTTTTCATTGTACTGTTCTCAAAGCTTAATTGCAGTAGACCCATTGGATGACATTTCATACCTCTTTATCCTTTCACAATTCAGATACAATTACTCTATCAGGAGATGAAAGAGATTTGGGAAAATTGAATGTGAAATTGTCTTATAATTCTTCAGTAGAGCAGATATGGATCACAATTTTACAGGTAAATTGGTTAATACCAACTGTTATTACATAATTAAATATTTAGACCTTATAACCTCTGCTGTTGTACTCTTCTGAGGAATGGGCCAATACAAAATTTGAAATATTAGATTCTGTAAAGAAAATAGTATTCAGTAAAGTCTCTAACAAAATCCGTTAATAAATGGGAATGTGTGTATTTCAAACCTCTAGAGGAAAGCTGCTGTAACATTGTAACCTAGAGTATCTAATTTATTTTAATGTAAATTAAATACAAAAATCATAGACTCAGGTTTGTTTTTATAATTTTTACCTAAACTCACTTACTCAAGAAATACAGCGCTCTTATCGTCAGTCCTTAATAAAATCTAAGCTATATTTGGTATGTTTTAGTGCAGAGACCTAAGTTGGCCTTCTAGTTGTGGCGATGCTCCTACAGTGTCTGTGAAAGGAACACTAACATTGCCCAAGCCAGTGCACTTCAAGTCTTCAGCCAAGCAAGGGGCACATGTAAGTGGCTGCTTCTGTTTGGATGTGTTTCCTGTTTTCCCACATTCATCATTTAACATTCATGAAAAGAAGTAAAATAAGAAAGTGGGGCTTTTTGGGAGGTGTGGGGAGTCTGTGAAATATGTGTCCTTGCTCCTGAAAGACAATTTTGAAATATTGGATATGTCATTGTCCAATATTAAAATTCAGTTTAATTAGACATTTTAATTGTTCAGATATATAAATAGTACCTAAGAAAGAAACCTCTGTTTCTTTTATATGAGAGGAAAATAAATGTCTACCATTTTTGTTTTCCTGCCCACTTTGTCTTTGAAAAATAGTTTTGCAATTGCAATTAATTTATTTTAAATACTTCTAATTGGTATAACTTAAGAAGTTCACCTGAGTTAGGTTTTGTAGATTATAGTTTTCATACTGGGTATTTGTTCATTTTTATCTTTTGATGTGGTTCAAAGGTAGTGTTTTGCTATGTACATGAGAAAGTATATTATAAAGACACATATTTAAAAATAAGGTAATACAAATAAGTAATAAATGCAAAAAACTTGCTATTAACTTTTGAAGTGTAGCATTAAAACACAAAGTAACACAAGCACACAGAAATATTCTTGGTAGGGTTAGCATGAGGGACAATGACAGAATGCTTGCAGTGCTTTAATCAGAGTGCATGGGTTCAAGTTGTTGAAGAGATCTCTGTTGTGGCAAATGTGAAGCAAATCAGCACACTGTCTAATCCATATGACCATTAAATATTTTATGTATAATGTTTCTTATGTGCTCTTATGGTTTGAAACTCTGAAAGGAAAAATTGGGCCTGGCACAATAGCCTAGTGGCTAATGTCCCATCTTGCATGCACCGGGATCCCCAATGGGTGCCAGTTCAAATCCTGGATGCTCCACTTCCCATCCAACTCCCTGCTTGTGGCCTGGGAAAGCAGTAGATGGCCCAAAGCTTTGGGACCTGTATGGGAGACACGGAACACGCTCCTGGCTTCTGATTCGCTCAGTTTCAGCTGTTGCAGCCAGTTGGGGAGTGAACCAGAGGATAGAAGATGTTTCTCTGTAAATCTGACTTTCCATAAAAAAAGAAAAAGAATAAAAGAAGAAATTCAGTGTTTGGCTGGCTACCAGAAAAACAGCTTTGACTGTACAGACATTTTTAGTAACAGTAAAACTTACAGTACAGTATTCAAAATATTTGTTAATTGCACAGGCATCATACCTTTTCAAAGGGAAACTCCTTAGAAGAAAGGTACAGAACAATGGAAAAAAATGAGAGGCCAGTGTTATCGTGCGATGGGATAAACCCCCATCTAGGATGCTGGCATTCATGTGAGTACCAGTTAAGTCTTGGCTGCTCCACTTCAGATCCAGACAAATGTAAATGTGCCTGGGAAAGCAATTTCCAATTAAAAGGGTAATTTGTGGAATTAAGAAAACTGCTATTCAGTATAAACTCTGGGAAAAACAAGTCATGATCATTGTCATTTTACTTTTTATTTTAAGACACGAGAAAATTAAATATGTTGTTGACAAATCAGCCTTCTCTTTTCTTATTTGTGCATTTTCTGGTTTTGGCCTTTTTTTTTTAAAGGCTATTGAATTTATGGAAACTTTTGTATTTGCTATCAAACTCCAAAGTCTACAAACTGTGAAGCTTGTGTTTAGGATTCAGACTCAGACTCCCAGGAAGAAAACCATTGGCGAATGCTCCCTGTCACTCAGAACGCTTAGCACGCAAGAAATGGATTACTCGTTGGATATAACACCACCTTCAAAAGTTTCTGTAAGTGATATAGGATGCCATGTGAAAAATGTTTCATCTTTGTAAAATTATCTAAAGGTTGGGATTTTGGTATGTTGGAGAATGACTTGAAGACTATGGAAAGCTCTCAGAAGGCAGTAATAATGTCATTAAAAATAACATTATAGAAATGATTGGTTAAAGGAATGAGCCATTTCCCTGCCTTCACTGGAAAATAACCTCAGAGTGACCTTCTCCCAGCACACTCTTTTAGCCATTGTTATTAACCTCAAAGTATGAAAATCTTTAAATTATTAAATTATTTTCTTTTGCAGTATATTCTTGGTAACTGATAACTTAGGAGAAACAAGGATTTAGGAGAATCATGCACTCCAGAGCCAAAGACTGTCCTGCACTGGATGCAGAAAGCCGTTTTCCTTACGGCTAAGTTGCCAGCTGGGACACCCCTAGCATGTTGCAATGCCTGGGCTTGATGCTCACCCTCAACAATTCCAGCTTCCTGCTAGCACTGACCCTGAGAACAGACAGACTAGCCCCAGTAGCAGGGTCCCTGCCACCCATGTGGGAATCCTGGGTTGAGTTCTCAGCTCCTGGCTCCTGTGTGGCTCAGCCCTAGTCATTAGGGCCGTTTGGGAAGTGAACCAGTGAGTGGGAAGAAACTCTGTCCATCTGTCTCTCAAATTAATTAATTCATTAAATTGTGAGTAAACAAAGTTTTCAACTAAAGAAATGTTGAATGTTTTAGCAGATAGATATGTTTACCTTGTTTGGATGTTATATTATGTGTACATGTATTAAAACACAACATAGTATCCTATATATAATTTTGTGTGTCAGGAAATTTTGAATGTTTTTAGGAAGATTATTTCTTTAGGTAAACAATGCATGGTAGAGTTAAGACTCTGGAACCAGACTGCTTCCTGACTCCCTGACGACTGGGCTGTATGCACTTGGACAGCTCTTCGCTGTCTGACCAGCGAGGTAGGCATGACCAGAACTCAGGCTCAGAGCTTGGTGTGAGCAGTGGGCACTCAGCAGTGGTGAGGTCAGTTGGCCAGTGAGTTCGTAATAGGTCAAATTTTCTGAGTAAAATATAAATACTACATATGTTGATAATCATATATATTTGACCATTTCAGTGTTTCTGACATTATTATAAATGTTGTCCTGACATGAGAGCTGTATAATTATCAGGAATTCATAAATAACTCAAAGATAGGGTTCAGGTAGTGGTTTCCAGAAAATGTCAGGTCTCATAAATCAGTCAGCTGTGCAGCTAATGCTTTTTTCCAAAAAACTTCAGCAGTAAACACTTCAACAAGTTTATGAGCAGATATGCAACCTAATCATTTTTAAAAGTTTTTTTGAATATTATTTATTTGAGAAACAGAGGGAATTAGATGTAAAGGATGTGAGACAAGAGATCCCATCCACTGGTTCACTTCACAAGCTCCTACAGAATCTGAGACTAGGCCAGGCTGAAACAGGGAGCCAGGAGCTCTGCCCAGGTAGATCCCCCACACAGATGGCAGGAACCTGGCTACATGAACCATCACGAGATGCCCTCCAGGGTACACATTAGGAGGAAGCTGGAATGAAGAATGGAGCCGAGGCTGAGATCCAGGTGCTCAGCTATAGAAAGTGTCTCCGCTGGCATCTTAGCCACTAGGTCAAATGCCTTCTCCCAGTTGTGGTTTTTGAAATAAAGAAATATACAGTACATTAACATCACCCATAGTCACCCTACCATGCAGTAGAATACCTGAATGTCTTGCTCCTATCTAGCTATGACTTAACAACCTTTCCCCACCCTGCTTTATCCCCTTCTGTCCCCCTGTCTCTGGTAACCACCTTTGTACTTTTAACTTCTGTGAGATTATTGATTTTTTTATTCCACTTTTCTTCCTGTGCTTGGCTTATTTCACTAATATTGACCTGGTCCAGTATAATCTATGCTGTCACAAACGGCAAGACTTAATTTTTGTTATTATTGGTAGAGTAGTACTCCAGTGTCTATGTGTACCATGTTTCCTTTATCAGTGGAGGGACATTTAGGCTGTTGTAAACGTGGGAGTGCAGATGTCTTCTATAGAGTGATTCCATTTCCCTTGGATTTATATCCTGTGGTGGGATTAAATGACAACAGACTGTTTTTCCCTAGTTATGCTTGACATTTTGTTGTTGATTATTCCAGGAATAATTTAGAAAAAAATGACACGTTATTGTATTTTATGTCTTCCCATAGTTTTGTGCTTACTAAGTATAGTCAGTATGTTAGTGCTGATAGGAATTTAATGTTTTGATTATCGTGAGATTAAAAACCATCCCGAATAGTTTTTCATGATCTGAATTAATGTCGTGGGATATAAATTAAATTTGTAAAGTAACATTAGCAGGTAGGAAGTGAAAAACCCATTCTGAAATGCTTCTCTGTTTACAAGTGTGAACTCTACAATTGTACCACCTTTAGATGTTTCATAAATGAATTATGAGCACAAACCCATAATAAAAAATAAAAATTTTTCATTCATCAGTTCCTTTGTGTTTTGATAAAATAAGTAACTTCTTTTTCAAGCAGAAAGAAACTTTTGTTAAGTTATCAAACATTTTATTTTGTGTATGGCTACCACATTATTTCCTTTGAGTTGTTATTTCATTCTCATTCTGAGTAAGACAAAAGCAATAAATTTACCTAGATTTAAAAGTAGCAATCTTTGCCAAAAATAAACAAAATTGACCATCATTTTAGACTCTTTCAAGGGAAAACTTACCTGCAGAGTTGAAATTCTGCTTTTTAAGCTGTTCACCTTTTATTATTTGTCTCCTGATGCCTTATGGCATGACCAGTTTTAAAATACAAAATCATGTTTTATGAAAATATGTAATAAGCTTTGTTTTTCAGTAAGCTATTAGCTAATTATTGTGGGATACTGAGTAATTATCAAAAATAAACCCCTCCAGAAAGTCATTCATCTATTTTATAACTTTATTAGAATCAGTACTACAAAAGACCTTTTTGTCCATTATACTGACTCTTACTTAGTAAGATATGTAAACACCATGTTCTTGCTTTATTGCCAGTCTTACACTTTTCAACACATCAACAGTAATGTTTTTGTATTTGGACAGCTTTGTGCTGCTTTTATTTTTCGTTCAAGACTCTTGGAATAAATGTGAATAGACTGACTTGTGTTGAATTTCACAGACAGAAGAGCATTTTGCTTCTACAATTGGTCCGCAGTACTAAAGAGTAAATCTTGCTTCTTTCTCTCTCTGTTTGTCTTTTTTTATGCGCTGATTGCCTCAGATTCTCTGACCTTTTCCTTACAGTTTATTTCCTCGTGACTTTGGTGAACATCTTTCTTGCCAGTTTCCTTCAGCTGGCTGCCATTGAACACAGCAATCCAACTTTTAATCCATAAATCTGTCTCTGACTTTGACAATACCGACTCTCATTTCTATAATTAGAAGAAATCGTGATTCATATTTATAGCATTTTTACATTTCTTATATTGCTTTAAAAATAATTCAATCAGCTATGCTTAATTATGCTTAATTATTTTGAGAGTAAATTCTTTTGGGATCATTTGAGTGGTATTTTTTTCCAGTAATACTTCTTAGAAGTTTTACTTGTTTCCAATTTAAATTGACTTCTGGTATCACTGATTTTGAAGATGCAGTGTGCATGTGACTTTTATGTTTATAATCTGTGCAAGTGAAGCACCTCAAATGTTGGAATCTGAGACAGTTATTTACTTACTTTTCATATTTCTTTATTTGGAGGTCAGAGAGAGCGATCATCTGCTGGATTACTCTCCAAATGGGTACACTGGCTAAGGAGTGGGTCAGACCGCCCTCTTCCCCGTGGGTGACAGGGCCTAACCTGCTGACTCGCAGGGATGCGAGTGTCACACACAGCATCCTAAAGGCTGGGCCCCATGTCCACCCTGCGTTTGTCTTCTGAACCATCTCTTGTGACTTTGGGTGACAGTAGAAAGGACAACACTTTCAGAATCTCTAACCGAAACTTAATCCCCTATTACCAAATGACACTTTTTTGATATGCAGGTTTGCCATGCAGAACTTCAAGTGGGGACTTGTTTTCAAGCAGTAAATAGCAGAATTCAGTTACAGATTCTTGAGGCACAGTACCTTCCCAGCTCATCCACACCTTTAGCTTTGAGTAAGTATGTCTGGTGCAAAGTAAAATGTTTAGAAGGTGTTAGTGATGCAAGATTTTCCTGCAATGGAGATTAAAACCTTAATTTTATTATTTAACTTAAATATTAATTTTCAAATACTTTATCATGTTTCTAATTTTGGCCATGTACACATCTTAATTTCCTGTCTCTTGGTTCCTACTCGGTTCATCAGTTCATACAAGGTGAATGTCCAGAGGACTCTCACATGTGCTTCACCAGCCTCGTTGATATTCTCTGCCTGTCTAAGCCTTTTGTTGGATGCTCTGCTAACCAGCAACTTAATTTTTTTAAAACCTGCAAATGTCAAAAAAAGAAAAAGAGAAAGGAAGAAAGAAGGAAAGGAAGGAAGGGAGAGAGACAGAAAGAAAGAGAAAAAGAAAGAGAGAGAGAAAAAGAAACAGAAGAAAGAGAGAGAGAAAAAAAGAAAGAAAGAAAAAGAGAAAGAAAGAAAGGAAAAAAAAAAGACTGACTCTTTCCTTCCTGGCCTTTTGGACACAACCAGGGTCTGTGATAATTTAGTTGTGTTGACCTGGTTCCCATGGAGACCCCAAGCCGGAGATCTGAGGTCAGTCCTGCCCCAAGAAGTAGGAATAGAGTAGGAATATTCTCATTTTCTGCTGAAAGGAAGGGACTGCCTGGGGTCAGACAAGAGCAGTTTACATCCACCGTGACTTGAAAGACTGAAAATGGATGAACTGAGCATTCAACCAAATCAGCTAGAAAAACGGCAAACACAAGGAAAAGTGATGAAGGCTTTTAGAGCTGAAATTAGAATTGTTAAGTATGGAATCAAGGACAAGAGACATAGTCCATAAAGCCAAGGCTTTTTCTTTGAGGGGACCATGATACATAAATCTGTAGTACATGGATTAAGCAAGAAAACAAATGCGCTGAACAAGGAGAAGGTTACCCTTTCAGAAGACATTTGATGATGCATAAGATGTTAGAATGTATCACGACATGAGTTTCTTTTGATATCTATTCAAAACAAATTATAAGGAAGTCACTCAAGAAAGGAAATAATCTGAATTAAAGAGGAAACATTAAAAGGTTAAAAAAAGCTGCCTGTAATAAAAGCACTAAGCTGAGATGATTTTACCGGCAGATTCTACCAGACTTTCAAGGAACATATAATTCCCATTTTATATATATTCTTGATACCAAAAATATGTGTGAGCTGTAGACTAACAACACAGAAAATACACTTTGGAATAAATCCCCAGGATGATAAAGTTCACTCTGGGAAACAGGGACAAACAGTAGAATAGATGCGGGTTGTTACATTACCGAGTATCTTCCCTTAATCCAAGCAATGAATCAGCATTTCCAGCAATCTCTACTGGACCGCCTGTAAAGTCCACAGGTATCACTCCACGGCTGCCTCCTTTCTGAGAGTTCCTTCCTTGCCTTCTTGCTGCCCTGGCAACCTCAACTGTCACCTGACCTCACAGCAGTCAGACTGCACCTCCTGCGTGAAAACACGTCTTGTGATCAGTTTTCAGTGCTTTTATGGTTTGAAAGTTTGTCATTGTTACCTATGGAAGATTGGTTCACACAAGCTGGCGTATCTTTGCTGGAAGCTCTGCATCTCAAATTTATGAAAATAATAGATTTTTTCTGGTGGGCATGGGCTTATAAGTGCTGGAGTCCTAAGCAAAGAATTTTATCTGCACACAGTTGAGAAATATCTTTTGCTATCCCAAGGGTTGGCACTCACTGTGTGTCCTCCTCGATGTGTGTCCCTTTGCTGCTGGTTGTTGTTTATTCTTACAGCTTTACTCTTCTGTGGCATTCAGCTCAGAGGGGGATTGAATTCACTTGAGGCCATAGTAGTTAATAAGAGGGTTACTTTTTCTTTAATAGTGAATTTATATTTTACCTTCATATGACATTTTAATAAAATTATATAAATCAACTTCTTGTTTTTAGGTTTTTTTGTCAAGGTGGGAATGTTTAGCTCAGGAGAGTTAATTTATAAGAAGAAGACGCGCTTACTAAAAGCCTCTAATGGAAGAGTAAAATGGGGAGAAACTATGATTTTTCCACTTCTACAGAACGAAAAAGATATTGTTTTTCTCATTAAGCTTTACAGTCGAAGCTCTGTAAGAAGAAAACACTTTGTGGGCCAGGTTAGTATGGAGTTTTTGTTTAGAATTGTTTCATGTATTTTTCTGTACATTTAAACAATTGGTCTTCAAAGCAAACACAGGATAAAACTGAATATGATTGAAATATAATTCTTCAGACCCAGCGCAATGGCCTAGTGGCTAAATCCTCACATTGCAAGTGCTGAGATCCCAAATGAGTACCAGTTCATGTCCTAGCTGCTTTGCTTCCCATCCAGCTCCCTGCTTATGACCTGGGAAAGCAGTAGAGGATGGCTCAAAGCCTTGGTCCACTGCACCCACGTGGGAGACCCAGAGGAGACTGCTGGTTCCTGGCTTCAGATTGGCTTAGCTCCAGCCATTGTAGCCTTTTGGGAAGTGAACCAGGAGATGGAAGATCTTTCTGTCTCTCCTTCTCTCTATAAATCTGATCTGCTTTTCCAATAATAATAAAATGAATCTTTTTTCTAAAGGAAAAAAATATACAATTCTTCAGGATTTGAAAGTAGAAATCAGCGTTGATTTGAATATTAAACTGCTGATTCATTCCATGGGGATGCTGTGGACCTAAGTGTTTAAATCAAGTTTCTTAAAGCTTTGAATGTCAAATTTACTTTAGTGTTTCAGAAAGTGTTATGTAAAGTGCCATAAATGATAAGTATTTTTTCTTTTTTTAAAATCTTTTTAAAGATTTATTTATTTATATAAACTACTGAATATTTTCCATTAGCATGAACTGAACTGTTACCATTGCTCAAGTTAAATAATGCACTGTGTTTTTTTAAAAAACAGATTTGGATAAGTGAAGACAGTAATAACACTGAAGCTGTGAACCAGTGGAAAGAGACAATTACAAATCCAGAAATGGTTGTTATCAAGTGGCACAAATTAAATTCCAGCTGAAGACCTCATGGAGTGATGTGGTGAAGAACTTGACATGAGTTCAGTCTCTGCCAGAGGAAAAGACATGTCAATTCTTGTATTTATAGTGTATGATGGGGTTTGATAGAAAAATATATTAAAAACAATACATTTTATCAGATAGCCAAAGTGAAGCAAGTATTTTAAAATGGTATGAAAACTGATAATCAAAAAAAGGATGGTGTTAAGGAAAATGAAATAAGTTATAAAGCCTGGAAGTAAATGAGTCCCAGATAGTTTTTTCTCCATCATGGTTTTGCTTTTGTTTTTTAAGCTTTGCCTAAACCTTCACAGCCTGCTCCGTCAAGCCTCTGCATTCTTAGAACTCTGGGCGATTTCAGCACTACCCTGGTACTGGGTCTGTGGAACAGCTCTCAGCTCGACCGTCTACTTCCTGCTATATGTATTTTTTTTCTCAGCAAAAATGAATTGAACCATTTCAACTATTTTCTCCACTTGGAGAAAGCTGTGTTGTACTTTATATTTTTATTACAATGCATAGGCGATTGCGTAGCCGCTTGGCAAGCTGTTTGTCAGGAATAGAAAGTTGTGTTTTGACAAGCATAAATAAAACCTCCAGAAGGCTGAAACTCACAGATCCAGCATATGTACATCATGCTGCTTCCTTTCTTCAAATATTTGACATTTTGTTTTATTTGGAATTGAAATAATACTATCATCCATGTGGTCCCTCCTAGTTAGCATTATTAAATGAGCTGAAGTGGGAAGTTCAATATTTTATGATAATCACTTCCTTATTTTTGTTATTAGTAGCTTAAATATCGACTGCATGTTCCACAATGCATCATGTTATTTCTCACATGTTTTTCTTGCTCATACCTACAAATGCTGTGCAGCAAATATTTTCTTTTGCAGTTTTCTTTCGGGGAGTTATTATGCCTTAGTATATAGGGATAATTTCAGCTTAACTGGCCGCAGAAGGTGGAAGTGAAAATAATAGCTTTTTGAAGAAATAAATCGCATCATCCATAATCATAGAAATTTGCTTCATTTTTGCTAATAAGTAAACAAAGTATTCTTAGTCTTCCGTTTTTCTTCCTTTGTTACTTAGTCCCACTCATGGCAAGAGATAACGATATTTTAGCCCAGAAATACACATTGCTATTAACTAAGCTGACTTTTTCAGGTCTATGCATCTCATTAAAAAATTGCCAAAGAAACCTTGGGATCTTGTTTTCCTAGATGCTGTTTCCTTTAGATACACAGTGTGCATGTTTTACTCCTCTTTTGCTTCTGTCACCCAGATTTTATGGGAGTTTGGTGTTTCCTATGGTGTGCCGAGGAAAGTACCAGCTCCAATGTTTGTTATAGTGGGAACACTTTCTAATGGCCTCATTGCGTAAGCTGTAATAGTCCAAGTTAAATTTCAAATACTTGAAGTTCTGGCTGAAATACTGAGAGAATTATGGGACTGAGGCCATGTGAAATATGTACATTTTGAAGTAGATTTAAGATTTTAAGTTATTAAAAAGGATTAATGTAGCTTTCCAAAATTGAGTTCTATTTTGTGGATGATCTGTCTTAAGGTGAGTGCTGCCAACGTTTTTGGTAATTTCAGAATAGAAAGAACATTTTTAGAGTTAGTACTGCTTAATTTTAAATGTTTTGGCTATAAAAAAACTGATCTCTGAAAGAGTGGTTATCATTAATAACTGTATTCACAGGATTCTGATAATGGCAGCAGATATCTGGAAGGAAAGAGATAAAAAAAATGATTCTGTGCTAACCTGAATCACCAAGTGAGGAACATGTTCTCATACGTGTTATCAATGTCTAGTCATTATTGATCTGATTCTCACACTGTGAAATTCATTTCTGGAGCATCATCCTTCGGTTTCTGAGGAAGGAGGATACTAAAAATATCTTCCCATCATGGTAGGAATAGGTTTATTTTTTCAGAAATAAATTTGGTTTACTGAAGCTGTAAATTGTCTCATTTCAACTTAATTTGTAGATCTTTCATTTATCTTGCTTGCACAAGGTGTGAATTCCTAGTATGAGTGTGTCCTGCAAAGGCCCTTGTTTGGGAAGCTTGTTCCTTGAAGCAATGAGACCTGCTGGGAGGTCCTCAAGTCGCTGGGGAGCGGCCCTTGAAAGGGACTAAGTTCTGATGGGATCCCTGGGCTCTTCTGAGGGTGGTTGTGCTAAGATTGAACCTGCCCCTGTGTGACCCCTGGGCTTCATGTTTTGTGACACAGTCTCTTCCTCCCACATGTGCTGCTGCTGTCGTGGTGCCGTCTGCCTTGAGATCGCCACAGGAGGCAAGTGGGGCTAGCATCCATCCCCTGAGTCACCAGAGCCATGAGCTAAGCGACCCTCCTTATCAAGTGTGCCTCTTCAGGGACTTGTTACAGTATGTACAGTAAGCCATCGTTGTTTGCACTGAGATTTTTAGGGAACTAAAAAATATTTGAGGTATGAAGAAAATGCTTTAAAAAGTCAAGTAAAGAAAAGATTAAATGCAGCTGAAAGAACCATGAAAGATTTGGTAGATCTTTGACTCAAAACAAGTAAGACCAAACAGATTGGTTACACTTTTACTCATATCTAACTAACCTACCCAGTAATCTTCATTTTCCTTGTCAGCTGACTCACTGTGAAAACAATTGAGTTCATACTCCTCTTTAATCCATCTGCTCCTTTCTTTACTCTCAGTAGATCTTGTTTCATAATCACAAAGAGTGCCACACATTCCTTTAGTACCTTTCACCCTGTCCACAAGCATGTTGTAAGGAGTGCTGGTGAAGAGTCCAACCCTCCACACACGTGGTTGACCCTCAGGAAGTCACCTCCCACCAATACCGCCTCGTTAATGTAAACTCAGGTGAGGATGAAAGGGGTTTGTTGTGAGTGATGGAAGACGCTTCACCATGCCTCTCCAGAGTTGTTTCAAGGGACAAATAAGACAAAAGACTCTCCTATTTCTCTCCTCATTAAAGTCGGAATAGTAGGTATTCCATGCCAGGAGCCAAAGATGAATATTGACAGATTATTTATATCAATGTCACACCCTGCAAGTCTGATCTGTGTTCACGACTATGTTCAGAAATGCATATCCCTACTAGATTCTGAACCCACGTGCTTCTCCAACTGCACTGTAACGTCACCCTGTCATTTGGAGCACCGTGCTCGCTCCGTGTTAGCCTGCTGCTGCTCTTGCATTCTGCTTCAATCCTTTCTCCATCAAGCAGGTTCATGTAATATGTGAACCTGACCGTCACACTTTAGACCCCATTGCTTAGTGTGTAGGCCAAGGTCTTTAACATGGGTTTATAAGGCCTTTGTTGGGGAGGAAAAACATAGCTGCCTCTTTCATCCAAAGGGAGCCTTTGGGATAAACCAATGAGTGACCGACAGACAGGAGAAAAAAACACGATGTTTATAAACATTTACATGCAGGAGCGTCACAGAAATGCTCAAATGGAAGAGGTAATCAGCCTTGGGGGCTTTTAAAAAAATTTATTTTTTAAAATTTTATTTATTTGTTTGCTTATTTATTTTGGAAAGGCAGATTTACAGAGAGAAGGAGATACAGAAAGATCTTTCATGCATTGGTTCACTCTCAAAGCGGCCACAGCGGCCAGACCTGAGCTGATCAGGAGCCAGGGCTTCTTCCAGGTCTCTCACATCGGTGCTGGGTCCCAAGGCTTTGAGCCATCGTCTGCTGCTTTCCCAGGCCACAAATGTTTCTAGAATGTTTTTATGTACACTTACAGAACTCCTCTATTAACTAAAATAGGAATACATTAACAAATCACTTGGCTTGGAAGGAAAAGTCTTTGAATTTTATGTAACCTAGAGATGTAATTGCTTTAAAAACAATCCAAAAACCGGTTTCATATCAGGATTATTTGTGTGTGAAATGAATCAGTGCGGTAGACAGACCATATGAAAATCATACCCAGGCCACACACCAAGGAGTGATGGATTATTCTGAATTTCTCAATCTTTTTTTCTTCATGAATACCATTGCCCTAGGAATGAGGAAAGTAACCAGCTATATTATTCAATTTTTAGGGTCAGGACTGTGGAAGCTCTTCATGCTTTGGTCTTTGGGTTTCCCTGGAAGGTGACAGAAGGGTGGACACTGGGTCTAGCCTTCAGGCTGCCGGTCATTATGTCCATATTCCTCCCATCTCAGTGTGCCTGGGTGCCAGTGCTGGCTCCAGCACCTGACTCCAGCTTCCTGCAAATGCAGACGCTGGGAGTCGGCAGATGGTACTGAACATAGTTAAGGTTCCTGTCGCTCGTGTGGAAGATCTGGACTGAGTGCCTGGTGCCTGGCTTTGCCGGGCCGTGCACCAGCCATTGCAGGCGTTTGGCAAATGAACCTGTTGGTGGGAGTGTACACTTTGTTTCTCTCTCTCCCTCTCCCATCCTGTCGTTAAGTAGAGAAGAGGTCATTGCTTAAAGGAATTGCTGTTGTTGACTTTAGATAAGAAGAGAATGGCTTTTTTTGTACTGCGGGTTATTTTTAGAGTACCTTGAAAGGCGAAGAGAGGAAGGGAGAAAGAGATTCCTCTGCCTGTCCATTGTCTTTTAGGATTAGAAAAAGGACATATATTTCTTGAAAATTAGAAGAACAAGCAATTAATGGGGTTTGAAGAGTGATGGAAATGTGATCATGTTCATTTCTTTTCCCAGTTCAGAAAAAAATTAATAATAATAAACTCCATGGAATAAAAAAAGAGGAAAAGTTTTCCCTTTCTTCATCTAGAATAAAGTTGCAGAAACAACAAATGGTGGGCCTTTTGGAATGAAGGGCAGGATCTGCTTGTTGTGCCTGACATTATCTCTGTAGAGCAGCCAAGATGTCACAGGTGCCTGCTCCCTTATAAAACTCAAATTTGAAACCAGCTTTTCTACTGATTTCTTTAAGATTTATTTTTATTTATTTATTTTTAGTGGAAATGCAGATATACAGAGAGAAAGATCTTCTGTCCGCTGGTTCACTCCCCAAGTGGTCACAATAGCCAGAGCTAAGCTGATCCGAAGCCAGGAGCCAGGAACTTCTTCCAGATCTCCCATGCAGGTGCAGAGTCCCAAGGCTTTGGGTCATCCTCTACTGCTTTCCCAGGTCAAAAGCAGGGAGCTGGATGGGAAGTAGAGTAGCCAGGACACAAACTGGTGCTCATATGGAATCCTGGCTGATGACTTAGCCACCAGGCTATCACGCTGGGCCTTTTGTAGTGATTTTTTACCTGCGTGTGTGAGATAAAATAGTAATGCTTGACCTTTTTTCTTTCCTAGTGTAACTGAAGGGTATAATATACTTCCATCATTGATAGACACAGTGACAGTAATTTGCATCCAGGTTGTTAATATTTAAAAACTCTTCCTATATCCCTCCTTGTGGAATGAGTGAATTATACAGACCATATGAAAATCACACACATACCATATAGGTAGTTCATACCTTAATGGTGACATATATTTTGAATTTCTTGGTCAGTTTTTCCTCATGAATATTAATGCCCATAAATATTTTCTGTGTCTTGGAAATGAGGAAAATGAACTGGCCATATTTATTTGATTTCTAAGATCAGGATGTGGAAAGATTTTAATCTTTTGGTCTTTGAGCCACATTTGGAAAATACTGGTTTTGTCCAAATTATTTCTTTGTAAAGTGGAAATGTTTATTCTTTTCAGGACCCCGTGTGGCTGCATCTGCTAGGTAGCCCTAAGACAGTACACGAACTGGATTGCCTTGGAGAAGTGCAGTGAGATCATCTTGCGGACAGCAGGATTACTCAGGGTGGCTTCCCCTGACTGAAGAAGTCCCTGAGTGCACGGTCTGGCCCCACAGCTTTGCAAGGCTTGGCTTTTAGTTTCATCAAGATGCTAATGAATTCAGGGAATTAGCTCAGCTAACAAAACTTTCCCAAGACTGATGTACAAACTATAATACAAGTTTACTAATTTATACAAGGGAGGTAGTTTCATAAATGATTAAAAAACATTTATATCAGCTTTTATAGCACCCCTATTACATGTCAGGGCATGGAATTGAATTTTAGAAGCCAGGCAGCTGTTTAGAGAGTGTGAAATGAAAGCCAGGAGAGGTGGATTACAGGCTGTGGTGGGCCAGTATCCCATCTTGCCCAAGCAGGAATCTCCTGAGATTCTTGCCATCCTCTTTGTCTTGGGGAGTGCAGACCCATGTTGCTTAGGCTCCCCCTTTTTTCAAAGATTTATTTAATGTTTTTGGAAAGTCAGATATACAGAGAGGAGAAGAGACAGAGAGGAAGATCTTCCATCCGTTGATTCTCTCCCCAAGTGGCTGCAACAGCCAGACTTGAGCCGATCCGAAGTCAGGAGCCCAGAGCCTCTTCCAGGTCTCCCACGTGGATGCAGGATCCCAATGCTTTGGGACGACCTCGACTGCTTTCCCAGACCACAAGCAGGGAGCTGGATGGGAAGTGGAGCAGCCGGGATTAGAACCAGCACCCATGTGGGATCCAGGCATGCAAGGTGAGAACTTGAGCCGCTAGGCTGCTGTGCTGGGCCACATTTTTGACCTCCCCTTATGCTGTATTTCATTCTAACCAGCCTTTACCTGTTAACAGAGACTGGCCAGGCAACTGATCAGTTAGTTGATGAGATTTCAGCTTGCTAAGTTATAATTGTATTTATGTAAAGTATTTTATGTCTCCTGGACATTATAGCAGGTCATTATAAATGCAGTTTTAGGAATGTTCTTAATGTTAGATGTCTGTCTGCAGTCTCAGGTTTATAACTTTTGATCTGTCAATAGCATTTGAAGTATGTGGTGCTATTTATAGTTCCTTCTTTACTGCTTTTTCTTCAGTCTCAGAAGCCTTGGGATGGGGGACATGAGGTGTTCCTTTATTATTGCATTAGCTGTAATGGAAAATGCAGCATTGTCACTCAGAAGAGACACTGCGGCTGTTGGGTTGCTGGGCATTCCCCCACAAGGCCAGGTGGAGATGCAGGACAGAACGCTTCGTGCTGTGTCTGAGATCTCAGGTCATCATCACAGTCCTGGAGTCTGCAGGCCAAGGGTATGTCGGTGTGGTGTGCAGCTGCAGCCAAGAGTCACAGTGATCTGTTCTCCGAAGGCGGAGAGGAAGATGCCTGACATAAAGCACCTAGGTACGTCTTCATGTCCTCCTCATATCCTCCAGCAAGATTTCTGTTTTTATTGTACGCTCATTCGATAGTGATGGAAGTGGCCATTTGTTAGAATCTGGTGCCTTAATCTTCTGAACTAAAGTGATACTTTATTCTTTTTCTGCCTTAGAAAGAAAACAATGAGAAACAGATTTTCCATACCAGCATGGTGTACAGCTATTTTGAAAGGAATGTTGTCTAGTACCAATATTCTCTGTACTGTTGATTTTTTTTTAGACTTTCCTCATTAGGAGATTCCTAATGGTCATAACATTACCTAAAGCTCAGGAAAGGGACTCCTTCTCCCATGTCTGTCTTTCCTGCTTCTGCAAGAGTGGTAGTGCGACAGAGGTTACCTAACAGCAGCTTATTACCCACATGTTTAACCAGCATGACCCGGTTTGTCATCCATCAGTGTATCACAGTAGTGTTAGCTAGAGAAAGTTACAAGTTCTCACAGCTAAAGATCCTGGGGAATTTGCTTTTTCTGAGCTAAAGCTTTCTACTTACTGTCTCTTTGTCACAGTTACAGAAACTGTGGTAATGTCTTTGAGGGTGTCACCATATAGTGCTTATTAAAAACACCTGGAAATTATATGCTAGGAAACGCTGCATCTGTGAGAGTTTAAATAATTTGGTCATAAAGTGAAATAAAAATGAAGAAAGCAGAAACAGATAAAAATTACTTTGTTTCCAGAAACAGAAAAATTCAAGAGGAAAGCATTGTTTTCCACCAGTAACCAATGGGTCATGTCCATTTTAGGACGTGAACTTTGTGCCTGTACCCAAAGAAGATAATAAGCACATGAGACATGACTTGTCTTAAATAAATAAATGACTTAAAATTAATATAGGCTTGACATAGCTTCCAGGTCCATCAATATGTATGTTAGATGTCTGTTAAATATGGCCTCCAGAGGAGACTGTATTTTTTTCTGCTTCATAATTAATTCTGTTTAGTTGATATCTTTTTCAACTTTAGTACCATGCCAAGCTCCTGCTGGTGAGTAAAATTCTTAGATTTCCATTTACTCAGCATGAATTTATATAATGCTTCATGTGCATGTGGGTGAGAGAGTGACGGGGAAAAACTCGTAGCTGATTTTTGTGTTACTGAATGACCATTGCTCTTTGGAAATCTCCAGATTGACCTTGACTCCAGTTTAGTGGCAACAGTAATGTTAAGTAAGACGAATCGATTGCATGGCAGAAACTTTTGAAGTAGTCTGGCCTGAGAAAAGGAGAAATAAGCTGATGATATGTAAGCTCATGTCTTGGGGAGCACTATTTCTTCTCTCAGAATACTCTGATGAAGTCTCAGTAGCTGGTGTCCTTAACTCTAATCTTGGAGTTGGTATGTGGTCTTGGCCCTCAGGTTGGTGCTTCCAATGTTTTACTTTGCCTGAGACACTTCTGTCAGGTTCAGTTCTCTCTCTTTCTCCTCCTGGTCTCCCAGTTCATCTACATAATTTGTATGCATTTTGACAGTCTCACCTTGTAGTCAATTCTTCCAGGAAACCTTCTGTGCTAGTATTCTCGTGTGTGTGTGTGTGTGTGTGTGTGTGTGTGTGTGTGTCCTGTTGGGATTCACTGCCTCTGTCTCTCCGCAAACATATATAGTCCTTTATTGCAAAATGACATTTTAGTCACTGACAGACTGTAATATATGACAATGGTCCCATAAACTTATATTGCCTGGTGACATCATAACTACATGTTAGGAAAGCCAATAATGCAATTGCAGTTCCGTGGCAGTCAGCAGGGAAAATCCTGCTTGCTGAAGAATAGTTATCTTTCCATTCCATTCTATTCAGCTTTCAACTGACTGGCTGAAACCCACCCATGTTATGAAAGACAATCTTCTTTATCTAAAGTTTATCAATTTAAATGTTAATTTTTGGAATAAGCATTGTAAGTACAGTATGTTGAGCTTCCAGTCTGGGAAGTGAACCAGTACATGGAAGTTTCTCTCTCTGTCACTCTGCCTTTCAAATAAATAAATAAATAAGGCAGTGGAGGACGGCCCAAAGCCTTGGGACCCTGCACCCATGTGGGAGATCAGGAAGAAGCTCCTGGCTCCTGGCTTCAGATCGGATTTGTGTCAGCCAAGGCAGTCACTTGAGGAGTGAACCAGGAAGCAGAAGATCTTTTTCTCTGTCTTTCCTTCTCTGTAAATCTACCTTTCCAATAAAAATAAATAAATCTGAAAAAAGAAATCAATGGGATGAATCATTTCATTTTAACCTTTCTAGTGTAGTGACTGGAACAAGTTAACTTTCTGCTATTGAAACAAACCTTTCTTCCTGGAATTTCCCGCTGTGAATGTAGAGGCTTCTAAACAATATAAAGCATTGATTAGTGGAGGATTTTACTGCTAGCTCTTTGTGTACATAGAAAGAAAAAAAAAAGAGTAAGAGGTTTTGACTAGCAGGGATGTGAAGTCACAGTGATATATAGCACCACTCTACCGCCTGTCACACTAACCAACCCAGATTCATGAGTAAATATGTTGTATATTTAAGTGTTGCTTTTTCAGCCCAGTTAAGCTAGCTATGAACTAATCAGCTTCTCTTAACCTTGCCTGTATATGACTTAGAGCTCTTTTTTCTTCCAGGAAAGATTAATCTCCAGTGCTGTGTACCAAGGCCACCCGACACACAAGGGAGCTTTCTTGTTTTTCACAGTGATGATGGGGGAGAAGGATGGATCTGGGTGTGTGCTCAGAGATCTTCAAGGCCCAACTCATGAGTCACAGTTGAATTTTCAGAATTATCTCAGGCTTCTGCTTTCTCCTTTTCCTGCAGGTGCTTGCATAGCTGTTTAATTTTCCCACATAATATCTCAAGATCCATTTGGAATAAGCACTTCTAAATATACAGTAAAGCTGTTTTTAAGGACGTATTTGGAGACTGTGCTATAATCTCCTTCAATACCACGTTGCCCATTTTTAATACTTCTAACCACAAAGAATTTCTTAAGTTAATATCTAACCCAGTTATCTCTGAAGCAGATTTTCTCAACTTTGGCAGTATTGACATTTGGGGCTGGAGACTTCTCTTGTTGGCAGGGAGCGGAAAGGGACTGGCCTGTGCATTGTGAGATATTTAGCAGCATCCCCCTTCCTGTACTCAGACACCAGTAGCACCCTGTCCCCAGTTATAACTACCACAAAGGTCAGTAAGTATCTCTGAATGTTCCCCAGGGAGCAAAACTGCCTCTGTTTGAGAACTTCTACTCTCAAACAACATAGAATACTAGAGAAAGACCTTAACAAATTTCCAAGTTTTGTTTTCTCCTTTTTCACATGTCTATGATGCACTGACGGTCTCATGACTCCTTAGTCACAGAGATGAGATTGAAACTTGAGTTTCCTAATTTCCTGGTTTTTTGTTCTACCACCCCATGCTTTCTTGGCTTAAGATAGTTTCACTGTAAGGAGTGATTTGAACAGCCACCCTGAGACTGACCCCCTATCCTGGACTCAGTGCCACCTTGGATGCCTATTTACCCAGAACTGCCATAAATCCCCTAGGTCTCGGCCCCCTTAAGGCCCACTTGCCTAAGTAAGGTTCGTGACCTTCAGGTTTAAACTGTGAGGCTTTTATCCCTGGTGTCCATCTACAGCCACATCTGCCGATCCCTGACCCCGCACTCCCTGCACCCACTAAGAGACTATGAAAGGACCTCTTCCCTTTGTTTTCTGTCTTCTCTCTGTTCTGTCTCTCTCTCTCTCTCTCTCTCTCTCTCTCTCTCTCCCCCCCCCCCGCTCTTCTCTCTCTCCCCTCTCTGCTCTTCTCTCTCTCCCCTCACTTTCTCCCTGCCCCACAGCCACTTCCTCTGCTTGAAATAAAGGCTTCTCATCTGGCTCACACTCATTGTGTCTGGCGTCTTGGGTTTGTGGCAGAAAGCTAACATTCACTTCCCATTTATAAGCTGAAATTGTGTACTAACCTGCTCCACAATTTGAACACAAAGTATGTTTTTCTTCTTAAACATCTACGTGCACATTCTGTTTTGAATTGTTGTCCCAGAAACAACAGCAAGATGAGGATTTGTGAAAAAGTGGTTGACTAGAAAGTGTTCTCGGGAGAAACTAGTAGGAGTGAAAAACCAGACCAGAGAAAGAACCAGACCACGCAGGACGCAGTGCCAGGCAAGCTTCCAAGAAGTCATGTTAGCTCAAAGGAGGGCTCGGAGACTGTGCATTTTGGATCTCAGAGTTGTCCAGTTCAGGTGCAAACGAGTAAACCAAGTGTTTCTCTTTCCTGCCCGCCAATCACTTCGATGCTCTTGCCACGGGTAGTGGGGTTAGTTGTTGGTTCTTTGTTGTGGGGTCTGCTGGCTTCTTGGATGCTACCCCCTAGATAGCAGTAGCATTCCTGGGTTCTCACTCCCTTTCCCCACCTGATTATGACAAAGTGTTTGATTCCTGGAACTCAGAATCACCTCACTGAGAGCCACCTGTTTAAGGGTTACTCCGGGGGAGGTGTAGATTCCCAGGAACTTCCTGCTGCTGGGCAATGTGCTCTTTTCTCCCAGAAAGCAGCCCTCTGGCCGGGAGACAGTTGCTGGCTTGAGGTGGGGGAGTGAAAGCACACCTGGTTTCTGATGGCTCCCAGAGGGTGCAAGTGGAGTGCTGACCCATCGGCTGCCTGTATATACTGCCTTCATTTTTCTTTCTCTGAGAAGGAGAAAGCTATCTGATACGGAGTCAGGCTTTTGTTTTGTTTTGTTTTTTAAGAGCTTTTACTGAACTGATTCAGTTACATCCTGCACCTGAATGATTAAAAAAAAAAAAAAGAAGTGTTTGTGCGTACTTTGGGTTATTAGAATGATCCAACCTGAGAGAAATACTTGATCTGGGATCTGATCACTGAAGAAGTAGAGCGTGTGAAGATCTAGGCAGAGAAGAACATGGAAAATCCCTAAGATGAGGAAGAGAGTGATGTGTTTAAGGAATTGAAGGGAAGTTGGTTTCAGTGGCTGGTGCATAGAGATTGAGGCAAGAGAAAAAGTGGCAGGAGGGGAAGTTGGAGAAGTTCAAGACACAGTAGGGATCACAGTATAGTAGGTGGCCACATGACACATTCTTCTCTAACCCTAAATGCAATGGGAAGCCACCAAGGAAACCATCATGTTCCTTATCCTAATTTCAGATACTGAATGATAACTGTTGTTCCAGTAAGGAGAACCATCAGAGAAATCAAACTGGGCAGTGATCTGTTCAACACATGCCAATAGCTTTGGATAGGTGGTAACATTGTAATACTGCAAGGAAATGTGATTAGTTGAGATCAACTTGAGAAACACAATCAACTTGACAAGCTGGCAGGATGGGAGAGTGAATGAAAGAGGACCAGGGAAGATTCCCAAAGTTTTGATTTATGCTCGTGGGGAGGAGAAGGTTAGCCACAGTAAGGGAAGGGTTCAAGATTTAAATTTTGATCATATTAGTTTGAAATGTGAGCCATCCAAAGGATTCCCAAGGGCAGCTGAATATCTGAGTTAAAAATTCGGAGTCCAAATCTAGGTTGGTGGCAGGGTCTGGATAAGTGTTGGCTCTGTTGCCCAGAGATTCAGGTGCTAGAAGCTTCATCCTTGGTAATGCCAAGAGATGGCAGAATGGGGCCTAGTGGGAGGTGATCCGGTCTGTAAGGGGGATTAATTAATTATTTCTTGCTGGACTGTCTCTCCCTGCTCCCTTTTTCTCTCGTGTCTTGCCTCCTTGCTTCCACACATGTCCCTCTGCACACAATGTGGCCAGAGGAACTGTCCTGGCACCTGCTCCCACACTGCCTGGGCCTCCTGAACTGTGGGCTATATAAACCTCACCTTGGAAGTTACCAAGCCTCAGGTACTGTGTTATAGCAACAGCAAACAAAAAAGAATACACAATCTTCCAAGGTGCGTTCTTGCATTATTACCTTCCACACATAGCTGTGCGGCAGTATTTGTTCCCCTCCAGCTTTCTCTGTCTGTCTCTCAGGTTTCATGCCTGTTTGGGCCTTCTGCTGTAGCTGCTTGTTACCTACATTCCTGCATGTCCACATTACATTTTTCCCACAAACTTGGACTTTAGACTCTGATCCAACCGCCTGCTAGACTAACATCAACTGGCTGCCACGTTTAAATATCTGCTGCTTGTCTGGCACCAGTCTCTGGTCTGTGGACCTGGTGGCACTTGACTGTCTCCGCAGTGACCTCTCTGACTGCTCTGTCTGGTTCAGAACCCGCAGGTCCTGCGTTCATTTGGAGCCCTGGGGGGAGGAGGACAGAGTGTAGCCCAGCAATGTCTGGCGCAGGAAGGGCTTGCTGCGACCTCGGAGGATACGCTAATGCTGTTCCCCTGCGAGTTGGCTGCCGCTCCACTTGGAGGCATAATCCTCTGGCACCAACAGAAAGCTGTGCCCTGGAAACTCTCCACCACATGGATGTCTGCCTGGGGCTTTTCACTTTCACAAGGCCTTCAGCTGTGATTTTTCCAGTAAGACATTTTGCTTGAATTATGTATCGGAGTCTGCTAGCCATAGTTCGAGTTATTTAGATGGTTGTAACTAAAACATTCTGCTTTGGTTATGGTGTTATCCTGTTGGGTTACGTTTTTTTTTTCTTTCTTTCTTTCTTTTACTGAAACTATTTCTAAAATTTCTCCCTATGATAGACAGCTGTCAGGTGTGTTGTGTTGACCAGAAGCCCCTAATCCTATATGAAAAATCCCTGCCACTGGAGACTTGAAAGCAAAGTAGCACATAGAGGGTATCTCAACCTTCCCTGCCGCCTGACCCAGGCAGATGCTCTAATTTGGTTCCTGGGGTAGGCCACTGCAATAGGACTGAAACAAAATAGTAATGGAGTGAGGAGTCTGGTGTAACAGTTAGGATACTGCTTGGGCTGCCTGCATCCCAGATGAGAGTGCTTGAGTTTGAGTAGCAGTTCCTCTCCTTGTTGCAGCTTCTTGCCACTGTGTAGCCTAGGGGACAGCAGATGTGGGCTCAAAAGTGCTGGGAACCCTGCCATCCAGGAAGGAAACTCGAATGTGTTGCTGATTCCAGCCCGGTCCAGCTGCAACTGTTGCAGGCATTTGTAGTGAACCAGTCGGTGAGATTTGCCTCTCTTCCTCTACCTTTCCAGTCTATTAGGCAAATAAGCAGAAAAAGATAAAACGAAGGAGTTTCAATGCAGGTGCAGCATCCAGTATAGGCAGCTGACTGAGCTTCCTACATGCCATACACAGACAAGCTGACCGTGCCTCACCCCCACGCCTTGGCCTACAGCGCAGCATGTTGCTGCCACTGCCATGGCCACCAGACCTGAGTGGGATAGCATTCTGGCTACGATTTTCAAGATTCGTCTCCTTGGTGAAGGCATTATGGTTAAAGTTCCAGGAAGGTTGTATTTTTCCTTTAAGTTGCTACTTTTCCAAGTCTGGTGCCAATGTCCGCTGAAGACAGTGCCTTTTATGCCAGCGTTGCTGCAGGGGTGAGACTTCTCATTGTGATGGAAATTTCTGTCTTCATAACCTGGAATGAGAACTTGACCCCGCTACCAGGAAATGAGCTGAGATAGCTGCTTCCTTCAGAGGCACAGCATGGGGAAGTACCTAGGGCTTTTCTATTTTCCTTTTTATTTATTTTATAGGGGGAAGAGTAGATAGAGGAGGCAAGTAATTAGGCATTTATTGGAGGCTAAGATTTCAGTCAAAATGAGGAGAGCAAATAGACACTTTTTAGCTTGCTGTTAGGTGCCAAGTGCTTTCAGTTTAGCATAGGATGTTTTTGACTGAGAATCCTGTTTGGCCAGTGTAAATGCTAATGCAGACTAGAAAGCTAAATTGAATTAGTAGGAGAAAATTTTATTTTATACTAAAATATGTTGTGCTATAATGATTATGGGTTGGTTTCATCCTCAGCGATGCTGCTTTCTACCTCTGCCTACCATGCGGCCTGTTCAGAGACAAAACTGGGCAAGTAAACCAGTATCAAGAGCTAAGTCTGGAAGACCGAGAAAAATTAAAAATAGACCCCGAACCACCTCTTCATGGGAAGCCAGAGTTGCCCTGCATGCATTACAAGAGGCATGTGATTTGCACAGTCCAAAGGCTGAAAGGTGCCACCAGGGAGGGTAGAAAAGGTGCCCTTGAGAGCACAGTGGAGATGCTCGGTGGGCTCAGAACTGAGAGGCAGAGCAGCTAACCTCACAAAGACATCACCGGTGTCAGATGTCAAAAGCAAGACTCTTTGGGCCAGGAAGTTTTCATCTCTAAATGAAAATGAAGCAACAGACCAAATCCAAATGCAATTAGCAACAAAAGCTAGGAGACCTTACAAAACTTGAAAGGAAAGGTAGCTTTTTAAAACCAAACTGAAAAATAAATCCTTGGAAATAAGATAACGGACCTGAAAACATGGAAGTCACAAAGTCATAGAAGTGTGATTAGAAAGGGCCAGGCTGAGTCTGGGAACGCCATCTTCAGGTAGAGACCCACAACACTTAGATGAATTCTTGACCACCTCCAAGGGTGATAAAGATGGAGACTGTAGGACCCGCAGGTCATGCTCTTCCCAGGTGCGGTATTGTTGCTTAAGCAACTCGATTAACAGCCAATCCTGGACAGTAGCTCTGATGCCAGCATTCGAGTGCTGTCAGATTATCATCGCCTGTGAAAGTGGGTTTGCCAAGGCCAAGAATCTCCTTTCCTGCAAATTCCTTCTGCTGACAGTGTGTGCACCTTGCTGGCCTTGCCAAGTCTGTGGATATTTACTGCTGCAGATTTCTTCAAGACACAAAAAATGAAATGGCCAAGCTCTTAGAGACCAGCTCTGAGACTCTGCAGGCAAGTGAAGGCAATCATATGACCAGTCACATCTCTAATGAAGAAATTCGGCCAGGGTTGATGGAACAGACACTTTCCCGCCCACTCTCAACAAGATGTGTCCTTTTTCTGACTTCAGTTGTCAGCAGGGCCAGTGTATTAAGGCTTATGTCTGAAGATCCCCAACCTTATCCAAGCTTGGTTAACCCATGGGATAAACTTGGCAGTGGCAAAAGTTCAGTGGAGTCTTGCCAAGCGTGAAGTAGTTAATGTAGTCCCACAAAGTGAATTTTAAAATATGTTCAACACAGGGCCAGACATGAATAAATCAGACTTAGCTTTTAGCAGCAAGAATCATTCTCTGGCTTTTATTTAAAAACTTGACAAGGAGTTTTCACATATTAGGGTACTTTAACTTGTTCTGTCTGAACCTAGGCATCACATTCTAATTACATTTCTTGGGGAGGATTTTATCAAGACGCTGAACACAGATTTTTGAAGTCCAACAGCCAGGACTTGAGGGGTGCATCCCCCAAACTATGTGGGCCTGAATGACTTGTACACCAGTGGAGCTGATTTGGTTCCGAGGAGCAATTCACTCTGAAACCAAATCTGAACGTTCTTTGGAGTGGGGTGCGTGGATGGAGGGTATCAAGTAGCTGTGTAAAGGACGGACTTGTGTTTTTGTAATTCCTGTATGTTGCCTCTACAAGATGAACTATACCTTTAGTTTTTAGTGGCTTTAAAAGTGTTACTAGGAAGTAATATCTGAATATTAAAAAACAGTTTTAATGGTTGACCCATTCCTTATGAATAGTCAACGTGAAGGTTATTGAAACTGTAGTCAAGAAATGCATTCTCATTTGATGCGAAGTTTTCCCATGTTCTACGTGAATAAATTGTAAATGTTCAGCCCCCTATACACCCTTCAATCTGAAATCTTAATGCTTCCCTTTTGTAAAGCACACATGACACATCAGATGCGAGTACCAGCATCTACTGAATTTCACTTTGCTGTTTTCAGGAATGTAAGAATATATGTGTTCTGACTATTGCAAATTCTCAAGGAAGTCGAGTTTTATTTTTTTCCCCCAGGACAGCCGGCAGGGGGTAGGGGAGTCATTCCTCAACACATTACACTTTGAAAATAGTAGCACAGCTGTGCTAAAGCTGGCTTTGTGACTATTACGCTAAGCATGTAGAACCAGGCCGCCTCCACAACACAAACAGGAAGAAAATTGCACCATGTGCTTTGGCAAGTGTTCGTTTTTTGGTGTCTTTAGAGCTTTACTCTGTTGAAGCGATTCTCAGCGGGACATTAAGACAGTTGTAACACTGATAAGCACTCCATTTTTGTTATCCGTTAGTAGCGCCTCTTTTTTGGAATATCAAATTTTGTGGCTATTATAAATCAAGCACAATCGTAATTTTTTTCAGTGAAGATTAGTGTTATACTAGTGTTAGTAATTTGTTTTGATTTGTTTTTTTCCTCATGATTTTTCTAACCATTCTGGGTCTTTTTGGTTCCATGTAAACTTTTAAATTGTTTTGTCTGTTTCCATAGAAACATCTTTGGAATTTCAATAGAGATTACACTGAATCTATAGGTGACTATGGGTGTACTATGGACACTTTAACAATAGCAATATTGGATATTAGCATGGGATATTTTTCCAATGATTTGTTTCTTCCTTAGTTTATTTTATTAGTGCTTTATATCATTCAGTGTACAGATCCTTCACCTCCTTGGTAAAATATTTCCAAAATATTTTAATGTTTTATAGCTATTGCAAATGAGGTAACTTTATGATTTCTTCAATTTTTTGCTATTGCACAGAAATGCTACTGATTTTTATACATTGATTTTGTATTCTGCAGTTTTAGTGAATGTTAAATGAGTTGTAACCACTTTTTTGGTGAAATTGCTAGAACCTTCTATCTATTAGATCATATCATCTACAAAGCATTTCATTTCTTTCTGACACGAGTACCTTTCATCTCTTTCTCTTGCCTGACTGCTCCTCACTAGGACCTCTAGCACTTTACTGAACAGAAGGGACAGGAGTAGACTCGTAGTCTATCTTATAGCAACATGCACCACAAAGCTTTGACAATCAAAACAACCTACTGTTGGCATAAAAGCAAACCACAGACCAATGAAACAGAGTAAAACAGTTTGATTAAGTTTGTGAATTTAAGAACAAATGATTTTTTTACAGTGATTCCAAAAACATAAAATGAGGGAAAGACATTCTGTTTAATAAATGGTGCTGAGAAAACGTTATATGTGTACACAAAAGAATGAAATTGGACCCTTGTCTCATAGTGCACACAAAAATCAGCTCAAAATGTGTTAAAGAACAGAATGTAAGAAACTAAACAGCAAAACTACTAGAAGAAGATAGTATAAAATCCACAGCAATGTTCTGGCCAACAATTTCCAGGAAATGGCTCCCACAGCACAGACAGCAAAAGCAAAGTAGACAAAATGAGATGGCATTAAACTGAAAAGCTTCTGGATTGCAAAGGAAATGATTATCAGCAGAATAAAGAGAAAACTTGTGGACTGGAAGAAAATACTTATAAATCATATAGCTGATAAGAAGTTAATCCAAAATATATAAGAAACTAAAAAAAAAGCTTAGTAGTAAGAAAAAAATTCAAAAGTGGGCAAAAGACCTGGATAGACATTTTGCAAAATTCACACAGATAGACCTTGGGTAAATGAAAAGAAAAATGCTCAGTAGTCCTTAACAACAGATAAACTAAAGCCATGAGGAATTATCCTACAACTATTAGAATGACTATTATTGGAAAGATGAAAGATAACTTGTGCTGGTGTAGATGAAAAGAAAAGAGCCCTTACACAGTGTTGATAGAAACAAAAGTTGATGGGGCTGGTTTTGTGGCTAATAGAACATCAACGTCATATACAGATGCTGGTTTGAGTCTTAGCTGTTCCACTTCCAGTCCAGCTGCCTGCTACTGCACCTGGGAAAGCAGCAGAATCCCAATCCAGATTGGGCCTCTGCCACCCACATGGAAATTCAGATGAATCCCTAGGGTTCTGCCTAGCTCAACCCCTGCCATTGCTGCCCATCTAGGGAGTGAACCAATGGATGAATGATCTGTTTCTTTGTGACTCTTCCTTTCAAATAAATAAATCTTTAAAAAAAAAACCTGTAATACAGCCAATATGACAATATGTAAAGTGGTTTGGAGATTTCTCAAAAAATTAAAATTAGAACTACCAGACTCAACAACCCCACAGGGTATATGTAGAAAGAGTAGGAAATTGCTATGTTGAGATATCTGCATTCTCATATTCACTGTAGCATTGTTCACAGTAACAAAAAATATACCCATCAACAGATACATATTCAAAGCAAACGTGGTATAAATCCATGATTGAATACTGGTCAGTCTTTACAAGAAGAAAATCCTATTATTTGTAGCACTGTGGATGAACCTGGAAGATATTATATTAAGTGAAATAAACCAGGCACAGAAGGACAAATATCACAAACTCATTTACATGTGGAATCTGGACGGAGACTGTGATGGTGGTTACCAGAGGCTAAGAGGTGGGGAGAGGACCTAAGAGGACTAGGAGGTTTAGAGGTCTGTTTATACCATGGTTTCTATAATTAATTACATTAAACACTTAATATTTTAAGAAAGCTGACTCTGAGTGTTAATAGGATAAATATGTGAGAATTCCTATCTGTTCATTTGATTTAGCCATTTCATAATCTAGATACATAGACCAAAGCACCGTGCTGTAAACTGTAAGTATGTGAGATTTTTGTCAATTCAAAAATTTGGAAAATTATATTTTTAAAGGACCATTAAGCCGAGATTTGTAGACCCCCAAAATCAACCACAAGGCCACCTGGTGGGAAAATTCACTGAAACCACAGGGACAAAAAGTGCAGAAATAGAAATTTCATATATTCAAGCAACAGTTGGTTAAAAGGAAGAAAATTATGAAACCATGGAAAGAACAAAAGAAGAGTTAAGTAAAAAGGGATTGTCATATTTGGAACAATTCCCCTTAAGTTAATCTAGCTGATCTCAACAGGTTATTTTTGGTTTTGTTCTTATTTGGAACAAGAAAAGCTGATTCTTTAAAAAATAAAAGTACTGTTCAACAACAAAAATAATGAGATAATGAGTAGGTCAACCATTTGCAGGAACAAACTAGAAAATACAGAAAGAGATCCAAATGTAAGCCAATTAAATGAAGACTTTTAAGGCAGTGGAGAAAAACAGGATTTTTTAGTTAATGTTGGGACAACTGAATATCCATGTGAAAAAAAAAGTTGGATCTCTACTTCACAGATTATACTAAAACGATTTCCAGATGAGTCAAAGATGTCACATTTAAAAAGTGAAGACATAAATTACCAACAGATAAAAGAGGAAATTCATTTATTTAACTACCAGAAAAAATCACATCACTATAAAAAAGTCAAAAGAGAAAGGACAGATGGAGGAAAATTTTTGTGATTTGTTGTGCAGAGCTTTAATTTTCTTGACACATAAAAACATTTACTAATCAGTAAGGAAGACATCAACAATCCACAGGAAAGTGGCCAAACATATGAACAAACCGAAGGACAGGGAGTATATGGTAAATGAAAATTGAATGATTATAGATTTTCAAGGTGAAACAGCGTGCACTTGCTGTTTAAAGTGTGAGAGAACTAGCATCTTGCTCACTGAATGTGAAGCTTAGATTTCTACAACTGCAGTCAAGATATTTGAGGGGCTGGCACAGCGGTATAGCAAACAAGGCCACTGTGTGCGGCATTGGTGTCCCATATGGTCATTGGTTCAAGTGCCAGTTGCTCCACAGCCAATCCAGTTCCCTGTTACTGCACTGAGAAGGTAGTGGATAGTGGGCCCCTGCACCCATGTGAGAGACCTTGGCATAGCTCCTGGTTTCTGGCTTTTTTTTTTATTCATTAATTACATTGTATTATGTGACACAGTTTCATAGGTACTGGGATTCTCCCCACCTCTCCCCAAACCCTCCCACCATAGTGGATTCCTCCACCTTGTTGCATAACCACAGTTCAAGTTCCGTTGAGATTCCCTCATTGCAAGCATATACCAAACATAGAGTCCGGCATCTTATTGTCCAGCGGTTCCTGGCTTTTTTAAGTCACTGTGACCACTTGGGGTGTTAACCCAGATGGTGGAAGATTCTTCCCTCTTCTTCTCCCTCACCTTCACTCCTAAAGTTACCCTCTCTTTATCCCCCCCTCTCCCTTTCTCTTTCTGTTTAGACACTACCTTTCAGGGCCGGCGCCGTGGCCTAGCGATCAAAGTCCTCGCCTTGATAGCACCCCAGATCCCATATGGGTGCCGGTTCTAAGCCTGACAGCTCCACTTCCCATCCAGCTCCCTGCTTGTGGCCTGGGAAAGCAGTGGAGGATGGCCCAAATCCTTGAGACCCTGCACCCATGTGGGAGACCTGGAGGAAGTTCCTGGCTCCTGGCTCCATATCGGCGCAGCACCAGCTGTTACGCTCACTTGGGGAGTGAATCATCGGACGGAAGATTTTCCTCTCTGTCTCTCCTCTGTATATCTGACTTTGTAATAAAAATAAATAAATCTTAAAAAAAAAAGACACTACCTTTCAAATAAATTTTAAAAATAAAAAAGAGGGGCCCGGCGGCATGGCCTAGTGGCTAAAATCCTCGCCTTGAAAGCCCCGGGATCCCATATGGGCGCCGGTTCTAATCCCGGCAGCTCCACTTCCCATCCAGCTCCCTGCTTGTGGCCTGGGAAAGCAGTCGAGGACGGCCCAATGCATTGGGACACTGCACCCACGTGGGAGACCCGGAAAGAGGGTCCAGGTTCCTGGCTTCAGATCGGCGCGCATCGGCCCGTTGCGGCTCACTTGGGGAGTGAATCATCGGACGGAAGATCTTCCTCTCTGTCTCTCCTCCTCTGTGTATATCTGGCTGTAATAAAAATGAATAAATCTTTAAAAAATAAAAAAGAGGTTTGATATTATGAAAAATGTAAATGCATACTCCTTTTAACCCAACAATTTTGATGTGTCCCCATTCTGAAACTCCTGTTATGTGAATAGTGACTCTAATATAGGACTGTTTATAAGCAGGCGAAACTTACAAAAGCAGGAGCTTGCCTTGAGAATCATCTTCTAAACCTGCTGGGACTGATGAGTTACAGGGCAGCAGGAGTTATGGGGATAATATACAAATAAGTGGGCAGGACACTCATAAAGGAGTGACATATTTCTTATAATCAAGGAACCACTTCCTTTCTGTCCTTTTATGGACTCTGGCGTTGGTTGTCACAGTTATAACTACTATGCTGTTGACGACAGTGTCATTTAGCATGGGAGTCAGTGCATGATGAAGTCTGTGGTCTTCTCTTGCAGCCCTATCGGATCACGCTGGCTCTAGCTGGTGGGAGGAATATTTGAAGGCAAGAGCATCTGAAAGAGAAATAGTATTAGGAAGGCAGTAGGAACTCAGCTAGACTGAGCAGACATTGTTCTGACAATTTCACTCCTGGAAATTTGCATAATAGATATGTTTACTCATTTGTGACATGACATATGGGCAAAAATATTTTTTGTAATATCGAAGTATTGTAAAAGACTTTTAAATAAGCAGATGATTATATAAATTCTGAATATATCCACCAAATGGCACAATAGGTATTTATTAAAAAAAGAGTGGGGTAATCACCAAGATGTATTGTTAGGTTCAAAAGTATAGAATATAGCAGGGTGCACAGAAAACCACCATTTAAGTAAGAGAAAGGGACCAGCACTGTGTGGCAGGCAACATGGGCGTCCCATATAGGTACCTGTTCATGTTTTGGCTGTCGCACTTCTGATCCAGCTCCCAGTTAATGTGCCCGAGAAAGCAGTAAAGGATGACCCAAGTCCTCAGGCCCCTGCACCAACATAGGAGATCCTGAGACGTTCCTGGCTTCTGGCTTCAGCTTGGCCCAACCCTGGCCATTGTGGCCACCTGGAGAGTGAGGCAGCAGATGGAAACTAACTCTCTCTCTCTCTCTCTCTCACACACACACACACACACATATTGTGTGTATATCTTTGTGTAAGTCTGTCTTTCAAATAAATGAATGTAATTTTAAAAAATAAATAAGAGAAAGGGAAAGTACGTGCTTGCCTGTGTACACATATCTACACGTTAATATTCTGTGTGAGGTAAACAGTATCATTCCTATTTTTCAGTTGAGGGAATTAGGGGTCAGAGAGATGAAGTAATTTTTTAAATGTTAATTTTAATTAGTTTTTAACAGATACAGTGTGATTTGTAGATACAATTATTCTAAGAATGTGTTGATTTTCTCTTTTTCCCTCTCTCTTTCCAACTCCCTCTCCCTCCTTCTCTCTTTCATTTTTAAAATTTGAGAAAAAAAATTTAAACTTATATTACAGTAAAAAGGTTTAATACTAGGGTGAACTAACTTTTTTAAGTTACATAGTTGACGAAGACCACAGGAGTTAAGAAAGTGGAGAGCATGACTGGGGAGCCTTCTGCTCTTTACCAATCTATGCTGTGTGTCATGGGGAGGAGAATGTTTATTTTAAGAACCTGCTCAAATGTTTGCTTTCTTTCATTTGAAGATATGCAAGCATATGGAAAGAAACAGATCAGTACAAAGAACTAATGTGCACAGCGTAGTTACAGGCTTCAGTTGTTCTTCAGCAGCCTCGTTCATCGTTTCCTGTGCTTTTCCAATGATTATCCCCCAAACTTAACTACAGTCCCTCTGTTTCTTGATTCATCATCACGTAAATTTTTTTCGTTAAGTTGAACTTAAATGTTAAGGAGTCAACAATCATTACATTATTGTAGCTGTACCAGAGTTCAAACAAAGAAGCAGTATATATTCATATATTCTAGGAGAAAACACACTGTCCTGTGTTGGATCAAGTGCTTACCACAGGTCAGTGGCAGGTTGGGGAGCCCTAGTTAATATTCCCACAAGAGCCTTAGTTAATAGTCCCCCAAACTAAAAAACTTATAACCCAAGAATGGTAAAATGGATGTCGAGTAACTAAAATACAGCATATTTTGCATGAATAAAAAGTATTTTATTTTTCTCTCATACTTATTATCTTACTTACTTGTGAATTGTAGATGGGAAATAATTTCCTTTATCCTTTTTTCCTCTGCAGTCCATTTTCTTTCATCATTCTGTACTGCTGATTGGGCTCACAACCATCTCGTTCTTAATCCTTCGGTGTGTGTTTCTCTCTTTGAAGAATCTTTTTCTTGTTTTTCTGAGGTGTTGTAAAGCCTGACCAGGTGTGAGCACTCTTCTCACCGTTGGTGTCGGCGTTCTGTGCATCTGCTCAGTCTGAGTGCTTGCGTCTGTCTATTGCTCTGGAAAATGTTGCAGTTTCTTTGCCTGTTGTCTGTACGTGTTACTTCCTCCCTTCACCTTTTTCTTTATTTTCTTGATGTTCTTTATTCCTCTCCTCTATGGCCCTTATATTTGTGCTTAAGACTATTTTCCTCTAGACACACTGAAATGCAGATTATTCTCTTATTTAATTTCCTGAGCTTACTTGATTTTTCCAAAATCAAGGGGTGGGCATTTGGAGTAATGGTTATGATGCTCATTTCATATCATCCTAGTTTTTCTGTTTCTATTCTGAATGTTGGATATATTACTCAGGATAATTATTAAAATACTTATTTGTTTTTATTAGAAAGTCAGATATACAGAGAGAAGAGACAGAGAGGAAGATCTTCCATCCAATGATTCACTCCCTGAGTGGCTGCAATGGCCGGAGCTGAGCCGATCTGGAGCCCAGAGCAAGGAGCTTCTTCCAAGTCTCCCACGTGGGTGCAGGCATTAGTTAGCCTCTGTGACCATTTATGTTTAGTCAGAGCACTAAAGGGGTGAGAAAAAGTTGTGTCACTAGGTACTTACTAGGTACTCAGTCCAAGGCCACCTGTGTGGGAGGTGAATCTTCTCCTGAAGGATCGTCATGGACCGAGGCATATGGAGGACAAATTGCTGCATCACTTGCTCCTTCTGGCTCCCATGCGCACACACCACTTTCCTTCTCCTATGGATTTACTTCCGTTATGTCGATAAGGTCTGTTCTATTCTTTTAAGTCCCAGTTTTCTTCAAGACTCGGTTATGGAGCTCTTTATAACAGATCATCTTCGTTTACGTCTCATTGTATTTATTCAATATGACCTTTTAGAACATATATTATTCCTTCAATATTCAATACGTACACACTGAATTACTTTGTACTAATGCACTATGACTTTGTACTTATAACAGGAAGGTTTCTGGTCCTCCCTAAATTGATGTTATGTTAAAGAAAAAAGTTTTGGAGCAACTCATGTGGAGGAACTGACCACTGGTGTTCTGAAGGAGGAGGCAGTTAGTTGGAAATTCCAACGGCCCATCCTTTAGATTTTTCTAAGCAGGCTTCTGCGCTGAAGCTATAAGAATGAGATGGTTTGGCTGCTATCAAAGTTGAGTTGGACTGCTAAACCAGTCAACTGGGAAAAGCAGCTTTTGGTTTGGATTCTTCTTTCTAGGATATATGGAAAAAATACTAGGGGAAAATACATGAAAAAAAAGCAGAAGTAATTGGGCTTCCCAGTAAAAGGTAATTACAGTAAGAAACTTTAAGGATGCTGGTGGAATGTGGATTTACAATATAGTCACTATTCCATGGTAATAGAGTAACTACAGATGAACTAGACAAGGAGACAAAATAGACTTCTTCTTTGGGTGAAATTTTCAATGCTTATTTGGTGCAGAGAAGAGAAAATGTCCAAATACGTGACTTGTAACTGACAATTATACAAACATAAACCTGTGACAATTAAATTTAAATGATGGCTAGAGGTGATGTAATTGCTGTGAAAGAGTGTAATGGGGAGAGAAGTTGCTGCAGTGTATAAAGTTATGCATTCAGAGGTAACATTTTAAGTGCTTATTCTGTGCAGAGTTAAACATTTTGGACGTAGTCTTCACTTAATTCCTCACTAATATAGTGAAGTGGCTATGATCCCCATATTATTAAATAGAAGATGAACTCGAAAAATTGAAGTCACTTGGCAAAGAACAGATATTTCAATGGGCAGAACTGATTTTCAGCTGAAGTCTGTGCCTTTGTGTCAGGATGAGATGACCATTCCAGGAATGTGATAACTAATTGAGAAAAGTTGTAATAATGAGAGAAAAATGAGGATATTATATGTGTGGGGAGAAATTATGATATACAATGTAGAAGCTTGGGTGCCATTAATACTTTTTAATTATGTTACTATGTTTTCCACCTTTTCCTATACTTGCCAAATCATGATTCATTTATATCAGAGAAGGTTAAGCTTGTAATGGTGAAATGAATGACTATACTATTATAATAACTTGGGGACAAATAATAGGAGGAGATTTATAAAGACAGAGGAGAAAGAGGGGAGGAATGAACGCCTATGCTTTATAAGTCTGTATCATGGGAAAAAAATTATTTTAATTTAAAAGAAGTAGTTTGGGTGAAAGGTCAAATATCATCACATCCCTATTATCTTTTAATTTTTCATTTTATGGTATCTTTGCATGCTAATGAAGATCTATTGAGTCAGGGATCATTGGTTCTGAGCCCAAATCTGTCACTTGCTGGAAATTAACTTTGAATGTTTTACTTATTGCCTCATATATCAACCCAAAGATATGTTCCATCTCTAAGTTGTAAATATTATCTCCTGGGTGATCATGGCTAAGATGCCCCTTTGGCATGCCCACCTCCCATATTGGAGAGTCTGGGTTTGCTTCCAATTCCAGCTTTCTATTAATGTATTCTAGCAGACAGCTCAAGTACTTGAGTACCTACTATCCATGTGGCAGACCAGAATAATTGAGTTCCTGGCTCCCACCTATGACCAACCAGCTCTGGCCTTGGCTACTGCGGGCTTTTAAGAAGCCAGCTCATAGATGGAAGATTTTCTCTCTCTCTGTCACTCTCTCACTCTTTTGAGTAAATAAAATATATAAATGTTTTTAAAAATTATCTCCAACAATGTAACAAACATGGTGAATTTAAAAATCCAACAAATGTTTGCACTTTCTGTTGTCAGTTAGATGTATTTAATCAAGAAAGCCAATTTTGAGGAATGCAAACCTAATTTACTCACCAGTAGTAACACCTGACTAGTTAGTCTTTGCCAGCTGTAAGTATGATAAAAGACTCGTAGGTTAGAGGCAAAAGACTAACACTCAGAACGAAAGCAGCAGCCGGAGTGCCAGGGAGCAGTGTGCTGCGTGTTCCCTGCCTCACAAGTTCCACAAGGTTGAAACGCATTATGGATGAGCAGTTTTCAAACACTTCATGGAAAATGTGTTATGAAAAAGGTATTCACGAATTTCAAAATTTGCCCCAAAATGAATATGTCTTTAAATTTCTAGGGCTGCCACAATAAAGTTCCACTCAACATCAGCATGTTTAGTTCTGGAAGCTAAACGTCCAAGAGCAAGGTGTTTGTAGAGTTGATGGAGATAAGGCAGGGCTACACCTCTCCCAATGGCCTACACCTCTCCCAGTGACCTACACCTCTCCCGGTGGCCTACACCTCTCCCGGTGACCTACACCTCTCCCGGTGGCCTACACCTCTCCCGGTGGCCTACACCTCTCCCGATGGCCTACACCTCTCCCGGTGGCCTACACCTCTCCCAGTGGCCTACACCTCTCCCGATGGCCTACACCTCTCCCAGAGGCCTACAGCCAGCTCTCTGCACCTTGTCTCTCCCCTTGCCTTCCCTCTGCACCTGTCTCATTTGAAGGACTGGGTCAGACTGGATTAGAGCTACACTAACAACCTTCCCGTTCACTTCATCACCTTTTTACAGACCCCAGCAGCAAATACAATGACATTAGGGGGAACTGGGGACTAGCATTTCAGCATGTGGATTCTAGGGGTACACCAGTCATCCTAGTTGATGCTTGCACAAATAGTGGAGTATACTGCAGGAGTGAAACAGTGCCATCAGGAGATTTACCAGGAAATAAGCTGCTGTTGTCCAAGGGGGCTTACCTCGTCCTTCAGATCTCACGGCTGCAGATACAACTCTGGGGAAAATGGCCCAAAGGACAATTGGAGCTTGGCATTCCTGACAGGCCAAGCAGAAACATTTAGGAAATTGCAGGACCACATGGATGCCCAGCTCTTACAATCAATGCCAACAGAGAAAGACCTTTAGGTACGGCTGTGCCACCCATGGAGCCTTTTATCACATCAGGTCCTGCTTTACACAGCTATAAAGCACATCACGTCTCCCACAGTTATCCACATTGAAAAAGAAAATCTACCTAAACCATATCTCTTTTTCTAGTTTGCAATGATTTTATATATTATACATATACATATACATATGTATAATATACTAATATAGCTGTTATATTGTGTTTTTTACACATAGTGGGAAGTGTTTTTAACTTGAAGAGAGCCTTTCTTTACTACTTTGTAGTTGCTCATAGGAAAAGGAGCTCAAAAATAAGTGCCCAGTAAATGATGGAAATAATTCTCATTTACTCCAACAGATGGACTCACCGTGTTTGTATGTCACTGTTTTACTTTTGTATATGTTTGAATTTTCATCAGGAATAGATTATAACAAAGGTAGGTTTCAAACTCTTATCCTCTTCTTAAGAGTTCTCATTTCTGTTCCTTCCTCATTTACACTTAAAATACATATTTTAATATTTACCTTACTTACCATTGTGTCTAGGTTCTAGTTTCTAATAAGAACATTGTGAAACCACTATCATTGTTATGCCCACAGAGGCCTTTCTCTTATCAGAATATTTTATCACTTGTAAGTCTTAAAAATTTAAGGAGCATTTTATGTTTTCAAAACTTGAAATATTTCAGCAGACTTTTGATTTTCCTCCATGAATAATTGCAAGAGGCTTCGGGCTCCTGGTTTCAGATCAGCTCAGCTCTAGCTGTTGCAGCCACTTAGGGGGTGAATCAATGGACAGAAGATCTTCTCTGTCTCTCCTCCTCACTGTATACCTGACTTTCCAACAAAAATAAAATATATCTTTAAAAGAAGTTTTATCAGTTTAGAAATATGATACTTATGAGGAAAATTATCAGTAACCTAAAATACATATTTTTATATTATTTAGGTGATATGGTGAAACACTTTGCTTGCTCTAGTGAAGGGTTCCCCAAAGAAAATGAAATGATCAAGTTGTATCTGACCTCAAAAAACTTGGTAAGGTCCACTAACAGCATGTATTTCCACCCTTCACCTTCCTGTTAAGTCTGTGTATAAAAGCCATACTACTGTGTCCCTCGGATTTGTCTCCTGTGTTCGGCCTGGGGCGGAGCAAGTAGGGGAAGCGGTGAGAAGGGTACAGAGAAGCTTATTTGTTTATTTATGTACATTTATTTGAAGGGAAAATAAGATAGACAAATCCCCAAGTTCACTCCCAAAAGCCCTATGGAAGCCAGCACTGGGCCAGGCTGAAGCCAGAAGGAATCAGGAACTCAGGTCAGCTTCCTCACAGCTATAGCAGAGATCCAGGTACATGAGCCACCCTCTACCACCTCCCAGGGCACACATTAGCAGGTAGCTGGAGTCAGGAGTGGAGTTGGGAATTGAACCTCGACACTCCAATGTGGGGTGTGGGCATTCCAGTGACACCTTAACTGCTACGCCGAAACACCCCCACCCTAAAGGTGATATGCTGTATTAATACCATCCTTTCTATCCCTTACATTTAGTCTTTACTTGAATTGGGTGAAATGGTTCTTTTTTTTTTTAATGATGCCTCTTCCCTCTAATTTAAAAAAATTGGCTATAATAATCCTCATTTTTTTTATGAAACTGCTGTGTCCTTTTGAACTCTGACAGATGTAGCCTGTTTAAAAAGAAAGTTACCTCACATAACCTGGAAAGACTCAGTACCACATTGAGCCCAGCACGACAGCCTAATGACTAAATCCTTGCCTTGTCTAAGCCAGGATCACCGAAGGCTGCTAGTTCAAGTCCCAGTTGCTCCACTTCCCATCTAGCTCCCTGCTTTTGGCCTAGGAATGCAGTAGAGAATGGCCCCAACCCTGGGAACCCTGCACCCATGTGAGCAACCGGAAGAAGCTCCTGGATCTTGGCTTGAGATCAGCTCAGCTCCAGTCATTGTGGCTACTTGGGGAGTGAACCAGCACAGATCTTTGTCTCTCCTTCTCTATGTAAATCTGGCTTTGCAATAAAAATAAATAAATCTTAACAAAAAGGTAGCTATGACCCGCTCTTTAAGGTGGCTGTAGTAATGGTATTGTCAGGAATAATGATGAGTAATTTTGTAGCCTTAGTGCTCTCTGATGATTATGATATTTAGCCTCCACACTTATTCTTCCCTTAGATAAGGACTGTTAACCTTTGTGCTGAAGACTCCTGCACCAAGCTGCTCTTCTCCCTCCTCTGCTTTAGTGCTCCTCTGCTTAGTGGTAGTTGTTTTGCTTGTCCTGTCTTTCCCTCGTCCAGTTCACAATACCTACTTTCAATCTGTCTCCCTGCCAAGCCCTGCTAGAAAGCAGATTCACAAGGGGCAGAGATTTTATTTTGCTCACATTTGTGACAAAACATGGCACCTACAGCATTGCCTGGTCCAGAGTGAGGCCTCAGACTGTATTTCAGAATGAACGAGATTGTCCATTACTTAGATAGGGAAATGGAAATGCTGCCCAAAGTAATGTTAGTTGCTGGGAGAACTAATCCAGACAGAGCTCTTGGCATCTGCCTCTTGTTGCTTTTGTCAGTAAAATCTAACAGGTGAGATCGCTGCATTTTTACGGATCTTCTCAGAAGTGGGAAATGGCGAATTAAAAGGCAAGAAAATCAGGACCACAGCATGATAAACCACTGCCTGCAACTCTAACATCCTGTGTAAACTCTGGTACGAGTCCTACCAGATCTGTGTTCAATATAGAACTCCTTGCTGATGCACCTGGGAAAACAGCAGGGAATTGCCGGCCCAAGTGCTTGCTCTCCCGCTGCTCATTGGGAAGCCCAAGTGAAGCTCCTGCCTTCAGCCTGGTCCAGCTCCAGCTATCACAGCAACCTGGGGCGTGAACCAGGAGATGGAAGATCTCTGTGTCTCCCTCTGTCTCTGTAACTCTTTGAAATAGATTTCTTAAATGCAAGATCATAATTTAAATTATTTTTATATTTCTAGATGGGGAATACATTTCCTGTATTTCACATACAGTTTCACGTGTATGGTATTACTTACCATCCCACCCTCCCACCCTTGCTCTCATTCTCCTTCTCCCTTTATTTTTCCTTTAATTTTTCCAGTGATGCACTTCCAAGTTGCTCTATAATCAGAAACTTAATCTACTAAATAAAGAATTCAACAAGTAGTAAGTAGGAAATCATCGTGTGGCTCAAAGCCTTGGGACCCTGCACCTGTGTGGGAGACCAGAGGAAGCTCCTGGCCCCTAGCTTTGCATCAGCTCAGCTTGCAGGCATTTGGCGAACCAGTGGGAGAAAGCTATTTCTCTCCGTCTCTCCTTCTCTATATATATCTACCTTTCCATAAAATAAGTATAAAATAAGTATAGATAACGGCTATAAACATAATCAAATCTCAAAATGTCAAAATGACCATTGTGCTTGACAAAATAAGCCAGTCAGTAGAAGAAATGAATCAGTTGTTTTCCCTGATTTATGGTCGTTAATATACAGGCAACCTAAGCAGTGGCTGCACCCCAAAACCACATTCTTCAGTTGATATAATATGCTGTTCTCCATTGAATTGTCATTACTTACCAGGTTCTCCCCTCCCCTTTCTTACAGAAAATCCAGTGTTTTTTCCTAGCTGAAAATGACATTGCTTCAAAGTATGCGATAAGTGTGTTCACATCAGGAGGACTAGCTCCCAGTTTGGCAATCATAAATAGTACCTACAATGGCATCTTCCACTTTAATTTAACATTGGTAATTGCATTTTATTTCAGTCTGTGCTATATTAACAAAACATTCTTTTATTTACAGGATTTTTCTAAAACTGGATAGTTTCAATAATATTGTATCATGTTACAGATTTTATTTTCAGTAGTCATATTTTTTAAAAGCAATTACAAGAAGAAAAAGGTGCGTGTTGGACAGTTTTCCTCAATATTCACTATTCCTGCTGTGCTTCAGTCTTTTCTGTGGGTGTAAGTTTCCCTCTGATATCAGTTTCTTTTCAACTTGAAGAATTCTGTGTATGACTGGCTGGCAATAATTCTAGTTTTTTCCTCTTTTCCCCCTATCCCCCCCAAAATCATTATTTCACCCACCTTTTTTTTTAGTAATGATCTTAAAATATATTCATACACCATCCAATTTACCTATTGAAAGTATATTATTTGTTGGTTGTGAGTGCATTCACTTAACTATGCCACACCAATAGAGGTCCGACCCTCATCACCAACCCAAAAGGACACCTGCTGGTGGTAACAGGCCCCATCTCCCTTCACTCCCAGCCACAGGCGACCGCTCATCTACTTCCCATCTCTGCAGATTTGCTTACTGCAAACGTTTCCTGTATGTGAAATATGGCAAGTCATGTTTGTAACCAGCTTCTTTCCATTGGCGTTGTATGTTGAAGAGCCTTTCATGTTGTGTCATGTTTTTAGTAATTCATTCCTATTTATGAATAATATTCTGTTGTGTAAACATGTTTATCCATTCATCAGTTAATGAACATTTGAATCGCTTCTGCCTTTTGGCTATTATGAATAATGCTCATGTGAACATTTTCATGCAAGTTTGTATAATTAGGAATTAGGTTTTCATTTTTCTTGGATACACAACTAGGGATGGGATTGCTGGATCCTATGGGCATTCCATGTTTAACTTTTTGCAAAACTGCCAGGTTGTTTTCCACACTGGTTGCATTAATTTAATTGCCACCAACAGTTTATCTGGGTTCCAATTTCTGCACACCTTCCTCAGCCTTTGCTGTTTCCTATCTAATTGTTACAGTCGTCCTAATAGGTATGAAGTGCTATATCATTATGGTTTTGATTTGCATTTGCCAAGTGATTAATGATGTTGAGCACCTTTTCACTTGCTTGTTCACCACTTGGACATCTTATTTGGGGAGATAGCTATTTTTATTCTTTTCCTATTTTTAAGATCCAAACTCGTGAAAATATACTCCTTTATTTTTTTTAGGTGGTTTATACTTTTCGCTTTTACATGTTTCTTGGATCTATTTTGAGTTCATTTTGTACATGGTGTGAGGTAGGGGTCTATATTCGCTCTTTTGTATGTGGAGCTACAGTTTTCCTAGTACAACTTGTGGAAGATGCTATTGTTCATTCCTGTCGAATCGTCTCAGCATCTTTGTTTAAAATCAATTGACCATAAACATGAGGACTTCCATCTTGATTCTCAATTCTATTACATTGAGTTGTATGTTTATCATATGCTAGATATTGCTTTGGTATTACTTTGTGTTAACTTTTCAAGTCAGGAAGCAGGAGTCCTCTAACTTTATTTTTCAACATTATTTCTATTAGTTTGAATCCCCTGTTTCCCTTTGAATTTTAGGATATACTTGCCAGTTTCTACAAAGTAGCCGGTGAGGATTTTGATAGGAGTTGTATTGGTTCTGCAGATAAATTTGGGTAATAAGTCTTTTAAACCATGAATGTGGATTATTGTGCCATTTATCTTGTTCTGAATTTCTTCTCAAGGATGCTTTACAGTTTTTAGAGTATAGGTTTTATATATCTGTTGCTCATTTTTATTACTAATATTTTAATCTTTCATTGCTCTTCTAAACAATTTGTTTTATAGTTTCCAGATTGTTTGCTGCAAGTGTTTAGAAACACAGTTTTTTATTTATCTTCATATTCAGCAGCACTGCTTGAGCTCTAATAAGTTTTCAGTGGTCACCTGAATTTTTGGAGGGTATTTTTGTGAGCTATAGAATTTCTGGTTGGTTTCCTTTTCTTTGAACATTTTGAACATATTGTTCTAATGTTATCAGACACCATTATTCCTGAATGAAGAGTCATCTGTTAAGGTTTTTTTTGAAGATTTATTTATTTTATTACAAAGTCAGATATACAGAGAGGAGGAGAGACAGAGAGGAAGATCTTCCATCCGATGATTAACTCCTCAAGTGAGCCGCAACGGGCCGGTGCGCGCCGATCCGATGCCAGGAACCTGGAACCTCTTCCGGGTCTCCCACACGGGTGCAGAGTCCCAATGCATTGGGCCATTCTCAGCTGCTTTCCCAGGCCACAAGCAGGGAGCTGGATGGGAAGTGGAGCTGCCGGGATTAGAACCGGCGCCCATATGGGATCCTAGGGCGTTCAAGGTGAGGACTTTAGCCGCTAGGCCATGCCACCGGGCCCATCTGTTAAGTTTTTCATTATGCCTTTATGTGATGTGTCAGTTTTTACCTGGAAGTTTGTTTTGTTTGTTTGTTTGTTTGTTTTATTTACCCAAGTGGGATTCTCTGGAATTTGGGGATTGTAGTATTACCAAATTTTGAAAGTATCCTGCTGCTATGTTACCCAAAATTATTTTCTGTCCTACCTATTTTGGTCTCTGTTCCTGCTGGCACATTTGAAATGTATTAGATTGTTCCACAGATCTTTAAAACTATTATTTTTCTTTTAATCATCTACCTAATCTTGAACTAATCATTCCAATTACTGTATCTGTGAATTTGCTTATTCTCTCTCTGTTGCCATCTCCTATCTGCTAATAGACCTGCTTAGTAAATATTTTACTTCATTGTTATACTTTTCAGTTTTATTACCTCCAGTGAGTTCTATTTTTAGTTGTACTTTATGTTTTTGAATTCTCTATTCATTTCTTCATGAAGACAAAATTGTCCTTAGACCTATGAACTTACTTTTTTTTAAAACTTACTTTTAATGACTGCTTTAAAATCTTGGTCTGCCATCTGGACTCACTCTGAGTCAATTTATTGTCTACTTTATTTTTCTCCTATTAGTTACAGTTTCCTGTTGTCTTCATGTCTTATTATTTTGGTTGAAAACTAGACACTGAATAGAAAAAACTGTAACAACTCTAGACTCTGTCACGTTCTTCTGAGAAATTACTTTTATTATTCTACAAAGCAGATAGATAACCTGCCTTAGCAGAAACCGTAAACTACCCAACTTATGGTTTAGGCAGCTGACATTTGCACTAAGTTGCTTTGGCTTTTATGCTGATTTTTTACTCTTATTTTCCACTTTACAGTTTGGTAGTCATAGGGCCGCCCTCTTCCCCCTCACTCCTTTCTCTCCTCCCTATTGTCCCCTGTATTTTACAATAATGTAGTCCTTCAGCTGTAGTCTTGACTCCAGTTTAACGCTAACTTTTGAAACATTGTCTTCTAAGGGTGTCCACTGCCCCTGTGCTGTCCAGCAATTTGGGCAGCTTGTGTTTAAATCTCAGAACTCACCATCTTGCACTTCCTGTGATCTAAGATTTCCCTGCTAAGTTTTCAGATTCTCTGCCAATCTCCAGCTCTGTCTCTGGATACATGAAGTTGGTTGCTGCAACTTTCGGAAGCCTATGTTAACAGCATAGTGTTCCATTGTGTGGTTATATTGTTATACATGATACATGCATATTTTCATTCTTTCCAGTCCTGTGCTATTAGAAACAATGATGCAAAAATATTCTTGAATACATTTCAATTCACATCTAAGAGTATGTGGGTATAATACAGTAAAATTTCCCAACAACGGAAATTGCTGGGTAAAGTGCATAGGCATTAAATGCTTTTTTTTAATTTTATTATTTAATTTTATTTTTTGATGGCTTGTTTATTTGAAAGGTGGAATTACAGAGAGGTGCATTAGCAGGAAGGTGGATTGGAAGTGGGACAGCCAGGGCTTGAGCGATAATGGAATGCAACAGGCAGCAACTATACTTGCTATACCACAATGCTGGCCCAATTTCCTATTTTAAACGATAGGGTATACTATGCCAAAGCAAGTACCATTATTAACATTTTTTTCTTATGTCTTCTTTGTTCAAGTTCAGTGATCAAGTTTTCTGGGTGATTGATATCCCTAGAGAAAACATCACAAGAAAAACAGGTAAGAGTGAGTTGGAGCAATTCCTTTATTCGTGAGCCTAGGTTGACAAACTAAGCAAGTAGAAAGCATTTGTTTTACCAAAATTCTTTATTATTTTGTGCAAATGTCCCAGGTAGTATTTACAATATACTTGCTAAAAATTTGTGACTCATTTAAAACTTAAGTTTAATTTAGCTTCTTCTACTTTATCTAGCAATTCTACTACATTTCGATTTTTTCTCTAACATACATAATATTTATATTATCCTTTACTTAAAGCAAATTCTACTTTTTTTTTTAGGAATTAGAACTTGTTAGTCCTGAGAAACTTGGGTATCAGTTAATTTTGTTGAAGTTTAATCACTAATCTTAAATGCTACCAGCTATACTAAATTTTGTATTGTTCCCTTGTGCAATGTACAGTTATTGTCATGTGGCACTGTTGTATTGTATGTTACTATCCATATCCAGATAGATATCCTAATTTTGGGATTTGTGTGTATGGAGTCAGTGGACTGAGCTGGTAGCATATTCGGGCATGGAATGTATCCTTGCTGTTTAGTATGGTGAACACAATAAATAAAAGCACATCTCCACTTCACAAGGGGAAGAAAAAGAAATTTATTTTTGTCATGGAACCCAAAAGCCATTAATAACACCAAAGAGAAGAGTTAGAAATGACATACCTTCAAGAACTCCAGGAAGATTTTTATCCTATTTCTGTTTCTCTGTGTGTGTATTTTAAGATTTTTTTTTTTCTTTTGGAAAGGCAACTTTATAGAGAAGGAAAGACAGAGAGAAAGGTTTTCTTCCCACTGTTTCATTCCCCAAGTGGCCACAGTGGATGGAGCTGAGCCAATCTGAAGCCAGGAGCCAAGAGCCTCTTCCTCTGGGTCTCCCACGTGGTTGCAGGGTCCCAAGGCTTTGGACCATCCTCTTCTGATTTTCTAGGCCATGGGCAAGGAACTGTATGGGAAATACAACCGCCAGGACACAACGGGTGACCATATGGGATCCTGGCACTTGAAGATAGAGGATTAACCAATTGAGCCATTGTGCTGGCCCTATCTGCATTTTCAAATGAGTTGATATGCAGCCCTGGAGCTGTATGGAGATTTAGTGATGACCTGAAGTGATGAAGCGGTTAGATACTTTTAAAGATTTGTTTTATTTGTATTTGAAAGGCAGAATTGCACAGAGAGAAGGAAAGACAGAAAGATCTCCCATCCACTGATCTGGCAAAGGCCAGGTCTGAGCTGATCCGAAGCCAGGAACCAGGAGCAAGGAACTTCCTCTTGGTCTCCCACATAGATGCAGGTCCCAAGGACTTGAGCCATCCTCTGGTAATTTCGCAGGCTATAAGCAGGTTGCTGGGTGGGAAACAGAGCAGCCAGAACTCAAACCAGTGTCCATGTGGAATGCAGATGCCGCAGGCACTGGCCCAGCAGTTTGAACTTTGAGTTGAGTATTTACTGTTGAATGTAAAAGGAGTGTCTCATTGATATACACTGAGCAACTTGCTTTGTTTCTATTCTAAAATAAGGATGATTTGTATTCAATGGATTATTTCCTTTGATGTTTCCAGCTGTATGAGTTTTCACACATATATGCAATTGTAGAATCACTGTAATCAAGATACGGAACAGTTCTGTCATCCTGTTAAATTATTCCACTTATTGTCACTCTCCATAATTCTTAGGCCTTGAAAATTTTTAAATGTAATATAAAAAGAAAAAAGTGGTAAGTTTCTATTACTATTTCCTGGCCTAAACCTGTGTCTTAGAAAAGAAATCCTAAAACATGGAAGTAGTTCTCCAGGTTAATCTTCTCCCTCTGGTGTAAGCACACCATTGGGTACCAGTTCTAGTCCCAGTGGCTCCACTGGTCACCCAGCTCGCTGCTTATGGCCTGGGAAAGCATTCAAGGATGGCTCTAGTCCTTGGAACCCTGCACCCATGTGGGAGATCCAGAAGAAACTCCTGGCTCCTAGCATTGGATAGGTCAGCTCTGACCATTGCAATCATTTGGGGAGTGAGCTAGCAGTTGGAAGATCTTTCTCTCTCTCATTCCCTTCTTCTCTCTCTATAAATCCGCCTTACAAATAAAAATAAATAAATCTTTTTTTGTTTTAAATGTAGCCTTTGAGTCTGACTTGTTTTACTTACTGTAAGAGTGCTCCCCTCATGCTTTTACTTTTAATTCTATATGCAATATATATATATTCACCTATGTATATATATATATTCATTTACTTATTTATTTGAAAGGCAGAGTTGCAGAAAGAGGAAGAGAGAGACAGAGAGAGAGACTGTTCATCTGCAGGCTCACTCCCCAGATGGCCCATAATGATCAGGGTTGAGCCAAGCTGAAGTCAGGAGCCAGAAGCTTCTTCCAGGTCTTGCATGGAAGGAGCTCAAGCACTTGGACCATCTTCTGCTGCTTTCCCAGGCACATTAGCAGTAAAGCATGCAGAACACAGACAGGCATCTGTACGGTATGCTGGCAGCACAAGTGGCAGCTTAAGCCACTGCAACGCAATGCAAGCCCCTACTTAGATCAGCTCCAGAGAGGAAAGACAGAGACATCTTCCAACTGCTGGGTTACTCCCCAGATGCCCACAACAACTGGAGCTGAGCTGATCTGAGCTTCCTATAGATCTTCCACGTGAGTGTAGGGGTCCAACAAATTGAGCCATCCTCCTCTGCTTTCCCAGGTTATTATTTTATCATCAGAATGTTTTTAGGAAAAACATAATAATTTTTGACATATAGATTCAACCAATGTGATTAGGAAGGGAAAGATTATCAATACAGGCAATGTTCCTCAAATTTCGCCAACATGAGATATGAGAACACTAGCTGATTATTTGTTTTGTTTTCAAGCAGATGCTGCAGCTGTAGAAGAATGGCTGGTAAGAATCACGTTACACCATGGATTAAATATTTATGCCACGGAAGGAACTCTATTGGATTATGTTCGAGGTAAATGCCTTGGAGAAATGTGGGTTGTACATATGCCCAAGAGACAGATACTCACCTATCTAAAGCATTGTTATTTCAAGTAAGATAAAAACATTAGGTACAAACTAAATGTCCATAAATAGGCAAAAATCTGTAAATGGGAGAATATTCTGTTGAAATGAAGGAGAAATAAATATATATATCACTAAGAACACAATTTTTTTTTAAGAAAGCATTGAGTGTGGACCCAGCACAGCAGCCTAGTGGCTAAAGTCCTCACCTTGAACGCACTGGGATCCCATATGGATGCTGGTTCTAGTACTGGCAGCCCCACTTCCCATCCACCTCCCTGCTTGTGACCTGGGAAAGCAGTCGAGGCTGGCCCAAAGCCTTGGGACCTTACACCCATGTGGGAGACCCAGAAGAAGCTCCTGGCTCCTGGCTTCGGATTGGCTCAGCTCCAGCCTTTGCGGCCGCTTGGGAAATAAATCAACAGACAGAAGATCTTCCATCTCTGTCTCTCCTCCTCTCTGTATATATGACTTTGCAATAAAAATAAATAAGTCTAGAGAAATAAAAAAGCATTGAGTGAAAATTGAAATTGCAGACTTAAGTACAAGAGTATTTAACTAGTTTAGCAGTAGACATTTAGCAAAGCAGCTAAGGCACCACTTGAGACATCCAGATGCCACATCATGGTGCCTCTGGGCTGGAGTTCTGACTCTGCTTTGTATTTCAACTTCCTGCTAACACGCACCCTAGGAAGAAACACTGATGCCTCAAGTCTTGGAGTGCCTGGTACCCAAGAGACTGACTTCCAGACTCCCAGCTCTGCCCTGGCCCAAACCTGGCCGTTGGGCATACCTAGGCAGTGAACCAGCAGACGGGTGATCTCTGTCTCTGTCTCTCTCCGTTTCTCTTTCACGCTGCCTTTCTGCCTTCCAAAAAACAGAAGACTATAGAAAAACACACACCAAAGAGTGCTATGTGGTCTTCTTACACATATTGTAGAATTACTAAGAGATGGACTAAATATATGCACAGCAATTTTAGACATTCGGGAGAATTTGGGAATGGGACCATGGAAGGGAGCAAAAGTTATCTTTAATTGTATGCTTGACATTTTGTTTCTTTTAACCAAAATTAAATTATCTGAAACAAAATGGCAAAATGTGTTTTTTGTTATTGTTCCCAAATTTTGAAGAGCAATGAGCCAATTATTCACTAGTTATTGGCATACTGACTTTGTGGCATTCTTATATTTTTAGACCCTGTATTTATTTTTTTAAGCACTAAAATACCAAATAAAATTATTTGGTTTATTATTCTGAAATCTGAATCATTTACATATTTAAATGTACCTAGATAGGGATGGGAAAGTTTTTTCCTTCCAAGGGCTATTTGCATATTTAAAATACCACTCACAGATCACACAAAGCTATCAAATTAAAAAGTAGCCTTGTATAGATTTATTGAATTTCAACACCCACTTATGGGTGCCGTGGCAGGGGCCAGACCAAATGATTTCGTGGGTGCGCTCAGGCCGCAGCCTGTATGTTCTCCACGTCCTGTACAAAGGAACTTAGCGGCCGAGAGCTTTGCAGTAGTCAGTAAGCCCTAGAGGACTCGCGACGCAGAAAGGGAGCCGGTCTGAGAGCACAAGGAGGCACAGTGAACGACAGGGTGGTGGAGAAAAAGTTTGCAGAGGCCGGGGGTTATTTTGTTTTGTGTTTTTCCTTTAAGTGTGCACTTCATTCTAATTACAAAGAAAGGCCACTGGAATGTTACGAGCAGAAGAGTAATAAATTCCAACCTATGCTTTGTTTAAAAAAATGCTTTTAAGTAAAGATAATGGGCTGCTCTGTAGAAAATTGTTTCTTTGGGGAAGAGAGCCAGGATGGTATCAAGAAAGATGGCTGCAACCGTTGCAGGGGGCTGCTCTGGGGAGGACATAGAACACCCAGAGCTGGCATCAGCAGTGCAGACAGCAACATTTCACGCTGACGGGACTTCCTGGTGACCAGCAAGAATCCTTGACTTCCCACTGGAGCAATCGCAGGTGGGTGTTGTGATTTTCTGAAATGCCGAAGGCATGGGAGCCAACATTGAGGAGCGGACACAGTTAGAAACCTCTGTTCGCAGCTAAACTCAAATGAGACATTTAAAATTTTTTTGTTTTGATTTGAATATTTTATTGCAGAATAGTTACACATTTACAAAACAAAAATTGTGCGGGAGTAGTACAGAGTTGAGATGCTTCCAAATCTCCTTCCACATTTATAGCCAATACAAACCACAAGCCACTTTGCCTTCTCATTTTTTTAAAAGATTTATTTATTTTTATTGGAAAAGCAGTCCAGATTTACAGAGAGAGGAAGTGACAAAGAGAAAGATCTTCTGCTTCCTAGTTCACTCCCCTAATGGCCACAACGGCTGCAGCTGAGATGATCAGAAGCCTGGAGCTTCTTGGGTGCAGGGTCCCAAGGCCTTAGTCCAACCTCCACTGCTTTCCCAGGCCACAAGCAGGGAGCTGGATGGGAAGTAGAACAGCGGGGACACAAACCAGTGCCCATATGGGATCATGGAGCAGACAAAGCAAGGATTTAGCCACTAGGCCATTGCACCAGGCTCTCTGCCTGCTGATCACAAGGTGGAATAAAGGGACATTGTTTGTGCAGACTGTTCAGCTCCCAGACCAAGCAAATGACCTGCAAATGCATGCTCAGCCCTGAAAACTACCCTGCTCTTGCCCCGAAGTTCTTTGAATTCCAGTGCCTTGCCCCTGAACTAGTTTGGTTATCCCTGTCTGAGCTGTCCCATGCTATGCTCTGTCCATCCAGATGGAAATTCAGCTCTGCACAAAGTGGAAAAAGCAAAACAAAAAATCTCATATAAACTCTTTGGGATTGCAGCAGAATTTATCCGAGAAGGAGATTTACACTGTAAATGTAAATAGCCAAAGAATGAGTATCAGCTCATTCTCAAATGTCCTGTGACTATTTTTGAAATTCAGACACACATTTCTTCAAATTGCCCTGGCTTTCTTTTTTTGATCTCTCTTTCTCTCTCACACCCTTTCTTTCTCTCTCTTTCTCTTTCTCTCTCTCTCTCAGAAAGAAAGGAAGGAAGGAAGAGATGGAGGGATAGAGGAAAGAAGGGAAGGAGGGAAGGATGGAGTTCTAGGTAAAGACATCTCATTTCTGATTGGTCCTTCCAGTTAGTTGCATCCCCAACTTCTGTCTGTTGTCCAGAAATGCCTCTCTTGGCCATCAATTATAATTCTCCATGACCCCTGCTACTCTGGATTTATTCTAGTTGTTGCCTATTTACTGCTACACTCATGTGGCCAAGCAGAGCACAACATCAGTATGTGACCTTTCAACACAGCAGCTCCTATATGGATGACCCTGTGATCCAGGAATTCCATTGCTAGGTCTAGCCCCTGTGGCAAATAGCATTTTGCAAGCATGACCAGGGCTTCATCTCCCACCCCACATGTTCTTCTGCAACAGGGACCATATTTTTCTTATTTTCTCTGAAAAAACAAAAAGAAGAACTGCCCTAGCTTTAACTAATGAAGGTGAAATAATACACTCATGTTGGAACTATAGAACAATTCCTTTACATAGTTACTTTAAAAACTTTAAAGGAAAGCAACCCTTCCATTCTTTTTTACTTTTTTTCCCCTTTAACCCTTCCATTTTTAAGACTACTGCCACATATTAGCACCTATTTTGATTTCCGCAGAACCTATTCTTCAATGGAATATTGGGAATTCAATGTCACGGAATCACATCAATAGCATATATCCACATGTGATCGACCTCAAAGTGGCAAAATGCCCCTGTGCCAATGATGTGGCATTACTTGGCTTCATTTTGAATACAACGCTTAATGGTAAGTTTATTGTTTTATTGAATGCTTAAAAGTGATGCTTTGTCGTTTACGACAGTAATGGCTAACTGGAATCAAATAGTGGAGAAAGGAATATTCCCTACAGAGTGGGCATTAGACCAAGTGGTTAAGATGCCAGATGGAATACCTATATCCCATAGCAGTGTGCCTGGGCTCAAGTCCCAGCCCCACTCCTGATTCCAACTTCCTACAGGGTTCACTGTGGAAGGCAGCAGGTGACTGTCCAAGACTGGACCCCAGTCACTGTGGTTGTCTGGATTGAATTTCCAGCACCTGGTCTGGCTTTGGCCCAGGCCTGGCTGTGTCAGACATCAGGGGAGTCAATCAGTGGAAAGGAGCGAGCCAGCAAAACAGAGCTCTCTGGTTTTTCTGTTTCCATCTCAGAAAACAAAAATGAGTATATGTTTTAAAAATTCTCAGAAAAATATCTAAGAACCTACTCTGTCATCTTTTCTTCTTGCAAGTGTGATATATGAAGGATTTTTTGCTGTAATTTTTATCATAATAGTGACCTTAGTATCTCTTCTGATTTTATCTTATGCCCTGCATTAATATGTTACTTCCTCCCAGAGACTATTCATTGTTTCTAATCCTTTGCTTTTCCTGACAGATAGTAATCAGTATTTTTATTCCTAAAAGCACACCGTTTTGTATCGTGTGTGCATTTTCCCTTTACTATTGAATAGCTCTGTACAGGGAAGACAAGTGTCGTTTTCTATATTGTGATTCACAACACTTCTGACACCAACCCTGTGGATTTCCACACAAAGCAATTCCCCTGGCTCTGTGAAGGTGCCACGTGAGCGTTCACTGGTTCCGCCCAGTTCCAGCCTACCACAAACTCCTGCAAGTTAGGGGCCCAGTCCTACAAGACTGTCACTCATTTGAGCGGCTTAGTCAGCAGGCTCAGGTGGTGTCTTGTTCTCCTGGCCAGTCAGCTACAATCAGGGCAATCCCACAACCTCCTTGAGTTTAGGAGTTTGCTAGAACAGTGGAAACACTTACTTACATTTACCAGCTTATTATAAAGGCCATTGACAAGACTATAAATGAACAGCAAGATGCAGGTGAGGTCTGAGAAGGGTCCCAAGTATAGGCACTTCTGTCCCCACGGAAGTGCGGTTCACCACTCCCGGCAAGTCAATGTCCTCGGATGTACTTATCACCTGGAAGCACTCCGAGACTAGAACGTTGGAGATTTTATGGCCATTTCATCACATCAGCAGTTAATTATTAACTCAACTGCTCCTCCTCTCTGCTTCCTGGAGCAATGGGTGCGGAGATAAAAGTTCCAACCTTGTAATGGTCGCTGGATCTTTCTGATGAGCAGTCCGGGTCCCAAATGTGGCAGATGGGACTTGAACCAGCACCTATATGACATGCCAGCATCACAGGTGGTAGTTTAATGTACTATGCACCAATGTTGACTCAGAAATAATTTTTAAATTTACGCATAATATTTATATCTATGTAATATTTCAAAAGAGAAAAATATGGGAGGTTAGAAAATTTAATAACAACTATATTAAAAGCACCCTACCAAAGATTATAATTTTAAAAGTCCTACTCATAAATAGATAAATCTCCAGACAGGATTTATTTTATTTTTGGTTTATTTTATTTTTTAAAATATTAATTTATTTTTATGAGAATATCAGGTTTATTGAGAGAATGAGAGACCCAGAGAAGGATATCCCATCTGCTGGTTCATGCCCAAAGTAGCCACAATGGCTGGAGCTAAGCTGATCTCCCACACAGGCATGGGTTTCCAAGGCTTTGAGCTGTGCTTTGCTGCTTTCCCAGGCCACAAGCAGGGAGCTGGAAGTGCAGCATCCAGGACACAAACTAGCACCCAGAGAGGATCCCACATGGGCACCAGTACCAATCCCGATGGCCCCGCTTCCCATACAGCTCCCTGCCTGTGGCCTGGGAAAGCAGGAGAATATGGCCCAAAGCCTTGGGACCCTGCACCCACGTGGAGACACGGAAGAAGCTCCTGGCCACTTGGGGAGTGAATCAATGAACAGAAGATCTCCCTCCCTGCCTCTCCTCCTCTTTGTATATTTGACTTTCCAATAAAAATAAATAAATCTTTTTTAAAAACAGAAAGAAACAAATTTAGCAAAGAACTGAATTGAAAGTGGACGGCTGACATGAACCAGTACCATATGATATGCTGGCATTGCAGGTGGCAGCTTTACTTGCTGTGCCACAATGCTGGCCTCCTCTGGTAAAATTGTAAACATTGTTTTTCTACAAGACGAAATCCCAGTATCTCAAGTGTTCTCCCTGTTCTTATTCTTGCCCCAACATAACCCAACCTCCTTAGGTCACCGGAGTGATCTTCTCAAGTTTAAGACTGGATGTAGCATGTCACTGCTTTGAATTCTCCTTTAGCCATTAGGATAAGAACCAGGCTCTTCACCGTGGTTGACATAATTGTGATATAATTGTGGTCAGTTGTCATAAAAAATTACCTGCAATTTAACAACAGCCTAGAAATATTATTGGACATCAAGTGTTTATGTCTGTCATTGCTTATTTCTCATTAAATATTTCTAAGCTTTGCTAGAGTTTGGATACATCATTCCCAGTTAGAGATTCATTATTATCTGTAAAGCTAGATTAATACTTAGAAGAGCAAAGTTTATCCATCACTTTCCTAGAAAAAGTCTTGACTGGTATCTTAGCCACAAGATAAAATACCTGCCCTACAATTTTGATTAACATGTCCAGCAGACACAGAAAATAAGCAAAACTCAAGTCATTCAATTTGGGAGTTAATATGTCATTTTAATAAAGGAAAGGGGTTTGAACATCAAGGAACAAGTTGTTAGTTACTAGATCTATGGGAGAACTAATGGATAAGGTTGTTTTCATAAGGGCTGCTCATGCAACTTGTCTCGATGTCTCCTCCCCATCTCCGCTGACACAGACACCCTTCCTTCTGAAGGGAAATCCGTGCCCTGCTGTTACGCTGATCAAATGGAGCAGCACTGACATCTGTGAATTGTCTTTGTGCTCAGACCCTCATCCTGAGCCAAAGCAGCACTTTTGGGAACTGCATTTTCTGATCCCTTCACTGTAAAACAAAATACTAAATAATCAAGGACACCAGGAGAGCTGTTTTAATAGGATCAGTCAATACATCCAGAGGGTTTATTATCCCAGGGGTAACTACTCTAGGAGTTCATCAGTGGTGGTTAGTGAGGATCACATGGTTTCACCTGAAATTATTTGCTCTTTCCAGCACTTGAGAGGTGAAACCCAAATCAAAAGGAAGTGAGTTTGAGAGGAGGAAGAGAATGGGTTAGAAATTGGAACAGATCCAGACTCGCAGCTGAAGTCCTAGAAAAGCAAGTTACTGTCAAGTTGCCTGGACTACATTTTCCTTTTCTTCTGTGGCAGGTGTTTACATAGGTCTAAGCTTTTCTGGATTTTGGCATTATAATGATACCAAATGGTACAACATGACGGACACCATCTATGCTAAACTCCGAGAAGGTATTTGCTTTAACAGTGTTCTCAGCCTCAGCATTTCACTGACATCAACACGGGACTGATGTTTAGCCAATGACTTGGCTTTGCTAAGGAACTCACTGATTTTTTTCCTACTCTTTAATCCACTGTATGATTTCTTCCCTTAGACCATTCAGGCCTTTCATTGGTAGATATGGTTTTAACCAACCATGTTTTAGTTCTCCTCACCTCCTTGGGCCTTTTTGTAAGTGAAGATCTTCGTTATCCCACAGGCCAAAAATTACAGGTATGGTAACTGTTTTGTGACTAATAGTTAACTGTTAAATATTTTCTGTGATTAAAAAAATAGTATTTGAGTTATAAGTGATATATCTTAGAAGTGAAAACCTTTCTGAAAAGGGGAAGCACAGTATAGCATCTCTATTCTCTACCTTACAGTACTGAGTATATAATTTTAAAATGATGCTAGTTAGTACTTTTTTAAAAAGAAAATAATGCTAGGTTTATATCTGTACAAGTTTATTGCAAGTTTTAAATATGTGTCGTAAAAAATACTTTAAATCTGCCTATCTTTATATTAATATACATTCTCTGGAATACTTTAAGGTAATCTTTAAAGCTAAATGTAATAATACAAAGTAATAAAAATATAAAAAGTAAGTGTTGGGATTGAGAGAAAGGGAACATCCCTGTGGGTAACAATAGTCAATTTTCCTATCATGAAATTCTTTATGCAAACATCATCAATAATAAAATACAATAAAATAAATGCTTCTCAAAAATCATGGCAACTAGAGCAGACCAAGAGTGAAGATGCGGGTGCAGAAGGAGGGCGGCTGTCCTGGCTGAGCCGTGGGTGCTGCCTATGCCAGGTGATGCTTAGCTTTCTGCAGCTGGATCACCGCTCACAGTCTTCACTCTTTCTTCATCATCCCTAACAAGGCACCATTTGTGACTCAGATGGCTAACAGATCTGGCCTTCTTTGTGCTTATAGTGGAAACTGAAGAAGCCAGGAAGGCCAGAGCAGCTTGCACTCAAAGTACAGAGAGGAATTCCTGGGTCGTGCCTAGAGAATGCTGCTCTGTAGATGGTCCTGGGCTGGGCAGGACAGCCTCCTCCCTAAAGCCTGAGTCCCACCTTGGGGCAGACTCAGTGTTTCCCTGCCTGCTTGGAGCTCTCACCTCATTCCATGAGAAAGTGTAGTTTTCATTTCAGCTCTCCTCTGGAATTCTAATAAGCTGTAAATCAATCAGTAAAAGGTAAAGCTGGTCGTCTGCTGAAGGTCATGTCCACGACATGCGAGGCTGGCTGTCAAGCATGACCGCCCTCACTGCCAGGGTAGAGACAACATAACACCCTCTGATGTGATTGGATTGCAGTATTTTCTTATGCCTTCTGATGGGCAGGCAACAATTAAAGTGTCTTCTTTTTCTTCTAGCTCTCAAGGGAAGACTTCTGTGGTTTTGAAAGGGTAAGAAGCTTCACATCTCTAAGAGTTGGTTAAGACACATGTTTACATGATGACTGAAGAGATGCAGGAGTTAGTTATTCATAGTATATTTTCCCTGTTACTAGAACATCACTCACAGTTTGAACTAAATATATATGTATGTGTATGTGTGTATAACATAGATATATGTTCTAACAATCATTAAGCCATGCTCTTTGGTTTCAAAAGACAAAGCGCCCCTCCCTGTCTTAGGGGCCTCCATTCACGCTTTCTCATATGCTCTGTCTGGGCTCCAAGTGACGACTCGGCACAGGACATCCAGCTGAGGATAATGGGGGCTCCACATCCCTGGTGTCAGTCTGTGTCCACCCAGAGACAAGGCATCTTTTTTCATTTCTTCCCTTTGTCCTACTGCCTTTTACTTACACTCATTCATGCTCCCAGCAGCCCCCGCTTGTGTGCCTCTCACATCCCTGAATTATTGGGCATAGATTTTACTCAGTTAGTGTTTTCTGTTTTATAGCTGAAGTCTGTGGTCTAAGTGGTACTTCGTGTGTTCTTCTACCTAGGTTGACTATCTCAAAGGCAAACTGTGGTACAATGAAAGATGTTTTGCTAACAGAGAACGCTTCGAAGGTAAATTTTACTTAGGTATATGAACAGGCTTTTATCAACATGGATAACATGAGAATGACCTTAAAATAGAATAAAATGTAAAGATGGTATTTCATAGGAGTTAATAAGCTTAAAACTAAGAGTGAAAAAAATCTAAGACAAGTTGTCGTATCTGCAAGGATTGTATCTGAGGGAACACCGATGACCCACAACTTGTCTTGCTTATCAAGACTATTTTGTTAACATCCTGCTAGCATGAGAAATACAGGCGTGACTCAGTACCTCTGTGTTTTGTAGTGGACTATGTTACCGTCACCTTTGACAGAAACCGGACACTGAGTGAGGTATGATAGTAAGTCTTTTAAAAGGTAAGAGATATCATATGTGACTTCTAGTTGAAAAAACAAATGACCGTTTTGAAGACTTAACCATCACTTTTGCTCCCAGGATTGTCTCTTCTTGGGCCAAAGGGTAGTGCCCTGATTGTTCAATCTGGTTCCACCTGGGCCCAGTTATGGCTAAGTGGCTAAATCCTTGCAAGTGCCCAGATCCCATACGGGTGCTGGTTCATGTCCCGACTGTTCCACTTCCCATCCAGAGCCCTGCTTGTGGCCTGGGAAAGCAGTTGGGGATGCACTAAAGGCCTTTGCACCCTACACCCACATAGGAGACCTGGAAGAAGCTCCTAGATCCTGGCTTCAGATCAGATCAGATCAGCTCTGGCCACTGGGGCCATTTGGGGAGTGAACCAGCAGATAGACGGTCTTTCTGTCTCTCCTTCTCTCTGTAAATCTGATCTGCCTTTCCAATAAAAATAAAACTTTAAAGAAAATCTGGATCCATCCAATGATTGTAGAAAAATGATTTGCATCTCAAGGAGATGTGTTGAGGTGCCCTCTAAACTCCTGTCCCCCGTTGGAGAGCTGTTGAAGCTGTGATTTTTGATCAGGAAGGACAACAGCAATAGCTCGTGAGTTTATTTCCCTGAGACCAAATTAGGACTTAACATTTCAAAGCCTGCATTAACTTTGACCTTCTCTTTTGTTTTTGCAGTCCAGTGCTTGTTTTTACAGTAAAGAACCATTTGTTAAATGGCAGCCTTGCTTATTACCTCATGTTTTTAAAAGAGTGAGAAACCCCGCGTTACATGTTGTAACATTTCTTGTTGACCAAGAGCAGAACACCGGAGTCTATCTCTACAAAAACTGGGTAGGTCTTACATCCCGCAGGTGATGAAACATGGCAACACGAACATTTATCTTAGCAAAAATGTTGTTTCCAAGCTTGTGTTATCTTTGGCAAAAGAAGCTGGTGGAATTTACTATAAAAATAAATAATTTTTTAAAATATGTACAATTAACCCATACTCTCCAGATTGTAGTGGAGAGGGTCCGGTGTTGTGGCTTGTCCAATAAAGCTGCTACTTGCAGTGCTAAGATCCCATAGGGGACCAGTTCAAGTCCTGGCTGCTCTACTTCTGATCCAGCTCCCTGCCAATGAGCCTGAAAAAAGCATAAGATGGCCCAGTTACATGGGATACATGGATGAAGCTCTTGAATCTTGGTGTCAGCCTGGCCCAGCCCTCGCAGACGTAGCCATTGGGGAATAAACCAGTGGATAGAAGCTCTTTCAGTCCTCCTCCCTCTCTATAATTCTTTTTTTCAAATAAATAAATCTTTTTTAAAAACAAGAATGAAAACTTTGAGCAGGAGCTTTACGAGCATGTACATTCTATTCTGTCAACTTCAGTAGTAACTCGTTGTAAATCTGTGCCATGTGTTATAGAGCTGTGAACAGATTATTTAATCTCCTAAACTTCACTTTCAACACTTAGAAAGCATGTTGGGAAAATAGTGGAATAAAGAGAGCTCTATGGTTGCTACTTCTTCCAGTTACTTCTATGCTGTGTTCATGTGTGTGTCCCCATGGTCCTCAAAAGCCACATCGCAGGAAAGTATAAAAATTGTAACACAGCCCACGAACGAGGGACAGCCCCTGACACACGCTCATTCTCTTTCAATCCAGGCATCAAAATACGCTGCTGTCTCTGTGAACATCCTGAACAGCAGCCAACCAAACTCTCAGCCCAGATTTCCCGTCTTCGTGTTTCCTGCCTCGTTCACCTCTCCAATTGGAATGGTATTTCATCCCCGCAGTCACTTCCTCTACGTGTATGGTAACCAGGTAAAGATGCACAGGATGTACCCTGGGCAATGGGGAAAGTCAGCCACGGATTCCATGTTGAATGGCTATGCACAAGAACACACACACTGTGGTGAGGGGGAGAGGTGGACACGGGAGAAAGGCAGTGAGTAGGGGTTGACTCTTCAGTGTGTGCTAAAATGTCCATTCTGATACCTTGAGTTACCTTGAACTTCGCCAACGATCATGTATCTTTCACAACTCTAAATAACCTAGATTTTTTTGGCCACCAATCCACTAAGCACATGTTTGTATCTGGTATTTCCAGCATCTAATGTCTGCTTTTCTTTATTTGTCTTTGCCTAAGCTAGATTTTCTAGCTGTGCTGTTCTCTAAGCTACTTCTGATAATATTCTTCATCCTCTCTGTCCCCTTGAGTCCACTCTCTGTTCAATAGCCTGAGGGATTAGCAATAATGATGTCATCTGTCGGGACATCAGGCAGTCTAAAAAGCAAGGAACACAAAACATGAAATAGTAAGCAAATCAAGAACAAAGAAAAATTTGCAGGAACTTCCGGTTTAAAGTGATGAATTCTTGGAGAATCATATAGTGATGCTCTGTGTCCAAGCTCTTCTTGAAACCCCCTTTCCTCGTTTTAGTCTCACATAAACTGGTTAAATCCTGTACTTCTTCCCCTGGTCCCTGATATTTTTATTGTTGTGCTGATGCCAGGAACCCAGTTGCCATCTTGTGGCATCCAGGTTGACTTATGTATGCACCAGTTGTCACATCAATGGAGTTGCTAGGCGTGCGTTTCTTGCAGTGTCCATGTCCTTACCTTTCCTGTGAGGAGGTAAAGCTATCTGGGACAGCCATGCACCACGTGACCATACAACATACATACAGCAGTGTGTAACATTGGAAAGTTTCCATCACCTAGTAACTGGAGCCGTAACTGGCCACTGCCAGAAGCTCAGCGTGGACAAGTCTGAGAGAGAAAATGCTCCACTATAAGCAAGCCATCAGTAGCCCCTACACTTTTGAGCTTCAACTGCTGGAGCTCTGCCACATTCTCCCAGTGACTACCAGAGGAAGCTCTATGCCACTGGCTGGGAGAGGGAAAGAAGGAGTTTGGAAATATGCCGAGTAATTTATTATTAACCAGGTCAGCCCTCTGCGGAACTTTTTACTGAGCTGAGTTCTTATCAGTGCCTCAGTGAGCCAAGGAAGAGAAGTAGCCGCACAACCCCCGGACACTGGGAAGCACATGGAGTGGTCACAGTCCAGAAATGGGGCCTGCTGAGAGACTGTGACCTGGTGTCTGGGCCAGGGGTGAGAACAGCAGTTAGAAAGCCCAGCTCCCACATGAAAGTGCTGGGAGTCCCAGCTACGCTCCTGGGCCCAGCTTCCTGCAGATGTGTGCCTGGGGTGGTTCATGTCCCTCAGTCCCTGCTGTCCACGTGGGAAACGCAGGTCGAGATCCTAGCTTCCAGCTTTGATACAGAACAGGTCCAGTCAATATGGTCTTGAAGGATGAACCAGCAGTGGGAGATTTTTCTGTGTGTTCGTTTCTCTCTCACTCTGTGTGTGTGTGTGTGTGTGTGTGTGTGTTTCTCTCTCTCAGAAATAAATGTTGAAAAGAGAGGACTGCAGACCACTTCCCCCCTACACGTTCTCATCACATCACTAATAGCCTAATCACAGCAGGTGCTTTTACTCAGTCATGAAGTCTGGCTATCAAAAGCACGTCCAAGACGTACTCAAAACAGCAAACACATTGCAGAGAGACAGAGCCTGCATCAAAGAGACTCACATATGGCAGGGATGTTGGACTTGATAAACTGAGAATTTGAAACAATTGTGATTAAGATGCTGAGGGTTCAGCTGGACTGGATCGAGCAGACAGAACAAATGGACAGTGTAAGCAGAGGAATGGATGTTTTATGAAAGAACCGAAAAAAACCTTCAGAGAATAAAAACGTTATAACAGAAATGAGAAATGCCTTTGATGAGCTTATTAATCAACTGGATGGGTCCAGACCAAGAAGCCCTGAACTTGAGGACATCTCAATTGAAGCTGCCGAAAGTGGAAAAACAGAGGAGCAAAAAGATCCTAAACAAAACAAAAGAGCTCTTCAAAATGGTAGAATCACAGCTACTAAAGGCAGAGATTGTTTCTTCAACAAATGGTGTTGGAATGATGGACATCCACTTACTAAAAAAAAAAATCTAGACACAACCTACACTCCTCAAAACTTGGGGCAGGTAGGCGCCGGACCCAGTAGCTAAGTTACTGCTTCAGGCTGCCTGAGTTCCACATCAGAATGCCTGGGTTCGATTCCCAACTCTGGCTCCTGACTCCAGCCGTCCTCTGATGCAGGCCCTAAGAGGCAGTAATGGTCAATTAGCCAGTTTGGCTCCTGCCACCCACATGGCAGACCTGGACTGAGTTCCCAGAGCTGCAGGCACTGCCCGAGCCTGTTGCAAGGATTTGAAAGGGGGGCATTCAGATAAGACAGCTCTCTTCTCCCCCAATCACCCTCTATTAAATGAATAAATGTATTACAGACCTAAATATATAAAATGCAAAATTATAAACTCTTTAAAAGATAATGTAGAAGAAAAGGTATATGACTTTGGGTTTCAAGGTAACAGTTTAGATGTAATAATGAAGGCACTACCTATGTGAGAAACAACTGGAGCCAGCGCTGTGGCACAGAGTAAAGCTCCACCTGCTAAGCAGGCATCCCATATAGACACCAGTTCAGGTTCCAACTGCTCCACTTCCAAATCAACTCCCTTGATGTGCCTGGAAAAGTGGCAGAAGATGGTCCGAGTGTTGGGACCCCTGCACCCATGTGGGAGAACCAGAAGAAACCCCTTGCTCCTGGCTTCAAACCAGCCAAGGTGCAGTGTTGCAGCTATTTGGAGAGTGAACAAGCAGGTGAAAGATCATGTTTGCTCTCTTTCTCTGTAGTTCTGTCTTTCAAATAAATAATTAACTCTTCTTAAAAGAATGATTGATGGTGTGAACCTCCTTAAAAATTGCTCTGTGTGGGCCCGGCGGCGTGGTCTAGCGGCTAAAGTCCTCGCCTTGAAAGCCCCGGGATCCCATATGGGCGCCGGTTCTAATCCCAGCAGCCCCACTTCCCATCCAGCTCCCTGCTTGTGGCCTGGGAAAGCAGGAGAGGACGGCCCAATGCTTTGGGACCCTGCACCCGCGTGGGAGACCAGGAAGAGGTTCCAGGTTCCCGGCATCGGATCGGCGCGCATCGGCCCGTTGCGGCTCACTTGGGGAGTGAATCATCGGACGGAAGATCTTCCTCTCTGTCTCTCCTCCTCTGTGTATATCTGGCTATAATAAAATGAATAAATCTTTAAAAAAAAAAAAATTGCTCTGTGAAAAAAAATTGTCAAAAAATGCAAAGACAAACCACAGGATAGGAGATTGTTGGTAAAAGGCATATTAGTTGAAGGACTCTTATCCAAAATACACACACACACAAAGAAAACAAATAATGAAGTATTCTGCATCCCTCCACTGGCTCCCCTACCAAAAAGAAAAAATGATGTTTACTCAGTGAAGATATCTTAGGAAGTAAAAAAAAATATACACTACAAGCTGGGAGATGATATTTGCACCCTGAGAAGTAACTCAAGGTGAGAATCAGGAATTCCTACAAAGCAACGTGAAAGAGACACTGGCAGAGATTCCCCAGGGAAGATGGCACAAATGGAATCAACACGAAGAGAGAGGATACCACTCAGAAGAAGCCGGGGACATACTGACCAAGGATTGGGAAGGCTGTCCGTCTCAGGGACTGGCTTGGCTGAATGCTGACAGCACAGTATGCTGGAGACAGCGAGGATCGGCTGGAACATTTCCTCTCTGTTGATAAGGGCATAAATCACTACAACTATTTTGGAGAGTAATTTAGCGTTATTATTACCCTATAAATCTGAGCATTAGCATATTTTATAACCCATTAATTTCACTTTTCAGTGAGGGAAGCATGTGAGGATACCCTTTTTAAATGTTCATTCTGTCACTGTCAGCAATAGTGTTAAGTAAGTAAAAATAATCAAGTATCTGTAAACAGGAGAATGGATACATTACAGTTTAAATTATAGTTTATCCACATTATACAATCTGTTATGCAACACTGGAAGCACAAATGAACTCAGGAATTTGCAACAGATAAGAAAGTTAGAAAATAATGTTGATGGAGGAATTAAGTTCTAGAAGACAATGTGTGGTACTATTATGCCATTTTTTTTAAAAGATTTATTTTTATTGGAAAGTAAGATAGAGAGGAAGAGAGAAAAAAAGGAAGATCTTCCATCCGATGACTCACTCCCCAAGTGAGCCGCAACAGGCCGGTGCGCGCCAATCCGATGCCGGGAACCAGGAACTTCTTCCGGGTGTCCCACGCGGGTGCAGGGTCCCAAAGCTTTGGGCCGTCCTCAACTGCTTTCCCAGGCCACAAGCAGGGAGCTGGATGGGAAGTGGAGCTGCCGGGATTAGAACCGGCACCCATATGGGATCCCGGGGCGTTCCAGGCGAGGACTTTAGGCACTAAGCCACGCCGCCGGGCCCTATTATGCTTTTTATAAAGAAAAATGAAGGTACTTTTATAAAGAAAATGAAGGTACTTCAACAAGGTCATGCAAAGCATAAAAAGGTAGGTTTGTGGAAGCATCTATATCAAGGCATCCCAAATGGCTGTCAGTTCATGACCCGGCTGCTCTGCTTACAATCCTGCTAATGAGCCTGGGAAAGCAGCAGAAGATGGCCCGAGTGCATAGGCCTTTGCCATCCATATGAGATCCAGAAGAGCTCCTGGCTCCAGCCTGGCTCTGGTCCAGCCCCAGCCTTTACAGCCGTCTGTGGAGTGTAAACACATATGCTTGTGGGGCAGGCACTTGGCCTAACAGTTAAAACTTTGCTTTGGATGCCCACACTCCATTTCTGAGATCCTAGAGTCAAATCCCATCTCTGCTCACAATTGTAACTTCCTTCTAAATGCACATCCTGGAATGAAGCAGGGATGGTGGCTCAAGCAGTTGAACACCTGGATTGAGCCCCTGACTGCCAGCTTTGGTCTATCCCAGTGCCAAACACTGTTGGCCTTTGGGAACTGGACCAGCAGGCAAGAGTGCTCTCTGTCCTTGAGTTACAAATAAGCAGTAGATAAGGATAACAACCTTGCAGACTATAATGGGTTTAATGATCTGAGACTTAGTAAGATCCCAGAACACATTTCTTGCAAATAACAGAGGCTCCTTCATAGAAAGTATGTTTGGGTCCTTATCTACCAGTTAACAAGAAGGTAAAATTTCATTTTAATATGAAGTGAATCCAGATACTCCCAGGATTTCTTCTGCCTGTGACACAGGCAACTCTGTTTGCAAGATGAAGGGCCTGTGTCTTGCCTATACTCAGTATGCACACCGTGTAGACCTGGCACTCTGCTACAAACACAGCCATCTCACGGACCCTAGGATGCAAAGAGAGGACGGAACAGGTAGGTAAGGAGCTTGCACATGTGGGATGGGATAGATGCAGGAGGTGACAGAGGGCAGGGGAAGGGTGTTACCCATGACTTTGCACACAGGAAGGTTAGGCTGATGGGCAGCTGCCGACTGACTGCTCTGCGACAGCTCTTCAGGGCATCTCATCTCTGTGTTCCCCCCAGGTTTGGCTTTCAGTGGATGGTGGCAACACCTTTGACTTAATAGATGACTTTCACGGTGACATCATAAAGACAACGTATCATAGCTTTTACACCTCAGACATTGTTTTTGTTTCCACGAGCGGGAAGGCATACTTGACAAAAGCAGGTAAGGAGTTTGCTGGTATTGGTGTAGGCTGTATGTGTAGGCCGGGAATTAGAAGACAAAAAGAAAAATTTGCTTTATTAACTTACTAGTCCTGAGGTATCCAGCCTTTCAGGTTTGAGGAGGGTGTTATAGGACCTACAGAAGGGGGACAGTGCTGTGTCTCAACAGGCTAATTCTCTACCCGCAAGTGCCAGCATGCCATATAGGCACTGGTTCATGTCCCAGCTGCTCTACTTCCTACCCTGCTCCCTGCCTGTGGCCTGAGAAAGCAGTGGAGGACAGCCCAAAGCCTTGGGACCCTACACCCTCGTGGAAGACCCAGAGGAACTTCCTGCCTCCTGGCTTCAGTTTGACTCAGCTCTGGTCATTGCGGCCATTTGGGAAATGAACCAGCAGATGGAAGATCTCTGTCTGTCTTCCATTCTCTTTTGTAAATATGCCTTTCTAATAAAATGAATCTTAAAAAAATATACTAAAGAAGTTGGAGCCTATGAAGGCCCTAGAGAAAGGAAACCCTGGGTTGCCACACTGGATTTTCCTTTATAACTTCAATGATGCTCGCTTATTCAGGAAATAATAGCTGCCACTTACCAAGCCATAACTGTGCTCAGCATGCTGCAAATATCTTATTTAATGTTCATAGTTGTCTTGTCAACTTTGGCAACTCTTACTTTCTGTTGCTAATGAAATCGACATAGCTGCGACGGCATAACCAGTAACGGGGGTAACGTGCACGTGGATGATACAGTGCTCTCCGCCTCCTTGATGAGATGGTCATGTGATGTTGGGGGTTGGGTCTGCACAGCTCCTGTCAGTCTGGGTGCAAGTGAAAGAAAGTTCCAACTGATGCTTTGACCACAAGGCCAAAACGGTATGCCCTAACTGCCCCTGCCTGTGGGTGTGTTGTCGGGTGTGAGACAATCACTTTGCCCGCATGTCAGCAGCAAAACACATGCAATTTCTCACCCACCCCTGGGTTCTTTCCTTCCTTAGATTCTATAAAACAACTGATGATTCTATCATTACAATCTGGAATTGTGGTAATTCCTCTAGGGACACTGGCTTTATTGATAATATCTGCCACTTTGTTTTCTGTCTCGCTGTACCCACATTAACTTGTTTCAAGAACAAATTATAATGCAGTATTTTTCAGGCATTTTGAGCATCGGTAAAATTCAGTTCATGTTGCACCAGTACTTCAGGAAATGCAACGCAATGAAGGTACAGACAGCTGAGACAAAGTAGAGCCAAGTGCAGGCAAGTGACTGACCACCGTGCTGTGAGTGCCACCCAGTGGACCATCCTTGTAAGATACCTAAGGATGTTAAAATGTGAAAAGTGGATCTTGTTTTCCAATGAATACAGCATATGGAACCATAGTGGCTACGTAGGAAAATTTTGCTATTGAAGATCTCACTGGAAATAAGGAAAAGGCCTGAATCCATTATGTTTCTGAGGCTGTAACAGTGAATATTATTGATCTCTGAAGTAAAATGTGGGTAACAGTCTCTCAAAACCTACTGATAAAATATTCAGGAAGGAATCTTCTAAAAGGTTCAGGATGGAATAGGATCTTAAATCCAAAACATTCTAGACTTCCCATCCTAAATTATAATGAATAAATTACTCTTCTTTTTTGTTATTTTTATTTGGAATTCACATTTACGAAGAAAAGGAGAGACACAAAGAAAGATCTTCCATCTGCTGATTCACTCCCTAACTGGCTTTACTGGCTGGAGCTGAGCTGAGGTAAAGCCAGTAACTTCTTCCAGGTCTCCCACGTGGGTGCAGAATCCCAAGGCTTTGGACTTTCCTCCACTGCTTTCCCAAGCCACAAGCAGGGAGCTGGAAGGGTAGTGGAACATCCGGGATATAAACCAGCACCTATATGGGATCCAGTGCATGTAAGGCAAAGATTTTAGCCACTAGGCTACCATGCTGGGCCCTAAATTACTCTTTTCTCACATGAGTGTATTTAGGATTTCTCTGAAGTCCTTCATTGTGGCCATCTAGAATTTTAAAATCGGTTTTATAATATAAATGATTTTAAAAATCAAAAATATACCAAGTAATCTATGCAAAATAAGACATGAAAAACTGGGAAAAGAAAAATAAAGCAGAAATTGTAAACAACTTGAACTAAAATAGCCAAAAGAAGACACAGTCTTCCCTTAGCATAAATATTACATAGTCACCTGTTCCAGAGGGTCTAGGGACCTCTCACTACCACACACCATCCCAGTCTCTAGTCATCCTTCTCCATGGCACTTACACACTTGTCAGGAGAGACTGATGATTAACAGATTCAGAATAGACAAATGTAAGACATGTCCCGGGAGGCGGGAGGCTGGGGAGACGAGCAGGAAGTGCCAGGAAAGGTGTGCTGCTGTGCAGGATGGGCAAGATTGCAGCCAGGACTGACTTGTGTGAGCACCTGTGTGAGCAGACATGAGAAAGAGGAGCAGTGAGCCCTCTGTGTATCCAAAAGTCCTCTACATTCCTCCACTAAAGGCAAAGTCTCTAGATTTTCCAGGCTTCAACTGCTTCTAGAAGGAAAAACTTAAGCCAAGATTATGGAAAAATGATACACATAAAGACTTGAAAAATCACGCACTTCCAATTGGAAAAGCATGGGCCAGACTTTTGATATTCAGACAAAGCTACATCATTTTAGGTCAAACGTATTTAATAAGCAGAGTAGCTCTTGTGCTGGAAAATCTCAAAGCTCAAAATGTTCATGAATCAATAAAGCACACACATATTGAACATATTAAAGGCACTAGGAGAAATAAAATACTGCCGAGGGAGAAAGTTTGAATTAACGATGTTAAATCTGCGATACGTTAAGGTCGAGGTCAGAGTTCAAGGGAGCGTTCTGTATGGAGGATTTGGGTTAGTGCTGAGTGTGTGGAGACACGGTATAAGGCAGTCACAGGATACGGTGGTGTCTCTGTTGACGCATTGGCAATGACACATAAAGATAAACCACAGCCAGTTTTCCATTTGGGTCAAGATAAAGAATTTCAGATCATAGTGAGGTTCCTTTAGTTAATTGTATTTGTATCAAAAAAGGACAAAGTGAGAAATGAACTAGAAAATATGAGACTTTTTTTTTTTACTGAGTGATATGTTTACAGCCTATTTTAAAATCTTAAGAAAGCTGGTGAGGATTTGGATTAGCAAAGTGGCCAAAGATGTGGCTGAAATAATGGTTAATTAGAAATGAATTAATGGGGGTGTGTGACAAATGTGAAGAAGACAGGTACAGATAGTGCAAAGCTTACCCATAAGGCACCTGGATGTGTAATGGTACAATGAGTCAGGTTATCTACAGAACAACTTCCAGCAGACTTGGGTTTCCAGCCACAGCCTGACTGCTGAGAACAACTGAAGCGGTTCAATTGTTTTTTCATTGCAAGCCTGCAAAGACAATAGGCTTGGGCCAACCTCGAAGGCAAAGGCAAGCAGGGCACACAAGTACCAAAGCACTGTCCAAATTCCTGCAAAATGAGCCTTAGAATCTGGAGGACTCTCGAAGAGCTGTGGCTCAGCATTCACCCCAAGTGGTGAGAATGACAGACAACATGAACTCCGAGGCCGGATCCCATGGGGCTCTGCTCTGAGGACGCGTGGAAGTCGATCGGTACACTCTCTCACTCACTTCCCCAAACCCACAGCGAAGTTGCTTGGGTCTCTGTGCTTGTGGCTGTCAGGAGGCCTCAGGAATACTTGTAGCCCTGATTGTTGGAGGACAAGGGGAACATTCAGGGAATCCCAGCGCTTGGTAAACGCAGGTGAGGACTCTCACCCTAAGTTTCAAAAGTGTCTCCAAAACACTTCAGAAGCAGTGACCAGGGTGCACCTGGAAGGAGCTGATATGGAAGGAAACAAATGAAGCAGAACAGTATGAATACGAAAGAAAGCCAGACCTGCCCCACCATCCTCCCTCCAAGTCCGTTGTTGGATAGAATTACTGAACAGTGCTTTTTAAAAAATTATATTTACTATGATTGCCAAAATTGAAAGCAACTTTAGAACATCTGCAGGGAACAGAAAACTATAAAAACTAACCTATTAAAGTTTTGAAATAGGATTTTTGTCAATGACTAATGCAGTACCAAAACCCAGAACCCCTAGACTTGGCACTGTGATGTAGTAGGTTAAAGTTACATTTTAGAATGCTTACAATCCCATAGCAGAGTGCCTGGTTCCAATTCCAGGTAGCAAGCCACGTCTAATCCAGCTTCCTGCCACTGCACACTCAGAAAGACTGCAGGTGACAGCTCTAGTACTTGAATCTCTGCCACCTGTGTACAAGAGCAAGATGCCGCTCCTGGCTCCTGGTCTGGACCTGGATCTGTCCTGGCTATTTCAGTCATTTGGGAAGTGAGCCAGTGGATGGAAAATGTGTGCATGCGTGTGTGTGTGTGTGAGAGAGAGAGAGAGAGAGAGACAGAATCTGCCTTTCAAATGAAGAAAAATAAATAAATAGTAAAAGAAACAGCATGTAGCAAACCAAGAATAGAAGATAAACTCTTAAAGAGTTTCAGAGGAGAGGGCCCAGCATGGTAGCCTAGCAGCTAAAGTCTTCACCTAGTATGCGCTGGGATCCCAAATGGACACTGGTTTGTATCCCAGCAGCCCCACTTCCCATCCAGCTCCCTGCATGTGGCCTGGGAAAGCAGCCGAGGACGGCCCAAAGCCTTGGGACCCTGCACCCGCGTGGGAGACCAGGAAGAAGCTCCTGGCTCCTGGTTCCTGGCTTCAGATTGACACAGCTCTGGCCGCTGCAGCCACTTGGGGAGTGAATTATCAGACAGAAGATCTTCCTCTTTTTCTCTCTTCCTCTCTATCTTACTTTCCAATAAAAATAAATCTTTTTTTTTTTTTAAATTAGAGTTTCAGGGGAAAAGAGCAGTTGAGGGGAAGAATTATAGAAAAGAGCAGATTTTAGAGTAACACGTTAAAAGCTTTTGCTGCAGAATCAGAACAAGACAAGGAAAGCAGGCCACCTCCACTTGTATTTTTGTACTGGAGGCCTAAATTCGCCTAGAAAGGCATGAACTGTACATTAAAAAAAAAAAAGAGGGGGGTGAGGTAGGAGAGAAAGAAGCAAAGCTGTCCCTAAGACCAGTGTTAAGATGGTGGGCACAGATGACCTGGGGCTGGTGTGGCCGCCTCAGGGAGAGAAGCAGCCCAGAAAGTTCCAGGAGAGATCAGAAAGATGTTGGAATCCAGATCACAGGGCCCTGGGGTGGGAGGGAAGGGGGACGACTCACCATTGTTCAGCTGCTTTTCTTCCTTTTTTTTTTTTTAAGATGTATTTATTTTATTTGAAAGCCAGCTCAAATTTACAGAGAGAAGCAAAAGGAAAAAAGACTTCCATCTGCTGGTTCACTCCCCAAATGGCTGCTATGGCCAGAGCTGAGCCAATCCAAGACAGGGTCTCCCACATGGGTGCAGAATCTCAAGGTTTTGGGCCATCCTTGACTTCTTTCCCAGGCCATAAGCAGGGAGTGGAGGGGAAGTGAAGCAACTGGGACATGAACCAGCACCCATATAGGATCCAGGCACTTACTTGCAAGGTGAGGGTGAGAGTTTTAGCCATTGAGCCATGGCACTGGGCCCCAACTGGTCTTGGCCTGAAGTTTGGAGAACAGGCTGAACAGGCTATGGGCACAATCTTGGAGACCAGCAGACCCATCAGAAGGCACAAGATGGGGAATGGTGGGACCTGGGAGGAGAAGTGCTAGGATTCCATATCAATGATGTTCTGGCTCAGGATTTTTCAACCTTAGGATGCTGCAGCAACTGTATATGTGCCCTCAGAATAGACACATTTTATTTATTTATTTATTTATTTATTTTAAAGATTAATTTATTTTTTATTACAAAATCAGATATTCAGAGAGGAGGAGAGACAGAGGGGAAAGTCCTCCGTCCAACGATTCACTCCCCAAGTGACCGCAAGGGCTGGTGCGCGCCAATCCGAAGCCAGGAGCCTGGAACTTCCTTCCGGGTCTCCCACACGGGTGCAGGGTCCCAAAGCATTGGGCTGTCCTCGACTGCTTTCCCAGGCCACAATCAGGGAGCTGGATGGGAAGTGGAGCTGCTAGGATCAGAACCGGTGCCCATATGGGATCCCAGCATGTTCAAGGCGAGGACTTTAGGCACTAGGCCATGGCGCCAGACCCAGAATAGACACATTTTAAAGTTCAAGTTTTGATCCTTTCCTGGACTAGGTCCTTCACTTGTTTCAGTAAACAGGTTCTGTTGGGATACAGAGCCTGGAAGAGACTTTCCAGGGACTCAGCAAAACTGACACAGATTTTACTCATTTGAGAGTCTCAAAGCTCGGTTTAAATGAAGTTTTTGCAATGCATGAAATTAAAATTTTTCTAGTTGTATCTATATTAGTAAATCTCTGTTTATGTCCTAATAGGATTAAGAAAATATAGTGAAATTGGACGTGTTGCTGATAAAATTTTCACATTATACTATGACCACTTGGGATTCATACATAAACTGAGTCCAGATCACTTTGCTGCTGGTGGGTCAGTACACACCTCAAAAAATTCTGAAAATATTTTTGGACAGGTAAGTGGTGTAATCATTAGAGCAGGTTGCCTTGCGTTTGATTCTTGCCTTTTAAAAAAATTAACTACTTCAGTTCAAAAGCAGAGACACAGAGAGGATCTTCCATCTTCTAGTTTACTCTCCAAATGGCATGGACCAGACCAGGCTGAAGCTAGGAGCCCGGAACTCTGTTAGGGTCTCCCATGGGGGTGGCAGAGTCCCAAGCACAATTTGTAGAAAGCGTCTTTGTTCTTTAACATCATAAATTATAAACATTACAATTCTGTAGGGATTTTTAAGCTTAGAACAAGGAACTCACGCTGGATGCATTCCCTCCCTCTACACAAACAAGCCATCCCTGTGTTCTCTGACTCCTCTGTGCTAGGCTCTATGTGTGTGTGCTTAATCTTGGTAATGACGAGCCCGCCTCATTTCACTTCTCAAGAAAGTGACGTGTAGAGAGGCCAGATCTTTACCCTAAATTACATAACCAGTTACTTCTCAGAGTCAAGCATCTGTCCCAGACAATTGGCTTTAAGGCCTGTCCTTTTAATCTTTTATTGAACTTGCATATACATTTCATGGGAGACTCTTGCCTCTCAAAGACTAGAATGTCATAACAGAATTATAATTTCTAGCATTTTCAGTAATGTTCAGGGGCCTTTGAGCCATCAGTTCAGTCCTGCATTCAACTAGCAAAAATAGAAAACATGATAGCAAATGGGCCTTAGAGGCATTATTTGGGGGCATGGTCCCAACCAGTATGCCCTAATTATTATGTTTCCTAGCAAATTAGGTCAACCCCCAAATCTCCTTCAGGGTTGGTCCCCACCCCTAGTAGTTCTTAAAGCTAGGAAGAACCAGAATTGGAGAAGGGTTATGTTGGAAAGACCCACATGTCAAAAATGTAGGCCCAAGATGAGTGCCCTGACATCAAAGGTAAGCCTGTGGATCATAGGCATGGGGAAGGGACGCGGCCACGGAATCAGGAAGCTGAGGCTCCATGCGGAGTCTCTGGCAGGAAATGGGAGAGACAGCTTTCAAAGAAGAGCCATTCCATAGGCGCTTTCCTAACTGACGAGCCCGATAGCAACACACGCCATGGAAGCCGAGGCGCCTTATCCCTTCTGCTGCAGCTATCTGCACAGGACGTGCCGCTGTACCACCACTGCTTTCCTGCTCAGCAGGAAAGTGCATCTGCCCTTGCGCACACACGTGTTGAGCATTATCCCCCACGCAGAAGGGAAGCCCAGCAGCTTTCACGTGGGCTGGAAATCAATCTGCCATTTGCATTTGATCGTAACTGAAGTATGAAGCAGTTTAAAGGGAATGCTTGCTTTTTTCTGATCCCAGCCTCCGGATATGGGCTTCGAGACGGCACTTGCTCCTCAATACATTTCCTTAAACGAGATGCTCTTTTTTGCATATGTACCTCCAGACGAGCCGGAAGAAACCAAACACACCAAGAAATTCAAGAATATCCACCTTGGAAAGCTGATCCACTCCAGGTAGTAATTTGCTTCACAGTTTCTCTGATCAAGTTCTGCTTCTTAGCTTCTAAATGTTGAGCGCACTTTTTTTTTAGTCTTTTTTTCTTTTTTAGGCAAATAGTCTTTTTTTTATGCCACAAGGCTAAAATCAAATATGAGTATACACTTATAGAATCCATGATAGTTTTCCTGATACCCCAACTATAAAAACAGAATGCCATTTGGGTTTTGTTTTAATACTTTTTATTTTATTTTTATTTGTTTTAAAAAAGATTAGTAAATCTTTTTTTTTTAATCTGGCTGATTCTTAATCACGTGATGTGCGTTTTCTTGCAGCAAGGCTGGCCTGGTGTCAGATGTTTGCTCCAGAGGGTTTGTTCCGCATTTCAGAGTAGTTGGTTATCTTGTGGTTTTAAGGAAATTGATGACTTTATGTTTGTTTTCTTGTTGGGTTGCATCTTTTCTCCTTCTAAAATAAACTCTGTCATATTTTATATGCTGATCTTATATTTGTCTAACTTGCAAAGTTTATTTTTTCTTTTTTAATAATTTAAGTACTTTCCGCTGCATGATCTTTTAAGTTTTTATAGTAGAGATAGGTATTGGTAGATAATCATATCACCTGCAAATAATTTCTTTTGTTTCTTTCTTAACATCTCTTAAAATATTATAAGTTTTTTCTTTTTTTAAAGATTTATTTATTTTTACTGGAAAGTCAGATATACAGAGGGGAAGAGAGACAGAGAGAAAGCTCTTCCATGTGATGATTCACTCCCCAAGTGACCACAGCAATCGGTGCTGCACAGATCCGAAGCCAGGAGCCAGGAACTTCTTCCAGGTCTCCCGCACGGGTGCAGGGTGCCAAGGCTTTGGGCCATCCTAGACTTCCTTTTCAGACCACAAGCAGGAAGCTGGATAGGAAGTGGGACTGCAGGGTTAGAACCGGTGCCCATATTGGATTGCAGCACATTCAAGGCAAGGACTTTAGCCACTAGGCTATTGTGCCGGACCCTAAACTTTTTCTTATTACATTATCCTTGACCCCAAACACCTTGTTAAGTAGAAATTAGTGAGTTTCCTTGGTGCTCTAACTTTAAAAGGAAAAAAGTTTTTCGAAGATTTTATTTTCTTATTGTAAAGTCAGATATACAAAAGGACACAGAGAAAAATCTATGCACTGGTTTACTACTCAAGTGGTTTTAACAGTTGGCACTGAGCTGATCTGAAACCAAAAGCCAGGAACTTCTTCTGGGTCTCCCACGCAGGTGCAGGGTCCCAAGGCTTTGGGCCGTCCTTGGCTGCTTTCCCAGGCCACAAGCAGGGAGTTGGATGGGAAGTGGAGTAGCCAGGATACAAAGTGGCACCCGTATGGGATCCTGGCATGAGCAAGGTGAGGATTTAGCCAATAAGCCATTGCTCTGGACCCAGGAAAACTTTTAACATTTCATCACCAAGGGTGTTTTTCTGTTTTGAACCTTCATTATTTAGAGGAAGTTGTTTTTCTTCTTGTTTTAAAAGGTTTGGAATTTTTTCTTTTTAATTAAAATTTTCTCCTCCACCTACTCAGATTTTTCATATAGAGCATTTCCCTGCTAACCTTTTCACTGACTGTGTGAATCATGTTGTAAACTTAATGTTGAACCAACAACCATCAAGCCGTGAAATCAAGCTGCCATGACCTTTCTGTCATCGTTACCCACGTCTGAATCCCATCTAGGAACGGTGGTGTCTGTGTCCTTGAGTGAAATAGCCTCTAACTTCCCCGTCTTGAATTCCCTTTTGCCTTTCTCACATTGTATGGTTTTGTTAAGAAGACGATTCTAGCTTCATAAACAAATGCTTTTTTTTTTTTAAGTTTGCTTACATTAGAATTTTCTGTTCCTTGAAAGTTTGTGTTTTGCAATTGCTTGACATTTTATTTATGGCTTCCGGCTAAGCCATCCCTAACTTTCAACTTTTGTAAACATTTTGTAGAGGTGACGATATTTCACCCATACACTCAGAGGTTTTCTGTCTGGGCCTGGGAATTAAACTGACATAAGACAAATTGACAGAGGAAAGCATAAGCTGTAAGTTTTATAAATCACAGGTTTTATGTGACAAGAGAGCCCTCATAAAGAAACAAAGACCCAGAGACGCACGCTTACACACGAAGGCAGACGGAACACTTGACCAGGCTGGGGCTGGGGCCTTGAGAAGTGGGGCTCACCGTGAGAAGAAACTAAGAACCGAGAGAGCTCTTCAACCACCCAGACTCACTTGACTTCATGCCCTGTCCCCAGTGAGACAGATGTCTTTGTCCAGGTGCTTGGTGGATGTCTTCCCCATGGGAGTTTTGTCTCTGCTCCAAGGCAGGTCCGAGTGTTCTTTATCAAGTGTCTTCCACTACGAGCAAGCGATGTGCTGTGGTTGATGTTTCGAGGTGCTGTGTTCTGAACTCCCTTTAGGTCCTTCTGTGTTTGTAGAGGATTCCTTAATCTCTTACTGGGAGCAGTATTAAATTAATATTCTTTGTTTATCACGATAGTGCAGTTTTCTATGTTGCCACTAATCTACCTGTTACTTCTAACCACTTGAACGGATTGTACTAAAATTCCCTGCTGTGACATTGGATTTGCTAATTTCCTTAGGTTTTTGACTTATGTATTTGAGGATGGTTAGAAATATAACTTCAGAATTCTATCTTCTTCCTCGTAAATTGAGCATTTTGTTGGTATACAGTGGCTTTTTATGCCTTTTTTTTTACATTCTGGTGCTTTTTATTGTGGTAAATAAATATACACAACACAAAATTTACACTTTTAGGCCTGATACAATAGCCTAGTGGCTTAAATTCTCACTTTGCACACACCAGGATCCCATATGGTACTGGTTTATGTTCCATTTGCTCCACTTCCCATTCAGCTCCTTGTTTGTGGCCTGGGAAACAGTGGAGGATGGCTCAAGACATTGGGACCCTGCACCCGTGTGGGAGACCCAGAAGAAGCTCCTGGCTCCTTGCTTCAGATCAGCTCAGGTCAGGCCATTGCAGCCACTTGGGGAGTGAACCAGCAGGCAGAAGATCTTTATCTCCCCCTCTCTGTAAATCTGCCTTTTCAATATAAATAAATAAATAATTTTTAAAAGTTACACCTTTAACCATGTTTGAGTACACAGTTCTTTGTCAGTGTAATTTTCAGGATCCCAATAAGAAAGTGTAGCAGGGAAAACAAAAAGGATATTTGCCTCCTTCTTCTACAGTTTATTTTGGATCATAGTCCTTTATTACATGTATCTCCTGCTAACATTTCCTCTCAGTATATCACTTAGCAGGATCTTTCACAGAGCAAAAGACTAAGTTATCTATCTTTTTTCATAGATTAATGCCTTTGGTATTGTAATAGGAAGTCACTGCACTGGGGCAGGTTTGGCCAGGTAGTTACATTGCCTCTTGGGATAACTGAATCTCATGTAGACATGCCTGGGTCCAGGTTGTGGCTTTGCTCCCAGTCCCAGCTTCCTAGTGATGCAGCCCGAGGGAGGCAGCAGGTGCTGGCTTGGTAACAAGAGCTCCTTGGTGCAAGGGATCCTCGCACCCCTGCACGGAACCTGGATTGAGTCCCTTGATTCTGGTCTCACACCTAAAGTCGTCTAGACTTTCTCCTATGTTATTATATAGGAATTTTAAGACTATGATCCACCTTTTACTTTTTGCAAAGACTGTAAGGCTTACATAGATTCGTTTTTTACATGGAGATATCTAAGATAAGCATTTTTTTTTATTGTTTTCAGGCCAGTATTGTGGCTCAGTAGGTTAAGCTGCCACCTGCAGTGATAAATCCCACATTAGAGCACTGGTTTCAGGCTGCTCGTTTCTGATCCAGCTCTTTGCTGTTGTGCCCAAGTAACAGGAAGATGGCCCAAGTACGTGGTCCCATACAACCCACAGGGAAGAGCTAGTAGAAGTTCAAGTCTCCTGGCTGCAGCCTCGCAGTGCCTTAACCATCACCACCACTGAGGGGTGGTAGAAGACAGAAAGAAATGTCACTCTGTCTTTCATATAGAACAAATAAAACTTTTAAAAATCAAATTTATTTTTAAAATATTTTTGTTTTTAAGCTACACATAGTAATTGTACATGAATCCAGGGCACAGCACGACATTTCAGTATATGCACAAAAGATGCAATGATATGATCAAAGGAACAGATGCTGACTATGTGAACACATATACATATTGCCCTTATTCTTAGCCCCAAAATCCAAGAAGTGCTGTTTTTCTTGGTAATATGCTGACACTTGTTCGTTACAGACGTGTCCTCAAAAGCACACATAAAGCATACAATTGAAACCATGACTATCAACACTTGGATGATTTGCCTATCAGGGCTTTTTGCTTTGTGTGACTGTTACCATTTTGCCGTCTTCCTTGTGTACGGAAAACTCTATATAAGCATTATTTAATAGTTACATTTCCTCTAAGTAAATCATGCCATCTGTGTTACAGGGTTTGTCTTATTTCTAGCATTTACCATAATGCAGTGGGGAATGTCTTTGTGTAGAAAACTTCCATTCCCCTGGCCAACCCTGCCAGTAACTCTTCCATGATCCGTGTTCCAGTTTATCCCCTCAGGATAGAGCTGTAGTCACAGGCCGAAATATCAGCACTTTTCATGTGTGACATCATACAGCTTTCTAGGAAAATTGAATTACTTTATCATCCTCTTAGCAGTGGGTGGTTATCCATTTCTTCTCAGTTGACATCACTGCTGGGCGCTGCCTTTTACACATCTGTGGTACAGTTGGTTCAACCACCACTTGAGGCACCGCCATCCCCTATGGAACCTCAGCTGCTCTGCTTCCTCTCCAGCTCCCCACTGATATGCCTGGGAAGGCCGTGGCGGATGAGCCCAGTCCTTGAGAAGCTGCCACCCACGTGCAGACCAAGATGGAGCTCCCAGATCCTGGCTTCAGCTTGGCCCAGCTCTGTTTATATTTATATTTATATCTATATCTATATCTATATTTATATTTGTATTTATGATTTGATAAGGAACACCTTTAGCCTAGTGGTTAGGATGCCCAAGTCTCACATCTGAGTAACTGGCTTCCATTTCCAGCTCCATTTCCTGCTAAATGTAGGAGGCAGCCATAACTCAAGTAACTGAGTTCCTGCTGCCCATGTGGGAGACCAAGGCTGAGTTCTCACCTCCCAGCTTTGACTCCAGGTTGGCCCCAACCAATTGGGGGAATGAATCAGCAGATGAGACGTGCTTCTCCCCAGCTTTGTTTCTCAAATAAAAATTTTAATAATAATACAAGTTTTAGAGGTAGAAAACTATCCCATTGTTGTAGTGGCCACTTTACTGACCACTAATGAGATTGAACGAATGCTAATTAAATATTCATTTGTAGTCATTTGTGATGTATTTGTAAATTACATTTATCAATTTGCACACATGAGAGACTGCTTTATCTCAGTTGCTTAATGGGTTTTTGTTTGTTTTTAGTAAAACTGGAACAGCTTATATAAGAAAGGTATTGCACCATGACACGCCCAAAGGATTTTTGTCCTCAATTATCACAGAATTGCTAGAGCCCTTTGGAATAGAAGAGGTGAATGAGAGCTCGTGTTTGTCCAGTTCCCTAAGTGTCAGTGAATATGGAGACTTCTATAAACTTACTCTTGACTCACAAAGTAAGTGTAAAAGTATACTACATCTCTGATGACTAGAAGAAATGAAAATGTGTTTTGAGAAGACTGTTCATACTCATTCATAGAGCGATAGTTTCAAGTTTTAACCCAGTTAGGAACCTCTTGGGTCAGTGCAATGGGTGTGTTACCTTCCATTTGCCAGGATGCCATGTGGGTGCCAGTTTGTGTCCCAATAGTTCCACTTTTTTCTGTGTGTGTATGTGTGCATACACACACATATATATACATATATGCATATATATTTCATCTCTCAAATTTTTAAAAGACATGGAAGTTTAGATTTTAGGGTAAAAGTCTGGACTGGTGATATGGAAGTGAGAATTGTCAGGTCCAGCACAGAAGCCTAGTGGCTAAAGTCTTTGTCTTGCATGTGCCAGGATCCCATATGGGCTCCAGTTCATATCCTGTCCACTTCCCATCCAATTCCCTGCTTATGGCCTGGGAAAACAGTGGAGGATGGCCCAAAGCCTTGGGACTCTGCACCACACAGGGGACCCGGAAGAAGCTCCTGGCTTCAGATCGGCTCAGCTGCAGCCATTGCAGCCATTGGGGGAATGAACCAGCAGATGGAAGATGTTGCTCTCTGTCTCTCCTTCTCTCTGTAAATCTGCTTTTCCAATAAAAATAAATAAATCTTTTTTTTAAAAAAGATTTTATTGTTATTGGAAAGCTGGATATACAGAGAGGAGGAGAGACAGAGAGGAAGATCTTCCATCCGATGAGTGAGCTGCAACGGGCCAGTACGCGCCAATCCGTTGCCGGGACCAGGAACCTCTTCCGGGTCTCCCACGCAAGGGTGCAGGGTCCCAAAGCTTTGGGCCGTCCTCCACTGCTTCCCCAGGCCACAAGCAGGGAGCTGGATGGGAAGTGGAGCTGCCGGGATTAGAACCGGCGCCCATATGGGATCCCGGGGCTTTCAAGGCGAGGACTTTTAGCCGCTAGGCCACGCCGCCGGGCCCAAAAATAAATAAATCTTAAAAAAGAAAGAAAGAAAGAAATGATATGTTCAGAGAAAAGCTGTGAGAGAGCCTGCCTTGGAAGCCAAACAAGGATGATGTTTCAAGGAGCGGGCAGCGCCCCTGAGCCCCAGAACTATCAAAACCACTCAAGTAACATCCTCAGAACATTATTCCTCCCATCAGGGTCTCTAAGGTGTCTTCAAATGACTGTCCCCATCCCTGAGTGCTGACGTAGTTTGACAGTGATGGCAAGGAGCAGCCTCCACCCCATCTTCCTCTGCGGACACAGGATTAAAAAAAAAAAAAAAAACCTGAAAAGTTTGTCCCTTCCCAGCTTCTGTGCTGGACCTGACAATTCTCACTTCGATATCACAGTCCAAGCCCACACGGCCATGCATTCCTCTCAACTATGTAAACAATATTAAAAGGGACAACATTTTAAAGAAAGAAAGCTGATTAATGGATCTGTATGAAAGTCACTGATCATCTCGACAGAAGACAATGACCAAAGGCGACCCTTTCCAGGAATTTCGCTATAAAGAGGAATGTCGGAAAGGAGAGAGTGGACGTGATGGGTGCAGTCATGGGAAGCATGAGGCTCTCGTTGACTTTCTTTTTTTTTATTATTTTTTTGTGATTGATCAGTTAGTTGACTGATTTGAAAGGTAGAGCAACAGAAAGAGGGAAGGCCAGAAAGACAGAGAGCTTCCATCTACTGATTCACTGCCCAAATGGTTGCAGCAGCTAGGTCTGGCCCAGGAGGAAGTCAAGAGCCTGGAGCCAGGTACCTGGGGCGGGGGGGTCCTTTATTTGCCGATTCCCAAGTGCACCAGCAGGAATCAGGATCCAAAAGGCAGTAACCAGGACTTAAACTGGCACTGCAGTCTGGCTTGGCACGCTGTGCCACAGCACCAGCGCCTACTTGTGTTTTGGGGGGTTTGCTGTTTGGTTTGGTTTTGTTTTTCAGAGTGGAGGGGCTACTGTTGCTGATGTGTTTTGTGACCTATCAGAAACAGGATTAGCATGCCCCTCCCCTCGTCAGAGCCTTCCTTTGATGTCTTCTCAGGTGGACTCTTGCTAATGGTTTCTTCTTTGTGTCCTTGCCGTCCCTTTCCTTTCCTGCTCTAAATGAATAGTGCTCCTTAGTGGCCTGCTTTGCAGCCTTGGTCTTCATGCTGTCCCTGAAGCATAAATTTTTCATCCTTTCAACAAATGTTTGCAGAGTGAGCACCTTCTATCACACATACACATGTAGGCAAAGCACAATTAACTTTCTTTTACAGACTCTCACAAACATACACACACACAAGTCCCACTTATGAAGGGTCTTAGCAGTTCCATAGTAAAGAAATCAGCTTTTTAGGAAATTTAGCTATAAATATTTGATTGTTTCTGCTGATAATTTTAGTGAATAGCTTCATGGTAAACCTTCAAATGGAAGTGTGTGGATGTGACATACTCATGCTAAATTTTCTATAAAATCATTAACTTGGAGGTAGGAATTTGATACAGCACTCAAGATAATTGCTTGAGCAGTCAGGAAAGGCCCAAAGCCTTGGGACCCTGGACCCATGTGGGAGATCCGGAAGAAGCTCCTGGCTTCAGATTGGCTCAGCTCTGGCTGTTGCAGCCACTTGGGGAATGAATCAGTGAATGGAAGATTTTTCTCTCTGTCTCTCCTTCTCCTGTAAATCTGACTTTGCAATAAAAATAAATAAATCTTTTTTTAAAAAAATTTAAAGATGTTGCTCGAGACACCCAGAACCCATATCAAAGAGCCTGAGTTTGTGTCCTAACTCCGCTTTTCAATCCAGCTTCCTGCTTATGCACACCGTGGGAACAGCAGCTGATGGCTCAAGTGCTTGGGACCCCAGCATCCATGTAGGAGATCCAGATTGAATTCTGGGCTCCTGGTTTATCCCTGACCCTGACCCTGCTCCAGCTGTTGTGGGAATAAAACAGTGGATAAAGATATCTATCCCCCCAGCCCCACCTCTCATATAAATACAAATAAGTAAATAAATTCTTTTAAAATCACTTGAATGACAAATGGGCAAATGTGTTCTCTGGCTAACATTTGTGGCTTTAAACTGAAATAGTCCATTTGTGGACTCTGTCCCAGCATGTTTGGTGAATATCAGTTCTTTTATTATCAGATCTTTTCTCTTTCACCTCTAGTTGCTAATGCCTCATTTCAAGACACAGATATCGAGAAGACGGTGGTGATTCCTGGTCACAGTAGCTTCCTCATTACAGCTATTTTAGATGCTAAGAATGCTGTAGCTGTTGCCACCATGCCCAAACAAGCCCTCAACCTCACGCTGTTGCTGAAGGACTCCTGGGTCTTATACAACTTTGGGCAAAGGAATGGGCGAGCGTGGAATATATCTTCAAAGCCATGCAACCACTGGTTTCAACAACCAGATGACTCACTATCCCTCAACACCGTGAAATACATTGATTTGGGAAACTCTCAGAATTTAAAGGTTAAGATCAAACCTACTTCCAAAGGTAAGTATTCTGAGAGATTTCAAAAAGATACAGCTTTCTTTGCTTGAGTGGGAACAGGGAAGGAGACGTCATAAAGCTGGTGGGGCAAAGAGAATGAAGCATTTATGTTTATTACATGATGGAAATAATAACCTCAAGGTGAGTGGGACTGTAGAACATTGACAGAATGTATGAATATGTATGTATGTAATATGAACTGTTGGCCTTGTAGATTTCCAGACACTTGAAGCACCCCTGCTGGATGTATTCATCGGAGACCCAACTTTGCTAGATGTCAAAATCAATGGTTTGTTTGATGAGACTGACAGTTATATTGCAGAGATTTCAGTAGCCAGCAAAACTTTACGACAAGTAAGATTTTCTTTTTTTTTTTAACCATCTTGCACCAGCATAACTGAGAAAAGGAAAGATATATGTATCTTTTTTAATTTTAGTAAATTTCACTTCTTCGAAAGGTAGAGAGATAAGCAGAGAGGCAGCGAGCGATCTCTTATTTGGTTGTTCACTCTCCACATGTCTATGACAGCCAGGAAGAGCTCAGGATAAAGGCAGATTTATTTATTTGTTGTTATTCTGACAACAACAACAACAAAAAAAACAGTATATGGTTGATGATTTATTTGGATTGAGATACAAACATACTTCATGGACTTTGTTACCTTGCCATCAGTTGTTACAGAAATAAGGCCAGTTGCTCTACAGAGTGACCAACATTTTGGATTTTACTGTTTCTTTTCTATATCTTAAAGTAACTTGTGTTTTAATCTCAGACTCAAAGATTAAAATATAGAAACATTAATAATTATAGTGCTGCAATACATTGTGGTAGTCTTTTGATTCCTGTTTTCATATTTTTTTCTAAGATTTATTTATTTTTATTGAAAAGTCAGATATACAGAGAGGAGGAGGAGAGGAGGATTTTCCATCCAATGGTTCACCCCCCAAGTGGCCGCAATGGCTGGAGCTGAGTCAATCCGAAGCCAGGAGCCAGGAGCTTCTTCTGGGTCGCCCACGTGGATGCAGGGACCCAAGGCCTGGGCCAAACTCTGCTGTCTTCCCAGGCCACAAGCAGGAATCTGGATTTGAAGTGTAGCAGCCAGAACTAGAACCGGCACCCGCATGAGATGACAGTGCTTACAGGTGGAGGATGAACCTGTGGAGCCACTGCACCAGCCCCATTATTTCTACATTTTTTAAAGTTCCAAAAACATTTAAGTATTTCATATGAAATTTATCAAGTTTATCAAATGCAAGTGTTGAAGGATTTCATACATTTATTATGCATAAAATACTACCAAATACTTATCTTTGTGAAATACAGTAATTGCTAGATGAATAGTTTTTCTTTGCAAAATGTGAGCCAGTAGAAGATATTTTTTTTATATTGTGGAAACAGATACCCAGGTGCTCATCAGACAATAAAAGAAGCCCATGACACTGAGTGGAACATAATAATGGTGTTTAATTTAATAAATGCTCCTGGATCCAGGCTCATTTGTCAAATATTTGGAATAGTTTTCTTCCCAGAGAAGAATGCATTTCCTCTTTTGATTTATTCTCAAACAGATTCTGTGATTAGACTTTATTTGTATTAATACTCTTTTTCCATTCCTTTCCTTTCCTATATCCTTGAGTTGACTTGTGAATTAGTTTTCGAAGGCTGACCCAACAAAACCCCACAAATTGGATAACTTCAGCCACAGAAATCCATTCCTGCTCAGTTCTAGAGGCTATAAACCCACCGGCTGCTTTCTTCAGAGACTCGGCCGTGGCTGTCTGCTTACCATGCTGTGTCTATCATAATCTACTCTTTAAAAAGGGGTGGGGGGAGTGGATTATTGGTTTGAAAGGCAGAGTTATAGAAAAGGAGGAAGAGATTTCTCTTCTCCCCCCTCCACTCCACCCGCATAATGGTTGCAAGGGCCTGGAGTAAGACAGGAGTCAGGAACCTGGAACCCCATCTGGGACTCCAAATACTTGGACCATCTTCCATTGCTTTCCCAGGCACAGTAACAGAGCTGGATTGAAAGTGGAGCAGCCAGAACTTGCTCCAGGGTCAATATGGGATGCAGGTGAGGCAGGCAGTAGTTTAACTTGGTATACCACAACACCAGCCCCCTTGATCTCTTCTTACAAGGACACCAGTTATATGAGATCAAAGACCAAGCGAATGACCTCATTTTACCTTAATTGCCTCTGTAAATACAGTTGTATCCTGAAGTCTTAGGGGTGAGAACTCTGACATGCAAGGGTAAGAACAACTAAGTACATAAGAGTTGCTTTAAAGAACCCTCATTTTGGATGTTTCCAGGGCTCCACCTCCCTGGCGCTGGTGTCCTGGGAGTCATCCACTGAGTGTTTTGTGACGACCATCGTGCCCACGCTGAAGAGCAGCTGCAGCTATCTGCGCACCATGCACCACATCCCCAGCAGAGCCATCCCGATGCAGGACTGGATCCGAGGAGTTCACAAAGACAGCCAGGGTTTCAACATGATCAAAACCCTGCCGGTAAGCGTCCTGTTTGTCTGTGGGTCCCAGGGACGCAGTACCTCCGTGGGACAGGGCAGCCACTCCGCTTCAGCAGTTCTTTCCTGGGGATCTCAAAGCACCTCATAACCACTTCTCAATCCTTGTGTCATTCTGAGGATGCAATGATCGTTTCTGAAATGTAAAGGCTTTCAAAAGAAGTGCTTTCTGCTGGTCACTAGGTTCCATCATTATGAGTGAGACCACGTGACAGTAATATGCTCACGGACTTAAGTGATGTGCATGGCTGCCTAAGTCAGACTATTCCGTCCCATTTCAATGTGATAATTTACAGTTTTTCCCTGTCAGATCTATCACTCTTTAAAAAATATGATTGTCATTACTCTTTGTAAGTTAACTTACTGTCATTTTCTCTTTTTTAAAAGATTTATTTCTTTGAAAGATGTTGTTACAGAGAGGAATGGAGGAGGGGGAGACAGAGAGAGTGTGAGAGAGCCTATATCTACTGGTTTATTCCCCAAATATGGATCTCCCATTTGGGAAGCAGGGGTCCAAGCACTTGGGGCCACCTTCACTGCTTCCCCAGGTGCATCAGCAAGAAACCGGATCAGAAGTGGAGCCGCATGGACTCAACTGTTGTTCATATGAATGCCAGCATTGCAAGCAATAGCCCAATACACCACAATGTGATGCCAAGCCCTTGTAAAAAAAAAAAAGGCCCAGCACGATAGAGTAATGGTTTAAGTCTTTGCCTTGAACACGCCTCGATCCCATATGGGCGCCGGTTCTAATCTCGGCAGCTCCACTTCCCATCCAGCTCCCTGCTGGTGGCCTGGGAAAGCAGTAGAAGACAGCCCAAAGCCTTGGGACCCTGCACCCATGTGGGAGACCTGGAAAGAAGTTCTTGGCTACTGGCTTTGGATCAGCTCAGCTCCGGCCGTTGTGGCCACTTGGGGAGTGAATCATCGGATGGAAGATCTTCCTCTCTGTCTCTCCTCCTCTCTGTACATCTGCCTTTCCAATAAATAAATAAATAAATCTGTTTAAAAAAACTTAGCAAATTTGAAGAATTACTTAACAACATGTCACTAAAGCTATTTAAAACATATTTTTATGTATATAAATATATATGTTTATTTATCTGAAAGACACAGTAACAGTTAGAAAGGCAGACAGAGACAAGACAAGGGAGAGAGAGAGATCTTCTATCTGCTGGTTCACTCCCTAAGCAGCTGCAATAGCCAGGTCTGGGCCAGGCCAAAGCTACAAGCCAGGAACTCCACCTTGGTCTCCCACACTGGCAGCAGGGGTTCAAGAACTCAGTCCATCATCTGCCTTCTTCCTGGGTACATTAGCAGGGGGCTGGGTCAGCAGCAAAGCAGCCAGGATTCAAACTTGCACTCGGATAAGTGATGGCGGCATCCCAGGCAGTCACTTAACCTACTGTGCCACAGTGCTGGTCCCACTAAGGCTCCTTCATTACACAGTATTTTATTGACTTTATGGCAGCTATTTTAGGTTCCAAAAGTATTTTTCACTTATTAACAAGCTCCACGTTTTATTTTACCTTTGGTTTAGTTTGTTGAAATTCCAGAAAATGAAGGGTATTTGTTGAGGGAAAATAAATTTAATAACTGGAGCTAAAAATAAAATATGTATATTGAAAAAAATCAAGATACTGAAAGTCTTAGAAAGTGATAATGAACTGTAGCTTTTCTTGGTTTATCCTGTAACTTTTTTCTTTTAACCACTTGCAGATAAACTACAGACCTCCATCTAATATGGGAATTGCTATTCCACTTACAGATAATTTTTATCATGCCGATCCTAGCCAACCCATACCGAGAAATCTATTTCGCAAGTCAAAGGTAAGTCGCTTTTCTACCAATAAGCAAGTGCAAAATTGGTCTGTATCCAAAAGTCATTCCAGAGCGTGACGATGGATCTAGCTGGCCAGAGTAAACAAGAGGATACAGTATTATTTTATTTCAAAGATGTATGTGTGAATGTATGTATTTATTTGAAAAACACAGTGATGGAGGAAAAGAGGATAGGATGAGAGAAAGGAGATTGGAGGGACAGGATAGATTTTCTATCTATTGGCTCACTCCATAAATGCTCACAACAGCTGGGCTGGCCAGGTTGAAAGCGGAAGCCTGCAGATCCATCTGGCATCAGGGACCCAAGCTCTATGCACCATCCTCCACTGCCTGCTCAGGAATCTTATCAGAAGGTACCGGAGCCGGGACTCTACACATTCCAACAGAGCCATGGGCTTCCCAGGATCCACTGCACATCTGCAGGCACTGGGAATACTGCCACTGCTACCCCACCCCTCCTGTTGTCTCAGCCCCCAGGAAGCCTAAATCAACTCTCCCCTGATCTTTCTCCGACTCTCTCACGCATACTGTCAAGGGTTAGCTTGGGGAAAGCAGCTCTTCTCAAATGAAAGGAGCCCCAACTCTGTCTCAGGTTTCCAGCCCTGTGAAAGGAGTGGCATCGGAAAGAAAAGACTGCCTGCCCCGTGTGAATCCATGTAAGCCCCTGCCTAGGTCCAGCCCCCAACAGTGCTTGCCTCGCTGGGGTGGCTGGTCACAGTAGAGAGAGGGGTTAGTTGTTCATGATGTAGATGCTTCTTGCAAGCCCCACAGATGCCGTGGACTCCGCGAGAAAATGCCCCTTCCTACCATGTACATGTACACATGGGCATATGCCTCATACATACACATGTGCACACAGACACAGTCGAGCTTTCTGCTTCTGCACAGGAAAGCTGCTAACCCCTGCTCATGTTGGGATGGCAGCAAATGATGATCCGAGTCTTTGCGTCCTTGCTACTCGGCGGGAAGACCTAGACTGGGTTCCTGGCTGTTAGCTTCAGCCTGGCCCAGCCCTGACTATTTGTGGGTATTTGGGGAGTGAGCCAACAGATAGAAGATCTCTCTCTCTCTCTCTCTCCCTCTCTCTCTCTCTCTCTCTCTCTCCCTTCCAAATAAAATGAAAATAGTTGCAATTGAAAAATATATCAAAATTACAAACATCTACATGCTTTCATCAAAAAACATCATGAACACTGGTAAACAGGTGTTTAAAAAGAATGTTGCAGTGTAGGAGAGAGACCAGAAAATTTAAGGAAAGTCTGAACACAAAGCAAAATAGAGTCAGATGCACAGAGATGTACCTGCAGGTCTCTGTCTCAATGCCTGCAAAGGGAGAGACTCAGAGCAGGGAGTTGTAAGATCCTGAGGTGCCACATGCAAAGCGAGCCGGGTTTGCCAGCTCCGGGGCAACATGTGGTCAACTGGCGGCTGGCTGAGTGATCCCTGGGTCCAGACAGCTGGGCAAGGAGCCCCATCCAATTCAGAGCTGCTGTCTTTGCACTCTTGCTTTGTTTTCAGTGGATTGCTTTCCCTTTTAACTTCTCAGACACTGTATTTATCCAAAGAACAAATATATCTTGAACATGTACTTAGTTTGCAGAAATTTAGCAACACGAAGAAGCCAGTCAAGCCCAGTTGCTTCTGTTTGCAGGAGGCTGGTAAATACAAGCAGTGCGCAAACGTGTCCACCCGGGAGGAGTGCAACTGCACAAATGCCCACAAGTTCTCGTATTCTGTCGCTTTCTCCGACTGCAGAGAAAAAGTAAGACAATGCTTCCTTCCTCAAAGACAGAGTACCTGCTTTTCCACAAGACTGAAATGTGCCTCTAGTTCAGCATGAAGACTAAGATGTGGAATTGAAATCTGAGAATAACATAGATCTAAATGGGACACAGAGCTTAAGAGATCTGGGCTTGTACATCCCTAGGCAAGCTAATTGAGCTCATCTGTAACGTGACATAACACTTGCAGTGCCCTATGCCATAGCGTCTTTGTAAGGACACATGCATCCAACACAACCTTACCTTTATGAAGGAAATGTGTCCTCTGTAAAACGCCGCACCAGATTATAGTGAATTAGGACCTGCGGTCAGGGAACTCAATTGGCTAATGGTGGTGAACAAAACATGCTATCTTGTGTTAGCTAAGAGAACAAGCTGTGTGTCTGAGAGCATTTGATTCTATTGAGACCTCTGATCGTATATATCAAGTTAATGGTGTTGGCATTAGCAGAGTGAAATATGTTCTTGGTATAATTTTCAAGCAGATCCATTTCAAAGGTTTTATCAAGAGTATATATGGTCAATTAATTCCATAATGATGTAAATTTTTACTGATGGTATGTTGGAGCTTTTAATTGATCGGGATGATACTCTGCTGGCTCTGTCTTCAAACCAGAGAGGGTATACCTAAGAAGCCATTGAACTTGACTGGACAATAAGATGCTGGACTCTATGTTTGGTATATGCTTGCAATGAGGGAATCTCAACTGAACTTGAACTGTGGTTATGCAACAAGGTGGAGGAATCCACCATGGTGGGAGGGTTTGGGGAGGGGTGGGGAGAATCCCAGTAGCTATGAAACTGTGACACATAATACAATGTAATTAATGAATAAAAAAGAGTATATATGGATACCATATATATTATGTGGAATATATAATCATATAACTATATATAGTTATATATGCTCTATAAATAGTCTTTATAGACAACAGCATATAGACATCAGGTATATGCTGCCTTGTGTTTTATAATTTTACTTATAGATCAAAATTTAAGATCACTTCCTACAAGGTTGGGCATAGAGTTGGCATTCAGTAAGTTATGAAGGTTTTTTTGGTACACTGTCTGCCTAAGTTAAAAGAGCATTTCTTGAGTACCAAAAATACTGCTGTCAACTTCCTGACTGATCTTGTGTTGTGCAAGCCACAGAGGAGGGAGGCAAGCTGACCATGATCACAGTGTTGGCACCTGCCAGAGAAGACAGCTTTGATTCTGACTACAGAGCTTGAGTTTCCAGACGGTGCTTGACAGACAGACTGGCAGAGACACGTGTGAGGGGGCAGGCAAGACTGCATGGGACAAGGCTTAGCCAGAGTGTGAATGACGTGGTAGTGAATTCCAGCAGAATTTACTGGAGCCCAGTAGAAAACAATGGCTTTTGTTAGCACATGTGTGCGCTGCCTTTGATGAGGTCACATCAGGTCTGCTGTCAATTACACTTTTCATGCCTGAAAAGTCAGAAGCCAAACTACCGGGGCTGTGTCTGTTCATTCTCGACCACGGGAATGGAATTGTCACGATTTTCCAAACCCATATTCATCCTTGGAATTTGCATTTTAGGTTCCTCGTTTTAAGTTTCCAGTTGTGCAATATCCAATTACCTTGAAAATTTCCAATGAGTCCGTACTTATCCCAGTGAAATCTCCATATCTGGTCACTGTGACTGAAGTGAACTTGAGGAAGAACTGGCAGCTAAGTAGGGTTTGTTTTTACCTAGAAGGGGTTTGTCTTATAAATAATGTTCTTATTATTGCTTTGCAAAACCCATTTACACAAAGAGGTATCCAGGGGTCCTTCAGACAAGGATTGGAATCAGCACATTGCTGTTCACTTGTTTTGCCTCCTGTATCGTTCTTTATTGCTTCTGGTGGCCTAAATTTTATGGTATAAAATCATTGTTTTAAAATTCCAAACTACAGGTGCTGGCATTGTGGCACAACAGCTTAGACCACCATCTACAACACCAATGTCCCATGTGAAAACGAGTTCAAGTCCCAGCTGTTCTACTTCCTATCCAACTCTAAGCTAATATATCTGGGAAGGCAATAGAAAGACAGCCCAAGTCCTTGGGTCCCTGCCATCCATGTGCAAGACCCAGATGGAGTTCTTGTCTCCTGGCTTTGGCCAGCTATTAGGAAGCTATTTGGGAAATGAGCCAACAGATGGAAGATCTCCATCTCTCTGTGTATCTTCCTCTTTCTTTCTAACCCTGCCTTCCAAATAATTAAGATAAACTTTCAAAAGCACAAACTACAAGAAGAATTGAAAGCCATTTTATAAATTAACAGCAGCAATAGTTGACTGAATCTGTACTACATGCTGGTCTAGCATCTCATTTCACGGTGTATTTTGTGTTTATAGAGGAAGTTGCCAAAGGCAATCTATTTTCTGATTATGAGTAAAGCTTCTTAAAGAGTATATGGTAAAATAATTGAAGAGATAAACATTTTTAAATAACAAAAAGGAAATTTATTTCAATTCAATTTTACCTCAAATATACAACTTTTTATTGCACGTTTTGCTTGTTTGTATATGAATATTTATAAGTGATTGACAATAGATGGACAGACAAATAGGTAAATAAATTTTAAAAAATGACCATTTAGCTTGGTGGTTGAGGTGCCCATTAGGACATCTGCATCCATAGCAGAGTGCCCAAGTATATCCTAATGCCAGAGTCCTGCTCATGCGTACCAGAAGCCGGCAGCTGACAGCTCAGGGACCTGACCTCCTGCCATCCACAGGCAGAGCCTGGATGGTATTCAGGTTTCTGGCTTTGACCCAGCCCAGCCTTTGTCATTATAGGTATTTGGAGAGTGAACCAACATCTGTGTCTGTCCGTTTCTCTGTCTCTCAAATAAATAAATATTCTTTCACAGAAACTAGCTAGAAATTTGAATTATTACATGAATTTGTTACTAAGTAACTGGTCATTTGTTATTCAATGAGTTTTATGCCACCTAACGTGTATGTATTTTTTAAATGAAAAATTCAGTAAATTTAATCTACCCAAAGTTGTGCTTTTAATGACATCTCCATTTCCTGGGGGATACTGAAGACTGCCCACCACACCCCCAAGAGCTGGAACACTGGTGGTTGAATATTGAAGCATTTCACAGACAGGCTGTTCAGTCACTGAATGGGGTGACTTTAGCCATGTGCGTGTGTTCACAACACAGCACGAACATGCGCAGACACCGCAAAGCTCATGCTTTTTTAGATACCACGTGCTATGACACCACTGCAATTTCTGACCCCTACATGATCCCTCAAGTTTTAGAAAGAAAGCATCACTGGCTAACTACTTCCTCTGCAGCAGCTCTAAATGATTCCATTGTGAAACATGACTGCCACCTCACTGAAAGTCATTTTCGCACCACTAAAAAGGTCATGGGATGGTCTTACTGCCTAAAACAGAAAGCATGTGCAGGTCAGGACTGGCTGGGAGCAGGGAACAGGGCAAAAAAGGTCCATCTGCAGCAAGGTGGCCCGAAGTCTTGCCCTTGAGGACCCCTGGATGTGTCGTGAAATAGGGGCCCTAAGCATCGGCCCTACCTGCATCTTCTACAAAGGCAAGCAGAACCAATGATGTGGGCTCCACTAGTCATGTTACAGAACCAAATCTTGTCTGGTACCTTAAAGTAGGGAGTAAATTGTAGCAAAATGAAAAATTAACATAAGTGAGCTTAAAATATGTTTCTTGTATTTTAGAACACTCTGTGCCAGGAAATATTAAAAAGCTGAAAAATTACTTGGAACCCCTTGTTCAAGCTCCAGTGTATAATCCTTCAGGTCTCAACATAAGCATAAAAGTAAGTTGACAATTTTCTTGTTTTTACTGTCAGCATTTAGATTAATTTTTGAATGTATAAACGTAGACAGTTTTTTAAAAATATTTATCCATGAATGGTAGGAACAGAATATTTAAAGAATATGGATAATGAGGGGGTTTTTTAATTTTCCTTTGTGTTATTCTTTCTAAAGGTATGTGAAAGTTGAAGTTAGCATTAAGTTGCTTTTTTTTTTTTTAATTACGAAGTCAGATATACTGAGAGGAGGAGAGATAGAGAAGAAGTGGAGCTGCCGGGATTAGAACCAGCGGCCACATGGGATCAAGGCGAGGACCTTAGCCACTAGGCCACGCTGCCAAGCCCTAAGTTGCTATTTTTTAAGCTGATGTGCAAGACAGACTATTTAGCGATGTAGAGCAGAGAGGGGAAGGAACAGGAACAGGTTCAACAATCATGACACAGGTACACATCTTCTAGTTCCAGCTTCCCACAGGAACATACGAAGTTCGCATATTTAAAAAAAAAAATTAAATTAGGGGGTGTATAAAAAACATATGATTCACCCAAAATACCCATGAAGGCCAAGTTGGGTGTTACGTTTTTGTTTCTTCATCCTAAAAAAAAAAAAATAAAGACCAGTTATTGAACTGCTGCTTCAACCCTTTTTACTTCCTGACCCATGATGTGTACATCCAACAGGGACGTGGGAGTCTTCACTAGATAACATCTATGGGAACAATAGTCTTAGTGCAGGCTTTTGCTGAAAGGAATATGTGTGTTGGTTTGGCTGATGGGCAAATGTGTTTCTTCCCCAGGGGTCTGAGCTTTTTCACTTTCGAGTGTCTGTTGTTCCAGGGGTCACCTTCTGTGACTTGGTTGAAGAATTTCAGGTATAGTGCACGTCTGAGGTCTCATAAGGGGTGGTGGCTGGGGCAATATCATGACTGGTATCCACTCAAAAAATATGAAATAGAAAACTGGGCAGATTGTGGGAAATGGACAAGGCTCAAAGATGGGCCCTGGGAAAGATGCTGACATTGCCAATGATGGTAAAGTTCTAGTACATAAAAGGTGCCAGCATGAGTGGATGCCAGGAGAGTGTCAGCCCATGGCTGTCTGGTTTTGTTTGCTGTCTGAATTTCCATGTTTGGCTTCATTTTCTGACTTACAGCGCCCTTCCTCGCACCCTCATCTTCCCATGGGACAGAGATCTGTAACGTGTCAGTTTCCAGAATCATCCTTCCTTTGGTTATTTGAACTGTAATGAAGTCATCTTAAATATTCCCAAAGACTCTTAAAATGTTCTCGGAGTTGGAAAACACAACCAGTTTCCCCTAAATCCTTCTGTGAAAGTAACAGCTCATTTTTGCTTCCCTGTATGATGCTATCTGCTGCCTCTGGGGAATGCAGTCCACATTGGTGAATGACTCATTCATTGTCAGTACTGACACCCCACTGACATTCTCCGCCCACCCCTTCCTATCCTGGCCCTTTCTCCGGGGCTGCCCGACAATGTCTGTGCCTTCCAATGATGGATGCCCATGGCAGCAATGCAAGCCCCCAGAGAAGATCCATCAAGGGAGCCCATGTCAAATGAAGAGTTTGAGGGAGAGTGCCTTTGTTTTTTTTTCTCTCTCTTTTCTTCTTTGTTCCAGGGGCAACCCCAGTTGTAGGGGACAGCATCGTAGTACAAGAGGGTAAAATTCTCATGGAATCGCAGCTTTTTTCCCAGAAACACAGGAACGGACAAGGGCCTGTGGGAACGATGCATGCTGGGGAAATCCCTAAGAGGGGAGAGCTGAAAGGGAGGCTTTCTAATCCTCTATAAGAACTCACATCGTATCAACAGGCTGAAAGGAAGAACACACTTAAAAAAAACACAGTAAAGGCTTTGAAAGAACACCACAGAACAAGCACCACCCAAGTTGTAGAGTAACTCAAGTGGCACGCACGTCAAAAAGGAACCAATAGCGCAGCAACAACTGTGAGACAGTGAGGCATGACTTCTGACCTGAATGCAATCAGTGTGACTGACTGTTGGGACAAATGGGTAGTCACGCACACAGCAGGTTCAGCCACTGCTTGGGCACCCGCATCCTATGTCAGAGTACCTCACTGAAGAGCCTGCTGGCCCATGTTTCCAATCCAACTTCCTGCTAATGTGTCTAGGAGAAAGCATATGCTAGCCCAATCATTGGATCTGTGGCCACTCACACAGGAGACCAGATGCATTCCTGACCCCTGACTTCAGCCCGGTGGTTAACTGTGGTTGTCATATGTAATATAGGGCTTCGCCCGCACAAGCCCAGAACACTCAAACACTTTCCTCCTCTGTTGCAGATTTATGTGGATGACGCCCCCCTGCCGTTTCCAGGACACACACTCATTGCTGTCGCAGCGGCCGTGGTGCTGGGGGGCCTGATTTTTACAGCATTTATGTTTCAACTGCGAGACATCCACCCTTGGACGTCGTTCTGGAAATGGGTTCTGCGGAAGAGAAAGAATGTCTCCAGCATCAATGTCACTCGGCAGGCTCGGAAGTGAAGGGCTGGATAGTGCACAAGGGAAAACCCTAAGTTCCTTTTCTTTCTGAGTTCTATTAAGCAATTCTGAGAACAATATATTGAAGTGTTAAACATGAAGTCTAGATAAAATAATAGAGAATGGCCATTGTAACCACCTGTCTGTGTGTCAGTGTGTTTACTAGTCCCATTTTCATAGTCCGAGATTCATTTTATTTTTATTAGAAAGTAAGATATACAGAGAGGAAGAGAGACAGAGAGGAAGATCTTCCCTCCATTGAATCACTCCCCAAGCGGCGGCAATGGCCAGAGCTAAGCCAATTCAAAGCCAGAAGCCCAGAGCCCAGAGCCCCCTCTGGATCTCCCGCAAGGGTGCAGGGTCCCAAGGCTTTGGGCCATCCTCAAGTGTTTTCCCAGGCCACAAGCAGGGAGCTGGATGGGAAGCGGGGCTTACCCGTATGAGATCCTGGGCATTCAAGTGAGGACTTTACCCAATAGGCTACCACGTCAGGCTCCATTTTCCTATTTTGAACACAAGAAACCACTCATGGCTATACTTATCTGACTATAGATTTTTTTTTCTGTGAGGGGTTTTGAAAATAAAACAAAGAAATTAGATATTTGATATATACTTGGAAAAATGGAGACTTAAAAAAAACCACCTATTTGGGCTCAGTGCAGTAGCCTCACCTTGCATGCAATGGGATCCCATATGGGCACCTGTTCTAATCCTGGCTGCTCTGCTTCCCATCCAGCTCCCTGCCTGTGACCTGGGAAAACAGTCAAGAACGGGTCCCTTGGGTCCCTACACCCGTGTGGAGGATCCAGAAGAAGCTCTTGGCTCCTGGCTTTGGATCAGCTCAGCTCCAACCATTGCGGCTGCTTGAGGAGTGAACCAGTGGATGAGGGATCTTTCTTGTCTCTCCTCCTCTCTGTATATCTGCCTTTCCAATAAAAATAAATAAATTTTAAAAACAGTTATTTGCCATTGTCATTATTTTATTCTCAGAAAAACCAAATTATTATGTGAAGAAAAATACATTTGAATTGCTAGATTTCCTGAGATGGCTTATAAATAAATCGAGAACTTTTATTTGAATTGTTCTCTGGAAAGGAGAATGGGAGGATTTTCTCACTTACAAGAGTGATGAAATCTATCACATCCCATCACGTGTTGCTTCACAGTGAGGTGATGTGTTGAGAAATGCATCTCTGTGTGATTTAGTCATGTGCAAACATCATGGAGTGCACTTTCAGCAAGCTGCTAGCCTACTGCTCCCATCTGCCGATGAGCAAACCGAGTACCACAAACCCCTGTAACGCAGCAGTCTCCATATGCCCAGACATAGGAAAGGTACAGGAAACAGGATGTACATGACAAAGATGGTATGCCTGCGTCAGGCACTCAAAGAGGGGAGCAGGCAGGACTGGAACCGCTCTGAGTGAGTGAGCCAAAGGGTGAGTGTGAAGGCAGGCGTGTGGCAATACACACTGCAGGCTTGGTAAACGTGGGACACATTGCTCAGAGCCAATGTATTAACAATGCTTTCTTTCCTTCAGTAATAAGTTAACCTCAAATTCCTATAACGCTATTACTTTATAAACTTTTTTAACTTTTTAAAAATGTTTCTATTTATTTGAAAGGCAGAGTTACGGAGAGGAAGAGAGAGAGAATCATCCATCCACTGGCTCACCCTTCCCCCGCAAATACCTGCACCGCCAGAGCTAAGCTGGTCAGAAGCCAGGAGGCAGGAGCTTCTTCCAGGTCTCTCCACTTGGATGAGAAGTAGAGCAGTCAGGACTCAGACAGGAGCCCACATGGAATGCTGGCATTGCAGGAGGAGGCTTAGTTAGTACAACATGGATCTCAGCTTTAAATTTTCAAACCTTCAACTCTGGTTTGGACAGCTTGAAACAGACACCTTGTAGGGATGTGGCAGCCTCCTTATCATTTTGTGGACTGAAGCATCATTGTGTGGCACATGACTGTGCTCAGAAACAAGGCAAACTGAGACCTATGTAGATGAGAGGCATACAATAAAATTTTAACCAATGGAAAGACAACATGAAAATGCAATGTCATTCATATTTCAATTATTTAGCACCAAAGTTCAGCACCATGTTAATCAAAACCTGAAAAGAATCTAAATTTCAGATCTTTATTTCTTAAGATGCATTTCTTTATTTGAAGTCAGATTTCATAGTAAAAGAGAGACAGAAAAAGTGAAAAAGAGAAAGAGAGATGTCCTCTGTGGTTCACTCCCCCGAATGGCTGCAGCAGCCGAGGCTGGACCAGGTCGAGATCAGGGGCAAGAGCCTGGAGCTCCACCAGGTCTCCCACACAGGTGAAGGGGGCCAAGGACTCGGGCCATCCTCTGAGGCTCTCCGGGGAGCATTAGCAGGGAATGAGATAGAAGCAGAGCAACCAGGACTCCCACTGACTCCCATATGGGATGGCGGCAGATTAACCAGCTCCACCACAATGCTGGTCACAGGTCTGGCATCTGTTCACCAGACATCAGACTACACTACAGCTATTGCTAGCCAGCAGACATGGCATAAGAAAAGACAGCAGGGAGATGCACTGTGCCTCCTGGAAGTGTGCCAAAGCTCGTGTTGGAAAAGGAATTCTTTCAAATAAGTAGAAGATAATGGATTATTTATTGAATAGCGGTGCTACACAACCAGCTAGTCCTTTAAAATAAGACTGAATTCCCTTCCAAAACGGTATGCAACAATAAACTTTATATGGATTAAAAGATAAGCATCTTGCAAGAAAATATCAGCTACCACATGTGCTGTCTAGGAACAAGACAGCTGATAAAGTGAAAACTCAAAAGCTAAGAACATGTTTTAAAGAAATGAGCATTATAAAGACAGAATTTTAAGTCATTTTGTGAAAAGTTCATGATCAAAGTTTATATAAAGTAACAAAGCTGGAAAATATCCTTAAAGCAGAGAGCAGCTGACTGATTTAGATCTTTACATCTCAGCAAAGATCAGACAGCCCAGTGGAGGCTTAGGTTGTTTTCAAGAAGGTAAATCCAGAGGCGAAGGTGGGTTCTTGCTGGTGGGAGAAGGCACTGGGCCTCGTGGGTAAGACAGCTGTCAGTTAGGGCAAAGCCTCCGCCTGCAGGGCCAACGTTCCACATGGACACCACAGATACTTGTGTCCCGTATCATAACACCAGGCTTATACTCTGACTCCTGACTCAAGCTAACCAATAAGGCAGATCCTGGCAGGCAGCACATGATGGCTCAAGTAACTGGGTTTCTGCCACCTGCCTGAGAGACCTTGCTTGGATTCCTTGCTCCCCACTCCATCCGAGCCCAGTTCCAGCCTACTGCTCAATTAACCAATGGATAGGAACTCTTTCTTTCCTATCTAATCTGCCTCTCCACGAAATAAATTGTTTAATTGGTAAGTCAGATTTACAGAGAAGTACAGACAAAGAAAGATCTTCCATCTGCTGGTTCACTCCCCATTTGTCTACAATGGCCAGAGCTGTGCCAATCCAAAGCCAGGAGCCAGGAGCTTCCTCCAAGTCTCCCACATGGGCGCAGGGTCCCAAGGGTTTGAGCCGTCATCAATAGACCACAAGCAGGGAGCGGGAAAGAAAGTGTAGTAGATGGGAAATGAACTGGTGCATATGGGATCCTGGCGCATGCAAGGCTAGGACTTAAGCCACTAGGCTACGGTCCCAGGCCCATGAAATGATCCTTTTACTAACCGTAGGACTGTACAACAACTATAACCTTACATGCTGTCAGCTGTTGGAGCCTTTCTGAAAAATCAGCCGTACTTTCTTTGCTGGAAACCTTGCCTGTGAGAACAGAAGCACCGTGTGTCCGAGGAAGCTTGCTGTGCCGTTGTTTGGCTTAGCCAAAGCGAAAACAAATCCAGAGTCAACGTTTGTAGTAGGAAGCTGATTGAATTAGTTGTGACCTCCCCAAACTGTGAGCAAACACACCGCCGTTATAGAGAACGACCTGGAAGACACACTCCTGGGCTCCCCAGAATGTCTGTAAGATCTTGTTGAACAAGAAAAGCAAGATGGAGAGAAGCGCTGAATATGGCTCCAGTCATAACCAGCCTGTCCGGACACAGTGTGCTTCCTGCATCAGGAAAAGATGCTCCTGCGCCCTGCTGTGCTTGCTGTGGGGACTTTGCTATTTGAAACGCCCCCGAGCCCAGTGCTGAAGAGCCAGCTAGCACTCCCCGCATGAGTGTGGCCAACAAAGCATGAGTGTGGAGTCAAGAGGCTGCCGGCCAGGAGTGCATTGCCCATGAACCAACCCTAAGTACTGGCATTTTCAAACAGAGCTCACGTACAACCAAGTTCCATGCTGATCCATGTGCAAACATGTTATGAGCAGAAGTCCCAAGGCTCCTAACCCTGTATTTACTTCCACATCAGTCCTTTCATTGTCTGCCATAACTTTTAACAAGGTCATACAAGTACATGTAGCACACAATCTTTTTTAAAGCTTTATTTATTTGGGGGCCAGGCGCAGTAGCCTAGTGGTTAAAGTCCTCACCTTGCATGAATTTTTTTTTCACAGAGAGAAACCTTCCATCCGATGGTTTACTACCCAAGTGGTCTCAACAGCTGGAGTTGAGCCAATCTGAAGCCAGGAGCCAGGAGCTTCTTCCTCTGGGTCTCCCACACACAGGTGCAGGGTCCCAAGGCCGTGGGCCATCCTCAACTGCTTTCCCAGACCACAAGCAGGGAGCTGGAAAGGAAGAGGAGCAGCCAGGACTGGAACCGGCACCCATATAAGATATCTGCCCTTGAAGGTGGAAGATTAGCCAGTTGAGCCACACACCAGCCCATAGCACATCATTTTTAAGAGATGAGGAAGTATTATATTTTCCATGCAAAAATTGGTGACTCTTAACAGCTATGAGTCTTTCATTCATAGTAATCTGATTACAGCCTCTTTTTCTGGCTTTACTGAGTTATAGTTGGAAATGAAAGTTTTAAGTGGACACAGTGATGATTTGATTACCAAGCTAATTAACTTTTCACTTCACCTGATAGAATTTTGTGTTATTTCTTATGATGAGGACCATGAACTGCTAACACTGGTCAAGTAGTCCTAATAGTGAATGGATGTTTTGAGGTTGTTTTATAACTCACGGTGAGCTCATGTTCCAGTCTTCCCAACAGCTACTTCTTGCCTTTTTATGACACTATGTTACTTGTACTTTCACAATGACAGGGGGAAAAGGGTAGAAAGGGCCTCTGTGTAATATTTCTGAGTCGAAAACCGCCTGCATTGGAAGCAGCCACAAACTCACAGCCTCCACAAAGGCCCAACACATGCTTTAGCCAGTGCAAGGTTCTGGAAGCATCACCTTGTGGACACTCCCTCCCTAAGCACGGCAACTTTCAGCATCAGCAGGACATTTGCTCCAGCTGCAGAGGCCAGGCAGCCAGCGAATGGATCCTAGAGTAGAATTCCACAAAGAGCACACCATGGAACTTGCGAAGAAATGATCTCAGGAGGTGACAGTTCATGGTGATTCTCGGCGCCACAGCCTGCTGGCATGCTGCAGCATTTACTCCAGGGTAAGCTGGGACTCCCAATGTGCTTAGCGATACTGACGGAAACACAGCAGAGCTAACAGCTACTGGGAGATTCTACCCTCCAGGTAAGAAGCCCGCTCTGCTCACACCTCAGAAAGGAAACTGATGATGTCAGACAGAAAGAAACAGCCTGGGTAAACACTTTAGATTCCTTTCTTTGTTTTGGAAAAGATTTTCCTAATATTCTAAGAAACGGAAGGACAAATAAATAGATGGATTAGGAGAAGAATGAAGGAACTTCAGAAGTAACATAGGCCATACAGCTGGAAAACAAATTTTGCTTTTATTATTTTTTTATTTAAGAGTTATTTGTTTTTATTATAAAGGTGGATATACAGACAGGAGGAGAGACAGAGATGAAGATCTTCCATCCATTGATTCACTCCCCAAGTGTCCGCAATGGCTGGAGCTGAGCTAATACAAAGCCAGGAGCCAGGAGCTTCTTCTGGGTCTCCCACATTGGTGCAGGGTCCCAAGGCCTGGGTCATTCTCAACTGCTTTCCCAGGCCACAGGCAGGGAGCTGGATGGGAAACAGGGCCGCCGGGATTAGAACCACTGCCATATGGAATCCTGACACATTCAAGGCGAGGACTTTAACCACTACACTATCGCGCCGGGCCCTGCTTTTTATAAGTGTGGAATATTGGGAACATAATCTTGTAGATAAAGGAAAAATAAAACCATCCTGTGGCTTTTATTTTTTAAAAAAATATTTTTACTTATTTGAAAGGCAGAATTAGAGAGAGGGAGAGACAGAGAGAGTGCACTCTTCCATCTGCTGATTCACTCCCCAGAAGGCTGCAACTGCCTAGGGCTGGGCCAAGCACATGCTGGGGCCCAGAGCTTCACCTGGGTCTCCCAGGTGGGTTGCAAAGATCCAAGCACTTAGCAGGGAGGTGGGTCAGAATTGGAGCAGCCAGGACACCAACTGATGCTCATTTGGGATGCTGGCATCACAGGCAGCAACCTTACCCACCATGTCCTCTGGGGCTCTTCTAACCTGCCTGTTACTAGCAGCAAAACATTGTTGGTTCTTCCTGGCAGCGGCCAGGCCTCCAAGGGCCAGCAGAGACTGCGGGCCTGATTAAGAAGCAGGAAGAGTGAAACTTGACAGCAGGGGAGATGTGGTGGCCAGCAGGAGGCAGTCCGCCCTGCCAGCTGTCTCCAGGGTCAGTGCCTGCTGTGGCTCATCAGCCCCCTGCTGTCCTCCAGCAAAAGTCAGGAATCCAGATGCCCCAGCGTAAACTATGCAGGCAAGCTCCATAGATCAGCGAATGTAGGATCCGTGGCTTGCAAACTTGAATCAGAGGTACTTCCTACCTCCTCGTAGGAAAGGTGATGTAAAAATGAGAAGCGTGTCCATCAGCAGAATTCGAGCAGACAATAGGTCTCCTTCACTTGGGATGAGCCTCAACCTCGCTCATCTTTGAAATGCACACCTGTCTGCCGAGCATTCTTGAGTGTAGTTTCCCAAACGAACTGGAGCACTTCTCATGATTGTTTCACGACTTACTGTTTTAAAACTCAGCAACGACGCTGCTTGGGAATTTTGAAGAACCTGGCTCGCTGATGCAAAGCTGCTGGAAGGTCCCAGTGTGGAGGGATGCTCATTCCAGGGAGAAGCAGCCCCACCTTCTGGCCCGGAGAGGGAATGCAGCAGAAAACCGCTCCTGAGAGCCACTTGATGCCGACACATGGAGACAGAGTATGAAGGCGGCAATCCAGGAGGAGCGCATGAAGTCGTCACGTAACGAGTTCTGCAGCCACTGACACCTGATCGCTCTGGTAATCTGTAATACGCAGGGTCCTCCCCGTAGTCTGAGTGCTCTGTCCCACTCCCACTGCAACAAACCTGGCTGTCATTTCAAGAAATGAACAGTCTTATTTTTGTATAAAAGACAAAGTGCACATGTAGCCTCTCTCTCTCTCTCTGTCTCTCTCTCACTGCGCGCGCACGTGTGTGTGTTGACATTTGGGTGTAAAAAAGAAGATAGAAGAATGAAAAATGAATCAAGAATAAATCAGAAATCGCACCAATTGCCCTAGAGTCACACAGATTGTTGTTTGGGGAGTCCTTTCCATGTATGTGTCATTAGTGGCTGATTTCTGTTATAAAAACAAAACTTAGTTAAGGTATATCCAAGAACCAAACCATGCTGCTGGTCCTACAACTTAATTACACGTTGTATTCCTAAGGAATATTTGTGATGTTTCTAGCTTTAGAAGTACCTAGTACAAATAGAATCTCAATAATAAATACTGGAATCTAGAAGGATTGTCATATTAAATCCATTATCTGATAAAATGGAGTTTTATGCTTTTAAGAGCTGGCATCACTTCTCTTCATACAGCCTGTTAACAAGCAAAGACCAACTATAAGATGATTTTTATTGACAAGCAGAGAATAATCTAAGCCTCAGTCCAGATATTTTCCACTCTTGTTGCAATGGCTTCTGTGCAAACGTCACATGGTGACTTGAAGAGTTTCACAACCTCCGGGGTTCAGTCACCTTTAAGCTTCTGTGACTGCATTGATCTTCATTCTCAAGAGTGAGTTCTACCTCCCTTTAGGCTAATTAATGGAAATTGTCATCTGGTCAAAAAGTGGTTCATAGTTAGCAGAAGATGCGGAACAATGGTCGAGCCACCACATCCCCCAGCCACGCGCCTGGGTTTGAGTCTTCTCCGCTCTCCAGCTTCCTGCTGAAGCATACCCTCAGACCAGGAGCTGATGGCTAAAACACTCCCGGTGGGAGATCCAGACGGAATGTCAGGCTCCTGGATTTGCCCTGGCCTCACTGTGGCTTTTGGAAGCATTTGGGGACTGACAGTGGATGGAAGTTCTCCTGCTCTTTCAAATAAAAATGAAAAATTGCTAAAAAGAAAAAGAGAACCATAGAATGCCTTCATGTTTTTAAAACCACTGAAACATGATCATCTCAGACCACGTGCACTCTGGAAGTAGGATAAATTCCTCCACAACAGTAGTTAACTTTTCCACATCATCTTCCCAGGGAATCTAGGTTGTTGTGTGTTTTTTTACTGAAGTGAAATATCCTCAAGCCAACGGTCAAGTTCGAAAGTAACTCACGGTGTGTAGGAGGACATTGTGACCTTAGAAGGTCAGTGAGCACAGGATTACAGTTGGTTGGATATTTGGAGGAGAATAACCAAATGGCTACCTTTTGTATACCTTATTGGATATCATTTGCATAAGAACAGTTGAGTGGACAGTATGTATATGAGAACACCTGGTGGAATATTCAAGACAAAAGAGTTCCAAACAAAAGCATTGATGGTTTTGTTGATGAGCTCAATACTTCCTCCCTTATCCTGTATGGCCCTCAGTGTATAAAGTTTGATGCCACTAATAAACTACAGCTTTTGACCATCAGTCAGGGTCCACGTGTGTTATTATCGGCTCCTTGCACCAAGTCCATCGCTGCGGGACAGCGACGATGGTGTGGTTTGAATGTTCCCTCCAAAAATGCAGGTGGCCAGCAGGACAGTGCTGCGGGGAGGTGAGCACTGAGGTATTGACATCAGATCTGGTAGGTGGGCCGTGGGACGCTGCCCTTGTGAGAGCCTCAGCGCTGGTTTGTCACAGAGGATTGTTTTCATGCTCCAGCACCTGCAGGCCCATTTGCCCTCATACTGCTCTGGGACAAAGCACAGATGCCCTGCCCTTTCCCCACCTCTAGCCCCCCTGAGCCCAGTAACCTGTTGTTTGTAAATGACCCAGCCTGGAGTATTCTGTTACAGCAGCAGCAAAGGAACTAAGATAGATAAGAAAACCTCACACCTCGTAGTGTGCTCAGACTGCTGCAACCCAACAGGCATTTCCGTCCCACTATTCTGGAGTCTGCTGTGTTCCAGGCTAAAGGCCTGGCTCTCTTTCTTACAGACTGGCCACCTATTTCTGTGTCATGCATTCAGATGGTTGCTGAGCCTAAATCCCTATCATTTAGAAACTGAAAGGATGCCACCTTTACATTTTTTTTTCCCCATTTTATCTAAAAACCAGAAAGAGACAAACGTGATCTTCCTTCTGTTGGTTCACTCCCCCAAATCCTGCAGCCACCAGGGATAGGCCAGGCCAAAGGCAGGAACCTAGAACCCTCTCCAAGTCTTCCAAGTGTCTGAGTCATTGTCTATTCTTTCTCAGGCTGTGCTTAGTAGGAAGTTGCATCAGAAGCAGAGAAGGCAGGATTTGAACCCAGGAACCTTGATATGAGATGTGGATGTTTAACCGCTGTGCTAAGCAGCAACCTGGAGGACAACTTCTGAAAGTGTTTGTTTACTAATGTTCATTTGGTTCCTCACAGAAACCAATGAATTAGTAGATGTATAATATAACTACATAATTTGTAAAATTAAATGACATGCTGCTATTGCTTAACAGATTTCTATACAATATTTGTTATTATTTTCCATTGTATGATTTTGTAGATATAGATTCCCTCTCTCCCTCTTCCTCTCCTTCTCCGCCTTCCCCTCCCACTATTTCTCCCCATATTATTCTAGCAAAATAGTTACAAGTTCAACATTCTGTAGCATTTCAGCAACAGTTACAACTTCTGCTACCCACATGCACCATGGCATTTGATACAATATTTACAAAAGCAAAATTCTTTTTTTTTATCTTAACTAATCATTAACAATTCTGTTTGATCAATATACTAATTGATATTATGGTCTCCTAACGTATAGCAATCCTTTTCTTTGAAAAATGAGCTTTATCTTTTTCAATATAGTCTTTTTTATTCACTTTATCTTTGTAAAGAGTTATATCATCTATTGAAAGCATTACAGAAAGAGAGTCTTCCATCTGCTTGTTCCCTCCCCAAATGGCCGCAATGCCTGGGACTGGACCAGGCCATAACCAGCAACAAGGAGCTTTTTAGCCCCAAGGAACTATGAGCTAGGAAGTCTGAAATCCATTTGCATTATACCAAATGCCCACCAATACTGGGAAAAACTGTAAAACCTGAGGAGTTAGAAACCAGATGGTTCAAAGTGAGGATCCGAGCTCCTCCATCACACCCAGGTTATCTTCCCAGGGAGGTGGCAGACAAGAAAGAGAAGGAGCCGCCTCCCTCTGGGCATCTCAGGGTAGGAGCTGTCACCTGGGCCCACCGGCCTGGAACTCACAATGGGCTCCAGGTTAACAATGCTCCACAGCAGGTTCGGCTTTCCCATCTCCAGGTAGCCCAATCTCTTTCCCCGGGTTCCACTTTTGATGTGGGAAATGTCCAGAAACTTAAGAACAGTGTTTTTTTGTTTTTTTTTTTTTAATGTATTTATTTGAAAGACAAAGTGACACTGAAAGATGGAGAGACAGAGGGAGAGAGAGATGTGCCATCTACTGGTTTGCTCCACAAAAACGGTGGCAAACAGCTGGGGCTGGGCCGAGCTGAAGCAGGAGAGCTCGGAACGCCATGCATGTCTCCATGTGCATGGCAGGGGCCCGAGCATTTTGGTCACCTCCTGCTGCTTTGCTGGGAACATTAGCAGGGAACTGAATTGGAAGCAGAGCAGTCAGAACTCAACCCCATGCTTTGAAGTGGGATACTGGCCACACAAGTGCTGGCTTAACCTGCTTGTGCCACAACACCAAGCTGAAGAATAAGTCTTAAAATTACCTTTGATGAAAACTCATGGAGTAGTAAGAGGTTGCATTTACAACTAGTCATGCAAGGTGAATTTTTGGAGAAGTTGAGATTAGAGGCATTAATTGGCAATGTAAATCTAAGAGGGAGGAGTTGGGTGGAAGTTTCCAAGAGAGTGAGAAGTACATGGAAGATTTGGCAAAGTCAGTGAGAGTTGTAAGCCAAGGCCCTCTCCACAGTAAGCTGTTAGGGCGTAGATGGGATCTGGCTCCGACCAAGGTCTTATGTTAACAGTTCACGGTTAATGTTAACGGTTGATGGATCAGGTGGAGGCCTGCTCCAATTGCGGTGTCAGAAGTGGGGCCTTGTAGGAAATGACGGCTGCAGATGAGGTTGCTGGGTAAGCTGCCTGACTGAAGTCGGCTGGGGTTGGAGGGAGAGCCCCCCCGTGGAAGCTGGAGGAAGTGCATCCCGCAGGACTGCCTGCCTCTGGGGTGTGAAGCTACCCTCCTCCCTCCCTGCCCGCTGACCACACCACATGCCTGGGCCTGCCGCCAGTGCTTGACCTCAAGCCGGGAGACAAAACAGACCTTTGCTCCCACAAAGCTCTTCCCAAGCACTTGAGCTTGAGACCTCGCCTGTCTTCATACCTCACCGCAGGGGTGCAGCCTGCGGAAGTGGGCCGTGAGCGAACACGGACACCGATTTCAGGCACAGCGGCTGCAGTCTTGGATCACTTCTGTCCCCAGCAACAGGTCTGTGAGGCATGTTCTCTCGGCGACCTTTTTTTTTACCATCACATGAGTGTTCTGCAGAGCTAGGGCTGTCAGGCATCCCCCAAAAGGATGCTGCTTTTAGCAGCTAAACCCTGAGGGAAGATGTGATGCTAAGAAAGCAGATGTAGGTTGCCACTACCCGCAGACAATTCCAAGACAGAGCCCTTCCTTCTCCATCTCAACTCTTGGGGTCCCGGGAAGAGCTTCCCTTTCCTCGGCAGGCAGTTGTCAGACCCTTCTCTGCAGGATCTGATTGCAAAGAAAATACATTTTTTGAAGATTTATTTATTTTTATTACAAAGTCAGATATACAGAGAGGAGGAGAGACAGAGAGGAAGATCTTCCATCCGATGATTCACTCCCCAAGTGGCCACAACGGCCGGTGCTGTGCCAATCCGATGCCGGGAACCAGGAACCTCTTCCGGATCTCCCACATGGGTGCAGGGTCCCAAGGCTCTGGGCCGTCCTCGACTCTTCCAGGCCACAGCAGGGAGCTGGATGGGAAGTGGAGCAGCCGGGATTAGAACCAGCGCCCATATGGGATCCCAGGGCGTTCAAGGCGAGGACTTTAGCCGCTAGGCCACGCCGCCGGGCCCGAAAATACATTTTTTAAAGATGTTAAGTCACCAGATTTCTCAATAAAATGGTCCATCCTAGTCATTGTATAATGCCTCCAGACAGAACAAATTCAACCCATTGAAGCAGCTTCCAAACAGTTTTTTAGTGCCCCCATTCTTTTCTCACTAACTGATTTATTTATTTTAAAAGGCAGAGTAACAGAGTGAGTGTGAAAGGGGTGAGGAGAAGAGACAGAATGAGACACATAGAGTGAGAAAAAGAGAATCTTCCATCCATTGATTTACTCCTCAAAAGACCACAACAAGCAGGGCTGAGCCAGGCCAAAGCCAGGGACCAGAAACTCTATCCATCCTTCCCTCGTAACTGGCAGGCTCCCAAGCACCTGAGCCACCATCTGCTGCTCTCTCAGGGACATTTGCAGGAAGCTGGACTGGAAGCAGAGGAATTAGAATTTAAATAAGTACTCTGATGGGGATGGTGAATTAATGCACTATGCCACGATGCCAGCCCTTAATGCCCCATTCTTAACCGTAGGTGCACCCAAGATCATTGGGTATCTGCAAAACTCCTGTGACAAACACTAAAACACAAGTAGGAAAAACCAACCTGGAAGAAACAGAAAAGAAAATGTCTAAAAATCAATTAATATCCTCGGAGGTGTGAGCGGAAGATATGGCACCATGAAATGAGAAGAGAATGCTTTGAAAAAGAAACATTTGGCGAACCAGAGGGGTCTAGGAAATCAAGGCAATGGTAAAAAAGGCAAACACATTCTCTCCCTGGGTAGACAACAGTTGGGACCATCTCCCGAATGCAGAAAACACGCAGCAGCTGATGGCCTGGCCGGAGGATCGTGTCAGGCATCAGCACTTGATTCATGCTTAGTCCTCGCAGATGCCCTGAAGTGGGAGTCCTTCCTGTCCCATGACTTGCTGACAACTGAGCTCCTGATCCCCAGAGGGGCCCTTCCAAAAGCTCAGGAACACTGACCAGGGCCGGACCAGGCTATGGTAACAAAACAGTAACAAAACAACAAGTGCTGGGTAACATCACATCCACAGTTACAGCTCAGGACTCCAGGGACCACAGATCAAAGATGTATGGTGAGCAAGAACAGAAAGAGGAAGCCAATGTTCACCTGCTATCCTTTTGACATTAATTCCATCATGGGGGGTGGTCTTCCTGAGCATTTGAAATCTGAGGAGACACAAACCTTCAGTTCACAAGCCAGGTCTATCTCTGCACAGCTAAGGGTATGCTTGCAATTCAACTTTTCAAATCTAAATGTCAGGTTGTTTAGAAATACATGCAGGGCCCTGTGATAGCCTAGCAGTTAAAGTCCTTGCCTTGTATGCGTCGAGATCCCATATGGGCCCTAGTTTTTTCTTTTTTTCTTTTTTCTTTTTTTTCTTTTTTGGTCTCCCACATGGATGTAGGATTCCAAGGCTTTGGGTCATCCTCTACTCTTTCCCAGGCCACAAGCAGGGAGCTGGATGGAAAATGGAGCAACTGGGACTTGAACTAGTGGCCATATGGGATTCTGGTGGATGCAAGGCAAGGACTGAGCCACTAACCTATCGCAATGGGCCCATGGGCCCTAGGTCTAATCCTGATGGCTCTACTTCCCATCCAGCTCCCTGTCTGTGGCCTGGGAAAGCAGTTGAAGACAACCTAAAACCTTTGGACCCTGCACCCGTATGGGAGACCCGGAAGAAACTCCTGGCTCCTGGCTTTGGATCAGCTCATCTCCGGCCATCGTGGCCACTTGGAGAGTGAATCAGTGGACAGAGGGAACATTGAAAAAAGGAAAGAAATGCGAGTATCATAATTGAAGAGAGAAGGGAGGTGGAGACACAGGGTGTGTCTCAGACTCACATGGTCTCACAGAGACCAATCACATTAGCTCATTTTATTGCTCACTGAAGTGCCCGTTCGTGCCACTGTACATGTGCGATGCTCACTGGCAACCAGAGGGACTTTAGCCTCATCTGACAGATCTACCTTTCATACCTTGGCGGTCAAAAAGTAATGAGGGATAAGTAGACCAGACCTTGGTAATTGCAGTCAGAGCCTGGATTTTGCTCTTTGCCCTGCTGCTGAGCTTTGGTACTGCAAATAATCCCCAGCAAAAACAATGACTGGAGATGCCTCCTCACCCCTTCAGTGGAAGCTGATTGCACGTTATGTTGTAAATTAAACATGATCCTACAAAATGATCCTTTCCCATCCTCTCTGTCCTGGGACATGGACACCGTGGTCAGCCCCCACTCCACTTCAGGGTAAATCACTCCTCATCATACATCTGAAGCAGCTGCTTGGAGAGGGCATTGTGCTACAGTGAGTTAAGCTGCCGCTTGTGACGCCTGCACCTGCGTTAAATCCCTGCGCCTCCTCTTCTATTCTGGTTGCCCGTCAGTGCTGCTGGAATGCAGCACAGTATACCTCAAGTACTTGGGTCTCTGCCACCCACATGGGAAACTTGGGGCAAGCATTTGGAAGCTCTCTCTCGCTCTCTCTCTCTCTCTCTCTCTCTCCGTTTCAAATAAATACAAACAGTAAATTAAATAGCTCTTGAATCCATCCCCTCTTTCCTGAGAACCTGGAACTGGCTATTTCACAACCTCCAAGAGCAACACCCAGGTCCAGTCTGCCTGCAGTGTAATCACTAGAATTCAGTGTCAGAGATATTACTTTCTTCAACTGGAATGTGTTGCACAAAGTTTACCATTTTGATAATTTTGTATACATAGTACATTTTGTCATTCCCTGACTGTGTTCCCTGGGAGCATGCTCTGCCTCTGACTGCCCTGGCCACCAGCGGTAGGCCCAACAGGTCGGCTCCTGCTGGCTCCTCATGTCCTTGATGTCCCCCCTGTGTGGATCTCTGATCTGCTCTAAGCCCCACTTGGCTTTGCTGAAATAGGAACGGAAGTCAATCTCTGCCTGCCATGGCCAACCCCCATCACAGTGGCCCCATCCTTGTCACCACAGCTCCTTTTGACTCAGAAGTGAAGCAGTGCCCATCTGGGATGCCAGCATCATAAGCAGCTGCTTAAGTTGCTATGCCACAACATCACTGCTCTCCCCAGCCCCCAGCAATTTTCTTGATCAGAGTCTCATTTGAGCATGGAATGTGATTGACAACATGTTAAAACATTTTATTTACTACTGTAAATGTTAACTTTAATTAGAAAGGCGAAGTAATAGATCTTTCATCTGCTGGTTCATTCCCCCAAAATGGCTGCAACAGGGTTGAGCTAAGCCAAAGCCAAGAGGCAGGAACTCCACTGAGGTCTTGCCTGTGCTGTGACCTGTTGCCTCCTGGGCACGTAAGCAGGAAACTAGATTGGAAGCCAGGTGGCACTGATTCCAGACACTGTTATGGGACATAGGTGTGGCAGCCTAACCCACTGTATCACATGCCTGCCCTATTACCCTACTTCTTTTTTTTTTCAAGATTTATTTATTTATATTGGAAAGTTAGATATACAGAAAGAAGCAGAAACAGAGAGAAAGTTCTTCCATCCATTGATTCATTCCCCAAGTGGCCACAACAGCTGGAGCTGAGCCAATACAAAACCAAGAACCAGGAGCCTCTTCCAGGTCTCCCACATGGGTATAGGGTCCCAAGGCTTTAGGGCTGTCCTCAACTGCTTTTCCAGGCCACAAGCAGGGAGCTGGATGAGTACCCTACTTAATGTTGTATCAATTTGGCCAAGTTCTAGTAGTCAGCTATTCAACCAAATACTAATCTAGATATTGCCATAGGGGCATTTGTAGAAGTAATCAGTTGGTTTGAAGCCACGAAATTGACCCTCAAGAATCTGAGTGGGCCTCATGCCATCAATTAAAGGCTGAAGGAACAACTGTGAGATCCAGCCATTAAGAAAAGGATGATGACAACTACATCACATTGAGGTATCTGGTTCAAGTCCAGCTCCACTTCCCCCATGCTTGTGGGCAGGAGTCCACAATGAGAAACAGAGAAGATCTTGCATCCAATGATTCACTCCCCAAGTGGCTGCAATGGCCGAAGCTGAGCTGATCTGAAGCCTGAAGCCAGGAGCCAGGAGCTTCTTTGGGGGTCTCCCTCACGATTGCAAGGTCTCCAGGCCCTGGTCTGTCCTGGACTGCTTTGCCAGGTCACAAGCAGGGAGCTGGATGGGAAGCAGGACCACCAGGACACGAACCAGTGCTTATATGGGATCTTGGCACATGCAAGGCGAGGACTTTAGCCACTAGGCTACCACGAGGAACAAATTTTGTTTGTATTTCTGATTGTGGACTCCTGCCCAAGAGTGTCCTGCCCGGCAGTGACCAACCAACAGTGGGCCTGCCTTAGCCCACTGGTCCCTGACCAGGACACGCCATGTGAACAGCTTTCTCTCCCCAGGCTATAGATCTATCTTCTTGTTGGTTTCAGTTTCTAATGAGAATTTAACATTGTATTAAACAGCTCATTTAAATCCACTCTTATATCCATAACGTAATTCCTCAGGCTTTATTTACCTTGTAAGTATAACTTCTCCACAAACCATTTCATGTTCCATTTGAAGTAAAGCCCAAAAATGGATTAACACAGGAAAAATGTAAAGACACTTTACCTGCCCCCCAAATAGACAAAACTGCTTTCCTGCCTTGATGCTGGAAATCGTAGGTTTTACTTCTAGGGCAGAGCAGCAGCTTTTCTCCGTGGTTTTCCAGCTCGACAGGGAAGCCGTGAGTTTTACACTGGTTTTCCCCAGCACTTACTGATGTTTGAAGCTGTGAAGGAGGAATCCACCCAACACTCGCTTTAAAAGTGACAGGTTTGACATCATGGAAACTGCCAGCCCAGTTGGTGTCCTGCGAGCTGGGGACCCAGAAAGGGACACAACAGGTGGGCTGCAAAGTGCCTGGCCACGCAGCTAAGTCAAGCTCCTGAACCTGCCGTGACCAGGCATTGGGGGCCGGGAAGCAACTTTTCACTCTACTTCCTCTTGATGAAATGTTCTGTTTAAATGCATACATGTAAAAGCCTGCGTGTGCTAATCTCCTTTCCTCACTCCTATGTTCATGAGACCTGCACACACATCATCGTGCTGGGGGCGAACAAGTGAGCATCTAAGCAGAGGCCAAAAGATAAGGACATGAGAAGTGGGGAATGTCTCTCATTAGCAATTTTATGTTGATTATTCAATAGTCTGAAAATATCGAAATGGGGGCCCAGCGTGGTAGCCTAGTGGCTAAAGTCCTAGCCCTTGCATGTGCCAGGATCCCATATGGGCACCGGTTCAGGTCCCAGCTGCTCCACTTCCCTTCCAGCTCCCTGCCTGTGACCTGGGAAAGCAGTGGAGGACAGCCCAAAGCTTAGGGGACCGTGCACCCACGTGGGAGACCTGGAAGAGTCTCCTGGCTTCGGATCAGCTCAGCTCCGGTTGTTATGGCCACTTGGGGAGTGAATCATCGGACAGAAGATCATTCCTGTCTCTCCTCTCTGTAAATCCGACTTTAAAATAAATACAACTTTGGGGGGGAGGAAAAGAAAACACCACAATGGAACATTTCTTAAATTACATGTCCATTGGTACTCTCAAATTTTAAACTGCGTTGGTTCAATGGTTGTTGGTAGACAGGACGGACTGGGGCCCGGGCACAGGATCCAAGTCCCATGCCCCTTAAAAAGGTGGTCGTTCCGCGCACAGCAACAGTCAGAACGGTGTCCCGCGTGCGGAACCGGCAATCACGGGGAAAGGCCCGGGAAGCGAGAGCTGCGAACGTCCCCGGGGACCAACACCGCCCAGAAAAGCCCAGCGACCGCGTTCCCAGGAAGCCGGCCCCCAAAGCACACCGGCCCGCGGGCCTCCGGGAGCCCCGGCCCCCGCCGGCTCCACGCCCCTTCCGAGGCCCGCGGCCCGGCTGATGACGAACACAGGGCGCGACGGACGCACACGCCGCCCCGCGCTCGTACGACGGTGCGCGCAGGCCAGCGCGAGGCAGCCCGGGGCCGTCACCGGCGCGACCCGAGTCCCACCTCCTCCGCTGCCGGCGCTCCCGCCGGCCGGCCGCCCGCCACCCGCCGAGGCCTCCGCCGCGGCGAGGCGCCCGCCCGCCCCGCTCCTGTCTCTTTAAGTGGTGGGGCCAACGGGCCGCCCCTGCAGCTGCTGCCCGGGTGGCCCCGCGCGCCGCTTTTGAGGGGCGAACCAAGATGGCGGCGGCTTTGGCTCGGTGAGGAAGACGGAAGAGGCGGCGGCGGCGCAGGGAGCGCGGCTTCCAGCAGCCCGAGGCGCTCGGACGCCCGGGGAGGGCCGGGGGGCCGGCCTCCGCAGCTGTCCACAGAGCGGCGGCAGCGCGCCGCGGCACGAGCGGGCGCCAGGCGGCCCCGGACGTTGGAAACCGCGGGAGCAGAGCGAAGCCGCCGGCGCCGCGGTGGCAAGGCCAGGTACAAGGAAGGAAAACATGGCGGCGGCGGCGGCCTGAGGAGGCGGCGGCGGCGCGGGAAGCGGCTCGGCGGAGATGATGGCGGAGGCGGGAGCCGGGCGGTGTTAGAGCCGAGCCCGGAGGTCCTGCGGCGGCCGGGCGGGAGGCTCGGAAGCGCTGCGCGCCCCGCGACTCGGGGCGGCCGGGGGCTCGCCGGGCCTGGACAATAGCAGCCCGGGAGTGCGGGGGGAGGCGGCGGCCCGGAGCTCGGGACATGCGGCAGTGAGGCCGGGGAGCCCTCTGCTTGCGGGCGCCCTCCCGCCTCTCTCCGGGGACCCCCCCACCCCATCTTCCCAAGCCCTTTTCCTGGGCGACTGCAGCGGGGCCCCCGGCCTCTTCCCTCCCCGGGCGGCACCATGACGGACACCCGGAGGCGGGTGAAGGTCTACACGCTCAACGAGGACCGGCAGTGGGACGACCGGGGCACCGGGCATGTGTCGTCCGGCTACGTGGAGCGGCTGAAGGGCATGTCCCTGCTAGTCAGGGCCGAGAGCGACGGTGAGTGCGGCGGCGCCGCCCTGGACCCCCACCCCCGCACTCCCCGGATCCTTAGGGGGGAGGCTTGGGCTCGGGTTGTGGGGGGGTCCTCTGCTCGTGGAAACGCAGACTCGGGGACCTGGGGGAAGGCCGGGCCGCGGGGATCCCCTGCTCCTCCAGGAGCTCCCCCGGGAGCGCTCCGTCGGTGCCTAGGGGCTTGTGGAGTACCGGGTAGAGTCCCCCGCAAGGTTGGATCCGTGCTGCCCAAGGGTGGGGAGTCCCGGGACCCGGAACCGGGAGCATCGGTGTGACCTTGAGAGAAACACAACGAGTCCCATCTTGTGCCTTAGTTCACCCATTCGCAAAGGAGGCGTGAAACTTTGCTGCGAGCTTAGAAAGTTGGTAGCAGCCTTCCCCTCGTTGGGAGAGCGTTATGCCTGGGTTTGTGGTGGCTGTGGTGGGGCCTGTGTGTTTTTGTTCTGTCTCATTTTTGCTACATTTTTTCAGATCCTGCTGCGGGTTGGCAGCCCCGTGCTCCTCGGCAGGGAAAGTACTCTTCTGCCCTGGTGTGGGGGGGTGCTGTGCTTGGCACCCTGCAGTGTGGACTCTCTGGCTGGCGTGGGTAGATGGCCTGCAGAGGCGGGATCGTTTCCTTGTGAGCACGGCTTTTTATGCACGTGCAGGGTTAGAGTCAAGTAACAGGTGGGGAGAAGTTGGCACATAGTTTTGAAACTTTTTCAGTGAGTGCTGTCCTACCCACATTTGGAAACCTCCACCAAGGTCCAAAGACCAGGTATTTGGGCTCAGCAGGTTTCACGTTTTAAAGACTTAAACAGCAGGGATTGCCTCTTCACTTTGTGATGTTTTGGGCATTTCACTTAAAAAAATGTTGAGGTTGGGTAGTGCTGTTTTCAAAAATATTTGTTTCTTAATAGGAAATGGCCATCTCTCACTGGTTTGATTGGCCTAGCTTCGCAGGACCGTCATGTGCCTGCTGATTGCTGGTGTAGTCCGATGTCTGAATGGGTACAAACTTGCTTGGAGGAATTCTCCTTTGAATTCTACCTAGGACTCCAATTCTGTGGAAAACAAGCAAGACGAGGCCTTCTGTAATTAAAGACTCTAGGAACATACATGTTCCATTTATGTTGAAATGATCATTTGGAATGTGTTTGCCAAAGATTATCAGACTACTTATGATAACTTAAAACTGAAGGAAAAAAATCTTTCCTTTTGGGGGCACTGACAAGGTTTGTTTTTTTTTTTAAGATTTATTTTATTTTTATTACAAAATCAGATATACTGAGAGGAGGAGAGATAGAGAGGAAGTGGAGCTGCCGGGATTAGAACCAGCAGCCATATGGGATCAAGGCGAGGACCTTAGCCACTAAGCCACGCCGCCAAGCCCCTGACAAGGTTTTGATGTATTGGTTGAATCTTTCTGAGACAGAGTTGCTGTTTGCCTTAAAATACAGATGGAGTGTCCAGGTGAGCGCACTTCTGTCCTGGGACTGTTATCTAACTTCTGCCTTTCCAGTTTGCACATTTGGAAAACTTAATAGTGACCTGGAAAATAGGGGCTTTTAGGTTCGTTTAACTTTTGAGCTGAAAGCACATTTGAGACGAAGCTTTGAAAACATTTTAAAATAGTATGTAGAACATTATTATGCTTTAGTTCAATTTGCTATGTAAAGTTCTGATTTAAAGTATTTTTAAGCTCTAAGACTTAATGTCATAGGGAATCATCATCGCCTAGCATGCTGGTAAGAAAAAATCCTCCCCTCTCTCCATTTGCATTTGACTGCTTTGGAAGGTAGGGGCCTGAAGAAAGTAGAGCAGGTTGAAGGCTGAACCAGCACGGCTTTGATTTTCTCTCACAGGAAAAGGGGACTGAACTGAACTGAATTTTAATTTTCTCTTACAAATTTAAGTTTTAAGGAAAAATAAAAATTCAAAGAATGGACTTGGGAAGATTTTGACATTTGCGAGGCATTGTTGCAGATATTAATTTGATGGTTAGCACTTTTTTTCCCAACTGGAAAACTCCAAATAGAAATGGAATTCGTGGAAAGCCTCCTGCGTGCTGTGGGCGATTCCTGCAGTTGCATCCTGGCGGTCGTATTAGTAGCTGTGTCACAGATGAGGAAACCGAGGACCCGAGGCCCGGGAAAGGCAGGCTGGTGGTCCAGCCGAAGGAAAGCCTCGCCCGTCCTGGGAAATGAGTGCTGGAAGCATTTTTAAGTGATTTTTAGGATCCTGTGTTTCTTACTGCTAACACTTGCCGCTTTATTCTTAGCCTCAAGGTTTAGTAGGAAGAAAATGAAAATAACTTTAGCCTAAAGATATTTTAAATTACAGTTTATCTCTCTATGTTTATAGGATAATTGAGGATTTTACTGTGATGAGCAAGCTGGGAAAGTATTTCTGATTTTCCATAGAGTGAATCATTTATCCAAGAGAAACTTAAATTGTTGCTTTTTTCTTTTTGTTTTTTGGTCATTTCAAATCAGAGATTATGTAAATGCTAACTTACTACTTTTACCTACGTTTTTTCCAATTTTTCAGATTTCTAGGATAACAAGATTCTTAATGCTTTAAAAATATTTGTAGCCTGTAAAATTAATTAACTTGTGATATGTTAATTGCCCATCTTAGAAATAGGTTATTTCACAGTTCAGCTAATTCAGTGCTAGATATTTGCACTTTTGTGAAATAGGTGGGGGTGACAGTTTCTGATGCTTTCAGGAAAAGTAACTAAGTTACCCAAAGCCGTCTTCATTGGGGGCGGTGGGTGGGTGTGTGTTTTCTGCCTGGTGTGTGTGACCTGGTGCTCTTTTTTCTTTTTGAAGGAACTTATGTTTTTAAAAGGCAGACAAAGTAGCAAACAGGACAAGACAGGTCTTCCCTCCTGGGTTCACCCCCCCACCCCACCCCCAAGGCCTTACCAGCCTTCCTGGCCAGACGGGAGACGGGTGCTCTCCCAGTCACGGGCCTGTGCGGCAGCGCAAAAGGGACTGGAACCTGCCCTCCAGTGTAGCGTGCAGTACCAGCCCCTGGGGTCTCAGCTTTCCAGCCTGATGTTTTCTGCTACTGTGTTGCTTAGTAATTTTAAGTTATCTCTAGTTTGAACCTGAGAATAGGGACTAGGAAGTTTCAATGTTTTCATTATTAGATCTGTGGGAGTACTCACAGTGTTTGTCAGAGTCCTGCAAGGATTGTGTTGCACCTAGATAATTTTTTTTACACTGGTTTCCACAGACATTTCAAAGTACCTGCTTATTTGAGGAAAAGGGGCTGTATTATCTCAGTTGTAGGTTGTAGGCTCAGTTCTTGGTTGAGGAGCTTACATAGTGAAATTCAAGAAGGAGGTTTCTAAATGAAAGGGCCTGTGGCCTTCTGTTGCAGTGCAGATGGGGCCAGAGAAGCATGCCCTCCTGGTCCCGGGCCAAGTGTGCCATGCCATCGGGACAGGGACACCCCTCCCCCAGCTGCTCAGCTGACTTCCTGCCTTGCCTCCTCACCTGTAGTTCCCTGCTGTCAAAATATTTAAGGGCTGATTTCTCTGGTTTTATGAAAGCTATAAGTCTGCAAAATTCCATCCTGTTGGCTTTGCTAGAATGTTAGAGTTGACCCTTGTTGCCCTCTCATTTTGTGTCCAAATCCTTCTGTTTCATTTTTTTTAAAGATGTGTTTATTTGAAAGAGAGATTTGCCATCTCCTGGTTTGCTTCCTCTGAATGTCTGCAACATCCGGGAGCTGGGCCGGGCCACAGTCCGCTGCAGCTGCCTTAGTGCCTGCGAGGGAGCGGCTGGGGTGTGAACTGGTGCTCCAGTAGGGAACAAGAGGCTGCTGAACTCTGTGCCCTGGCTCCATTTCTTCGTCACCTGCACCTGCTCGTTCTAGCATTAATACAGAAAAGTTCAGTTGGAATTTCTCGGCACAGTGAGGAGTAGTTTGTACGTAACACGGTATCCATGCATTAGGAATAGTATTGACTGGCATCTTGACATAGTGTACCCGTGGCGCTTGCAAGGGAAGGGTTAGCTAATTGGGCCATTGCGCCAGCCCCTTCCCCCTTCTGTCTCTAACTCTGATTTTCAATTAAATAAATGTGCTTAAAAATAGAGTAGTGTTCTTTTACTTGGTTTTTATCTTCAGTTTTTATGTTCTTTTTTTTTAAAAGATTTAGTCATTTTTTTTTTTATTACAGCCAGATATACACAGAGGAGGAGAGACAGAGAGGAAGATCTTCCGTCCGATGATTCACTCCCCAAGTGAGCCGCAACGGGCCGATGCGTGCCAATCCGAAACCAGGAACCTCTTCCAGGTCTCCCACGCGGGTGCAGGGTCCCAAAGCATTGGGCTGTCCTCTCCTGCTTTCCCAGGCCACAGCAGGGAGCTGGATGGGAAGTGGAGCTGCCGGGATTAGAACCGGCGCCCAATGGGATCCCGGGGCTTTCAAGGCGAGGACTTTAGCCACTAGGCCATGCCGCCGGGCCCAATTTTTATGTTCTTTACATTTTATTAACTGATCTATTTGTGACTTGAAGCATGAAGAGGATGAGATACATGGAAATAGAGTTGATGTTAAAACTGGAATCTTGCCCTTGTGTGGATAGAATGGTTTCTTGGTTAAAGGTGGGTCTCCCTCTTACTGTAATTGGAAAAGAAAGACTATTGTGCATGGAAAACTCTTTGGAGGTGGGAGGACTGCACGGTGAGAGCATGAGAGCGTCGGCGTTTCTGTTCCGTTGCTTGCTGTTAGTAAGTACTGTTAGAACCTCTGTACAGTAAGCATTGCACGTGTTTACTTAGCTACCAAGAAGAGCCTAGTGTCAATAGTGGAGGAAGTGTTTTGCTCTAAATAGCTTATTTTTAAAACATTTCTTGTGTGCACCGGCTTTATAGGAAATGAGTAGATCTGTGTTGACAAAAGCCTGATGGCCGCTGTGGAGCATGGTAACACGCAGGTGGAGTGCTGTCGACTGCCCTGGGGGTTGTGATGCTTGGAGTGTTACGGAGGCTTGACCCACTGGCTGCTGCCTGTTGCCAGGTCACCATAGTTTGCTTCCTGAGCCTTCATTTCCTTTTTTTTTTTTTAAGTTATCTTTTTCATTTATATAATTTTTTTGTTTAATTGAGAAGTCAGAGAGACGCAGAGACAGAAAGATCTTCATCCACTGGTTTTCTCCCTGAGCAGCTGCAAAGGCCAGAGCTGAACCAATCAAAAGCCAGGAGCTTCTTCCAGGTCTCCCACATAGGTGCAGGCTCCCAAGGCTTTGCGCTGTCCTCTACTGCCCTCCCAGGCCACAAGCAGGGAGCTGGATGGGAAGTGGAGCAGAAGCCAAACCGGTGCCCATATGGGATCCTGACACTTGCAAGGTGGGGATTTAGCTACTGAGCTATCACTCTAGGCCCACAGAAGTTTAAAATCAACACTTTTTCCCTTTTTATTTTTACTTTAGGGCTTATTTTATTGGTAAGGCAGATTTACAGAGAGACAGATCTATTCCCTGGGTCACTGCCCAGTAGCTACAGTGGCTGGAGCTAAACTGATCTGGAGCTAGGACCTTCTTTTGTGTTTTTTTTTTTTGTTGTTGTTGTTGTTGTTGTTGTTTAAGATTAACTTTTATTGGAAAGGAAGATCAGATTTATGGAGAGAAAGAAAAAGCTTTCAAAAAAGGGGGGGGGGGCGCCTGGCGGTCCTGCTTCCCATCCAGCTCCCTGGTTTTGGCCTGGGAAAGCAGTCGAAGACGGCCCAAAGCCTTGGGACCCTGCACCCACATGGGAGACCCGGAAGAGCTCCTGGCTTCTGGCTTTGGATTGGCTCAGCTCCAGCCATTGCGGCCGCTTGGGGAGTAAACAATCTGCCAGAAGATCTTCCTCTCTTTCTCTCCTCCTCTGTATATCCGCCTTTCCAAAAAAAAAGTAAAATAAATCTTATAAAAAAAGAAAAAGCTTTCTACTGCTGGTTCGCTTCCGAAGTGGCCACGTTGGCCGGCTTGAGCCTCTTCCAGGTTTCCCATATGGGTGAGGGTACAAAGGCCTTGAGCTCATCCTGCTTTCCCTGGCCACAATAGTGAGGTGGATAGGAAGTAGAGCAGCTAGAACACAAACTGGTGCCTTATTCAGGCTGCTTGTACTTAGAGGTTTGCCTGATGTGCCATCGCTCATCCCCATGAGCACTTTCCTTCCTTCCTTTTTTTTTTTAATGTGTGCCTTTTAAAAAAAATACTTATTTTTATTGCAATGTCAGATATACAGAGAGGAGGAGAGACAAAGAAGAAGATCTTCCATCTGGTGATTCACTCCCCAAGCGGCCTCAGTGGCCAGAGCTGAGCTGATACGAAGCCAGGAGCCAGGAACTTTCCTCCAGGTTTCCCACATAGGTGCAAGGTCCCGAGGCTTTGGACCGTCCTCGACTGCTTTTCCAGGCTACAAGCAGAGAACTGGATTGGAAGTGAAGCTGCTGGGACTAGAACTGGCGCCCATATGGGATCCTGGCACGTCCAAGGCAAGGACTTGAGCTGCTACACTACCACCGAACCGGGCCCAAATGTATGCTTTTTAAAATAAGATTTATTTATTTCCATTGGAAAGGCAGATATACAGCTCTACCTCCCATCCAGCTCCCTACTTGTGGCTTGGGAAAGCAGTTGAGGATGGCCCAAAGCCTTGACACCCACATGGCAGACCTGGAAGAAGCACCTGGGTTCAGATTGGCTCAGTTACAGCCACTTTTGGAGTGAATCAGCGGACAAAAGGTTTTCTTCTTTGTATATCTGAGTTTCCAATAAAAATAAATGTTAGAAAAAAGAGGGCCTGGCATGATAGCCTAGTGGCTAAAGTCCCCTCACCTTGAACGCACCAGAATCCCATATGGCAACCGGTTCTAATCCTGGCAGCCCCACTTCCCATCCAGCTCCCTGCTTGTGGCCTGGGAAAGCGGCAGACGACAGCCCAAAGCCTTGGGACTCTACACCGGTGTGGGAGACCTGGAAGAGGCTCCAGTCTCCTGGCTTTGGATCAGCTCCAGCCATTGGGCTGTTTGGGTAGTCAATCATGGAATAGAAGATCTTCTCTATGTATCTGACTGATAAAAATAAATAAATCTTTAAAAAGAAATGTTTGGTGAATGAAGATAAATAGCCCTCTCCTTGCTGATCTTGGTGGTAATAAATGAGAATTAAGAGTGCCCTGAAGTGTGGGGGTTTTGTTTGTTTGTTTTTGAGGAAGTACATGCATAAATACCAGTTGTTAAACTCCTTGGAGCTTGTGTAGCTAGGCGGGAGTGTGCAGGCCTCAGGGAAGCCTTTGCCGGAGGCCTCACTGGTTGGTTGCCTTTCCTTCCTGATCTTGCAGTGGCTTTTCTGTGAGACTGACCTCTTGTCTGTGATGCCTGGGAGGCAGGGAGTGGCAGTGTAGGAGAAAGGATTCTGTTGAGGGGTGAGGACGACAAGGTGTAACACCTCTCCCTAGAGTAGAACTCTTGTTACTTCTCTATACCCTTGAGTTAGGGTACAGTTACTATTTCTTGTATACCTTAGGTATAGCACCTGATAAAACTACATTTGTTTGCGAAGGAGGTTGTGTTAATTTGCTTTGATACTCAACTGATTTTTTTCAGTTGATTCAAGAAATGTGGTAAATGGTCCAATAAAAGTAAGTAAATAGCAAAGGGGAAAATGTGATAAAAACAAGTAGGTTTGTTTTTGATTTTTTAAAAACTTACTTGATCTCCAAACTGAAAGACCTATTTGCTGTATCCAGCGTCTACAGCCTTCTATCTCTTGTAAATATGGTGTGGGAAAGAGCTGGACTTCCTCAAGGGACGTGTCTGAAAGCTGAACTACCCAGGAAAGAAGATTCAGATTTGCTAGTATTGAGTGCTTCTGGTGTGTTCCTTTTTTAGCTAAGAAATGCTTTAAGCCTTCAGGTTGTGGTTTTTCTTTCCTAATTGTTCTAATCTTGGAACATTGTATCAAATTATTTCTTTTTAAAAAGGTAACTTGAAACTCACTTGTCACTGTCTCTGTTTGCCCATGGTCAGTGTGGAGTAGTGTCTGACTGGTAGTTTTGACTACCACTTCCCTGAGGACTAATAGGGGAGCATCTTTTCACAGGCTTGTTGGTAGCTTGTATTATCAAGAGTTAGGGAAAAAACCTTCCATTCTCTGGCTCATTCCTCCCAGATGGCTGCTGCAGGGATCAAGGCTGGGCCAGACAGTATCCAGAAGCTTCATTTGGGTCTCCGAAGAGGGTGGCAGGCACCCAAGGCTGGACTCGATCTGGCACTGCTCTTCCCAGGTCATATGCAGGGAGTTGGATTAGCGAGGACACAGCACCCATGTGGGATTCCGGTGCCGTGCCTGGTGGTTTTTCCCACAACACAGCTATACCATAAACTGTGGGTGTACGAGTCTTTTAACTTTGTCAAATATCTGTTTTTTTGTGTGTTTTTTTGTTTGTTTTTTCTTTGTCAAATATTTCCCCTAGGGCCCAGCACTGTAGTCTAACAGCTGTCCTCTCTCTGCGCACGCACACACTGAGATCCCTTTTGGGCATTGGTTCTAATCCTGGCAGCCCCTCTTCCCATCTAGCTCCCTGCCTGTGGCTGGGAAAGCAGTGGAGAATGGCCCAAGCCTCGGGACCCTGCACCCGTGTAGGAGACCTGGAAGAGGCTCCAGGCTGCTGACTTCGGCTCGGCTTAGCTCTGGCCCTTGCAGCCACTTGATCAGTGAATGGAAGATCTTCCTCTCTGCATATCTCACTTTCCAATAAAAATAGATAAAAATCTAAATCTCCTTCCTGATTAAAAAAAAAAACTAAATCTCCTTCCTGATTAAAAAAAAAAAATCTACCAGTCTTAGGGCCCGGTGCAGTGGCCTAGCGGCTAAAAAAAAAAAATCTACCAGTCTAAATAGTTTTTGAAAATCTATATTTTCCCTTTTTTAAATAAGATTTATTTTTATTGCAAAATCAGATATACAAAATGGAGGAGAAACAGAGAGGAAGATCTTCTGTCTGATGATTCACTCCCCAAGTGTCCTCAGTGGCCACAGCTGAGCCAATCCAGAACCAGGAGCTTCTTCCAGGTCTCCCACGCGGGTGCAGGGTCCCAAGGCTTTGGGCCGTCCTCAACTGCTTTCCCAGGCCACAGTCAGGGAGCTGGATGGGAAGCAGGGTTGCTAGGATTATAGCCAGCACCCACATGGGATCCTGACACGTTCAAGGCCAGGACTTTAGCTGCTACACTACCGCGCCGAGCCCTAAGTTTTATTTTTGAGAAAGAAGGGGGGGCACACTGATATTCCATTTTTTGGGTCATCACTCCCACCCACGCCCCCAATCTCCCTAAGTGCTGCACTGACCAGAGCTGGGCTGGGCCGGAACCAGAAGCTTCTCCCAGTTCCCAAGCACTTGGACCATTCTCCACTGATTTCTCAGGCCATTAGCAGGAATCTAGATTTGAAGTGTAGTAGCTGGGACTCATAAGGGATGCTGGCAGTGCAGGCAGAGGCTGAATTTGCCATGCTCTGGGTGGGTTCTTTCCGCTTGATGATGTTTGCAGCACAGTCTTTTTAAGCTTACCACTCATCAAATCGTGTCTATTTTCTTTCGAGAAGGTAATGTGCAGCTTGACTTTTAACAGTGTTACTTAGTTTCTGTGCCAGTAGACTTCTTGTGTGTTCTGAAATAGAATTTTGTAAGATAACTCAGTTATTTCATTTCCTCTGTTTCCTGATGATGAGTTTTTTGTTTTTCCTTTTTTAAGATTTATTTTATTCTTATTGTAAAGTCATATATAGAGAGGAAGATTTGCCGTCTGCTGGTGCACTCCCCAAGTAGCCGCAGTGGTCTGAGCTGAGCTGATTGTAGCCAGGAACCAGGAGCTTCTTCTGGGTCTCCCACTTGGGTGCAGAGTCTCAAGGCCCTGGTCCATCCTTGACTGCTTTCCCAGGCCTCAAGCAGCAAGCTGGAAAGGAAGAAGAACAGCCAAGATACAAACGGTGCCCAAATGTAAATTCTGCTTACACAAGTTGAGGGACCTTAGCCATTAGGCTACTGCACCAGGCCCACTTTAGTACTTTCAAATACTATAGACATTTTAATTCTCCCATCCAGGTACTAACCAGGCCCGACCCTGCTTAGCTTCTGAGATCAGACGAGACCAGGCGCGTTCAGGGTGGTATGGCCATAGACGACATTTAAATTCTGATAATTCAGCTACTACCTTTTCTCTTGAATATGGGTCTTAATATCAGCAAATATAACTCAATATTTGCATACAGAGAATTGAGAGTCACTGGAAAATTCATTTTGACAAAGCTCACAAAAATTGAAAAAATGTTGGAACAATTCTCTAGAATGTTGAAATGTTTGCACCTTAAATAGCCTCCTTTTCCAAATAGATTAAAAAAAGAAAAACGTTTCAGCAGAATTTAGGGGGATATTTGTGGGAATCTAGTGGGGAATGTGCAGTTGCAGAAAGGATCAGAGAGAACTTGGCCTTGGGCAGCTCCCTCGCCCCAGGATTCCTGGGAAGGAAGAGCTGCTTGCCGCTAGCCAGTCCTCACAGCTTGTGAGCTGCTGGGTGCATGTTCCCATTCACAGTGAGTGTTCAGTAAGTCACTGATACTAAGCAGCATCATAGAAACTGAATTTTAATGTGGAAGCAAACTAAATTTGGAAATACTAAGAGCACTCTTTAACTGTCTAGCTACTGTTTGGAATGGGTAAAACGGTTGCTACATGTAGCATGAGAAGACATAAGAACTTTGAAAAACAATGTATTGAAAGGTGCTGCTTCTTAAGCATTTGAGGACAGAGCTTGCTTTTGGCTAATGGACTAGGGATACACTGGTTGAGGATACCAGTGCTACAACTTCAGCCTTAATAATTTGTTCTGTCTTGGGATTGGTGCAAATGCTCAACTGCCTACTCCTTCATCTCCAAGCACCAGCATTCCATATGGGTGCTGGTTGCCCCATTTCCCATCCAGCTCCCTGCTTGTGGCCAGGGAAAGCAGTAGAGGATGGCCCAAAGCCTTGGGATCCTGCATCTACATGGGAGACATGGAAGAGACTCCTGGCTCCTGGCTCCTGGCTCCTGGCTCCTGGCTCCTGGCTCCTGGCTCCTGATTGGCTCAGCTCTGGCTGCTGTGGCCATTTAGGGAGTGAACCAATAGATGGAAGATCTGTCTTTCTCTAAATCTGCCTTTCTAATAAAAATAAATAAATAAAAAGGGTTTTTTTTTTTTCCTGTCTCCAAAAAAAAAAAAAAAAAAAACTGTATCTTTAATCATGCTGAGTCTCACTGTCCTGGGGTGAAGGGGCAGAGGTCCCAGAATGAGCATTCTATGGAGGGGCTCCTGCAACAACATGCATAAGGCTTCTGAAGATGAGGTGTGGTGTGTGGGTTCTGACTTAGGGTCAGTGATTTCCAAGTATTGTGCGTGAATTTTCATTTGTTTCTCACATAGTGTGTTAAACATCTGGCTTCCTGTAACCTGTACACTGTTGGATTTCTATTACAAATGAGTCCTCACTCTTCAGATCATCATGTCTGACTTATTAAAAATAAGCAATTATAAAATAATCATTTCTTGGCTAACAGATTACTCTATTTAAAATTAAGATGTGAAAAATTTCAACTGAAATCTATGTAATTTTGCTGTTTTATAGTCAAATAATGTTTGTTTCTTATTTTCCTAGGTTCTCTACTTTTAGAGTCCAAAATAAATCCTAACACTGCATACCAGAAACAACAGGTACATTTTTTTTTTAAAGATACTATGTTTTGTCTTGTAACTTATCCTCAGTAATTAATAATTTTGAAAAAACTTACATGGTGGTGGTTTTTTTTTTTTTTTTTAAAGAAAGGCTTACCTCAGGCTGCAGTTGTGTTCCAGATATTTCAGCAACTGAGCCTTAATTCTTAAAAGTTAAAACTAAAGTTTCCCCTTTTTTTGTTCAAAAAATAAAGCATGATCCTACTAACAGCTAAGCGTAGGTGGTGGGCAGTGGTTCCTTTGCTGGTGGGAATGCCACTACAAAATGAGCGGGGAGCAAACTAGACAGCAAACTCTGTAGGCGGCCTCACTAGGGCCTTGGAATAAATCATGTCCCGGCTTTGGGAAGTAACTAGATTTCAGAGTGTTCTCCAAAAAAATATCAAGAGTTTTCACTTAGTACCTACTAGAACTATCAACCAGTGGCTGCTAAGTACATATATACCTTGAGTGCTCGACAAAGCCAGTGGGTCAGTGTTACCCTCAGGTACAGGTGCAAAATGGTAACTTTACCAGCTCTGCATTACCACTGACCATGAGGCTTGGATTGAGTTTCCAGCCCCAAGCTTTGGCCCTGATCCAGCATTTGGGAAATCAGTCAGAGGATGAGAGCATGTTCTGTTTCTCTGCCTTTCCAAAAAAAATAACACACACACACATAGGTAGAATAAAAGTATTTTGCTCGTTATATAATGCCTCAAAACTGACTTGATATATGGATAAGTAGATTAAAAAACTGATGGTGTAAATTTATTTAGTGATGACACTGGTTGAAAATAAAATGTCTTCTTGCTAGTTGAACAGACTGTTGTTTGCTGCATTTGCTGTTTCATTATTATTTGTTCACTGATTTGAGAGGGAGAGACAGAAACTTCCATGCACAGGTTTACTTCCCAGATGGCTGCACGAGCCTCGACTGGGTCATTCCGGTGCTGGGAGCCAGGTACTCCACTGTGGGTCTCTTTTTGCTTGTAGGAACTCAAGTACAGGAGCCATCACCTTTTACTTTCTAAGGAATATTAGCTGGAGAAGAGAAGTGAGAATTCAAATTAGCACTTAAATATGAGCCCAGAATAGCTAGAGACTTGAGTCGTGATTGATGTTTCATACTTGAATAATTTGAATCCATGTTTTAAGATTGTAGTTAACTGAAGAGTAAAAGCACATCTTAAGAAATGGGGAAGATTAAGCCTGCTTTGAGAATAAATGAACAATTTTTGTCTTAGCCTATAAACTGTTGAGTAATAAACAAGATGATTTGGAGAAAATTGGCCCTTCAAGAAAAGCCAGCAATTTCTAAAATTTTTCATAGTCGCTAAATGTGTTGAATGAGTAATTAAGAGCACGTGTCTCGGGTAGAGCAGCAACCCCGAGTGATTGGGAGGGTTCACTGTAGAGCAGTCAGTCATTCCTAGTTGCATGGATTCTGACTTACTGCTAATGTGATGTTGGCTTATTGGGCTTGATGACAGCCCTTACTGGGACTGTACGTTTTTATCACAATGTTAAAATCTTTCTAATTTGGGCAATTGTCCCCCTCACCCCTTCCAGCCCTACTTGCATCACCAAGAAATGATTCTCACATTATCACCAGTTTTCATAACAGTGCTTAGCATTCCCATTCAGCCAGATGGGGAAGTGTAGCTAAGAGGACCAAACAGGTGGTAGTGTTAAATTTACACATTGCCTTATGAAACTTTAGTATTTCCATTTTATACTATTTTTGAGGGAAAGTAACTGTTAATTTTGTCTGACATGGAGAGTTTATATTTTAGTGCTCAATAAAACGATCTGCTGAACAGTTAGCCTGGTGTAACATACTGGCTGCTAAAATTACAAAATAATTGGAAATGCTTCTCCAATTAGTATGCTTAGATGACTTACAAGGTGAATTAAAGAATGAAACCCAGCTACGCAGGCATTGTTGGATGGCTTGTCTGTCTGGGACCTGTCATCTCTGGGGTTTCCTGAAGGCAGGAAAATGAGTTGTTGCACAGGTGTTTCAGAAATCCTGAATAAGAAGTATCTCTGATCAGTAACATGCTACAACCTAACCAAATGAATATTTATTGATAGCTAACATTGATTAAGCTCAGTGGGAACTAACGCTCTCATGACAGATGATTGAATGGAGTTGATATGTGGTGTAGCAAACAGATTTGTATTGATTTTTCATATTTATTTGAGAGGCAGAGAGCACACTTTCACCTGCTGGATCACTCAGTACCCACAAAAGCCAGGGCTCAGCTGGGCTTAGGGGACGTGCAGGTTGGTCAGGTGTCCCATGTTGGTCGAGACGTGTGGCCTCCCAGGCGTGCAGTGCGGAATGTGGATGCCCCACATGGCAGTTCAGCTGCCAGGCTCTGTGCTCATCCCGGCTACTGCACTATACCCATTTTGGGGGAAAGTGGTATTCATTTGGATAAATATTCACATTAAACATTTAAGCAATAATTTATACTCTTCAGTGGAGAACACTTGTTGACAGAGAATAGAGAAAGAGCACTTTGCTTACCAATCTTCTAACATGCTCCAGTTATTACAAATTTAGAGCAGTTTGATGAAACTGTGAATTGTAGCTTACTGTGTAAGGATAGGGCTAATAGGTTTTTTCATTTGTATCTTCCAGTACACAAATATGAACTCAGTTTTGTAGTGCAGTTTTCTTGGTTCAGCTCTCCTTAAGAGGAACATTGCTTTTATTTCTAAGTTGGGGAGTGAAGTGGGATAATATCATTATTGCAAAAGTGAGTCATGTTTTCGATTCTTACTGCTTTGTTCATATGCCTCCTGCTTTGAAGTAGTTTGTGATCATGTGTGTTATCTTTCTTACAAAGGACACTCTGATTGTGTGGTCTGAAGCAGAGAATTATGACTTGGCCCTAAGCTTTCAAGAAAAAGCTGGATGCGATGAAATTTGGGAGAAAATATGTCAGGTAACTTTATTTTATTTTTTATTGGAAAGGCAGGTCAGATTTACAGAGAGAACAGAGACAGAAAGATCTTCCAACCGCTGGTTCACTCCCCGAATATCTGCAATGGCTAGAGCTGAGCCAGTCTCAAGCCAGGAGCTGCTTCCAGGTCTCCCACATGAGTACAGGGTCCCAAGGCTTTGGGCTGTCCTCCGCAGCTTTCCCAGGCTGTAAGCAGAGGGCAGGATGGGAAGCGGAGCAGCTGGGACACGACCAGTGCTCATGTGGGATTGTGGTGCTTGCAAGGTGAGAATTTAGCCACAGAGTCATCGTGCTGGGCCCTTCTGCCTTCTTGAGAACTCTAGCCTCTCAGACTTACTGTTGTAACTCATACATGAACTTGTTACCTAAATCTGCTCGTTCTAGCTCCCTTTTTTCATTAGGGCCATTCAGCTGCTGACATCAGGAACTTAGGAGTCGGGTCTGTTCTACCTTTGTCTCTGTACGGGCAGTCCCTCAGTCATAAAGCTTGAAACGGCTTCTGTTCCTTTTCACTTTGATCGTAGTTTAAGCTAGCATCTTTTCTTACCTTGTCTATTGGTCTTACCTTGATTGGTCTTCCCAAATCCTCGTTACAGCCAGAATGATCATGTCTTAAATGCAAGCTTTATTGCATCACTCTTTATTCAGCCATTTCTTGATTCTTGAAATCAAACCTGCCTTTACACTGCTCTACAGTGATATGACTGTTGACTATAAATTCAACCTCACCTTGCCCCTAAACTTGAATGTTCTTAATAGACGTTGGAATTTCCGTAGTAACTGGTACCTTCAGGTTGTGAAATAATTTCCTTTTGTTTGTAATGTGTTTTTAAATTTATTCTATTGGCTAAGACGTGTTGAGCCTTTTCTTCCTAGGGAAGCCTTCTCCACATTTACTATGCTGGTGGATGGTCTTTAGGAGAATCTTCTTTGTTATCATAATGTGGTTTTTGTTTTAAGATTGATTTTATTAGAAAGTCAGATATACATAGAGGAGGAGAGACAGAGAGGAAGATCTTCCGTCCGATGATTCACTCCCCAAGTGAGCGCATCAGCCGGTGCTGTGCTGATACGAAGCCAGGAGCCAGGAACCTCCTCCAGGTCTCCTACACAGGTGCAGGTCCCAAGGCTTTGGGCCGTCCTCAAATGCCTTCCTAGGCCACAAGCAGGGAGCTAGATGGGAAGTGGGGCAGCTGGGACTAGATCCCGGTGCGTTCAAGGCGAGGACTTTAGCTGCTAGGCCACTGCACCGGGCCTCAAAATAGGATTCTTGAAACAGCAGCCCAAGCATGAGCTGGGAACAAATAGAAAGAGTCTGAGAACTCCTCCCTAGTCAGGCCTACAGACAGATCCTGAGTCACGCTTGTTGGTGAGAGAGAAATTTTCCTATCTGCTGGCTCGCTCCCTTAGCTATCCACAACAGCTAGATTGGAGCTGGTCTGAAGCCCAGAGCTTCATCTGAGTCCTCTATGTGGGTCCTGCAAGTCCTTAGGCCACACCCTCTGCTGCCTGCTGACAGCAGCTTTATACCACACCATCAGCTCCCAGTAATCATACTTTTTTTTTGTAGTATTTATATAGTTAAGAGGCTGCCCATTTGGGCTTCTGATTACGGTGGGGAGGGTCAGGTATGGAGGAAGGTGGACAATTGTTTGAGGTTTGGTTTCTTTTCATCCTCCTGTGTCCACATTGGAGGAAGGGGATGGTACCACTCCTTGCTGTCAGACGCCATCAGCACCACAGGATGGTCACTTGACACCTTAGAGACCCCAATGTGGGCAGAGTGTACCGAGATGTTACTGAGTATGCTTTGGCACTTCTGAGAAGTCGTTGATTTCATTGCTCCAGGGTTCAGCCTAGCCCAGCCAGGTGTGCCAACCTATCCAGGTCTCGCATGTGGGTGGGTGTGTTGGCCTGACCCAGATATCCCCGATGGTTTCCCTCTAAACCAGTTTGTCTCTGCTCCCTCACCTACCTGCAGGTGCAGTGACCCAGTCTGTGGAAGACCCCAGAAGTCATTCGTCCCCTGTCCAACATTTCCCCAGCCACTCCCACTCCAGGATGTCCCTAGATCTCCTTCCCCAGGCAGTCTGCAGCCCCTCCACCTTCCCCGCTTATCTTGCTGGGAGAGTTAACACAAACTTCTTATTCAGCAGACCCAGGTTGCCCATCAGCTACTGTCTGCTTTTCTGCCAGCAGTGTGCCCTTGTCTAGATGCACGGCAACCTAGGCAGTTGCCAACAGCTGGGTTCAGCTACTGTGTTTTAACAAGCCCCTTGAGTCAGATTTTTTTTTTACTTTAAGTGACTAGATAGTGAATTTTTGGGGCTTTGTAAACTTCAGAGCGTAATGAACTTCAAAAATGGTGATAGGTATAATGTAGCCAAGGCTTATCTGCTGCTTTTTAAAAGATATTTGTTTATTTTTATTTGAAAGGCGGATTTACAGAGAGAAAAATTTTACATCCACTGGTTCACTCCCTAAGTGGTCACAACGGCTAGAGCAGAGCTGATCTCAAGCTAGGAGCCAGGAGCTTCTTCCAGGTCTCCCACACGGGTACAGGGTCCCACGGCTTTGGGCCGCCCTCAAATGCTTTCCCAGGTCAAAAGCAGGAGCTGGAAGGGAAGTAGAGGAGCGGGGACATGAACCAGCAACCCTATGGGATCCTGGCTCATGCAAGGCGGGGACTTTAGCCACTAAGCTACCACACTGGGCCCTTTCCCTTACTTTCTGTGGAACGGTTTTCTCATTGCATATTTCTATGTGTTTTGTGCATAGAAAGAGATAAATGAATTCAGCCTGTGGTGCAAGCAGCCTTTGGTTAATCACACAAGATTTGTTTCCCATCATCTTTCTCAGCTGAGCAGTTCTACCCTGATACAGACTCGCTAGGCCAGTAGTAAATTCACACCTGGACTTAATCTGGAACAGCCGTGCCTGATTTCCTTTACTGCTACTTGATCTTTTTCCAGGTTTTTCTTATCTTCAATCTGTAACGTTTTTAGTTACCCTCACTTGAGTCACAAGGGTTTGCATGATTCTCTGCATAGCTTACCTGAGTCACTGGTGGTTTTGTTTCCTGGTGTTGCTCTCCGGTTTGTGTGAGTATAGTTACTAGTTTACGTTCAAGAAGTCATTTTCCAACTGCTCTGTTAGGAATTCTGTCTGTACTCCCCAAACATTCTGGATCTTGTTTCCATTATATTTTAGTGTCTGAAATATTGTGTGTTTCTCTTGAATGCCGTTCACCGTTGTTATTCCGGAACTAGCTCAGTCTCCAGGCTTTGCAGTGCCCTGCATTCTAACTACCGTCAGACTGTTACCCATTTTCAGTTGGTTTATTAATCAAAATTTAGCGTTTCCCTGTGGG